>NC_080379.1:50420455-51024465 GCF_014773155.1 Arachis stenosperma | reverse complement strand
CTTTTTCAAAATAATTTTCGAAAAAAAATACAAAAAATTTATAAAATCATAAAATCAAAAATAATTTGTGTTTCTTGTTTGAGTCTAGTGTCAAATTTCAAGTTTGGTGTCAATTGCATGTTTCTATTTTTCTTGCATTTTTCAAAAATAAATGCATTGTGTTCTTCATTGATCTTCAAGTTATTCTTGATGATTTTCTTTGTCTGATCTTTAAATTCTCTTGTGTTGTGTCTTTTCGTTGTTTCTCATGTGCATTCTCAAATTGTTAGTGTCTCTAGTATGAAAACTTCTAAGTTTGGTGTCTTGCATGTGTTTCTTTTCTTAAAAATTTTCAAAAATGTATTCTTGATGTTCATCATGACCTTCATAGTGTTCTTGATGTTCATCTTGACATTCAAAGTGTCCTTGCATCAATTCCTTGCTTTGATCTTAGTATTTCATGTTTAAATTCATTCTGTTTTTTCTCTCTCTCATTAAAAATTCAAAAAATTCAAAATTATGTCTTTTCAAGTCAATAATACAGAGAATTGAAGATTCAGAACATACAGCAGAAGAATCACAGAGAAAAAGCTGGGCGTTCAAAATGCTCAGTAAGAAAGGATTTCTGGCATTTAAACGCCAGCCAGCGTACCTGGCTGGGCGTTTAACGCCCAAGGAGGTAGCCAAGTGGGCGTAAAACGCTAGAATGGATACCATTATGAGCGTTTAACGCCAAGATAACACCTAGGAGGTAATTTTATTTTCAATTCAAATCTTTTTCAATCTTTCAAGTTTTAAAACTAATTTTTCAAAATCTTATCTTTTTCATATCCTCTCTTATCAATCACATTTTTTTCAAAATCAAATCTTTTTCATTTTTCTTTTAATATTTTCGAAAATTCTTGCTAACAATTAATGTTGTGATTCAAAATTTTCAATTTTGTTACTTTCTTGTTAAGAAAGGTTCAATATTTGAATTTTAGAATCATATCTTTTAATTTCTTGTTAGTCAAGTCATCAATTTTAAAAGTCAAATCTTTTTTTTAATCTTTTTCAATCATATCTTTTCAATCATATCTTTCTAAAATCAAATTTTTTCAATCATATCTCTTTTAATTTGATTTCAAACTTTTTTTCTAACTTCTTATCTTTTTAAAATTATTTTCAAATATTTTTCAACTAATCACTATTTCTTATCTTTTTCAAAACTACCTAACCACTTTTCCTCTCCCAATTTTCGAAAATCACTAACCACTTTTTCAAAAATCTTTTTAATTTTTGAAAACTCTCTCATCTCTTTCTATTTAATCATTAACACTTATCCTCCTTTAATAATTCGGACTTCCTCCGTCTCTATAAGTTCGAATTCTTCTCTCTACCTCATCCTTCTATTCGTATTTTCCTTTGACACCTCAAGGAATCTCTATACTGTGACATAGAGGATTCTATACTTTCTTGTTCTCTTCTCTTTCATATGAGTAGGAACAAGGATAAAGGCATTCTTATTGAAGCTGATCCTGAACGTGAAAGGACTCTAAAGAGGAAGCTAAGAGCAGCTAAAGCACAACACTCTGAAGAGGACCTGACAGAAATTTTTGAAAAGGAAGCAGACAAAACAGACATGGCTGAACCCAACAACAATAATGCAAGGAAGATGCTTGGTGACTTTACTACACCTACTCCCGACTTCTATGGGAGAAGCATCTCTATTCCTGCCATTGGAGCAAACAACTTTGAGCTTAAGCCTCAATTAGTTTCTCTGATGCAACAGAATTGCAAGTTTCATGGACTTCCATTGGATGATCCTCATCAGTTCTTGGCTGAATATTTGCAAATCTGTGACACTGTTAAGACCAATGGAGTTGATCCCGAGGTCTACAGACTTATGCTTTTCCCTTTTGCTGTAAGAGACAGAGCTAGTATATGGTTGAACTCACAACCTAGAGATAGCCTGAACTCTTGAGAAAAGCTGGTCAATGTATTCTTAGCTAAATTCTTTCCACCTAAAAAGATGAGTAAGCTTAGAGTGGAAGTTCAAACCTTCAAACAGAAGGAAGGTGAATCCCTCTATGAAGCTTGGGAAAGATACAAGCAATTGATCAAAAGGTGTCCTTCTGACATGCTTTCAGAATGGAGCATCATAGGTATCTTCTATGATGGTCTGTTTGAGTTATTCAAGTTGTCATTGGACCATTCTGCAGGCGGATCTATTGGTGCATGAAATTGTGATCTCAATGGCGCCAACAACTTGGTACGCACAATTGTAATATCACTCTTTTTCACAACTACGCACAACTAACCAGCAAGTGCACTGGGCCGTCCAAGTAATAAACCTTAAGTGAGTAAAGGTCGATCCCACTGAGATTGTCGGCTTGAAGCTAGCTATGGTCACCTTGTAAATCTCAGTCAGGCGAATTCAAATGGTTATAAAGTTTTGATAATTAAAATATAAATAAACAGAAAATAAAGATAGAGATATTTATGTAAATCATTGGTGGGAATTTCAGATAAGTGTATGGAGATGCTTTATCCCTCTTGAATCTCTGTTTTCCTACTGCCTTCATCCAATCCTTCATACTCCTTTCTATGGCAGGCTGTATGTTGGGCGTCACCATTGTCAATGGCTACTTCCTGTCCTCTCAGTGAAAAAGGTCCTCTATGGTTTCCCGCATGGCTAATCAGCTATTGGTTCTCGATCGTGTAGGAATAAGATTTACTATCCTTTTGCGTGTGTCACCAGGCTCAACAGTCGTGAGTTTAAAGCTCGTCACAGTCATCCCATCCCAGATCCTACTCGAAATACCACAAACAAGGTTTAGACTTCTCGGATCTCAAGAATGCTGCCAATAGATTCTAGCTTATACTACGAAGACTCTGATCTCACGGAATGGAAGGCTCTGTTGTTAGAAGAGGCAACCATGCGTCGTGGACCAGGAATCCAAGAGATACACACTCTAGCTTTCGCAGGTAGAACAGAAGTGTTTGTCAGACACGTGTTCATAAGTGAAAACAGTAGTAATTGCATTATTACTCGAGGAACAGCAGAGCTCCACACCCTTAATCTATGGTGTGTAGAAACTCCACCGTTGAAAATACATAAGTGATGAAGGTCCAGGCATGGCCGTGAGGCCAACCCCCAATGTCTAAGATCGCATAAACTAATCAAAGATAGATGCCAAGATGAAAATACAATAGTAAAAAGTCTTATTTATACTAGACTAGTTACTAGGGGTATAGAAATGAGTAAATGACACAGAAATCCACTTCTGGGCCCACTTGGTGTGTGCTTGGGCTGAGCATTGAAGCTTTCACGTGTAGAGGTCTTCCTTGGAGTTGAACGCCAGTTTGTAACTTGTTTCTGGCGTTTGACTCTGACTCGGGCAAAGTATGAACTATTATATATTGCTGGAAAGCCCTGAATGTCTACTTTCCAACGCAATTGAAAGCGCGCTAGTTGGACTTCTGTATCTCCAAAAATTTTATTTCGAGTGCAAGGATGTCAGAATCCAACAGCATCAGTGATGAGCGGATAATTTATACGCTTTTTGGCATTGTTTTTAGGAAGTTTTTAATAAGTTCAAGCTACTTTTAGGGATGTTTTCATTAGTTTTTATGTTAATTCACATTTCTGGACTTTACTATGTGTTTGTGTGTTTTTCTGTTGATTTCAGGTAATTTCTGGCTGAAATTGAGGGACTTGAGCAAAACTCTGAAAAAGGCTGACAAAAGGACTGCTGATGCTGTTGGAATCTGACCTCCCTGCACTCAAAATAGATTTTCTGGAGCTACAGAACTTCAATTGGCGCGCTCTCAACGGATTTGGAAAGTAGACATCCAGGGCTTTCCAGCAATATATAATAGTCCATACTTTATTCGGAAATTGACGAGGTAACTTGGCGTTGAACGCCAAGTACATGCTGCTGTCTGGAGTTAAACGCCAGAAAAACGTCATGATCCGGAGTTGAACGCCCAAAACACGTCATAACTCGGAGTTCAATTCCAAGAGAAGCCTCAGCTCGTGGATTGATCAAGCTCAGCCCAAACATACACCAAGTGGGCCCCGGAAGTGGATTTATGCATCAATTACTTACTCATGTAAACCCTAGGAGCTAGTTTATTATAAATAGAACTTTTTACTATCATAATCTCATCCTGGATCCTGGATTTTTTTGATCCAGTGACCACGTTTTGGGGCTGGCCATTTGGCCATGCCTGAACCTCTCTCACTTATGTATTTCAACGGTGGAGTTTCTACACACCATAGATTAAGGGTGTGGAGCTCTGCTGTACCTCAAGTTTCAATGCAATTACTATTATTTTCTATCCAAATCAATTTTATTCTTAATCCAAGATATACGTTGCACTTCAACTTGATGAATGTGATGATCCGTGACACTCATCATCATTCTCACCTATGAACGCGCGTGATTGACAACCACTTCCGTTCTACTCTAGGCCGGGCGCATATCTCTTAGATTTCCCAACAGAATCTTCGTGGTATAAGCTAGATAGATGGCGGCATTCATGAGGATCCGAAAAGTCTAAACCTTGTCTGTGGTATTCCGAGTAGGATTCTGGGATTGAATGACTGTGACGAGCTTCAAACTCCTGAAGGCTGGGCGTTAGTGACAGACGCAAAAGAATCAATGGATTCTATTCCAACCTGATTGAGAACCGACAGATGATTAGCCATGCTGTGACAGAGCATTTGGAACGTTTTCACTGAGAGGATGGGATGTAGCTATCAACCAAGGGTGATGCCTCCAGACGATTAGCCGTGCAGTGACAGCGCATAGGACCATTTTCCCAATAGGATTGAAAGTAGCCATTGATGATAGTGAACCCCTACATACAGCTTGCCATGGAAATGAGTAAGAAGGATTGGAAGAGAGAGTAGTGAAGTAGAGTTTCAAGAGGAGCACAGCATCTCCATGCACTTATCTGAAATTCCCACTATTGATTTACATAAGTATTTCTATCCCTTTTATTTTCTAATTTATTATTAATTTTCGAAAACCAAAACTATTTAATCCGCCTAACTGAGATTTACAAGGTGACCATAGCTTGCTTCATACCAACAATCTCTGTGGGATCGACCCTTACTCGCGTAAGGTTTATTACTTGGACGACCCAGTACACTTGCTGGTTAGTTGTGCGGAGTTGTGAATTGAATTTTAGACACCGTAATATTGAGCACCAAGTTTTTGGAGCCATTACCGGGGATTGTTTCGAGTTAGAAAAGAATGAATCACAATTTCGTCCACCAAGTTTTTGGCGCCGTTGCCGGGGATTGTTCGAGTATGGACAACTGACGGTTCATCTTGTTGCTCAGATTAGGTAATTTTCTTTTCAAAAATCTTTTTCAAAATTTTTCTTTTCTTTTTCGTTTTTCCAAAAATATTTTCAAAAACAAAATTAATAAAATCCAAAAAAAAATTAGAAATCATAAAAATCAAAAATATTTGTGTTTCTTGTTCGAGTCTTGAGTCAATTTTTAAGTTTGGTGTCAATTGCATGCTTTAAAAAATTTTCTTGCATTTTTTTCGAAAATTCCATGCATTCATAGTGTTCTTCATGATCTTCAAATTGTTCTTGGTAAGTCTTCTTGTTTGATCTTGATGTTTTCTTGTTTTGTGTTGTTTGTTGTTTTTCATGTGCATTTTTCGTTTGTTAGAGTCCATGCATTAAAGATTTCTAAGTTTGGTGTCTTGCATATTTTATCTACATTGAAAATTTTTCAAAAATATGTTCTTGATGTTCATCATGATCTTCAAAGTGTTCTTGGTGTTCATCTTGGCAGTTAGGTTCTTGCATGCATCATGTGTTTTGATCCAAAATTTCATGCATGAGTATTTTCAGTGTTTTTTCTCTCTCATCATAAAAAAATTCAAAAAAAAAAAAAATCAAAAATATCTTATCTTTTTAAATCTTATCTTTTTAAAATCTTTTTCAAAAATCATATCTTTTCCATTTTTTTTCATATTCGAAAATTTCAAAAATCTTTTTCAAAATATTTTCAAAATCTTTTTCTCATCTTTACATCATATTTTCGAAAATTGCATCAAAAATTAATGTTTTGATTCAAAAATTTGAAGTTTGTTACTTTCTTGTTAAGAAAGGTTCAATCTTTAAAATTCTAGAATCCTATCTTTTAGTTTCTTGTTAGTTAAGTATTTTTTTAATTTTAAAATTAAATCTTTTTCAAAACTAATTTCAATCATATCTTTTTAAAACCATATCTTTTAAAATCATATCTTTTCAAAAAATATCTTTTTAATCTTATCTTTTCAAAAATCATACCTTTTTATCATATCTTTTTATCGTATCTTTTATATCATATCTTTTTCAAAATTTTATCTTTTTCAAAAATTTGATTTTAAAATATCTTATCTAACTTCTTATCTTCTTATCTTTTCAAATTTGATTTTCATATCTTTTTCAACTAATTAATTAACTTTTTGTTTGTTTCTTATCTTTTTCAAAACCACCTAACTACTTTTCCCTCTCTAATTTTTGAAAATACCTCCCTCTTTTTCAAAAATTCTTTTTAATTAACTAATTGTTTCAAATTTTAATTTTAATTTTAATTCATCTTTAATTTTCGAAATTACTAACTCCTTTTCAAAAATATTTTCGAAAATCCCTCTCTCATCTTCTTCTATTTATTTATTTATTTACTAACACTTCTCTTCATCTCTTATCACCTCCCCTATCCTTACTCTTTATACAGACTATTCATCCCTCTCCTTCCATTATCCCCTTTCTTCTTCTACTAATAATAAGGATCCTCTTTACTGTGACATAGAGGATTCCTCTTCCTTTTCTTTTCCTCTTCTCTTTCATATGAGTAGGAACAAGGAAAAAGGCACTCTTGTTGAAGTTGATCCTGAACCTGAAAAGACTCTGAAGAGGAAGTCAAGAGAAACTAAAAATCAACAATTCAGAGAAACCTCAAAAAAAAAGAAAAAAAAAAAGAGAAAAGGAAAGACAAAAAGCTTCCACCTCCAAGTCATGGGAGATGGAGATATTCATCTCAAGGGTCCATAACTCAGTAGAAGAGCATTTGACTGCACATCAAGAGAGCATGAGAAATTCCCTCATCAAGAAATCCCTGAGATACCTCAGGGGATACATGTTCCTCCATATAATTATTGGAAGCAACTAAGGGTAGGAACACCAAAATCACTAGGGATCATGCAACAGAAGCAAGGAAGAGACATAAAGGAGCTCAAAAAGCACCATTGGTCCTTCAAGAAGGCACCACCCTCACTAAGGTGGACTCATTCCTTGTTCTTAAATTTTTTTTCTGCTTTTCGTTTTTTTATATGTTATATGTTTATCTATGTTTATGTCTTTATTACATGATTATTATTATTTAGTAACTATGTCTTAAGGCTATGAATAATTCTATTAATCCTTCACCTCTCTTAAATGAAAAATGTTTTAATTCAAAAGAACAAGAAGTACATGAATTTCGAATTTATCCTTGAATTTAATTTAATTATATTGATATGGTGACAATACTTTTGTTTTCTGAATGAATGCTTGAACAGTGCATATTTTTTATCTTGTTGTTTATGAATGTTAAAATTGTTGGCTCTTGAAAGAATGATGAACAAAGAGAAATGTTATTGATGATCTGAAAAATCATGAAATTGATTCTTGAAACAAGAAAAAGCAGTGAAAAAGAAAGCTTGCGAAAAAAAAAGTGGCGAAAAAAAAATAGAAAGAAAAAGAAAAAGCAAGCAGAAAAAGCCAATAGCCCTTAAAACCAAAAGGCAAGGGTAAAAAGGATCCAAGGCTTTGAGCATCAATGGATAGGAGGGCCCAAGGAAATAAAATCCAGGCCTAAGCGGCTAAATCAAGCTGTCCCTAACCATGTGCTTGTGTCATGAAGGTCCAAGTGAAAAGCTTGAGACTGAGTGGTTAAAGTCGTGATCCAAAGCAAAAAGAGTGTGCTTAAGAGCTCTGGACACCACTAACTGGGGACTCTAGCAAAGCTGAGTCACAATCTGAAAAGGTTCACCCAGTTATGTGTCTGTGGCATTTATGTATCCGGTGGTAATACTGGAAAACAAAGTGCTTAGGGCCACGGCCAAGACTCATAAGTAGCTGTGTTCAAGAATCAACATGCTTAACTAGGAAAGTCAATAACACTATCCAAAATTCTAAGTTCCTAAAGAAGCCAATCATTCAGAACTTCAAAGGAAAAAGTGAGATGCCAAAACTGTTCAGAAGCAAAAAGCTACAAGTCCCGCTCATCTAATTATAATTAATATTCATTGATATTCTGGAATTTATAGTATATTCTCTTCTTTTTATCCTATTTGATTTTCAGTTGCTTGGGGACAAGCAACAATTTAAGTTTGGTGTTGTGATGAGCAGATAATTTATACGCTTTTTGGCATTGTTTTTAGGAAGTTTTTAATAAGTTCAAGCTACTTTTAGGGATGTTTTCATTAGTTTTTATGTTAAATTCACATTTCTGGATTTTACTATGAGTTTGTGTGTTTTTCTGTGATTTCAGGTAATTTCTGGCTGAAATTGAGGGACTTGAGCAAAACTCTGAAAAAGGCTGACAAAAGGACTGCTGATGCTGTTGGAATCTGACCTCCCTGCACTCAAAATGGATTTTCTGGAGCTACAGAACTCCAATTGGCGCGCTCTCAACGGCTTTGCAATATATAATAGTCCATACTTTATTTGGAAATTGACGACGTAACTTGGCGTTGAACGCCAAGTACATGCTGCTGTCTGGAGTTAAACGCCAGAAAAACGTCATGATCCGGAGTTGAACGCCCAAAACACGTCATAACTCGGAGTTCAACTCCAAGAGAAGCCTCAGCTCGTGGATTGATCAAGCTCAGCCCAAACATACACCAAGTGGGCCCCGGAAGTGGATTTATGCATCAATTACTTACTCATGTAAACCCTAGGAGCTAGTTTATTATAAATAGAACTTTTTACTATCATAATCTCATCCTGGATCCTGGATTGTATTTTGATCCAGTGACCACGTTTTGGGGGCTGTCCATTCGGCCATGCCTGAACCTCTCTCACTTATGTATTTTCAACGGTGGAGTTTCTACACACCATAGATTAAGGGTGTGGAGCTCTGCTGTACCTCAAGTTTCAATGCAATTACTATTATTTTCTATCCAAATCAATTTTATTCTTAATCCAAGATATACGTTTCACTTCAACTTGATGAATGTGATGATCCGTGACACTCATCATCATTCTCACCTATGAACGCGCGTGATTGACAACCACTTCCGTTCTACTCTAGGCCGGGCGCATATCTCTTAGATTCCCCAACAGAATCTTCGTGGTATAAGCTAGATAGATGGCGGCATTCATGAGGATCCGGAAAGTCTAAACCTTGTCTGTGGTATTCCGAGTAGGATTCTGGGATTGAATGACTGTGACGAGCTTCAAACTCCTGAAGGCTGGGCGTTAGTGACAGACGCAAAAGAATCAATGGATTCTATTCCAACCTGATTGAGAACCGACAGATGATTAGCCGTGCTGTGACAGAGCATTTGGAACGTTTTCACTGAGAGGATGGGATGTAGCTATCAACCAAAGGTGATGCCTCCAGACGATTAGCCGTGCAGTGACAGCGCATAGGACCATTTTCCCGAGAGGATTGAAAGTAGCCATTGATGATAGTGAACCCCTACATACAGCTTGCCATGGAAAGGAGTAAGAAGGATTGGAAGAGAGAGTAGTGAAGTAGAGTTTCAAGAGGAGCACAGCATCTCCATGCACTTATCTAAAATTCTCACTATTGATTTGCATAAGTATTTCTATCCCTTTTATTTTATAATTTATTATTAATTTTCGAAAACAAAACTATTTAATCCTCTTAACTGAGATTTACAAGGTGACCATAGCTTGCTTCATACCAACAATCTCTGTGGGATCGACCCTTACTCGCGTAAGGTTTATTACTTGGACGACCCAGTACACTTGCTGGTTAGTTGTGCGGAGTTGTGAATTAAATTTTAGACACCGTAATATTGAGCACCAAGTTTTTGGAGTCATTACCGGGGATTGTTTCGAGTTAGAAAAGAATGAATCACAATTTCGTCCACCAATCAGCAGTCCTTTGTCAGCCTCTAAATCAGATTTTTGCTCAGGTCCCTCAATTTCAGCCAGAAAATACCTGAAATCACAGAAAAATACACAAACTCATAGTAAAGTCCAGAAATGTGAATTTTTCTTAAAAACTAATAAAAATATACTAAACAGTAGCTAGATCCTACTAAAAACTACTTAAAAACAATGCCAAAAAGCGTATAAATTATCTTCTCATCATCTATTCATCTGAAGAAAATGCCTGCAGAAGCCCAGGAACTCATTGAAATGGTTGCAAATAACCAGTTCATGTACACTTCTGAAAGAAATCCTGTGAACAATGGCACAACTCAGAAGAAAGGAGTTCTTGAGATTGATACTCTGAATGCCATATTGGCTCAGAACAAATTATTGACTCAGCAAGTCAATATGATTTCTCAGAATCTGACTGGATTGCAAGCTGCATCTAGCAGTAATAAAGAAGCATCTTCTGAAGATGAAGCTTATGATCTTGAGAACCCTGCAATGGAAGAGGTGAATTACATGGGAGAACCCTATGAAAACACCTATAATCCTTCATGGAGAAATCATCCAAATCTCTCATGGAAGGACCAACAGAAGCCTCAACAAGGCTTCAACAACAATAATGGTGGAAGAATTAGGTTTAGCAATAGCAAGCCTTTTCCATCATCTTCTCAACGACAGACAGAGAACTCTGAGCAGAGTCATTCTGGCTTAGCAACCATAGTCTCTGATCTATCTAAGACCACACTAAGTTTTATGAATGAAACAAGATCCTACATTAGAAATTTGGAGGCACAAGTGGGTCAGCTGCGTAAAAAGGTTACTGAAACTCCTCCTAGCACTCTCCCAAGCAATACAGAAGAAAATATCAAGAGAGAGTGCAAGGCCATAACCATGACCAACATGGCCGAATGGTGCACGAAATTGTGATCATCATCAATGGCGCCAAAGATTTGGTGCTCTCAAACGTGAATCACACTTCATCACAACTCCGCACAACTAACCAGCAAGTGCACTGGGTCGTCCAAGTAATACCTTACGTGAGTAAGGGTCGATCCCACAGAGATTGTTGACTTGAAGCAAGCTATGGTCACCTTGTAAATCTCAGTCAGGCGGATTCAAATGGTTATGGAGTTTTAATAATTAAAAAGATAAATAAAACATAAAGTAAAGATAGAGATACTTATGTAATTCATTGGTGAGAATTTCAGATAAGTGTATAGAGATGCTTTGTTCCTGTTGAATCTCTGCTTTCCTACTGCCTTCATCCAATCCTTCATACTCCTTTCCATGGCAAGCTGTATGTTCGGGCATCACCATTGTCAATGGCTACCTCCCGTCCTCTCAATAAAAATGGTCCAAATGTGCGTCATGTTGGAATAGAATCCCGTGATCCTTTTGCGTCTGTCACTACGCCCAACACTCGCGAGTTTGAAGCTCATCACAGTCATACCTTCCCAGATCCTACTCGGAATACCACAGACAAGGTTTAGACTTTTCGGATCTCAGAAATGGCCGCCAATAATTCTAGCTTATACCACGAAGACTCCGATCTTTCGGAATGGAGGCTAAGAGATACATGCTCAATCTTAAGTAGAACGAAAGTGGTTATCAGTCACGCGTTCATAGGTGAGAATGATGATGAGTGTCACGGATCATCACATTCATCAGGTTGAAGTGTGAGTGAGTATCTTAGAACAAGAATAAGCATGAATTGAATAGAAGAATAATAGTAATTGCATTAATACTCGAGGAACAGCAGAGCTCCACACCTTAATCTATGGTGTGTAAAAACTCCACCGTTGAAAATATATAAGTGATGAAGGTAGGCATGGCCGTGAGGCCAGCCCCCAATGTCTAAGGAAAACGTTTCAAAGATGTCAAACTCCAAAGATGTCAAATTCCAAAGATAGATGATGAAAATACAATAATAAAAGGTCCTATTTATAATGAAACTAGCTACTAGGGTTTACAGAAATAGGTAAATGATGCAGAAATTCACTTCCGGGCTCACTTGGTGTGTGCTTGGGCTGGGCATTGAGCTTTACACGTTTAGAGGTCTTCCTTGGAGTTAAACACCAGCTTTGGTGCTAGTTTGGGTGTTTAACTCCAACTTTTATGCCAGTTCTGTCGTTTTGACTTCAGAATAGGATAGAGAAGGGGAATTTTGACGCCATTTTACGTCATCAAAATGCGCACAAAGTATGAACTATTATATATTTCTGGAAAGCCCTGGATGTCTACTTTCCAACGCAATTGAGACCATGCCATTTGGAGTTTTATAGCTCCAGAAAATCCACTTCAAGTGCAGGGAGGTCAGATTCCAACAACATCAGTAGTCCTTTTTCAGCCTCTGAATCAGATTTGTGCTTAGGTCCCTCAATTTCAGCCAGAAAATACCTGAAATCACAGAAAAACATACAAACTCATAGTAAAGTCTAGAAATGTGAATTTTTCCTAAAAAATAATAAAAATATACTAAAAACTAACTAAATCATACTAAAAACTATATAAAAACAATGTCAAAAAGCGTATAAATTATCCGCTCATCACAACACCAAGCTTAGATTGTTGCTTGTCCCGAAGCAACTGAAAAAAAAAATAGGATAAAAATAAGAGAATATACAATGAATCCCACAGTATCAATGAAACTTAGTCCTAATTTGATGAGCGGGGCTTGTAGCTTTTTGCTTCTGAACAGTTTTGGCATCTCACTTTTTCCTTTGAAAGTCAGAATGATTGGCATCTATAGGAACTTAGAATTTTAGATAGTGTTTTTGATCCTCCTAGTTCAGTATGTTGATTCTTGAACACAGTTACTTTATGAGTCTTGGCCGTGGCCCTAAGCACTTTGTTTTCCAGTATTACCACCGGATACATAAATGCCACAGATACATAACTGGGTGAACCTTTTCAGATTGTGACTCAACTTTGCTAAATTCCCCAGTTAGAGGTGTCCAGAGTTCTTAAGCACACTCTTTTGCTTTGGATCACGACTTTAACCACTCAGTCTCAAGCTTTTCGCTTGGACCTGCATGACACAAGCACATGGTTAGGGACAGCTTGATTTAGCCGCTTAGGCCTGGATTTTAATCCTTTAGGCCCTCCTATCCATTAATGCTCAAAGCCTTTGACCCTTTTTACCCTTGCCTTTTGGTTTTAAGGGCTATTGGCTTTTTCTGCTTGCTTTTTTCTTTTTCTTTCTTTCTCTCTTTTTTTTTCACTGCTTTTTCTTACTTCAAGAATCAATTTCATGATTTTTCAAATTATCAATAACATTTCTCTTTGTTCATCATTCTTTCAAGAGCCAACAATTTTAACATTTATGAACAACAAGATAAAAAATATGCACTGTTCAAGCATTCATTCAGAGAACAAAAATGTTGCCACCACATCAAAATAATTAAACTAATTTCAAGATAAAATTTGAA
This sequence comes from Arachis stenosperma, assembly GCF_014773155.1. Lineage (NCBI taxonomy): Eukaryota > Viridiplantae > Streptophyta > Magnoliopsida > Fabales > Fabaceae > Arachis > Arachis stenosperma. The sequence continues at coordinate 51,010,951 of NC_080379.1, read as the reverse complement.
ATCCAAGTACTTCTTGTTCTTTTGTAATTAAGCACATTTTTCATTTAAGAGAGGTGAAGGATTCATTTATTCATGGCTTTAAGGCATAGACACTAGAAACTAATGATCATGTAGTAAAGACACAAACATAGATAGCACATCAAGCAAAAATTTGAAAAATAGAAAAATAAATAGATAAGGAGATTAAGGAATGTGTCCACCTTAGTGTGGGTGGCGTCTTCCTCCTATTGAAGTACCAATGGTGCTTTTAAGCTCCTCTATGTCTCTTCTTTGCCTATGTTGCTCCTCCCTTATAGCTCTTTGATCTTCTCTAATCTCATGGAGAATGATGGAGTGCTCTTGTTGTTTTACCCTCAGTTGCTCCCAATAGTTATGTGGAGGAAAATGTATCCCTTGAGGCATCTCAGGGATTTCTTGATGAGGGAATTCCTCATACTCTTATTGAGGTCCATGAGTGGGCTCTCTTGATGTGCAGTCAAATGCTCTAGTACTGAGCTATAGACCCTTGAGATGAATCTCTCCATCTCCCAGGACTCGGAGGCGGAAGCTTATGTCTTCCCTTTCCTCTTTCTATAGGTTTCTCCGGCCTTAGGTGCCATAAATGGTTATGGAAAAACAAAAAGCAATACTTTTACCACACCAAAATTAAAATATTTTCTCGTCCTCAAGCAAAAGAAGAAAGAAAGATGTAGAAGAAGAAGAAAATGGAGGAGATGGAGGGAGAGAATATAGGGAAGAGTGTTGTAGAAAGGTGTGAAGAGGAGAAAGAGTGAGTTGAGGTTGGTGGGGATCCTGTGGGGTCCACAGATCCTGAGGGGCCAAGGATTTCTCATCACTGCTCTAATTTGGCATTCAAAACGCCTTAGAGTGTAATTCTGGCGTTTAAACGCCAGTCTACTGCCCTGTTCTGGCGTTTAAACGCTAGCTTTCCTTCCTGTTCTCGCGTCTAAATGCCAGTTTGCTGCCCTGCTTTGGCATTTAAACGCCAGCTTTCTGCTCTATTTTGGCGTTTAAACGCTAGTCTGGTGCGCTGTTCTGGCGTTTAAACGCCCAGAAAGGTGCCAGATTGGGAGTTTAAACCCCCATTTTGCTGCCCTTACTGGCGTTTACTTCCTCCAGGGTGTGCTGTTTTCGACTTCTGCTTTATTTTTATGAGTGTCTTTGTGACTTCACATGATCATCAACCTAAAAGAAAACATAAAATAACATAGATAAAATTAAAATAAAATTGGGTTGCCTCTCAATAAGCACTTCTTTAATGTCAATAGCTTGACAGTGAGCTCTCATGGAGCCTCATAGATGATCAGAGTATGGTTGAGATCTCTCAACACCAAACTTAGAGTTTGGCTGTGGCCTCCCAACATCAAACTTAGAGTTTGAATGTGGGGGCTCTGTTCGACTCTGTATTGGGAGAAGCTCTTCATGCTTACTCTCCATGGTTATAGATGGAGAACCTTGAGCCTTTACTACAAGGCATTCTTCATTCATATGAAGGATCAACTCTCTTCTGTCAACATCAATCACAGCTCTTGCTGTGGCTAGGAAGGGTCTTCCAAGGATGATGGATTCATCCTCATCCCTCCTAGTGTCTAGGATTATGAAATCAACAGGAAAGTAAAGGCCTTCAACCTTCACTAGCACGTCCTCTACTAGTCCATAAGCCTTTTTCATAGATTTATCTGCCATCTCTAATGAGAATTGGGCAGCATGTACCTGATAGATTTCTAGTTTCTCCATTACAGATAGTGGCATCATGTTTATCCCTGACCCCAGGTTACACAGAGCTTTTTAAAAGGTCATGGTGCCTATAGTACAGGGTATTAAGAATTTACCAGGATCCTGTTTCTTTTGAGGTAAATTTTGCTGAACCAATGTATTCAGTTCATTGGTAAGCAAGGGAGGCTCTTCCTCCCAAGTCTCATTACCAAATAGCTTGGCATTCAGCTTCATGATTGCTCCTAAATATTGGGCAACTTGCCCTTCAACAATGTCTTCATCCTCATCAGAAGATGAATAGTTATCAGAGCTCATGAATGGTAAAAGGAGGTCTAAGGGAGTATCTATGGTCTCTGTATGAGCCTCAAATTCCTTTGGTTCCTCATTAGGGTATTCATTACTGACCATTAGACGTCCCCTGAGGTCTTCCTCATTGGGATTCATGTCCTACTCCTCCTCTAAGCTTTCGGCCATGTTGATTATATCAATGGCCTTGTACTCTCCTTTGGGATTCTCTTCTGTATTGCTTGGGAGAGTGCTAGAAGGAGTTTCAATAACCCTTTCACTCAGCTGGCCCACTTGTGCCTCCAAATTTCTAATGGAGGATCTTGTTTTAGTCATGAAACTAAGAGTGGCCTTAGATAGATCAGAGACTATGTTTGCTAAGTTAGAAGGATTCTGCTCAGAATGCTCTGTCTTTTGTTGAGATGATGATGGGAAAGGTTTGCTATTGCTAAACCTATTTCTTCCACCATTGTTATTATTGAAGCCTTACTTCTGTTGATCCTTCCATGAAAAATTTGGATGATTTTTTCATGAAGGATTATAGGTGTTGCCAAAGGCTTCACCCATGTAATTCACCTCTGCCATTGCAGGGTCCTCAGGATCATAAGCTTTTTCTTCAGAAGATGCTTCTTGAGCACTGTTGGATGCATTTTGCAATCCATTCAGACTCTGAGAGATCATATTGACTTGTTGGGTCAATATTTTGTTCTGATCCAATATGGCATTTAGAGCATCAATTTCAAGAACTCTTCTCTTTTGAGGCGTCCCATTACTCACAGGATTCCTCTCAGAGGTATACATAAACTAGTTATTTGCAACCATTTCAATAAGTTCCTGAACTTCTGCAGGCGTTTTCTATAGGTGAATGGATCCACCTGCAGAATGGTCCAGTGACATCTTGGAAAATTCAGACAGACCATCATAGAATATATCTAATGTGGTCCATTCTAAAAGCATGTCAGAAAAACACTTTTTGGTCAGTTTCTTGTATCTTTCCCAAGCTTCATAGAGGGATTCACCATCTTTTTATCTGAAGGTCTGAATATCCACTCTGAGCTTTCTCAACTTTTGAGGAGGAAAGAACTTGGCCAAGAAGGCCGTGACCAGCTTATCCCAAGAGTCCAGGCTATCTCTGGGTTGTGAGTCCAACCATGTTCTAGCTCTGTCTCTTAGAGCAAAAGGGAAAAGCATAAGCTTGTAGACTTCAGGATCAACTCCATTGGTCTTAACAGTATCACAAATCTATAAGAACTCAGTTAAGAACTGATAAAGGTTTTCTGATAGAAGTCCATGAAACTTGCAGTTCTGTTGCAGTAGAGAAACTAATTGAGGCTTTAGCTCAAAATTGTTTGCTCCTATGGCAGGGATTGAGATGCTTCTTCCATAAAAGTTGGAAGTTGGTGTAGTAAAATCACCAAGCATCTTCCTTGCATTTTTGTTTGGTTTGGCCATAATTGTTTCTTTTGTTGCTTCCTTTTCGAAAATTTCAGTGAGGTCATCTTCAGTGTTTTATGCTTTAGCTGCTCTTAGCTTCCTCTTCAGAGTCCTTTCAAGTTCAGGATCAGCTTCAACAAGTATGCCTTTATCTTTGTTCCTGCTTATATGAAAGAGAAGAAGACAAAGAAAATATGGAATCCTCTATGTCACAGTATATAGATTCCTTGAGTTGTCAGAGTAAAACAAGAATGGAAGGATGATGTAAGTAATGAAGAATTCGAACATTCAAAGAGAGATGGAGTTCGAATTAACAATGGAGGAGGAATGTTAGTGTTTAAATAGAAAAAGATAAAAGAGGAGGGAGAATTTTCGAAAATAAAAAGAATAAAATTTAAAATAAATTTTTTGAAAAATTGGTTGTGGTTTTGACAAAGATAAGAAATAGTAAAATAAACAAAAAGTCAATTAGTTAGTTGAAAAATATTTGAAAATCAATTTTGAAAAGATAAGAAGTTAGAAAAGATTTTGAAATTAATTTTGAAAGAGATATGATTTGAAAATGATATGTTTGAAAAGATATGATTGAAATTTATTTTGAAAAAGATTTGAAAAGGAAATTAAAAAGATTTGATTTTTTTAAAAAAAAAATATGTTTGAAAAGATATGATTTTGAAAAGGATATGATTGAAAATATTTTGATTTGAAAAAGATTTGATTTTGAAAAATTATGAAGGTTGGAAAAAGATTTTATTTGAAAACAAAATTCCTCTCCTTGTGTCACCCTGGCGTTAAACGCCCAGGAGCTGCATGTTTTGGGCGTTTAACGCCCAATTGCTGCATGGTTTGGGCGTTTAAACGCCCAGCCAAGTACCCTGACTGGCGTTTAAACGCCAGTTTTCCTTCTTTACTGGGTGTTTTGAACGCCCAGTTTTTTCTCTGTAATTCCTCTGCTTTATATTTTTGGATCTTCATTTTGCTAAATCCTTTATTCAATAAGATCTGTTTTAAATTTTGAAAAATAACAAAATGAGTCGAAACATATAATTCTTGGATCAAAACACAAGATATATGCAAGAACATTATGAACGTCAAGATGAACACCAAGAACAATCTTGAAGATCGAGATGAACATCAAGAACTTAGTTTTCCTAATAAAAGAAAACATGGAGGACACCAAACTTAGAACTTTCTCATGTTTGGGCCATATGAATGCAAGAATGCATATGTAGAATATCATGCAGTGCAAATCAATAAATCATGAAGATCAAACAAGGCAATTCATCAAGAACGACTTGAAGATCATCAAGAACACAATGCATGTGTTTCGAAAATTGCAAGACAATTAAAATCATGCAATTGACACCAAAATTAAAATTTGGCCCTAGATTCAAACAAGAACCATGAAATATTTTTGAATTTTTATGATTTTATTAATTTTTTTTGGATTTTTCGAAAATAATTTTGGAAAAACGAAAACAAATAAAAAAACTTGAAAGATTTTTGAAAACTTTTTGAAAATAAAATAAAGGAAAATTACCTAATCTGAGCAACAAGATGAACCGTCAGTTGTCCAAACTCGAACAATCCCCGGCAACGGCGCCAAAAACTTGGTGCACAAAATTGTGATCATCAACAATGGTGCCAAAGACTTGATGCTCTCAAACGTGAATCACACTTCGTCACAACTCCGCACAACTAACCAGCAAGTGCACTGGGTCGTCCAAGTAATACCATACGTGAGTAAGGGTCAATCCCACAGAGATTGTCGGCTTGAAGTAAGCTATGGTCACCTTGTAAATCTCAGTCAGGCGGATTCAAATGGTTATGGAGTTTTAATAATTAAAAGGATAAATAAAACATAAAGTAAAGATAGAGATACTTATGTAATTCATTGGTGAGAATTTCAGATAAGTGCATAGAGATGCTTTGTTCCTGTTGAATCTCTGCTTTCCTACTACCTTCATCCAATCCGTCATACTCCTTTTCATGGCAAGCTGTATGTTCGGGCATCACCGTCACCAATGGCTACCTCCCGTCCTCTCAGTGAAAATGGTCTAAATGTGCTGTCACTGCACGGCTAATCATCTGTCGGTTCTCGATCTTGTTGGAATAGAATTCCGTGATCCTTTTGCGTCTGTCACTACGCCCAACACTCGCGAGTTTGAAGCTCGTCACAGTCATCCCTTTCCAGATCCTACTCGAAATACCACAAACAAGGTTTAGACTTTCCGAATATCAGGAATGGCCACCAATAATTCTAGCTTATACCACGAAGACTCCGATCTTTCGGAATGGAGGCTAAGAGATACATACTCAATCTTAAGTAGAACGGAAGTGGTTGTCAGTCACGCGTTCATAGGTGAGAATAACGATGAGTGTCACAGATCATCACATTCATCAGGTTGAAGTGCGAGTGAGTATCTTAGAACAAGAATAAGCATGAATTGAATAGAAGAACAATAGTAATTGCATTAATACTCGAGGAACAGCAGAGCTCTACACCTTAATCTATGGTGTGTAGAAACTCCACCGTTGAAAATACATAAGTGATGAAGGTAGGCATGGCCGTGAGGCCAGCCCCCAATGTCTAAGGAAAACGTTCCAAAGATGTCAAATTCCAAAGATAGATGATGAAAATACAATAGTAAAAGGTCCTATTTATAATGAAACTAGCTACTAGGGTTTACAGAAATAGGTAAATGATGCAGAAATCCACTTCCTGGCGCACTTGGTGTGTGCTTGGGCTGAGCATTGAGCTTTACACGTGTAGAGGTCTTCCTTGGAGTTAAACACCAGCTTTGGTGCCAATTTGGGCGTTTAACTCCAACTTTTATGCCAGTTCTGGCGTTTTGACTTCAGAATAGGGCAGAGAAGGGGCGTTTTGACGCCATTTTACGTCGTCAAAACTCATGCAAAGTATGGACTATTATATATTGCTGGAAAGCACTGGATGTCTAATTTCCAAAACAATTAAGAGCGTGCCATTTGGGGATCTGTATCTCCAGAAAGTCTACTTCGAGTTCAGGGAGGTTAGAATCCAACAGCATCAGCAGTCCTTTTTCAGCCTCTGAATCAGATTTGTGCTCAGGTCCCTCAATTTCAGCCAGAAAATACCTAAAATCTCAGAAAAATACACAAACACATAGTAAAGTCTAGAAATGTGAATTTTTCTTAAAAACTAATAAAAATATACTAAAAACTAACTAAATCATACTAAAAACTATATAAAAACAATGCCAAAAAGTGTATAAATTATCCGCTCATCACCGAACTTGGAGAGTGTGGGGAGGACGTGATTCTCAGTGACAAAAACCTCATGGGATGTCCTCTGAACGAAAAGAAGTTCCCCTTTGAGGAACCAATGGAATCTGAGGCTCATACAAAGACCATAGAGATTCCATTGAACATACTTCTGCCATTCATGAGCTTTGATGAGTATTCTTCCTCTGAAGAGGATGAAGATGTTGTTGAAGAGCAAGTTGCTCAGTATCTAGGAGCAATCATGAAGCTAAATACCAAATTATTTGGTAATGAGACTTGGGAGGATGAACCTTCATTGCTCATCAATGAACTAAGTGCATTGGTTCAGCTGAAATTACCTCAAAAGAAAGAGGATCCCGGAAGGTTCTTAATACCTTGCAACATAGGCACCATGACCTTTGAGAAGGCTCTGTGTGACCTAGGGTCAAGTGTAAACCTCATGCCACACTCTGTAATGGAGAAACTAGGGATCTTTAAGGTACAAGCTGTAAGAATCTCACTAGAGATGGCAGACAAATCAAAGAAATAGGCTTATGGACTTGTAGATGATGTTTTGGTAAAGGTTGAAGACCTTTACATCCCTGCTGACTTCATAATCCTATACACTGGGAAGGATGAGAATGAATCCATCATCCTTGGAAGACCCTTCCTAGCCACAGCAAAAGCTGTGATTGATGTAGACAGAGGAGAGTTAGTCCTTCAAGTGAATAAGGACTACCTTGTGTTTAAGGCTTAAGAATTTTCCTCTGTAAACATGGAGAAGAAGCATGAAAAGCTTCATCTAATTCTCTCAACAAAGAGTCAAGCAAAGCCCCCACATTCAAACTCTAAGTTTGGTGTTGGGAGGCCCCAACCATGCTCTGAATATCTGTAAAGCTCCATGAGAGCTCACTGTCAAGCTATTGATATTAAAGAAGCGCTTATTGGAAGGCAACCCAATTTTTATCTATCTATGTTAAATTTCCATTTTCCATTGTTATTTCATGATTTCTTTAGGTTGATGATCATGTGGAGTCACAAAAACAACTGCAAAAATCAAAGCAATGTCAAAAATAGCATTAAAAATAGCACACCCTGAAGGAGGAGCTTACTGGCGTTTAAATGCCAGTAAGGGTAGCAGAATGGGCGTTAAACGCCCAGTCTGGCACCATTCTGGGTGTTTAACGCCAGAAATGTGAACCAGACTGGCGTTTAAACGCCAGAAAGGGAAGAAAAACTGGCGTTTAATGCCAGAAATGGGCAGTAACCTGGCGTTTAACGCCAGGAATGGGCAGCAACCTAGCGTTTAATGCCAAGATTAGCACTCAGGGGCATTTACACGCCAGAATGATGCAAGGATGAGAAATTCTTGACACCTCAGGATCTGTGTATCCCACAGGATCCCCACCTACCTCAACTCACTATCTCTTTTCTTCAGACATTCCAATAACACCCTTCACCAATCACCTCCATCTCTCTTCCCCATCACCTCTTCACCACTCACATCCACCTACTCTTCCCCAAAAACTCCACCTACCCCACCATTCAAAATTCAAAAACTTTCCCTCCCAACCCAACCCTCACACACGGACACCCCCTCTCTTCCACTCTTCTGTTTTTCAAGAGAATAGTGGATAGTGCCTTCTTCAAATGACAATTCGGAGTCAACCTCGGATATGGTTTGTGAATTGGTAAAAACCCCTTCACCACCTCCAAAGGCTAACTGTCTCCGAGCTTGCCTAAGATGTGAGATAGTTCTCTCAATTTCCAGATCAAAAGGGGCTAGGCTCAGATCCGGTAATGAACGCATCATTCAATGAAGGAGATATGGAGCTCATGACAAGAAAATGCACTAAACAAACAAAAATTCTAACTAACAATTGAACTAGCAAACAATCAAAAGAAAATGCAAGTATTCACATATCAACATATTTACACAAACCAATAACATGGCACACATATACAACTCCCCGGCAACGGCGCCAAAAATTTGATGCGAGAAATTTTGCCGGTATAGAATTTATTAATAAAATTCAGTTGTAAGTATAGTCTAAACCAACAAGCAATCCCGTACCAAATTTAGAAAATGTGTCACCACAATTCAAAATCAATAACCGGGAGTGGAATCCTGAGTCGTTCTCCCTAGGAGTTGCCCTACGACGCACATCATTGGTTAGGAGTTCTCCTGATATTTTGGAGTCGAGTACAAGGAAAGTAAATTAACATCAATTGAGACAATGAGAAATTTAACAATTGGAATAAGAGAACCAAGAAATCAAACTAATAAAGGTGAATGACAATCAATCAATGTAAAAGCCTTGGCTAGGGGTGAGAATTTGAAGTCCTATCATCATAATCTCCATCAATTGTGACCATAATTGGTTGTTGCTCCACTTAGTCAACCTCTAACTATGAAGGAAAGTCAAGTGGAGATAATCAACTTGAGTCCACAAGTCCTAGTCAACTCTAATGAAAGACAAGCTTTAGTGGCATGCAAATCAACTAGCAATTTCTAATTATGAGTCAACAAAGGACATTGACAATTCAAGTGTCTCCAATAACTCAACCCCCAAGCCAAGAGTGAAAAGTCTACTCCATAACTATAGTTGACAATTTTTCAAACACTTGGTTAACAAGAATGAATGACATTGTGAAATTAAGAAGAAAATTCAAGTCAAGGTTGTGTACTACAAACAATTAACAACAATTAAGCAATTAACAACAATGAACATGAAATTCCTCAATGTATTAATAGAACTCAAAGTAAACAAGATCCAAATTCAAGATCTACAATATAAGAGTAACAAGAACACTAAAATGAGAGTAGAAGAATGAGATCTACAAATTAAAGCAATGTAAACTTGAATTAAATTCAGATCTAACCAAAGGATCCAAGAGAAATTCAAATTGAGAGAGCCAAAACCTAGAGAGAAGTGAGAGTTTCTCTTTCTAGAACATAAACTTCAAAAACTAGCTAAGAATCTCTAATGTGTGAATCCCTCCTATTCCCTTGGTCTTCTTGGGTCATTAGTCTTCAGAATTGCTTCAGATTAGGCCCAAAAGCTCTTCAGAAATTGCCAGACACGATTTTACTAATGAAGTCACATGCGGCGCGTCACGCGTACGCGTCGAAAGGCCACGTGTACGCGTAAGGCATACGTACGCATCGATGGGATTTTTGCTCATCCACGCAAATGCGCCAGCAATTTGTGCCAATTCCAGCATCATACATCCACGCGTGCGCGCAAGGCATGCGTACGCGTCGATGCTAAATCTCCAAAGCTTCCATTTTCATGTTCCTTCCACTTGTGCATGCTTCCTTCCTCTTTTCTAAGCCTTTCCTGCCCTATAAACTCTGAAATCACTTAACAAACACATCACGGCATCAAATGGTAGTAGAAGAGGATTAAAAATATAGCATATTTGAGGTCAAAGGAGCATGTTTTCAACCATGAAGCAAAATTGGGAAAGAAACACAAAACCATGTATTTTATATGAATAAGTGTGAAAGAATATTGATAAAACCTCCAAATTCCATACAAAATAAACTCTAAAAAAAGGAGTTTATCAATCTTCGGAATGGGTTCATACTTCACCAGCAACCTACAGATGTCCACCTTCAGGGTTCTTCCACCTTGGCCACCAACCTTGCAGATCTACAGGAAGCAGATTTGCATGGGCAGTTCATCCAAAGCCTAACCCAAAACCTACAAGATCAGGGTCACTAGCTCCATTTGATTCAGGAGAAGTACAACAAGCTCCTCGCATGCATGGCGGAGAGGGATGCTCGGGATGCAGAGATGAAGTCCCTAAGCCAGGAGCTTAGGCATATATGAGCTGGAGTAGATACAACTCATGCGGCAACAAATGACTGACTACTAATGAGCAGATATTTTTTACGCTTTTTGGCATCATTTTCATATAATTTTTAGTATGTTTAGTTTAGTTTTTATTAAGTTTTATAGGTTTTAGTGTTAAACTCACATTTTTTCGGATTCTACTATGAGTTTTTGTGTTTTTGTACAATTTCAAGAAATTTCTGGCTGAAATTGAGGAGTTGGAGCAAAAGTCTGATTCAGAGACAGAGAAAGCACTGCAGATGCTGTCCGGATCTGACCTCCTTGCACTCGGAAGAGCTTTTCTGGAGCTACAAAAGTCCAAATGGGGCGTTCTCAATGGCTATGGAAAGCTTACTTCCAGAGATTTGCAGCAATGGATAATAATTCATACTTTGCTTCAGATTAGAAGGCCCAATACTGGCGTCCAATGCCAGCCTCCTGCCCCCTTCCAGGCATCCAGTGCCCACAAGGCAGAGACTAGCATCCAAACGCCCAGAGAGGACCCCCTAGCCAGCGTTCAATGCCCTAGATTCATTCTAGCATGCGGATCTCATCAAAACTCAGCCCAAACACTCACCAAGAGGACTGCAGAAGTAGATTTTAGCACTAAAAAGACTGTTTTACCCTTACTAGTCATTATTTTAGTATTTAAAGGATTAGATTTATGTTATTCAAACCTTTCTTTGAAGACTTTTACACTTAACACGTTTTCTATCATTGAATTTCCTTTCAGTATGAGTTTCTAAACCTCCTAGGTTGAGGGGAAGAGCCCTGCTAAGTCCTATGAATTAATAAAAGTATTACTGTTTCTCTTCGATCCGTGTTTGATTTATGATAAACCACTATTTTATGATTTATATTATGCTCAATTGAATGGTTTCTATCAAGTCTTTGCTTACTTATTCATATAAATCGCATGGTTTTACAACTCCTTCCTTATTCCTTAATATATGTGAAAATATGTTTCCTAGACCATAAAATTATTAATTTTAATTATCCTTTATTACCATTCAATGCCGTGATCTGTGTGTTAAGTATTTTCAGGCTTTATAGGACAGGAATGGCTTAGAAAACAGAAACGAAACATGAAAAAGTGGAAGGAACGCGCGAAAATGAAGTTTTGAAGGAAATGGCAGTGACGCGGATGCGTGACTCGTGCAGAACCCAAGCGACGCACACGCGTGAACGACGCGAACGCATGCCTAGCGCAAAGCACAAGCAATGCGTATGCTTGACTGACGTGTACACATGACAAGGAAAACTTCCAAATGACGCACACGCGTGACGGACGCCACGTGCAGAAAATTGCAGAAAATGTCCCCAGCAATTTCTGGACTCCTTTTCGGCCCAAATCCAAGCCCAGAAAACACAAATTAGAGGCTATAAAGTAGGGGAATGCATCCATTCATAAACACAACTTGGATATTCACATAATTTTAGGTTTTAGATGTAGTTTTCTAGAGGGGGAGGCTCTCTCCTTTCTCTTAGGTTTTAGGATTAGGATTTTTCTTAGTTTTAGGATTGTTTCTTCATTCCAGGTTCAATGTTCATTTAATTTAGTTTCTCTTCTACTTTTATTTATTCTATTACTTTAATTGTTTATTTTCCCAATTTGGTTTATGAACTCTCCATGTTAGCTTTGATTTCTTTATTTAATGTAATTTGAGGTATTTTAGATTTATAATTGCTTTCTTCTATCTATGATATAAATAATTTGGATTTTTCTCCTCTTGGCTTTGGTTGAGTAATTGGTGACACTTGAGTTATCAAACTCCTTTGTGATTGATAATTGAAATTTGCTTATTGGTTTGGATCCCTCTAAAGATAGTCTTTCCTTAGAAGTTGACTAGGACTTGAGGAATCAAATTGATTAGTCCACTTGACTTTCCTTTATTTAGTAAGGGTTAACTAAGTGGGAGCAGTGAACAATTCTCATCACCAGAGATAAGGATAACTAGGACAGGATTTCCAGTTCTCATACCTTGCTGATACTATTTTATGGTTTATATTATGTTTAATTGAGTGGTTTTTATCAAATTCTTGCCCACTTATTCATGTGATTTGCATGATTTTACAATTCCTTCCTAGTTTAGTTCTATGGTTGAAAACTTGCTTCCTAGAGATCTTTTAATTATGTATTTTAATTCTCCTTTATACCATTCGATGCCATGATCCGTGTGTTAAGTGTTTCAGACTTCATAGGACAGGAATGGCTTAGAAAATGGAGAGGAAGCTTGCAAAAATGGAAGGAATACAAGAAACTAAGGAGATGACCAGCGAACACCGACGCGGACGCATGGCTCACGCGACCGCACGAAATGGAGAAAATCGCAGTGACGCGTTTGCGTACCTGACGCGAACGCGTGGAATGGAGTCTGCACGAATGACGTGAACGCATGGACGATGCGTACGTGTGGCAAGAAAAAAACGCTGAATGATGCGCATGCGTGGATGACGCGTACGCATGACATGCGCGATCTGCAGAATTAACAGAACACGTTGGAAGCAATTTCGGGCCGCATTTTGACCCAGTTTTTGGCCCAGAAACACAGAATAAAACCAAGGAACATACAGAGACTCAAGGAATACTTAGCATATGCTCATAATTCATAATTTTAGGTTTAGATGTAGTTTTTAGAGAGAGAGGCTCTCTCCTCTCTCTTAGGTTTTAGGATTTAGGATTTCTTTTAGGATTAGGATTTCTACTTCTCAATTTCCAGGTTTAATATTCCTTTACTTTTCTTTATGTTTTCTTCTACTTTTATTTATTCTATTACTTTAGTTGATTACTTGATGTTGCCAATTTGGTTTGTGGATTCTTATGTTCAATCTAACTTTCTATTTAATATAATTCGAGGTATTTCAGATATATGATTTTAATTTAGCTTTTTACACTCTTAGCTTTGGTTGAGTAATTAGAGACTCTTGAGTTATCAAACTCAGCTGATGATTGAAAATTGGAATTCTTTGCTGATTGATTTGAATTCCCCTAACTCTAGTCTTTTCTTAGGAATTGACTAGGACTTGAGGAATCAAATTGATTTATCCACTTAACATACCTTCATAGTTAGAGGTTGACCAAGTGGGAGAAAAAGCCAATTCTCATCACAATTGATAAGGATAACTAGGATAGGACTTCTAATTCTCATACCTTGCCAAGAGCTTTATTAGTTATTAATTTAATTTCTTGCAAGTTACTTTTCTTGTTCAACCTATTTAAAAGCCCCTAAAAAAAATACTTTTTCTATAACCAATAATAAGAACACCTCCATGTAATTCCTTGAGAAGGCGACCCGAGGTTTGAATACTTCGGTTTATAAATTTTACTGGGTTTGTTACTTGTGACAACCAAAACTTTTGCACGAAAGGATTTTCTGTTGGTTTAGAAACTATACTTACAACGGGATTATATTTGTGAATTCTTTACTGAAAGAATCCGCTCGTCACTTACCAAGAGTTTTTATAATTAGTTTGTTTCCATTGTCATTTACTATTGTTGCTTCTTATCTAAAAAAAACCAAAAAGATACCTTTTCCATAACCAATAATAAATCATACTTCCCTGCAATTCCTTGAGAGACGACCCGAGGTTTAAATACTTCGGTTATAAATTTTACTGGGTTTTCTTTAGTGACAAACAAGTTTTTTGAACAAAAGGATTTTTGTTGGTTTAGAAGCTATACTTTCAACAAGAGCTTATTTGTAAAATTCTAGACCATGCAAGAATCCCTTCGTCAATTTATTTCTAAGATGTATACTCATTCTTCAACATGGTGAATAGGATGATCAGTGACAATCAGCTCTGTTCATCATACTAGGATCGTGTGCCTGACAACTACCCGTGTCTACTTGGGTTCGTGTGAATACGTGGCAGGAAAGCGCAAACCACTAGCTTGATTATACATCTCTCAGACGGCTAATCCACGACTTCGTTGGGGACTTCTCAAGACACCAGTTCAGCTGATTTTTGGGGAGATTAGGGTCTCTGTGGTAGAGGCTAGAACCCAAAGGATCAACATTCTCTGATCTGGAAGATTCGACCTTGTCTGTGGCGGTTTGAGTAGGATCGCCAAGAGAATAAACTGCTAGAGCTTCACCCTCGTTCAGATTGGATTACCATGGCCAATGGCGTTTGATCTGAAATAGAGGAGATTGTTGACCATGGCCAATGGCGTAGAACACATACAGCCTGCCATAGAAGAAATCACTCACAAGTAAAGAAGACAATAATACCAGAGTTAATTCAGAAAGACAAAGCAACTCCAATCCTTAAATATATTCCTATTACTGATTCTCTTTAATTTACAAAGTATTTTATTTTATTCCTGTCATGTCAACTTAGTTTAGATCTCACAAATACAAATTATGAATAACTCTTCTATCTGCCTGACTAAGACCTGCAAGGTAACCATAGCTTGTTTCAAACCATAATCCTCGTGGGATCGACCCTAACTCACTCAGGTATTACTTAGATGACCCAGTGCACTTGCTGGTACAGCTGTACAAAAGTGTGAGGATTCGTGCACCAACTACTATGAGCAGATGTGTGCGAGGGTGGTGATGCTGGAGGTAGCACTTCCTCATCTACACTTGCACCAGCACAAACACTGGCACCTATAGCGCCACCGCATCAGGACCAACAGTGAAACTATCGAAAAGAGGAGGACAAAGATGGTTATAAGGACCCATAGGCTTTAGGATTTTATTTTAGGTAGTTTGACATTACTATTTTTTATTTTATTGATGAAATTACTTTAAAATTTAAATGAATATAATTAAAATTAAAGACTTAATTTAATCCAATACAAATAAATGTACTTGTATTATTGTACTCATATTATATAATTCTAGTGTATTAACACACACTAAAATTCTAGTACTAGCAATAACTATATAATTTGTTTTTATTAAATATAGAATTCTTTTAATTATCAAATAGTCACTCATATTTAACAAAATTTTAAAAATTAATTAGGTAGTACTCATAATTAATTAACCATGAGTACAATAATACGAATACATTATCTAAAATGTTATATAATATGAGTACGTTTATTTCAAAATCGATATAATGTTCCAGATAGTGTTGTGTTGGTTTGATTTTTATTTTTCTATTTCATCCAATTTTATTCAAATAATTTGAATTTTAAAATTATAAAATTTTAGTTTGAAATTTAGATTAATATAATTTAAATTAACAATTTAATTTAATCTAATACAAATAAATGTATTCGTGCACATTATATATTACACATTTTAATAAATATTATACTCAAATAAATACTATATTTTATTAATTTTAATAAAAACATTCTAAAAATTTTAAATTTGGTGTACTTTACATGTTCTTGTGTTCTTTGAGTTTTTTGAGTCTTGTTCTTAGTGTTCTTTTTAATCTTCAAAATGTTCTTGTATTTTCTTTTTGTTTTGATCTTAAAATTTTTAAGTTTGGTGTCCCTTTGTGTTTTTCCTTCAAATTTTCGAAACCTTGGGACATTAAATCTAAAAATTTTAAGTTTTGTGTCTTTTACTTGTTTTTCTTTCTCCTCATTAAATTCAAAAATAAAAAATATATTTTCTATCTTAAATTAACTTAATTTTCGAAATTTTCATTAAAAATTCGGATTTCAATTTTAAATTTTTATCTTATCTTATCTCAATTTTTAATTTTCAAAAATCAAATCCTTTCAAAATTAAAAATCTTATCTTTATCAAAAATCTTATCTTATCTTTTCAAATTTAAATTTTAAGAATTCAAATTTCAAATTTTAAAATTAAATCTTTTTCAAAATCAAATTTCAAATCTTATCTTTTTCAAATCTTTTTTGTTTCTTATCTTATCTTTTCTAATTTCAATTTTTAAATTCAAATCTCTTTTAAATCTTTATAATTTCTTATTTTATCTTTTTCTAATTTCAAATTTCAATTTCAAATCTTTTCTTATCTTATCTCTTATCTTATTTTATTTTCAAATCTTTTCTTAATTAATTACATATCTTATCTCTCTCTTCTTTTTCAAAACTTCCTAACTACTTCTTCTCTCAAATTTCGAAAACTCCCTTCTTCTTCTTCTTTCTCTTCTATTTTCGAAAATCGCTAACTAATTTTCAATTCCTTTTTAAATTATTGACCTTAATTTTTGAAAATAATTAATAAATAAAATAAAAATAAAAATATTTTAATTCTTATTTATCTCTTCTATTTCTAATTCTTCTCTTTTCTGCTTCTATTTATTCGAACTCCTTTTCCCTTATTTTCAAAGTATTATTCTTCTTCCATCTTCATTCTTCTATCTTCTACTTTTTTCACATCTTACTGGGAGCCTTCTATACTCAAATCAGACATAGAAGCTTCCTTTCTTTCTTTCCATATTTTCTTGTTTATGACCAAGAACAGGAATAAAGAACCCCTCTTTAATCTTAATCCTGAACCTGAAAAGACTTTGAAGAAAAGCTTACAACAGGTTAAAGCACAACATTTCAGAAGAAACCATTCAGAAAACTTTGAACAAGAAATTGGAAACATGGCCGACCCTGAAGGTGATGCCAGAAAGGTTCTTAGTGACTTCACCATACCTACCTCTGAATTTTATGGCAGAAGTATCTCTGTACTTGTCACTGGAGCTAACAATTTTGAGTTTAAGTCTCAGTTAGTCTCTCTTCTGCAACAGAACTGCAAGTTTCATGGACTTCTAATGGAAGATCTACATCAGTTCTTAGCTGAATCCTTGCAGATCTGTGATACTGTAAAGACTAATGGAGTAAATTCTGAAGTCTACAAGCTTATGCTCTTTCCCTTTGCTGCAAAAGATAGAGTTAAGATATGGTTGGATTCTCAACCAAAAGAGAGGTTAGACTCTTGGGAAAAGCTAGATAATGCTTTTCTGGCTAAATTCTTTCTTCCTCAAAAATGAGCAAAATAAGAGTAAAAGTTCAAACCTTCAGACAAAGAGAAGGTAAATCCCTCTATGAAGCTTGGAAAAGATACAATCAATTGATCAGAAGATGTCCTCCTGACATGCTCTCAGAATGGTCTATCATAGGCATGTTCTATGATGGTTTATCTAAGATGTCCAAAATCTCATTGGACAGCTCTGTAGGTGGATCACTCCACTTGAAGAAAACACCTGCAGAAGCAAGAGAACTCATTAAAATGGTTGCAAATAACCAATTCGTGTACACTTCTGAAAGGAATCTTGTAAACTATGGGACCTCTCAGAAGAAAGGAGTTCTTGAAGTTGATACTCTGAATACCATATTGGCTCAGAAGAAGATCTTGACCCAACAGGTCAATATGACCTCTCAGCATTTGACTGGAATGTAAACTGCAGCTGGCAGTACTCACGAAGCTTCTTCTGAAGTAGAAGCTTATGATCCTAATCAACCTACTGGTGCACGAATCCCCACACTTTTGTACAATTGTACCAGCAAGTGTACTGGGTCGTCCAAGTAATACCTGAGTGAGTCAGAGTCGATCCCACGAGGATTATGGTTTGAAGCAAGTTATGGTTATCTTGTAGGTCTTAGTCAGGCAGATCAGAAGGTTGTTAGATTGATAGAGTGAAAAAGGTCTAATATAATAGGGTGCTAATACTTTGTAAATTAGAATCAGTAATAGGAATATGGTTAAAGATTGGAGTTGCTTTGTCTTTTTGAATTAACTTTCGCATTACTGTCTTCTTTGCTTGTGAGTGATCTCTTCAATGACAGGTTGTATGTGATTAATACCTTTATTGACAGGTTGTCAATACTTCTTTGGATCTGAACCCCAGGGTTAGTGTTGACCCCTCTATGCTTGAGGGTGAAGCGCGTACAGTCCATTCTCCTTAATGATCCTACTTAAAATGCCACAGACAAGGTCGGATCTTCCGGATCAGAGAATGCTACATCATTGGGTTCTAGCCTCTACCACAGAGACTCTAATCTCCCTGTAAATCGGCTGAACTGGTGTCCTGAGACGTCCCCAACAAAGTCGTGGATTAGCTGTCTGAGAGATGTATAATTCAAGCTGGTGGTTAGTGCTTTCCACTGAAGTATTCACATGAACCCAAGTAGACGCGGGTATTTGTCAGGCACGTTCGTCTTAGTATGATGAATAGAGCTGATTGTCACTAATCATCCTATTCACCGGCCATGTTGAAATACGAATATACATCTTAGAATTAATCACACACGGATCGAAGAAGAAACAGTAATACTTTTATTAATTCATAGGACTGAGCAAGGCTCCTCCCCTCAACCTAGGAGGTTTAGAAACTCATACGGATGTGAAAAAACAAAGTGATACACGAAATTATGGTAAGTGATAAGCGAAGATCCTTAATTAACAAAGTGTGATCTTCTACTTTAAATACAAAACAAATCACTAGTAAGGGTGAAACAGTCTATTTAGTGCTAAAATCCACTTCTAGGGCCCACTTGGTGAGTGTTTGGGTTGAGTTTTGATGAGATCCACGTGCTAGGAGACTTCTAGAGCATTGAACGCTGGCTAGGGAGTCCTCTTTGGGCGTTTGGACGCTGGTCTCTGCTCTTTGGGCGCTGGACATTGCGAAAGGGGCAGGAAGCTAGCGTTGGATGCCAATTTTGGGCCTTCTAATCCGAAGAAAATTATGAACTATTATATATTGCTGGAAAGCTATAGAAGTCAACTTTCCATAGCCGTTGAGAACGCACCATTTGGACTTCTGTAGCTGCAGAAAAGCTCTTCCGAGTGCAAAGAGGTCAAATCTGGACAACATCTGCAGTGCTTTCTCTGTCTCTGAATCAGACTTTTGCTCTAACTCCTTAATTTCAGCCAGAAAATATCTGATATAGCACACAAATTTTTAAAATAAAGCACACAAAATTTTGTACGTAACACAAGTTTATTGATATAGCACACAAATTTTTATAAATAGCACACAAATTTTGCTGCGAATATATTTTGTTGATTAGATGAGTCAATATTTTAAATATATAGTCTTTCGTGTGTACACAATTTATTTGTTGTATGTATTTCATTTGTATAGTATACAAATTTTTGTATATAGTACACAAATTTTTGCACATAACACAAAAAATTTACTGCGAATGTATTTTGTTTGTTAGGCGAGTCAATGTTCTGAATATATAGTCCTCCAAAAATTTGTGTGTTGGATATCAAATTTTTTGTTATATATCAAGATATTTATATTGTACACCAAAATCTGTGTGTTGTACGTATTTTATTGGTTAGGTGTAAATGTTTTGGACATATGGTCATTCAAAAATTTTTGTATTGTGTATACTAAAATTTATATGATGTGTACTAAAATTTATGTGTTATACATCAAAATTTTTGTACTCTAATTTTCAACATTAATAAGAGAAGAAGATAAAGACAACGATGACCATGATAATGATAATAAAAGATGAGAAAAAAAAAGAAATTAAACAACAACAACCAATAACAACAAAAAGTAAAAAATAGCGTTGAATAACGCACAAAAAAAAGAAGATGATGACGATGATTACGAAGGAGGAAGAAGACGAGGAGAAAGAAGCTGAAGAAGAAGAGGGGGAAGAAGAAGCGCACCAGTGTATATACAAAAAGAAAAAAGCGCACAAACTTAGTTAAAAACTTAGTTCAAAAAATATTTGGATATCCAATATTTTTCTAATTTTTTTAATAATATCTAAAATAGTCTTTAAATAAGTTTTAGGTAGAATATTTTATTTTTAAATTGTTTTAATTATTAATCGATCTTCAATCTTTTATTTTATTATACAAATTGAAATTACACATTCTTTAATATAACTTTTATTAAAGATCAGATTAACAAACCTTTTTACACGGTAGAATGATAAATTTTTTATATTGATATAGATTATTCAATCCAATCACAACATATGAATAATCAAACTTATTCACATAAAATAAAAGTGTTCCCGCATAACCTTTTAACATAAATATACAATATAATCAAATTATTAAGGTTAATTATAATCAAATTCAGACCCTTTAACAATCAAATTAGTACATAATTAAGAATATATATATAAGAAACAATAGTTTGAAATTATCAAACTCTTTTCACAAGTGTATTCAAATATTTTCCAAACGATGTTATCAAATTCTTTACAAATATATTCAAACTCATACAAGTATACCATATACAAAATAAAAAAAGGCAATGCAGGGTTCAGAAAATTAGTGCACCCAAAGTGTGTAATATAAACAGCATAATTATATATTAATGACTATTTTTACGGTTTGATTCTATGATTTTGAGATCACACGAAAACAATTCATTCGTCGCTCGAATGAGAAAAATTAACTTATATATATAATGAATTTAACTTATAAAATTTTAACATAATGTAGCATTTGCTTTATACAAATTTCAAACTACATATTTCCACTACTCATCAATAACAAAAAAAGAAGTATGTACTTTGATTGTTTACTCTCTGAAAAATATACTATAAACTAACTAAACCAAAGAAGAAAAAGCCCGAGTGATGAATTTCGTGTCTCCCTTCTTTTCCCGATTAATGAGAACATATATCTAAAAATTTGATGATGTCAAAACTAACTCTCCCAACGTGCCAGTATATTTTGAAAGTTGGTTGCATTGTCTCGTTCTTCCTTGGTTATGGGAAGTAAAATGTTCAAATGTGGAGTGTAGAGAGTCAAGATCCACGTCTATCTCAGAGTTTATAACTTTTTAGGGCTTAAGAGTGACAGCACCACATGCAAGTGACAAACTTTTTCAATCCACTTGTACCGTCACGCATGCATGGCAGACTTGGCAGTGGCATCTCACATATTATAACCGTCCATGTCGCTCTCAATAATTTAATTTCTTTTGAACCGTTTCTTCCCATTATTTTAGAGTTTCTGTTGTGTGTCCCCTCCTCGTACTTAAAAGGATAAAATTGCACACGCCTCTGCTTGTTTTTACTGCTAATGTTTCATGGATTTTAGTGGCACTTTTTCTTCTTTCTTGGAACCAGTTTTCTGGGTTTTAGTGGCCCGTAGTTGTTGGTTTAAACTTATTGCCACGAACGTGAAAGATGGTTTGTAATAGTATAGCTAGCAAAGAATCGTTTTCTACTTCGTTATCTCACTCTTTTTTTTTTATAATTTCCTTCAAAGATCCTTTTCTTTTCTTTCAAAGATTTGGATGCTATTTAGTTTGAAGAGGATTACTATATATATAGTTATTTGGAGTATATAGATACTACCTCCTTTAAGTTTATCTCAAGTTTGAGTCCTGCGTATAGAAAAATCAAAGAATAACAATCTAAAAAATATTTGAGAACCTAAATGATTTTTGAAATTGGCAGCTTGCATTAAAAATGTCACTAAAATTTTAAACGCACCATAAGATTTTTTGAGATCGAACAAATTGCATTACATTGGACCCATTTTTATTCCTTTTCGTCGAGTTACTCAGTTACACCGTGAATGGCACCTACCTTTTTACATTGAATTAAATGAAAAAATATTATTTTAGTTTTTGCTCTAAATATTTGATGAAACAATGTCATTTAACATTAATGAACTATAAAATATCTTATCCTCACGTAAATTAAAACGCCGTCGTTTCGACTAATCCAGCATGAATAGAATGTGACTAATTACTCATGGTATAAGCAATAACTTGACGGAAAAAAAAAATAACATGATATAATTTTTTCAATTTCAATTTCAGTACAATTGAGATCTCAAAAACTTTTTAAATACAAACAACTAACAAATATAATAATATTATTATTTTCTTAATTTGAGCAAGTATACTACCAAATATAATAATATTATTATAAGAAAAAATCATATTTTTTAATTTTTAATGTTGGCAACAAAATTTTAATTTTATTCGCAATGAAATTTAAATCTTTCAACTTTACCCTGACATTTTAGAAATAATTTAATTTTATACTTAAATCATTTTAATTTTAAGGTTTATATTATGAAAATAAAATTAAAACTTTTGACAAATGTCTTCGTCACACAAAAATTGAAAAGTATATATAGTATCCTAAAAAAAATTTACAGTGAATTGGAGTCTTATATAAGACGTGATTCAATTTTTTTAATATTTATTAAATAAATGAATAAATTAATTATTCGACTAAAATTAGATAATATTGAACTACCAATTGAAAAGTTTAATAAGAGATAGAACAGGAGGCATTAAGATTTCTGACTTGTTTTAATAAAATTACAACAATTGAATAAATTTCATACGATAGATGATGCTTATTATTGAGAACAATATTATTTTTCGTTAACCAAATAAATCCCCAGAATAAACATGCGACCAGTAAACTATATAGTCGTCGTGTCCTAAGAAGAGCATTATGAAATTCACCCACCATTCAATGAACTTGTTGACTGGCAGAGCATAAGTAGTAGTTACTCTATTGATTATGCTACACATTCATGAAATTTTCTAAAATTCTCACGATTTTATTTCATACAGATAAATATTTAAATATTTAACTAACAAACACATCAAGTCTCATTAGTTTTTATATTCTTTTCTTAATTCATTAATAATATAACTATCAATTTTTTTAAACTTTTCATCTAAATTACTCTTTCATCTATCAAAATTATTCTTGGTATTCTTACTATACAATTCAAGTCCATAATATATTAAACCAATATTAAACTATTTCACAATACTAATAGTGGAAATCAAAGCTATATATATATTCGATCATTTATTGGGAATAGAATCTTTCTTCCTAAACTATCAACTATACATATCCATCACATTATAATTTACTCAAACAAATTTTTTCATAATCATAGCTATCTCAACTATAAATATTCATGAACCCATATTGTCAGAAGACAATTATAAGAACTAGCATTCTCAAATAAAAATCTTTCTACAAGCATAAGACTTGTGGGATGTTGTCCACGAAGGTTCACCATACTAGAGAATCAAACAACACTTTTCGTTTCAGAAAAGAAGAAATTGAAGGAAGAGTAACAAAGAAATTATATTGCTCTATGCTTCCTTCAACAAGCTATGATGAAGACAATTTTCTCAAGAATAAGAGAAATATCGTTAGCTAAGAAAGTGTGAAAAAACTTGGAGCAAGAGTTTAGAGGCAATACAAAGGTATGCACAATTCTCCTCCAATCTCTAACAAAGCAATAGGCATTTGAGAAAATAAAAAGTTACTATACAAGATTGATGATCTTAGTAACAAAAATAAAAAATTTATTGAGAGAATTTTTCAGATAAAAAGATAGTGAAGAAAATACTCATTAGTTTGCCTTCCAAATTTGATCCTAAAATGTCTACAATTAAAGATACTAAGGATTTCACTATAAGAAAAATATTGAGTACCATCGGATTTATCGACAGAATAAAAAAAATCATCTGCCGGTAATATATTTATCGAGGAATTTTTTTCGAAACTAATCCGACAGTATGACTCTCACCAGTAACAAATTACCATCGGTTTTTCAATCCATCGGTAGTTGCCCACGGATTCTGCAACAGATTCTTTGCCTAAACCCTATTTAATTACCGACGAAAGTTTTTCAATAGTAATTTTGATGCTTCACCATTTTCTTTTCCACCTAATTATTGTCGGATTTTTTCCCAGTAAATTCAGTTTGTTAAAAAAAATATATTTATGCACAACTAGTTGTCAAATTCTTCTTTTTTATTTTTTTAATTTATTTTTTACATAATTAGTAGCCAAATTTTAAATAATAGGAACCAAATATAGTAAATTAAATATCAAGTGTACAAATAAAATAAAAAGTCAAATAAATAAAATACAATGAAATAGTCTAGAACAAAACTCTAATCACTAAAGATCCTGATAGTCGTCGTCGTCGTCATCCCTTAACTGGTCATGCTGAGGCGACAGACTAGGCGGTAATGTAGGTGCCCCTCCAGCACCGACACTGCCACCAGCAGTGCCGCTGCCACTGGCACGTATCTGATCTTGGTACACCATCATCTGTTGCTCCATCCACTGAAGCTGCTCCAGCTCTTGCCTCCACTCCAGCCTGAGAAAATCTGTGTCTGACACGCGTATGAGGATCTATTGATACCTCTCCTCAAACTGCTGCAGCTGTTGAGCTTGATGGTAAAGGCTCCGATAAACTCCAACACCTGCTGTCTTAAATCAACGCCGTCCTCAAAATTGACGGGCCGGCTGGTGGCAAGACAGATGATGGTCTCAATGTAGAGGTGGTGTGAAATTCAAAATCCACAACTAACTAGCAAGTGCACCGGGTCGAACCAAGTATTACCTCAAGTGAGTGAGGGTCGATCCCACGAGGATTGATGGACCAAGCAACAATGATTGTGTGATTCACTTAGTCAGATAAGTAGAAAATGGTGTTTTGGGGTTCAAAAGCTTCAAATAGTTAATCAATAACTCAGAAAGCAAACAGTAAATTTGGTGTGAAAAATATGTGAGAAAATAGTTAAAGTTTCAGAGATGTTTAGACTTCTGGATTAACAATTCTCATTAACTACCTTGATTTTGCAAAGATTCAATTCACAGCAACTTTAAGTGATTAGACTCCAATTCCTTGGTAATTTAGTCCTCCTCTAACTCGATTAACTGTCAATTCATTGGTCACTTAATCTCATTAGAGGATTTAAGTTCAAACCCTAGATTCAAGCCACACAAAACCCTAAAGACCCAAAGATAATGTGATTAAATGTCACGTATCATATTAAGTTCAGATAATCAGAGGTTCATGAGAATGTAGTTTCAAGCTTATAATTCAAGTGATATAGCTTTTCCAAGAATCAATAAGAATTCAATTAGAAAATAGTTATTTTGCAATATACTCTAATCCGTGGGATGAAGAACGAAATTAATTCTTGAATGTAAATCAATGCATTAATCAAAAGTAGAAAATAATAGTATTAGTCCATAGAATAGATAGAGCTCCAAACCTTAACAGGGGAGGTTTAGTTGCTCATGGAAAAAGTAAATCCTAGCAGAGAAAAAGTTTGTAATTCTGAAAAGTGCAGAGGAGGAAAAGACGAAGAAACCCTAGGCCAAGATCTCTTCTCCTTTTATATCTAATCGTAATTAACGTAAAATATATTTTCTAAAACCAACTAATATCTATCCTAATTGTAAATAAAATGAAGTTTTAATCACAATTCTTAAAAGATCACATTGTTGGCTTCATAGAGACGTGGGGGACCACACTGAAATCTGAAGTTGGCACTAAACTTGGGCTGGACCAAGTTTGGCGCCACCCTACTCGCACGTGATACTCGTCCATAGTTGATCTTGTTGCCAAACTTGGAGTTCCTAAGTTTGGCGCCACCATGCCAGCACGAATGGAGACCTTATGATGATTATGGCATCAAACTTGGAGATTATCAAGTTTGGCGTCAACTTCTTGGGCTACCCAGTTCCCGTTTCTTCCTTCTGAAGTCTGTCAAATCCGCCCGAATGTTACTTGAAATAAACTAAATTGCACATAACTCAAACTAGCATTCATAATGGCTAAAAATACCTAAATTTTGATTAAACTTAACAAATTCGAATGCAAATTCAATAGGAAAAGATAAGAGGCATGCTCACGCATCAGGAGGTGCGAGTTTGTCGGCGAAGAATGATCCCAGCCTGTAGACACAATTTTTGTACGGCTCAGTGATAAATCCACATTAAATGGTGTTTATTTGCTCTAATTGGGTGAATTTTATCAACTTTTTCTACACCTATTCAATGAAATAGCTTGGTTTTGTAAATTCTCCATAAATTGTGCTCAAAAGTAAAAACATACTCCTTAAGCCCTTAATTACTAAATTTTATTCACTTTAACTCCATTTGATGCCCTGATGTGTATGTTGAGTGATTTTAGACTTGTAAGGCAAAGATTGGATTGAAGGAATGAAGAAAAGCATGTAAAAGTGGAGAATTCATTAAGAAATGGAGTTTGGAGTTTTTTAGCAAGTGTGCGTGCGCACAACTATGTGTGCATACGCATAGGAGGATGCGTGTAGTCATGCATAGCGTACTCACAGGTTCCAGCACATGACCTCATTAATGCAATTCGCTGGTAGCGAATTTCGGGCTCCCAGAACCCAATCCAACTCATTTCTGAAGCTATTGCAACCCTAATTCAAGAGGAGGCAAGGGGGGAGCAATTAGGTTTAGATTTTTCCATGCTTTTGTCTTAGTTTTCTAGAGAGAGAAGCTCCCCCTTCTCTCTAGAATTTAGGTTTTCTTAGTTAATTTCTCTTTAATTTCAGTTACTAATTGTTGTTTTAATGTAGTTTCATTTATGTTTTCATGCTTTATTGTCTTAATTCTCTTAGTTCTTCTTCTTAATTTCTCTTTTATGTCACTTTTATTTTATGAACACTCTTGTAAATCTTAATTTTCTATTAATGCAATTTAATGTTTCTTTGCTTATTGTTATTTAATTGAGTTGTTATTATTATTTTCTTGCACTTGATAGATTTAGATTTTATTTTTATTGTAATTTAATATGCTTTTATTTTCATGCACACTAAGTTATTTGGTTTGAATTGTGACAAAACTTTATTTTAAACTTTGATTGATTACCAATTGTTGGGTTTGGACTATACTTGCAACGCCAATTCTATTTTGAGAAAAATTCCTAATCCGCTTTCGGCCAATCATCACTCAGATATAGTCTCGCGCTAAACCGTGTCAATATCAACTTCTCATGCAGCAAAGTTGTTGCTGTTGTTTCCAATATGCTGGGATTGCTGGGTTGCATACTCCAATCTTTGTGTGTAGAACTCATGTGTAACACATATTATGATTAGGACTGCAGTTACTTGAAAACTTTATATCTCATGATATTTACACATATAATGATCCACAAATCACTGATCAACAAATCTCTCCTTGTTCTTCTTCAAGGTGTGAGAATACTTGAAAGTCTCTGCCATCGTTGCATCATGATCCAACAATTTAGACTATAAATGTTGAAATAATATATTAAATCAAGTAATAATGATATTATATTTCAAAGACAAAACGAACTTAATAAAAAATGAAACAAGTTACATACTAGTATGGTCTTTGTCTTCATGAAAGTTAACTGACCCACTGATATACTTCGACGACCTTGCTGACACCCTGTTAGCTCTATTCATGAGACGGCGATACCTGAAACCCTTATCAGTCTCCCAATGGGGGTACAATGCCTTTGTGATGTCCGGGTAGAGCCAAATAGTGAGGTGGTCTCACTTCTCACGTACGTCCTCTATCATCTGCTGAAGCTGCCTAAACATTCGATGATGGTCAAAGATCTTCTTGATCATGGCATTGTGTGTCATGTCCCATATAAATTCTTCTAGCACAAGGAACATTTAGCACTAGTTAATCAAAATTAAATACATAATTAAACAAAATAGAAGATATAAACTGAAGTTTGAATGTGTTGAGTTTTTACTGCATACTTCTGAAACCATCATTCTTTGGTCTCAATAGAGATCTTTTTGTAGCTCGGCCACGGGTGGTCATACGTACATCAGCTTGATGACATTAGTACACTCCTATATACATGCATTGTTATTTGGCACAAACTTATCAATGAAAAACTTAAGATTAGTAGTTTACTAAAAACTTATTTGAAGTAACTTATAAACTTCAATTATACTTAGATTTTTTAGAAATTTCGACAGAGTTTCATGTATAACTAGAAGGCGTCAAAAACTCTATCCGTCAACAATTCATTTAAGCAATTCACAAACAAACCAATATGTGGTTATATGACTTAAGCAGCAACATCCATGAACAATCAAGAATTCTCAAACACTTTCAGCATTTTAAATCTATTAACCTAAATCGAACCTATCTTAACAACATAAATTCATTAAAACTAGAAAATTGAGTGTAACTAAATTAAATAACTAACTAAAATGGAAAAACTTAAGATTAGCAACCACATATATTGAATAAGAATATCAAAATAGTTTGCATATAAAACACTTAAAATGGTACTCACGTGTCAAACCATTAGCCTAAATCATTATCCGTATGATAGGAGGTGGTGGAAAGGCATCTGGCTGAGATCCGTTAGAGGAATCCAGCACCGCGGTGTCTGTCACTGGAGGTGTCATCGTCGAAATAATGGGTTGTTGAGTGGATGGAGGTAGTGGAGAAGTTCACTCTGGTGAAGCAGTTGGATGACTTCCTGTTGGCGAGGGTGGTATAGTAGAAAGAGCTGCATAGTTAGGGTTAGGGACCATCATGAATGGCTAATCTTGTGCACTTATTGCCTATGACGTCCTAAGGGTAGAGGGCAATGACTGAAAAGTCTCAAGGATACCAGTAGATCTCTCCTTTTATCACGACCACGAGGCCGATTCGTGCTACCTCTGCCTGTTGTCATGTCTACAAAGAGCAAACTAACAAATACATATCTCACAAAAATAATATAATAGCAAAAATATGTCACAATCTACAACTTAGAAAAACACATGGGTGCTATGTAATTTAGTTAGAGAAACACATTAATTGAAATGAAGTAAATAGCAAGTATGGTTCAATACAACTTAAAAATTTTTCAAAAAGATGTTAACAGGCCAAATCATTACTCCAACTTCACAATTTAAACTCATGCCAAATCAATTACCTAAATTATGCGAAGTATCAACATTCAAAAAATTAAGGTCCTAGTATGTCCACAACAATTAGGTGCACAAACTTTTGATAACCAAAGTAATAATCAATATGAACAAGCATCACTAAGTAACAAGCAATAATCAATATGAACAAGCATAATAGGGAGCACTACAAGAAAAAGGCGTATTTGTAACAAAAAATATTGTTACAAAACGTCGATATTTTGACACAAAAGTTTTTTGTAACAAAAAATGGGTCCATTGCAGTAAGTCCCGTTACAAAAAGTTTTTGTAACGAAAAATGAAACTGTTACAATTCAATACCATATTTTGTAACAATTTTTTCTGATACAAAAAACCAGAAGCCGTTACAAAACTGGTAACAAATTTTGATCTTGAAGGTATTTTTCGTGACAGTAAATTTTTTTCCTATCAAAAAAATTTGTTACAAAATGTAACATGATTTGGTAACATTTTTTTTCTTCAGTTACGAAAGCGAATAAGTTACTTTGTAACAACTTTATTTTTATTACAAATTACGTGCATAATTTAGTAAATTAGTTTTTAAATTAACTAATATAATAATGCTTTTAATAAGCTAGTTTACATCTATTTAATATGCAAAAACATACATAAGTCAAATAAGATCCTTCTAGCTAAAATTGTCTTGAAACAAAATAACATTAGCTAGTGAGTACATGGATTAATTCAACCAAAACATAAAAGTTCTAACATAAAAGTTCAACAAAAACATAAAAGTTCTAACATAGATTAGTGTCTCTATGCATCAAAACATTCTTGAGCCCTCAAGGTTGCATATGGTCACCCTTTCAGCACTCCTGTAAATAAGAAAAACCGAAACCAAAAAGTTAGAAACAAGATATAACACTATCTATAATTTTTTCACTAAGTTTTATCCAAACTGTTTAGAAAAAATTCGGCAGAACCTCCCCTAAAAATTGGATATTTCCACCGTTCACGGTTCCAACAAACACAACCAATATGCAACTTATGTCTCAGCCATACCCAACCAAATTTATCAAAGCAATCAATAGGACATTTGTCATTTTTCAACCATGACACAAGTAAAATATGATAAAGAGATCCATATACAAATTAAAGTATACTAATATAAAATGGGAATCATCTACAAAAATATATTAAAAACATAAGCAACTTTAGGAGTACCTTTAGGGTCTAGTTTGTTTCATTGTCAAAGCGCGCTATGAGAGAGTTGACAACAGCTTGTTGAGCTTCCAATTGAGCTTTCATTTGAGCTAATTCTTTCTCTTGACGTGTTCGTTGCTCTTCAAATTTTTCTTTGAGCACATCTATTTCCTTTGTTAGCTCCTCACGGTCTTGCATTGCCTCTTGAAGTTGTGCTTGAATCCTTAACTTAGACTTTGAAGCCTTTATGCCATAACTTGCACCACTTTTCTCACCTCTCACAATTATAAAAGCTTCATTTGGAGTGAGAGGATTTTCTAAATCATAGGAGTCATTAAGCATAGTGCTAATGTCATCCTACACAATCCAATTTGTAATTTGAAAATGGAGATAATATTTAACTTCCATGCAACAAAAAGAGGAAAAGGTTAAGAATGTTACATCAATTTGTTTAGCTTTTTCATTCACCCATTCTCCATTAGCTTTTTCAACACCCCCTTCCCACAATTCTTTCAACTCTTCAATTAACGGTTCTAAGTATACATCAATAGAATTGCCAGGGGATTTAGGGCCTGGAATAAGTAGAGATAACATCCAATTTGAATGTTTCAAAACCATCCAAGGAGGATAGTTATATGGAATGAGAACAACTGGCCAAGTACTATAGGAAATGTTCATATTGCCAAACGGATTGAATCCATCACTAGCAACTCCAAGCCTGATATTTCTAGCATCACGTGCAAACCATTCGTGCTCCTCATCAAATGTCTTCTACGCCATCGAATCTGCTGGGTGTTTTAAGACTCCATCGTCAAGTCGTTTCTCTTTGTGCCACCTTATTGCTAGCGTTGTTTCTTCACACATGAAGATCCTTTGAAGCCTAGGTTTTAACGGAAAGTATCTTAGTATCTTCTGGGGTACCTTCTTCTGTAGGTTATCCTTTTCATTCCCCTTCCCCTTCACCCATCTAGATTGCTTACACTTTGGACATTCATCAAGACCAGCGTATGCTTGCCCCCGAAACAAAATGCAGTCATTCACACAAGCATCTATCTTCTCGTAATCTAATCCCAAATCTCGAATCACTTTTCGAGCGTCATAAAATGAAGTTGGACAAGAATTTTCCTTTGGAAATATGCTTTTTAGAAAGAGCAACAAAGCATCAACTGAATTGTTGCTCCATCCATAGCGACATTTCATTTGAAACAACTTGACAATGAAAGATAACCTTGATATCCCATTGTCCAGATAAAGGCTTTGCTCATAATCCCTCATTAGCCTCTGGAACCTCTTTGCCCCCTGATGAGGTTCTTCTTCTATATTTTCATCTACGTTGGTAGCGAAATCTCTCGGCGTCTCCCCTAGTGTTTCTCCTCTAAAGATGTTATACAACATCTCATAAGTAGCAGAATCATTCTCCCTTTTACAATCAATTTCATTTAGATCAAACACATCTATAGTGGATGTATCTTGAAGTATCTCACCATGATGCACCCAAGTTTTATAAGAGGTCACTATCCCCCATTGGCGCACATGATGATGAACTTCATTTCTAAATTTGAACATAAAATTGTTGCATTTGGGACAAGGACAACGTATTTGATTTTTCACACCGGGTTGAGAGAAGGCAATATCCAAAAATAATTCATCGAGGCACTTCCTAAACTCAGGAGTACGCCTATCAAAATTAACCCAATATTTCTGGTAATTGACAATTGGACTAATTTCTGCAGCAGACGAGAATTGATAGAAGGATGTAAAGAGTGAAAACAAAAAGCGGGGCATGACATAACATAGCATCACAGCGGCTATCACTTTCAAAATCACCAAAAAAAGTGCAAACAATAGAATCAAAATAATAAAACCCAGAAACAAAAAATAGAACAAACATATCAACTCTCCAAATAACCTAAAAATCAAATAATCAACCATGTTACACACCAATACTTTCAACCACAACAACATCAACATAATCAACTAACAATATTTTCAACCACAATAACAGCAGAATCAAGGTTCAATATTTCAGCTAAGATTATCAATTAACAGCATATTTAGCGATACTCAAATAAACTGAAGTTACCTTTAGCAGAAACGTAATAGGCCAGACCCGACCAGCAGGAGAAGAAGGACAGCCGAATCAGACCAGCAGAGGCAAAGGACAACGCCGGATGAGCAGAGCAGCATAAACTATCCTAGATTAATGCAATGTAAAATACACAAAATTATTAACATAATTTAAACAATATCTCTATGTTACTAAGGATCAAATAGTTACCTACTTTACTCAATTCACAAACACAAAAGTATAAAAAAAATATTGGAACAGAATAAAAAGAAAGCATAAGCTAATAACACTAATATAGTCAAACAGATATAAAACTAATATTTTCAGTCACAACATCAACAGAATCAAGGTTCAATACTACTTTTAACTGGACTTACCTTCAGCAGAGGAGACGAGCAGAGCAGACCGCCAGCAGACCAACGAAACACGGCTGAACCAGAAGAAATTGAAGACTGCAACACAACACCAGAAGAAGACCCTTTTTTAAAAATTCATCATTTCACTATCAAGCTAGAAGACAAACTTTTTAGTGCTAATAGAGGTTTCTTCTGCTTTATTATGTAACTCAGGTTTTCCAACTTTAGTATACAACCCTCAAGAAAGGAAAAAGAACAAAAAGAACAACATATTAAATCATTTATTTTTACATAATTAGCATCAATTTTTCTCTTCTAAACCTACAATAAAACAGCAAGAATTACGTCCACAAAATTAATTTACAACAACTACATATTAGAAAAAATCATCACCTCTAGACTGAAGAATGGCAGAAGCAGATCCAAGTTCAGTTCTCAGCGACGGGTTGGGGCCATTCCACCGTCGAAGACGCAGGCCACTGGCGAGGAGATGTGACAGCACGATCAGAGCTTCGGCACGAGCAGAGCTTCGGCATGAACAGCGCACATCCAGCAGAGGACTCACCCACCAAGACGACCACAGATACGATGGTAGCAGAAACAGAAGAGGCTAGACGCAGAGGCAGAGAAGGCGGAAGGCAGCGGAGCCAAGATGGCCACGCCGACAGAGACGGAGGTGAGGAGTGGCACCCACGAACCAGATTCGACTAGCGACTTGAGGACCACGACGCAGCCGGAGACGTCTCCGACGGGCTACGCCGGTGACTCTTTCTCCCGCAAGCAGCTCATTTTTCCCTCGCAGATAGGGTTTGTTGACGGCGCCATGGGTTGAGAGTTAGTGAGTGTGAGGCTTCGAGTGAGGTGGGGGAATGGGAGAACCTTAGGGTTTTTTTACCATGTTACATTCACTAGCTATTAACCCTTGGTTTTTTTAACATTGCATTTAGTTTTTTACATTTTCTTGGAATATTTTTAACTCTTTGTTATTTATATTTATAAATTAATAAAAAAAATTAAATTTTACAAATTAGTTTTAAGTTATCTTAAAACTCTGATTATTATAAATTATATACTAATTTTCTAAAGGAATATAAATTAATATTTACATCATTTAAAAATTAATGAATATGTAAAAAATAATCTATACAATATATTTTAAAAGAATTATATAAAAAAATTTTCTTATTTCTGAAACAAAATAAAATTATTTTAAAAAAATATAAAGACAATTTTTTTAATTCTTAAAGTTTTTAACATTTTGAAAAAAAATGTATAAATTATACACATATTTTGTGACACAAAATAAAACTTGTTACAAACAATATTAAATTTCGTGACAAATTAATTTTTTGTTACAAATTAATTTAAGTTTTTCAGACAAAAAAATATTTTGTTACAAAACATTTGATTTTTTGAAACAAAAAAACTATTTTGTTACAAAATACTACGAATTTTTGCAACTACTTTATGTTTTGTTACAAAACATTACAATATTTTGTAACAAAACACCGGCGCGTTACAAAAACTACCATCATTTGTAACAAAATAAAATGTATTGTTACAAAATATCTGGATGTTTTGTAACAACTTGTAATGTTGTTACAAAACATACTTTTTTTTGTAACAATCAGCAACTATTAATACAAAAAAGTATTTTTTGTAACAATTTTTAATTTGATACAAAATTTTTGTTACAAATGTTCCATTTTCTTGTAGTGGAGAGAGAGCCAGTGATGAGAGGGTAAGGAGAGAGAGTGAGAGGCCAGAGGGTGAGGAGAGAGAAAGACTATAATTCGAAATGGGGGGAGAGGGTTCTCGATTCGAATTTAGGACAACAAAATGCAGCACTGCACTAATTAGGTTTACTGTCAGAAAAATTTGACTCTAAATCCGACGATAATTAATGCGCCAAATTTTCTTTTTTTTTCCTCCAATTATTACGGGCGACTTTACCGTCGAAAACCCTAACTGGTAAACGCCGCTAACTTGTGACGCTAAATCTTTCAGTAAGTCTGATGGTACTCACCATTTTGCTTTTAGGGTTTATCAATACTAACACTAACAAAGTTAATAAGCTCATTACACACTTTTGAGCAAAAATTGGCAAGTCGAGATGATGAAGATTCAATAGAAAATACATCTCAGTCTAAGCTTAATATAAAATCTCAGAATTTAAATAAAAGAGAAGGAAAAAAAAGACAAGAAAATTATGAAAGTTCTGACACTTCGAGAAAAATAGAAAATAAAACTGAAGATAGAAAATAATCTTCTCCATGTGGCATACGCAAGAAGACCAACCACCTAGAAAAAGATTGTTTGCATCGTGGGAAACTACAGTGCCGCAATTGTAAAGGATTTGGACATATGGAGAAAGACTATAAGATGAAGATCAATAATCATCAGGAAAACATCTTTTAAGGAAATGAGAGAAAAGAATGCCTCTTCTATGCATCATCATAAAAAGAGTACAAAAAGAAAGATGACATATGGTATCTTGATAGTGGTTGTAGTAATCACACGATAGGTGATCAAATCCTATTTAGTGACACAAAAAATCTATTCAATCTGGCATCAGACTTGGAGACAGGACGAGATTGTGTAGGCAAATGGCAAAGGTACAATCATCGTCCATACCAAGATAGGAACTAAGAATATTTATGGTGTTCCGTTAGTTCTTAAACTGGCTCAAAATCTACTTAGTATTGGCCAAATGGTGGAAAAAGGCTACGTATTACACTTTGGAGAAGACTCACGCACCATAAGTGAAAGGAAAATTAGGAGGCTTCTAGCAATAGTAAAGATGAAAAATAGAAGCTTTTCACTCAATGGAGTTCTATCATAGAAACAACATTAAAGGCAGAAAAAGATAATTCATGGTTGTGGCATTGAGGATTTGGCCATTTCCACTTTCATGGATTAAAGTTGTGATATTAAAAGCAACTAATAAGAGATCTAGCAAGCATCACAGAGATTAATCAACCCTACAAAGGATGCTTACTTGGCAAGCAACAACCATTTCCTTCTGGAAGATCTTAGCGAGCCAAGGAGATGCTTGAATTAGTTCACACTGATGTTTGTGGTCTGATAAATACTCTATCACTCAAAAACAATAGGTACTTCATTCTCTTTAAGAAGTTCAAGCAACACGTCGAGAAGTAAAGTGGTCGTAGCATCAAGATATTTTATAGTGACAGAGGAACTGAATAAACTTCCACAGAATTTAATAAATTCTGCGAAGAAGAAAGTGTCGAGCATCATCTTATAATGGGATTTGCTCCTGAGTAAAATGGAGAATTTGAGAGGAAAAATAGAACTGTCACGGAGATTATATGCTCAATCCTTAAGGAGAAAAATTTGCCAAACATCTTTTAGAAAAAAGCTGTATACACAGTAGTATACCTACTAAATTACTGTCCTATTAAGGCAGTAGAAAATAATCGAAGCATGGAATGGATGGAAACCTTCTACAAAATCATCTAAAAGTCTTTGGATGCATATGCTATGCCCATGTTTCCACACAGAAGCAAGCTCAATGAAAAGACAGAGAAAAGAATCTTCCTTGGGTATAGTACACAATCAAAAGAATACTGTGTATATAACTTATAAACAAAAAAACTCATCATCAGCAAAGATGTGGAGTTTGACGAAAATGCTTTATGAAATTGGAAAGATGAAAAAATCGAGAAAGGAAGCATTGAAGTAACACATGAATCACCTAGAAGACTAGAAGAATAAAAATGTGAAAAAGCAAGCACAACTACTCCAACAGTAGAAGCAACCACTGATTCTCCTCCAAGAAAACTAAGCCTCTACAAGATGTATATAAAATATGTAATTTTGCCAAGATCAAGCCTACAAGCTTCAAAGAAGAAGAAAAGAAAGAAGAATGAAGAAATGCCATGGAAGAAGAAATTAAAATGATTGAGAAGAACAACACATGGGAGCCGATAGATCGTCCTTCAAATAAAGATGTCCGATCCTTGGAGTCAAACAGGTGTACAAGATTAAGCTTAATACCGATGGATCAATCCAGACGCACAAGGCAAGGCTTCTAGCTAAAGGATATGTGCAAATTCTTGGAATAGATTACACAGAGACATTTGCACATGTAGCTCATCTAGATACAATAAGGACACTCATTGCACTAGCTGTAACACCCTCATCACTAGAATGCCACGCTTCCAGTTGCGTCACTCTAAAAACGAGGATATTACGACGACTTCTATATATTTAATAATAATTAGGAGCGTTTATCTAAAAACCTTGTTGACTTTTCTTTTTAAAATAAAAAAATATTTTTCTTTTGTTCAAACATACATACATACAAACCATCAACAACACTATTACATGCACTAATTATAACTTATACAAGTAACCTACCAATATTACATACATATATTATTATAACTTTTATCCCTCTATACAAGATATAATGATAATGGTGAGACAAAATAATAACTAAGATACTGAAACAGATACAGCACAATTGAATACTCAATGAAGCCTTTACATGCTTCCTCATCTATTTCCTGAAAAAATAGAGCTGTAAGGGTGACAACCTAACCATACGGTCTCATTAGAGGGGTTCAAAATTGTCATAAAAGGATATATAAAAAATAAATTGGTGTTAACCACAGTGATCATTGCTCATCTTATGAATCTTTTTGAACAATAACAACTAATCATCCAAAATTCGGTTTCATATTTCATTTATAAAAATTCCAATCTCAACAGTATTCTATAACATTTCACTACATACCAAAGAAATAATTTCACCAAGCTTACCAATAATTCATCCAATTACGGCCTCTGCATAAAATTTGTTCAATCATGGCTTTCGGCCCAAAATTCAATCAATCACTCCTCTATCCCAAAATTCAATCAAACCACCACAATCCGAACTAACAAGTCACAATCACAAGTAATAAAACAGACATTCAAATAATCACATGTAGAGAACAATTAGGACAAGTAGTACAATTAGCAATTAATAGAATATCAATTAGAAAAACTAAGTAATTATGTAGACCCAAGAAATTTCAAACAAATGCAGTATGATGCATGTCTGTCCTACTGGCCGTAAACTCACGTGTCGGTTAAACTGTCAGAACCCAACACATCTGGTAGTTAACCCAGATATCATCTCCCTATTGTGCATTCCCAGGAGGAATATAATTGAATGAGTGTACCTTACCGCCTTCTCCTGGAGGTATTCACCAGGGGGAATAAATCGAGGAAGAGTGTCCTACCACCTTTTCTTGTGAGGTTATACCATACAAGACAAGGAATGAGTACCCTTTCACCTTGTAACCAAAGAGAGTGGGGAAATACGTCGAGGGAGAGTGCCTTATCACCTTTCTCACATCCAACAAAACACAATCAAAGAGAATATGGGGAAATAAATCGGGGGAGAGTGCCCTACCACCTTTCTCATATATCTACCAAGTCAATACTCACATGTGGAGCATAATCACCATTCTATATATATTTACATTTATCACAAGGACCATTATCCTCGAGCCGTGGGTGGAATATAACCATCATCCTCACAGTAGGCGGGAGAAAACCACCATCCCCACAAATAACAATACACTGAACAAACAGGACTACATCACCATCCTTGCCAGGCAAATAATCAGTATCATTTATTAATTCTTAATTTGAATAATCATAACTCATTATGCAAGCGGGATGAAACCCACATCCTTGCTAATTCAACAATAATATCACGAATTAAATTGCATACTGGCACCGTTTTCATTTTAAAATTATTCTTGGTCCATTTACGTTCACTAATAATTTACTTGGTGTGTATCAAGCCAAAATCTCTTTTCTTATTTTTTCTTAAATACACGATTCTGGTTCATTCTTAAATACATGATTCGGGTTCACCTACCTTCAAAACTCAACTTAATGTTATATTCTATTATACTTATCCCAAATTCTTCTTATCAAAAGACTCAAAATCACCATATTTCCTCAAATCAAAATCTTAATTGAAAATATAATATTTTTGTTTTTAAGCAATTACTTTAAAATCACTAGAACGCTCCAAAAACATAATTTTTTATGGTTATTTAAAGTTAAATAAATCTCATTTTTGTTTAACCAAGTTTCTAATACAATTCCAACTTTGAGTTTAAGACTTTTTCAAAAGATTCGGAACCATCAAATTTAAATACTTTAAATTTACTAAAACTTTTCAAAACATAACCCTTTAAGTAGAAGTAATCAAATGGAACTCATTTTGTTTAACCAAATTCTCCAAAACTAACTTCAACTTCATTTTAAAGCTCAAAACTTTTCCTAAAGGACTCAAAGGATCATTGTATTTCCCAATCAAATTCAATTGCTTTTAATTTCGCTAAAATGCCCCAAAAATATAGTTCTTTTCATAATTAATTAAACCAAAATATGTTAATTCTCAGAAAAACTTCGGCAGAACCTCCCTTAAAATTTGGACCATTTTACCCTTTAAGGTTTCCTTCCAAACTAACATCTCTCAACCCTTTCTCAACATACCATTCAACATAATCAACTAAATCATGATTCTCATTATTTATTAACACAATTAAGAAATCAATCATAATCACAGCCAGAACATCAAACACCATTCATAGTCACAAATCAATTCGTTTTGAATAATATCAAACAAAAGATTCTCAATTAATCATTTAACTTTCCTTAACCACTTCCTTAATTCTCAACATTTTTTTAACCTTAACTTTTCTTTAACTTGACTCAACCTTTCATTAACCTTAATCTTTTCTTCAATTATCCTTCAACTCTTTCTTTTACAATTTTATAAAAATTTGGATATATCCTCCCTAAAAATAGACTTAACCACCCCTGCAGAGTTACGGGTTTCTTCAATCTTAACAACCCATCATCCTTTTATCAGCAATTATCCAAACAACATATTTTTATTAATTATCTCATCATAAGACAATTTATCATTCAACATAACCAACTTAACATAATCAGTTAAAAAAATCAGATTGTCTAGCCTTCTCAATCAATTAGTAAATTAATCACAGTTCATAACCACAGACAATTTAAATGCACAAATTAGTCACACAATACAACCATATTCTATTTAAATATTTGATCAATTGTATTTATCCAGCACAGCCTAATTTAATCCATAAGATTCGTGCAATTATATAAAAATACATTTTTCACATTGATACCGATTTATAATAATTTCTTAAAATAAAATAGGTTTTAAGAAAAGCTCCTACCTCAATCGCAACACAACTACACAACAAACCCCCTATTTTTCCTTATTTTGCAGGAGTGGCATCAAATCTGACCGTTTTTCACAGCAGCAATAGCCACAAAAGCAGCATGCAACAATAGTAACTCAACTCTGAGACATTAACGTTGCAAAATCCTCAATAAACTATAATAGATTACTAACAGCGAGTGTTCTGGAGTAAGAAACTTACTATAACTAAAGAAGAATGACAAAACAGAGCAGCAGTAGCTCCAGCGGTGGTTTCGGCGACAATAGCGCCATACCCAGTGACCAAAAATTCTGACAGCAGCAGCGGCAGAGGAACGGCAACGGCAAAGCTCCCTACAATAAGATTTAGTAGCAGCGACAGGTTCTCGTAGCTCCACATCGGCGACGATGGCTTCGCGCAGCTCCCATGGTGGCAACGGCCACAGTGACGACTTTGAGTGGCACCAACGACGGTGGTGGAAGCTCCAATAGTAACGGCGCGACCTTCTGCTCCCTCCTCGTTGTGGTCTCCCTCTTTCTCTCGCGCAGTACTGTTTCTCCATCGGGCTCCTCGGCGGCATTCTCCATCGACGACAACGATGAAGACCTTGATGACGGCAGCTGATAAACCACTATTTTATGGTTTATCTTTTGCTCAATTGAGTGGTTTTTATCAATTGTTTACACACTTATTCATATAATTTGCATGAGTTTACATTTTTCCTTCCTGATTTTGTGCTATGATTGAAACCATGCTTCTTTGGCCTTATATTTGCTAATATTAATCCTCTCTTATTACTATTCGATGCCGTGATATATGCGTTAAGTAATTTCAGAGACTACAGGGCAAGAATGACTTAGAGGAGGAAAGAAAGCATGCAAAAGTGGAAGGAATAAAAGAAATTGAAGGAACTGCAAAGCTGTCAACCCTGACCTCTTCGCACTCAAACGATCATAACTTGAGCTACAGAGGTCCAAATGATGCGGTTTCAGTTGTGTTGGAAAGCTAACGTCTGAGGCTTCGAAATGATATATAATTTACTATAGTGTCCATACAGCTAGGCAACGCAAATGCGTGCTCCACGCGGATGCATCGCAGCGACAAAAATTAGCGTGATAGAATTCGCAATCAGCAATTTCTAGGCTGTTTTTGACCCAGTTTTCGACCCAGAAAACATAGATTAGAGGCTCTAAAGTTGGGGAATCTATTCATTCATCATCATTCCCTCATAATTCATAATTTTAGGTTTTTAGATGTAGTTTTTAGAGAGAGAGGTTCTCTCCTCTCTCTTAGGATTAGGATTTAGGATTTCTTTTAGGATTATGATTTCTACTTCTCTTCAATCACAGGTTCAATGTTCCTTTTATTTATTTTTCCAATTTAATTTATGAACTTTTCAATGATACATTTGATATCTTTATTAATTCAATTTAAGGTATTTCAGATATATGATTTTTATTATGCTTTCTATATTCTTGGCTTTGGTTGATTAATTGGTGACTCTTGAGTTGTCAAACTCATCGTGATTGATAATTGGAATTCTTTGCTGATTGATTTGAATTCCCCTAACTCTAGTCTTTTCTTAGGAATTGACTAGGACTTGAGGAATCAAATTGATTTATCCACTTAACATACCTTCATAGTTAGAGGTTGACCAAGTGGGAGCAAAAGGCAATTCTCATCACAATTGATAAGGATAACTAGGATAGGACTTCTAATTCTCATACCTTGCCAATAGCTTTTTCTAGTTATTAATTTATTTTTCCTGTAATTTATTTTCCCTGTTCAACCTTTCAAAAACTCAAAAATATTGTTTTCCATAACCAATAATAAATCATACTTCCCTGTAATTCCTTGAGAAGACGACCCGATGTTTGAATACTTTGGTTATTTATTTTTATTGGGTTTGCTTAAGTGACAAACAAAACTTTTGTACGAAAGGATTCTCTGTTGGTTTAGAAGCTATACTTACAACATGATTATATTTGTGAATTTCTTTACCGATAGAAAATCCGCTCGTCAAAATGGCGCCGTTGCTGGGGAATTACAAACGTGTGCCTTATTATTGGTTATTGTAAATATTTTTCTTGTTTGTTTTCTTCATTTTGATTTAAAAATTTTAAGTTTGGTGTCATTTTATTATTTTTCTCTTTACTCATTAATTTCAAAAATATCTTTTCTCTCTATTTTAATTGATTTTTTCGAAAATTACCAAAAAAATTTCAGATTTTTATTTTAAAATTTTTATCTTATCTTATCTTAGTTTTAAATTTCAAAATTCAAATCTTTTTCAAAATCATATCTTTTTCAAAATCTTATCTTATCTTATTTCAAAATCATAATTTCAAATTTCAATATTTAAAATTCCAAAATTCAAAACTCAAATTTCAAAATTTAAGTTTAAAATTTTAAAAAATCAAACCTTTTCAAAATTTAAACCTTTTTCAAATATTTATCTTATATTGTTGTCAGTGTTTCTAGTTTTAGGAGTTTATTTTCATTAATTTTTAGTAGTTTTTATTTTCTTTAGCTACTATGAATTCTCACCCATCTGGTTTCAAGTTTGGTTCCAATGTTGTTGTTGGGAATGGAAGCTCTAATAGGAACAGACATCAAGGTTGGAAAAATCAAAGATGGGAGGAGCCACAGGGATTTGATCAACCCTCTTGGCAACAGCCTCCGCCAACATACTATGACCAAGAGCCATTCCAAGAAGCATATCAAGATAATG
Source organism: Arachis stenosperma (assembly GCF_014773155.1). Classification (NCBI taxonomy): domain Eukaryota; kingdom Viridiplantae; phylum Streptophyta; class Magnoliopsida; order Fabales; family Fabaceae; genus Arachis; species Arachis stenosperma. Next base: position 50,968,319 of record NC_080379.1, on the reverse strand, counting down.
GCTATGGTGAGTGCTCTTTTGATTATCAACAACCACCACCATACGCCTATGAACCCCCTCCTCAACATAGCTTTGAACCACCATACTTACAAGCCCTTTACCACCAAACACCCCCATATGACCCTAATCTATATCCACCATACCAACCACACTATGTGCTGAATGAACCATACATAGAACCATCCCAATTCCAAAATAATTACTCTCATGAACCACCACCTCCATATTTATCATCTCCATACCCTTACCAAGAAGAACCACCTTCCTATTATGAACCCTTTCTCCAAAATAATGAACCCTCCTATCCACCCCAACCTCCACTGGATAACAACACTCTTAGTGTTATGCACCAAAGACAAAAGACCATGAAAAACACACTTACCGGTCTAACCTCTATTATACAAGCTCTCGTCTTCCAGATTGGGTCATCGAATACCTCCAATATTCAACCCTCAAGCTCTGGTGCGCTTCCTTTTCAACCACATAATGATCTTTCCATCCCATCACCATCTTCCATGGTAGAGCACCTACATCCATCAATCCAAGAGCAAGATAATCCCAATTATACTATTAATAGGGAACAAGAAAGAAGGAATCATATTCACGAATCCATACTTCATAAGAAGCTAGAGGAGGCCCTAAGGGTAGCGGTAGGAAAGACCCTTAATCAAGGAAATAATCAAGGAAGAGTACAACTGGACATAATCAAGGAAGAGTACAATTTTATACTAAAACAACTGGACAAAGTCGCAATAGTTAAAGAGGAAGTGGTTGAAGACTTAGGAGATGTTGAACCTCCATGGGAAACTCAAGTCATAGAGCCTCCTTCCAAGACGTTTGAATTTGATGTTCAGGAGGGTGTACTGATGTGTGGAAAACGATCCAACACAAAACTCACCGGCAAGTGTACCGGGTCGCATCAAGTAATAATAACTCACATGAGTGAGGTTGATCCCACAGGGATTGAAGGATTGAGCAATTTTAGTTTAGTGGGTGGTTTAGTCAAGCAAATCAAGTGTTGGTTGAGTGATTTGTGTTTAACAGAAAGTAAATGACAGTAAATGTAAAGGGGGAAAGGGAAATGGGCAGTAAATTGGAGAGCAAGAAAGAAAAATTGCAGAATCTTAAAGAACAAGAAACTAAATAACTGAAACTTAAAGTGCAAGAAAGGTAAATTGCAGTAACTTAAATGGCAAGTAATGTAAATTGCTTGAATGTAAAAGGGAATTGAGGAATGGGATTGCAGGATCTAAACGAAGGAAAAGTAAGTTGCAGTAATGAAGGTAGCAGAAATTGAATTGGATGCAAACAGAAATTTAAACAGCAAGGAAATTAAAGTGCAGTAAAGGTTCACAGAAGAACCAAAAGTGATCTTAGGATCCCAAGGGCTTAGGTAGCAGAGCCTAAAACCCAATTTCCTTCCCAGATCTGAATGAACTAAGCAATTGACAGAAAATGAAAGAAGAAGCAATAGAAGAACCGAATTGAAAGTGAATTATGTAGAAAACAAATTTAAACAGAGCTAGAATGGGAATTGGGACAGAATTTCCCCAATTTCACACATCCACAACTCAGAAAACAGAAGAGTAGAATTGCCCAAGGGAATTGAGGAAGGAGATCAATCAATTCTCCCTTGATCATCTGAAGTCTCGGCCAATTATCTCAAGAACAATTCCAAGAGAGTCAAAGCTCCAAAGGAATGTGAAAGTGAAAATTCAAAAGCCAAGGTAAAAGTAAAATTCAAAAGTGAGCATAAAGGTCCTAATTACATCAAACTAACTACTATTTATACACTTTCTATTCTTGGATAATGGGGTTTGGATGGGCTTTTGAATTGGTGAAGAAATGAATTAAAATGGGAATTTAATTTGGATTTTCGGCCCATGAAATCCACTCCCAGGAGGCTGCCCTGCCCTTGTGGAGGGCAGGGCAGAAAATTGATGCTTGGTGCTTGGAGTTGGTGCGGCCATGGTGCGCATGAAGAAGAAATTGGTGCGCCAGAAGCTGCCCTGCCCGCGCCAAGGGCGGGGCAGAAAATGTTGATGCGCGCGCTTGGTGCGCCATGCTTGAGGAGCGCGCGTGCGCGTGCTGCACGTTGATGCGTGGGATGCTCCCTGCCCGCGCCAAGGGCAGGGCAGGAATGGTTTGGTGCGCCAGGAAAGGAATGTTGCGCGCGGTTGGTGCGCCAGGAAGCAAAGTTGGTGCGCCAGCTTCAAATGCTGCCCTGCCCGCGCCAAGGGCAGGGCAAGGTTCCTTCCTTCACGTCGTGGGTTCGATCCTGGGAGGAAGCAAACACGCTAGTTATTTTCTTGGTTTCTTGGCACCATAGTCACCCTTAGTTCTTGGCTTCCTCATGGTCCCTTGTTCGAAACTTGTAGCTTGCATGGGTGTCATTTTCCCTTGAATTTCTTTCCTCATGGAGCCCGATCCTGCTCTCCACAAGGGCAGGGCAGAAATTGCTTCTCTTGGTTCCAAGGCATCATTTTGTGCTCTGCCCTTTGGAGTGGGCAGGGCAGAGTTGCCTTTCTTGGTTCGGTCACTTAATGCTGCCCTCCTAGAGGGCATTCTGCCCTTGTGGAGGGCAAGGTTGCTTCCCCTATGAGTTGCGGCACACTATTTCTTGATTCGGCCACGCTTTCCTTTTCTTGGCTACACTTTTTATGCCACGCTTTTCATTTTCTTTTCTTTTCTTCACCTATAATAAACCAAACAACCACTCAAAGTATCACTAAATTCAAGAGGCTTATAAATCAATTAAAATGCAATTAAAATTAGCTCAAACCTCAATGATTAACATTAAATTCATAGTGGTTGCTTGATTTATAGAAGTTATGCATTTTCACTCCAAATCACTAACTTAGGATGCAAGAAAGTGCATAAATGCTAACAAAACAAGTGAAATTAGCTTGAAAAATAGGTATATGATGACTTGTCATCACAACACCAAACTTAAACCTTGCTTGTCCCCAAGCAAGCATCAAAACTAAGAGTAAATGATATGAATAAGAAAAGAACACAAATCCTTATTATGCAGATAGCAGAACTTCAATTTATGGGGTATTTATGCAGACAATGATACTCACTTATTGTTGCTGCTGCATAATACACATTTTGCATCAAAGGTTTGCTAAACTTGCTGTCATAAGACTCACCTTTTGATTACTCCCTTGGTAACTTTTCTTGGCTTACAATGCTTTAACAAGCTTTTTATTCTTTTAGAGGTTGGGTGTTAAATGTTGCAGCTTAGCCTTTGGCTTCATTTTCTTTTATTTTGCTCAACATCTTTCCACCACAGACACTTAGCTCACTAATTCTTCCTAGGATCATTGATGCCCAGCATCTCTTTGGATCACTAAGTGCTTTGTATCTGAGTTGCTCTTTATTGTGGATTTTCAATTGGCCATCCCAAATCAGTTGATCTAAGTGACTGGGTTTCAAAATACCCCTTAGAATTTACTCATCCAAGCAGATCTCAGTACAAGAACACCACAGGCATTTGTCCTAAGGTTCAAACCATTGGTGTCCAACCTTTATTCTTTGTTTTTCTTGCCATTTTGGCTTTTTCTTTCCCTTTTCTTTCTGTTTTTGTTACCAAGGGTATTTCATCCTTCATAAAAGTCTTTGTAACAGCAAGTTAACTCACAATTGAATGAGAATGATATTATGCAACACTTATTTCATGAGTTATGCATTTAATCAAACACATGTGCCACCACTAACTTCCATTCATACTCATGCAACATTGGATATTTTACTTTTCAATTCAAACCAAACTCTTTTATTTAAGCAAATGGGAAACAAAGCAATATTTAAAGCTAAGTGATGGATACAAGCATTATGCAGATTTGGCATTTTTCTAGCTAATTATTGACTAACTTGAAATGAAAAGCAAAGAATAGAAAATGCATAAAGTAAAGGAAATAAATGATGGAGGCATATCATGTTTCAGACACGCATCTCCTTATTAGAGACATGGAAGAAGAAGTATGAAAGAACTTTGCCACCTTCTAATGGTCATGGCTGCTACTTGATTCTCCCTTCTTCTTCTTTCTCTTCCCTGCCTTGGAGTAGTCTTGAATCTCTTCACCAGGACATCTTCTACCCCAAACAGAATCTAATAATCCTTTGAGCCCAAACTCTTCCAAAGTTTTAGAGGTGGACTCAACATATTGACGAGATCTTGCTTGTTGCTTGGCTAAGAATTCAGGGCATTGCTCAAATGGCTTGATCTCAGGATTGAGTGTTGGCAAATTGTGGGTTAAGTACTCCAACCTTGCTTGCATGTTTTCATCATACTCCATTCTTTGTACGTGTCTAGCTTCTCCCATGGTATAATGAACATTCTTCCATTGATACAGGTTGTGACTATATTCCGATGCTTTAGCTTGACTGAAATACAGCTTATCATATGATTCCTTGAATTCTTTGTATTGCTCTTTCTGCCCTTCAAGGATCTGTGCTTGAAATTCTTGCTGCTGAGTCATCATTTGTTGTTGCCATCTCTCTTGTTTTTCCTCCATTTGATGCTGCCAAGCTTCTCGTTCTTCCTTTTCTTTCAAGAATTGTTCCATAAATTCAGGATGGGGCTCTCGATATTTCTCTTGGCCCTCCTGATTTTGGCCTTGTGGCTCTAGATATTTCACTTGGCCTTCTTGATTTTGGCCTTGTTCGGCCTGCATGAGTTGATTTTGACCTTGTGGAGCCTGCATAAGTTGATGAGTTAACTCTTCAATTGATCTTTGCAATTGGCTCATATCTATGGCATCATAAGCCTGATTTCGTCCTTCCTCTCTTTGTGATCTCCTTTGTCTAGGAGCTACTACCCCTTCTTGATCTTCTTCTTCATTAATTTCCTCCATGCTCTTCTTGGTGATCCATTTTCCTACCTTCACTTTTGTTGTGTCCTCATCTTCAAAAATGACATTAGCTCTGTTACATAGCCTTTGGATGGTGCTCGGGTGTCCAAGGCTTTTTGACTTGCTTGTGCTATCTGCCATTTCTTGAATGCTGTCGGCTATGAGTTGTGCAACATTGATCTCACCCCCATGCAAGATGCAGTGTGTCATGAGAGCTCGTTTGATTGTGACCCAAGAGGCATTTCCAGTAGGAAGAATAGATCTCCTCACTATTTCAAACCATCCTTTAGCCACAGGAGTAAGATTGATTCTTCTTATGTGACTTGGAACCCCCTTTGAATCTCTTTCCCAATCTGTATTTTCCATGCATATTCCTTGCAGGATCTCATCAGGATTGTTTTCCCGTTGCAATCTAGCCTCATAGCTAAGCTCTGGATAGGTGATGGTTCTCAACTTGAGAGCTCTTGTGATAGCAGCAGGGCTAAAACTCACTTCAACCCCTCTGACATAGCTTGTGTAGGGAGCACTATTTTTGTTTTCTTTGGCAGCATTTGCATAGAACTCCTTAATCATTACTGCACTGATGTCAGTCAGAGGAGAACACAAGAGTTCCCATCTTCTTTCTCTTATAATTTGCTTCATGATGGGGTACTCTCCTTCCCTCAAATCAAGGCCTTTCTCATAGATGACATTCTTCCCCTCCATGAACCTATGATATCTCCCTTCATGGAATTGGGATCTAAACCTTCTTGCATCAAATGATGGGGGTTCGGTTGCCATAGGTTCGGCTACCATAGGTTCTTTTCCGGGCCTTCTTTTTGAGCTTGAGGAGGCCATTGAAGGTTGAAGTGAAAAGAAAGAGGAAGTAAGAGTAGAAGAAATATGTGTTGTGTTTGGGGTGAACTTTGGTTCGGTTTTGATGTGTGAGGTAAGGAAGAAATATGTTGATTTCACATGAAAGTGGTTTGAAGGAGAGTGTGTAGGCCGTGTTGGTGCAACGGCTATTTATAGGCCATGTTTCCAAGCTTTTCAACAAAACCACAATGAATGAATGAAGAAGGGACCGTGAGTGTTCATGAAGGGCTGAGATTGGTTTGCTCTTTCAAGGAATGCATGAGATGGACGGCTTGCATGCATGGTTGAGGCTTGACGAGGATTCTCCTCCCATTGGTTGCATGCACTTCGGTGTCCAATGTTGCATGCATGCAGATTTTGTTCCCCATGAGCACGTTCTCCTAGGCACTTGTGACCTCCCTTACATAGCTCCTCCTAGCCGTGGCCCCTCCTTGAGCTTGTCTTAATCTTTTTCTCCTGCATGAATCAAAGCAGCTAGCCTTAGATCATTAATAAGGTTGTTGGCAATTAATTTGTATTAAAGAGAAAGAATTGTTTTGTTTTGTGTATTATTAAGAAAAAATATTTTTATGGTCAATTGTGTCCCTTAATTGAAGATGTTGAAAGTTGGTGAACACCAAACTTATTCTTTTATTAAGGGAATGGCCGAACAACTATCAACCATTTTTCACAATTGACATTTTCTTTTAAAAATAATTGTGTCGTATGTTCCTGTTTGTATGCTTTTGATTCCATAAATGGTAAATGATATTCTGAATTTTGTTGCACTTGCAGACACCAAACTTAGTGTTTGGTCATATGCTTTATTCAAATGAATTATGCATATGTTCTAAAAAATATGGCTCCCTTTCTTTTTGAAAAGCTAAAATTTAGTGTACCTTAAGGGACACCAAACTTAGAACTCTGACTTATGCTATAAAATGTGCATTTATCAAATATGAAGGTTCAGAATCATACTCAGGAAATCATAGCTTATTAAAGAGAAGGCAGAAATTTTAAATCATGGGTTGCCTCCCATGAAGCGCTCTTTTATTGTCATGAGCTTGACATTGAACTCCCTTTAAGGTGGTTGATGTTGGTGGTGTCTCAACTTGTCACCCCTTACTGTCAGCTTTCTCTGAGTGTCTTGATGTTCAATTTCCACATGCTCAAGAGAAAGTATTTGATTAACAGTGTAGTAATCCTTTGTTCCCAATTGTTGATACACAAGTTGTACCTTGTCACCTTTGGCAAATCCTTCTGTTGGGATTTTTCTGTTCTTCCAACCCCTTTTTGGTTTGCTCCTGTGTTTCATCTTTCCTTTTGTTGACCTTTCTTTTCTGGCCATGGGCTTCTTTTGAGGATATCTCTTCTCAGTAGCCAGTATTTCAATATCTTCTTGGGCTTCTTCATTGATTTGCATAATCCTTGGCTTTAGGGTGTTGCTGTGATTTTCCTTGTCAATTTCTTCCTTCAGCTGTGATCCTCCCTTATCAATGTCCACATAGTCTTTCTTCTTTTCACTAAACTGTTCCTCTGGTAGGACCTTCAGAATGACATTCTGATCATGCATTCTGAGAATTAACTCCCCTTTTTCTATGTCTATGATGGCTCTTGCAGTTGCCAAAAATGGCCTTCCTAGTATAACAGAGTCTCCATCATCCTCATCTGATTCTAGAATCACAAAGTCAGCAGGATATATGAGGTTGTCCACCTTAACCAAGAGGTTTTCAACTATACCCCTAGAGTGCACTATTGACTTATCTACCAGCTCCAGGGACATTTGCACTGGTTTGACTTCCTCTATGTGCAACTTTTTCACCAGGGAGGATGGTATTAAATTAATACTTGCTCCCAGATCGCACATTGCTTTAGTAATGGTTAATTCTCCAATGGTGCATGGCAACAGGAAGCTCCCTGGGTCCTCAAGTTTGGGGGGAAGCCCCTTTTGAATCAAGGCCCTGCATTCCTCAGTGATCGTTATGGTTTCTTGCTCATCCCATCTTCTTTTCTTGTTGATGAGCTCCTTTAGAAACTTAGCATACAGAGGCATTTGCTCCAAAGCTTCTGCTAAGGGTATGTTGATCTCCAATTTCTTGAAAGTCTCAAGAAATTTGTGGAAGTGCAGGTTCTTTGTTTCCTTGTGGAGTCTTTGTGGATAAGGTAGTGGTGGTGTTGAGCTCTTCACCACTTGATGCTGTTCTGGAATTGGTTCCTCCATGATTTTCTTTCCTTTCTTCAGATTCTGTGGCTTGTTATCCTCCTCTGTGAGTTTTTCTGGAGCATTCTTGCTTATCTTGTCTTGGTTGATGGTTTCATCCTTCTTTGTTGGCTCAGTGTCATTCTCCATAGGCTTCTTTGTTGCTCCTTGGCTCCCATCTGTCAACACCCTTCCGCTTCTTAGTTGCACCACCTTGCATTCTTCCTTTGGGTTGGGAATGGTATCACTAGGTAGTGAACTTGATGGCTTCTCAACAGAGATCTTCTTAGAGATTTGTCCAATCTGCCTCTCTAGATTCTTCATGGTGGCTTCTTGGTTTTTGGTTGTCAATTCTTGGCTCTTCATTAGTTTCTCCATGAGTACCTCTAGATTGGTGATTCTTTGTGAGTCTTGGGAGATGGTTTGATTTTGGGGTGTTGATGGCTGAAGATAAGTGTTTTGGTTAGTAGGGTGGTTATTGGGTGGGTATTGGTTAGAATTTGGGTAGTTGTTTTGTGGTTTTCTATATGAGTTTTGGTTAGTGTTTGGCTGGGAGTTATGGTTTGTGTTTTTCCAATTGTTTTGGCCTGTGTTTCTTTGCCATGGCTGTTGGTTTTGGGTATGGTTGTCTCCCCATCTGAGGTTGGGATGGTTCTTCCAAGATGGATTGTAGGTATCACCATAGACTTCATTTGTTCCAGGATTTTGGGTGTGCATGTATTGGACTTGCTCTTGTTGTTGCTCTTCTTGAGTTTCTTCACTGTGCACCCAAGTGGTTGGAGGTTGGCTTGTGGTGCTCACTGCTGCTACTTGCAAACCATCAATTCTCTTAGCCATTTGTTCAAATTGTTGTTGAATCTGCTGTTGCATCATCTTGTTTTGAGCTAAGATTGAATCAACTCCTTCCAACTCCATGACTCCTCTTCTCTGTGATGGTTGGCGTTGTCTTTGATGAGCAAAGAAATATTGGTTGTTGGCCACCATCTCAATAAGGTTTTGAGCTTCCTCTGTGGTCTTCATGAGTTGTAAAGATCCTCCTGCAGAATGATCAAGAGCTTCTTGAGCTTTAAGAGTGAGTCCCTCATAGAAGTTTTGCAAGTTATCCCACTCAGTGAACATCTCTGGTGGACACTTCCTCAATAGAGCCTTATATCTCTCCCATGCTTCATATAAGTTCTCGGCTTCCAATTGAGTGAATGTTTGAACCTCTGTCTTCAACCTTAGGACTCTTTGAGGGGGGTAGAATTTGGCAAGAAACTTGCTCACCAAGTCATCCCAAGTGTTGATGCTTTCTTTTGGGAAGGTTTCTAGCCATTGAGTTGCTTTATCCCTGAGAGAGAACGGGAAGAGTAGCAACTTGTAGCTATCAGGGGGCACACCATTTGTTTTTACTGTGTCACAGATTCTCAAGAAAGTAGACAAATGTTGGTTTGGATCCTCCAAAGGCCCTCCTCCAAAAGAACAATTGTTTTGCACCAGAGTAATGAGTTGTGGCTTGAGTTCAAAGTTGTTTACATTGACATTGGGAGGAAGAATGCTGCTCCCACAATGCTTGGCATTTGCAAATGTGTATGAAGCCAAGACTCTTCTCTGATGCTGATTATTATTGGCTCCTCCTTCAGGTTGATTGATGTCTCCTTCCATGTCTTGGAATTCCTCCTCAGATTCTTCTTCTCCAACAATGTTCTTCCCTCTTTCCGCTCTTCTGATTCTCCTAAGAGTTCTTTGATCAATTTCAGAGATAATGGGGGAAGATCTTCCTATACCTGACATGCAAACACACAACAATAAACACACAAACCCAGAAATACAATGGAACTTCAATCTGTAATCTTAGAATGAAGTTTTAGTTAGTTTAAGCAAAAATTCAAACAGTTAGTGTGTTAGTGAGAGTTAGAATAACAGAAAAGTAAAATGCTTAATCTAGACCTCCACTTCACTTAATCATTGTCAATCTATTTCAATCCCCGGCAACGGCGCCAAAAACTTGATGTGTGGAAAACGATCCAACACAAAACTCACCGGCAAGTGTACCGGGTCGCATCAAGTAATAATAACTCACATGAGTGAGGTCGATCCCACAGGGATTGAAGGATTGAGCAATTTTAGTTTAGTGGGTGGTTTAGTCAAGCAAATCAAGTGTTGGTTGAGTGATTTGTGTTTAACAGAAAGTAAATGACAGTAAATGTAAAGGGGGAAAGGGAAATGGGCAGTAAATTGGAGAGCAAGAAAGAAAAATTGCAGAATCTTAAAGAACAAGAAACTAAATAACTGAAACTTAAAGTGCAAGAAAGGTAAATTGCAGTAACTTAAATGGCAAGTAATGTAAATTGCTTGAATGTAAAAGGGAATTGAGGAATGGGATTGCAGGATCTAAACGAAGGAAAAGTAAGTTGCAGTAATGAAGGTAGCAGAAATTGAATTGGATGCAAACAGAAATTTAAACAGCAAGGAAATTAAAGTGCAGTAAAGGTTCACAGAAGAACCAAAAGTGATCTCAGGATCCCAAGGGCTTAGGTAGCAGAGCCTAAAACCCAATTTCCTTCCCAGATCTGAATGAACTAAGCAATTGACAGAAAATGAAAGAAGAAGCAATAGAAGAACCGAATTGAAAGTGAATTATGCAGAAAACAAATTTAAACAGAGCTAGAATGGGAATTGGGACAGAATTTCCCCAATTTCACACATCCACAACTCAGAAAACAGAAGAGTAGAATTGCCCAAGGGAATTGAGGAAGGAGATCAATCAATTCTCCCTTGATCCTCTGAAGTCTCGGCCAATTCTCTCAAGAACAATTCCAAGAGAGTCAAAGCTCCAAAGGAATGTGAAAGTGAAAATTCAAAAGCCAAGGTAAAAGTAAAATTCAAAAGTGAGCATAAAGGTCCTAATTACATCAAACTAACTACTATTTATACACTTTCTATTCTTGGATAATGGGGTTTGGATGGGCTTTTGAATTGGTGAAGAAATGAATTAAAATGGGAATTTAATTTGGATTTTCGGCCCATGAAATCCACTCCCAGGAGGCTGCCCTGCCCTTGTGGAGGGCAGGGCAGAAAATTGATGCTTGGTGCTTGGAGTTGGTGCGGCCATGGTGCGCATGAAGAAGAAATTGGTGCGCCAGAAGCTGCCCTGCCCGCGCCAAGGGCGGGGCAGAAAATGTTGATGCGCGCGCTTGGTGCGCCATGCTTGAGGAGCGCGCGTGCGCGTGCTGCACGTTGATGCGTGGGATGCTCCCTGCCCGCGCCAAGGGCAGGGCAGGAATGGTTTGGTGCGCCAGGAAAGGAATGTTGTGCGCGGTTGGTGCGCCAGGAAGCAAAGTTGGTGCGCCAGCTTCAAATGCTGCCCTGCCCGCGCCAAGGGCAGGGCAAGGTTCCTTCCTTCACGTCGTGGGTTCGATCCTGGGAGGAAGCAAACACGCTAGTTATTTTCTTGGTTTCTTGGCACCATAGTCACCCTTAGTTCTTGGCTTCCTCATGGTCCCTTGTTCGAAACTTGTAGCTTGCATGGGTGTCATTTTCCCTTGAATTTCTTTCCTCATGGAGCCCGATCCTGCTCTCCACAAGGGCAGGGCAGAAATTGCTTCTCTTGGTTCCAAGGCATCATTTTGTGCTCTGCCCTTTGGAGTGGGCAGGGCAGAGTTGCCTTTCTTGGTTCGGTCACTTAATGCTGCCCTCCTAGAGGGCATTCTGCCCTTGTGGAGGGCAAGGTTGCTTCCCCTATGAGTTGCGGCACACTATTTCTTGATTCGGCCACGCTTTCCTTTTCTTGGCTACACTTTTTATGCCACGCTTTTCATTTTCTTTTCTTTTCTTCACCTATAATAAACCAAACAACCACTCAAAGTATCACTAAATTCAAGAGGCTTATAAATCAATTAAAATGCAATTAAAATTAGCTCAAACCTCAATGATTAACATTAAATTCATAGTGGTTGCTTGATTTATAGAAGTTATGCATTTTCACTCCAAATCACTAACTTAGGATGCAAGAAAGTGCATAAATGCTAAAAAAACAAGTGAAATTAGCTTGAAAAATGGGTATATGATGACTTGTCATCATGTACAACCTCCAAGGCATATCATGGTTGAAGACTTTGAAGGAGATGATCAAGAGATGGATTCAATCATTGATGAATTCTTATCTACATTTGAATCCTCTCCCGTTGGACTAGACATGGAGATTAAAGAAGAAGAAGCACAACCTCCCATGCCCTTGGTGAACAATGAAGAAGAGATCAAATTGGAAGAAAGCTACCAAGAGGAAGAGGTTGAAATTGAAGAAGCTTACAAGGAGGTGGAAATTATCAAAGAAGAGCACAAGGGAGTGTAGCTTGCAAGATCATCAGAAACACCTCTCCCAAGGTCATTACCGTTCAACACAACATTCAAGTGGGTAAAATTCTTATCCTTAACCTTTACTTTCCCACTTGAATATGTGCTAGTGGAGACGGATGGTCAACTTAGAGCTCTCTGTGGCATCAAGAGTAAGAGGAAGATGGTTAGTGGTAAGAGTTGTCCTGCAAGGTTCAATATGGTTGCATGTTCCAAGTTGAAGTGCAAGGATTGGTGTAGAGCTCAATCGAATGGGTCTAGAAGATTGTTTGGATGTCTCTGTGAGAATTCAAATCACGAGCTACCCGGTTGGAACAATGGTGATCAACACAAAGACGGGAGCAAAAGTAAGATTTCGGACCCCAGAATTCAGTCTAGCAATCAATACTCTTGGGGCCTTGTCACTTGCTTTAACTTGCTTGAAGACTTTCTGTGCCTAGTTTGGGATCCCGGAGGCTAATGGAAGTACAAACATTGGTGAAGATTCCTGGACGAGTTCAAGCACAAGCCACCATAACAAGGAGCTCACCAAATGTCCAACTTAAGGACTTTAACTAAAAGTTCTAGGTGGGAGACAACCCACCATGGTATATTCTTTCCTTTTTATTCTTAGTTTTATTCTATTTTATTTTCATTTTTATTAGTGGTCATTCATAAATTTTGCATAAGCATCTACATTATGCATTTTTGCATTTAAAAAAACACACACACACGCGACGCGTAAGCGTTGCTGACACGTCCGCGTCATATGTGCCTCAAGGAAGAAAAGAGATTTTACAGAGAGTCACGTGATAGTGTGGCTGGAGGCGTGCCTTTGGCACAAACTCGCCCACTCGACCGCTTCACTAATGCGTTCCTGTTGTTTGTGAAATAGCCTCACCACGTGTCCGCGTCACTCACGCGAACACGTGGCCCTGTAAAATAGACGTAAATGGGTGTATGCCAGTAAGTTGAGATGGAGCGGGGCTGGAACCGTGCTAAGAGCACAAGCCCTACCATGTGAACGTGCGTACCACGCGTCCGCGTCGTTTTCAAAATATGGCCATTCATGCGATCGCGTCAACCACGCGAACGCGTCACCCTAAAATTTGGCAAAATGAGTTTCAAATAGAGAGTTGCGCGAACGCGAGGCTGTGATGATTAGATTTTTGACGGTTTAGAATTTTACAATTAAAATCTCATCGAAGTATAGTCTCTAAACCAAGCAATAATCCTTTCATACAAAAATTTGTTTGTCACTAAAACAAACCCCTAAATTTATAAACCGAAGTATTGAACCTCGGGTCGTTCTCCCTAGGAATCACAATAAAGTGTCTTGTTATTGGTTATGAGTTATTTTGGGGTTTTTGAGATTTTAGACAAGAAATATAAAATGACAAAGAAAATAAACTAACAACTAACAAAGCTCTTGGCAAGATATGAGAACTAGAAGTCCTATCCTAGTTATCCTCCTCAATTGTGACCACAAATTGCTCATTGCTACCACTTAGTTAACCTTTAACCATGGAGGAAAGTTAAGTGGATGAATCAATTTGATTCCTCAAGTCCTAATTAACTCCTAAAGGAAAGTGGTGGACGAAATTGTGATCCTTGATATTGGCTCTTTGGTATGTACACAAAAACTATTGTGGCACTGGTTGAATTCTCAACTCCGTTCAACTAACCAGCAAGTGTACTGGGTCGTCCAAGTAATAAACCTTACGTGAGTAAGGGTCGATCCCACAGAGATTGTTGGTATGAAGCAAGCTATGGTCACCTTGTAAATCTCAGTTAGGCAGATTAAAATTGTTTATGGGTTCGAAAATAGAAATAATAAAATAGAAATAATAAAAGGGATAGAATACTTATGCAGATTCATTGGTGGGAATTTCAGATAAGCATATGGAGATGCTGTATGGCTCAAGGACGCCTGCTCCCCTACTGCTTCAACTCAATCCTTCTTACTCCTTTCCATGGCAAGCTGTGTATAGGGGTTCACCATCAACGGTGGCTACTTTCAATCCTCTCGGGAAAATGGTCCTCTGCGGCTGTCACTCGCATGGCTAATCGTCTGGAGGCATCACCCATGGTTGATGGCTACATCCCATCCTCGCAGTGAAAACTACGCTCACGCACTCTGTCACAGCACGGCTAATCACTGGTTGGTTCCTGCGCCTACTGGAATAGAATCCCTTGATTCTTTTGCGCTTGTCATCACGCCCAGCACTTGCAAGTCTGAAGCACGTCACAGTCATTCATTACCGGAATCCTACTCGGAATACCACAGACAAGGTTAGACTTTCCGGATTCCCAGGATCCTACTCGGAATACCACAGACAAGGTGAGACTTTCCGGATCCTCATAAATACCGCCATCTATCTAGCTTATACCACGAAGATTCTGTTGGGGAATCTAAGAGATACGCATTCAAGCTCTGTTGCATGTAGAACGGAAGTGGTTGTCAATCACGTGCGTTCATAAATGAGAATGATAATGAGGGTTATCTAATCATCACATTCATCATGTTCTTGGGTGCGAATGAATATCTTGGAATAAGAATAAGAGAGAATTGAATAGAAGAAAATAGAATTGCATTAATACTTGAGGTACAGCAGAGCTCCACACCCTTAATCTATGGTGTGCAGAAACTCCACCGTTGAAAATACATAAGTGAAAGGTTCAGGCATGGCCGAATGGCCAGCCTCCAAAACGTGATCACAGGATTCAAACTACAATCCAGGATGATAATATGATAGTAAAAAGTTCTATTTATAATAAACTAGCTCCTAGGGTTTACATGAGTAAGTAATTGATGCATAAATCCACTTCCGGGGCCCACTTGGTGTATGCTTGGGCTGAGCTTGATCAATCCACGAGCTGAGGCTTCTCTTGGAGTTGAACTCCGAGTTATGACGTGTTTTGGGCGTTCAACTCCGGATCATGACGTTTTTCTGGCGTTTAACTCCAGACAGCAGCATGTACTTGGCGTTCAACGCCAAGTTACGTCGTCAATTTCCGAATAAAATATGGACTATTATATATTGCTGGAAAGCTCTGGATGTCTACTTTCCAACGCCGTTGAGAGCGCGCCAATTGGATTTCTGTAGCTCCAGAAAATCTATTTCGAGTGCAGGGAGGTCAAGTTCCAACAGCATCAGCAGTCCTTTTGTCAGCCTTTTTCAGAGTTTTGCTCAAATCCCTCAATTTCAGTCAGAATTTACCTGAAATCACAGAAAAACACACAAACTCATAGTAAAGTCCAGAAATGTGAATTTAACATAAAAACTAATGAAAACATCCATAAAAGTAGCTCAATCATATTAAAAACTATCTAAAAACAATGCCAAAAAGCGTATAAATTATCCGCTCATCACAACACCAAACTTAAATTGTTGCTTGTCCCCAAGCAACTGGAAATCAAATAGGATAAAAAGAAGAGAATATACTATAAATTCAGAAATATCAATGAATATTAATTATAATTAAATGAGCGGGACTTGTAGCTTTTTGCTTCTGAACAGTTTTGGCATCTCACTTTTTCCTTTGTAGTTTAGAGGGATTGGCGTCTCTGGAGAACTTAGAATTTGGGATAGTGTTATTGACTTTCCTAGTTAAGCATGTTGATTCTTGAACACAGCTACTAATGAGTCTTGGCCGTGGCCCTAAGCACTTTGTTTTCCAGTATTACCACCGGATACATAAATGTCACAGACATATAACTGGGTGAACCTTTTCAGATTGTGACTTAGCTTTGCTAAAGTCCCCAGTTAGTGGTGTCCAGAGCTCTTAAGCACACTCTTTTGCCTTGAATCACGACTTTAACCACTTAGTCTCAAGCTTTTTGCTTGGACCTTCATGACACAAGCACATGGTTAGGGACAGCTTGATTTAGCCGCTTAGGCCTGGATTTATTTCCTTGGGCCCTCCTATCCATTGATGCTCAAAGCCTTGGATCCTTTTTACCCTTGCCTTTTGGTTTTAAGGGCTATTGGCTTTTTCTATTGCTCCTTCTTTTTCTATATACTCTTTTTAGCAAATTTTTTTTTTTCACTGCTTTTTCTTGCTTCAAGAATCAATTTCATGAATTTTTCAGATCATCAATAACATTTCTCTTTGTTCATTATTCTTTCAAGAACCAACAATTTTAACACTCATAAACAACAATATCCAAAGACATATGCACTGTTCAATCATTCATTCAGAAAACAAAAAGTATTGTCACCACATCAATATAATTAAATTAAATTCAATAATAAATTCGAAATTTATGTACTTCTTGTTCTTTTGAATTAAAACATTTTTCATTTAAGAGAGGTGAAGGATTAATGAATTTTATTCATAGCTTTAAGGCATGGTTACATACTAATGATCATGAAATAAAGACACAAAACATAGATAAACACAATAATTAAAAACCGAAAACAGAAAGAAATAAGAACAAGGAATGAATCCACCTCTAGTGGCGTCTTCTTCTTGAAGAACCAGTGATGTTCTTCAACTCTTCTATGTCCCTTCCTTGCCTTTGTTGCTCCTCCCTCATTACTCTTTGATCTTCTCTTATTTCTTGGAGAATGATGGAGTGCTCATGATGTTCCACCCTTAATTGTTCCACATTATGGCTTAAATCTTCTAAGGAGGTGTTGAGTTGCTCCCAATAGTTGTTGGGAGGAAAGTGCATTCCTTGAGGTATCTCAGGAATTTGTTGATGATGAGCTTCCTCATGTGCTTCTTGAGGGCCGTGAGGAGCTTCTCTTGCTTGCTCCATCCTCTTCTTGGTGATGGGCTTGTCTTCTTCAATGGAGACATCTCCCTCTATGATAACTCCAGCTGAGTAACATAGATGGCAAATAAGGTGAGGGAAGGCTAGCCGTGCCATAGGTGAGGGCTTGTCAGCTATTTTGTAGAGTTCATTGGAGATGACCTCATGAACTTCTACTTCCTCTCCAATCATGATGCTATGGATCATGATGGCCCGATCCACAGTAACTTCAGATCGGTTGCTTGTAGGGATGATGGATCTTTGGATGAACTCCAACCATCCTCTAGCTACAGGCTTGAGGTCCAGTCTTCTTAGTTGGACCGGTTTGCCTTTAGAGTCTATTCTCCATTGGACGCCTTCCACACATATGTCCATTAGGACTTGGTCCAACCTTTGATTAAAGTTGACCCTTCTCGTGTAGGGGCGTTCATCACCTTGCATCATGGGTAAGTGAAACGCCAACCTCACATTTTCCGGACTGAAATCCAAGTATTTCCCCCTAACCATTGTGAGATAATTCTTTGGACTTGGGTTCATACCTTGGTCATGGTTCCTAGTGATCCATGCATTGGCATAGAACTCTTGAACCATTAAGATTCCGACTTGTTGCATGGGGTTGATTAAGACTTCCCAACCTCTTCTTTGAACTTCATGTCGGATCTCCGGATACTCATTCTTCTTGAGCTTGAAAGGGACCTCGGGGATCACCTTCTTCTTTGCCACAACATCATAGAAGTGGTCTTGATGGCTCTTGGAGATGAATCTTTCCATCTCCCATGACTCGGAGGTGGAAGCTTTTGCTTTCCCTTTCCCTTTTCTTGAGGAAACTCCGGCCTTAGGTGCCATTGGTAATGGAAAAACAAAAAAAAAGCTTATGCTTTTACCACACCAAACTTAAAATTTGCTCGTCCTCGAGCAAGAAAGAAAAGAATAGTAGAAGAAGAAGAAGAGAATATGTTAGAGAAGGAGAGAAGTAGGTTCGGCTATATAGGAGAAGAAGGGATTTATGTTGTATGAAAATGAAGAAGAATGGAAGGTTATTTATAGGGAGAGGGAGGGTGGGATTTCGGCCATTTGGGTGGGAAAGGGTGGGAAATTGAATTTGAATTTTATGAGGGTAGGTGAGGTTTATGGGGAAGAGGAGGTTGATGTGAATGGTGAATGGAGTAATTGGGAAGAGGACTTGAGGTGATTGGTGAAGGTTTTTGGGAAGTGTGATATGGGGAAGGGTGAAATGAGATTTGGATTAGGAGAGTGTGATTAGGATTAAAAGGTAAGGTGGGGATATGGTAGGTGGGGATCCTGTGGGGTCCACAGATCCTGAGGTGAGGATCCTGTGGGGTCCACAGATCCTGAGGTGAAAAGAAATACCATTCCTTCACCATATAGGCGTGTAAAATGCCTTCATGCATCATTCTGGCGTTCAAACGCCCATTGGTGCATGTTCTGGGCGTTCAACGCCCATGTAATGCATGTTTCTGGCGTTGAACGCCAGTTTCATGCTTGTTTCTGGCGTTCAGCGCCAGTTTGTCCTCTCTGTGCATGTTCCTGGCGTTTAACGCCAGGTTGTTGCTTGTTTCTGGCGTTCAGCGCCAGAATGGTGCTCTGTTCTGGCGTTGAACGCCGGCCAAATGCACCTTACTGGCGTTGAACGCCAGTCTGCGCTACCTCCAGGGTGAAAATTTTTTTCTTCTGTTTTTGACTCTGTTTTTAATTTTTTTTTATTTTTTTCGTGACTCCTCATGATCATGTACCTAATTAAACACAAAAATAACAAAGAAACAAAATAAAATAAAATTAGATAAATAAAATTGGGTTGCCTTCCAACAAGCGCTTCTTTAATGTCAATAGCTTGGCAGTGGCTCTCATGGAGCCACAAGGTGATCAGGTCAATGTTGTGTAGTTGTCCACACCAAACTTAGAGTTTGGATGTGGGATTTGAACACCAAACTTAGAGTTTGGTTGTGGCCTCACAACACCAAACTTAGAGTTTGACTGTGTGGGCTCTTCTTGACTCTGAACTGAGAGAAGCTCTTCATGCTTACTCTCTTTTGTCACAGAGGGATGGCCATGTGCCTTAAACACAAGGTAGTCCCCATTCAATTGAAGGACAAATTCTCCTCTATTGACATCTATCACAGCTCCTGCTGTGGCTAGGAAAGGTCTTCCAAGGATGATGCAATCATCCTCTTCCTTCCTAGTGTCTAAGATTATGAAATCAGCAGGGATGTAAAGGCCTTCAACCTTTACTAGCACGTCCTCTACTATTCCATAAGCTTGTCTCATGGACTTGTCTGCCAATTGTAATGAGAACAAGGCAGGTTGTACCTCAATGATCCCCAGCTTCTCCATTACAGAGAGTGGCATTAGATTTATCCCTGACCCCAGATCACACAGAGCTTTTGCAAAGGTCATGGTGCCTATGGTACAAGGTATTAAGAACTTGCCAGGATCTTGTTTCTTTTGAGGTAAAATTTTCTGAATCCAAGTATCCAGTTCATTAATGAGCAAGGGAGGTTCACTTTCCCCAGTCTCATTACCAAACAATTTGGCATTCAGCTTCATGATAGCTCCTAAAATTGAGCAACTTGCTCTCCAGTTACATCTTCATCCTCTTCTGAGGAAGAATAGTCTTCAGAGCTCATGAATGGCAGAAGGAGATTTAATGGAATCTCTATGGTCTCTGTATGAGCCTCAGATTCCTTTGGATCCTTAATAGGAAACTCCTTCTTGTTTGAGGGACGTCCCAGGAGGTCTTCCTCACTAGGATTTTCATCCTCCTCCTCCCTTGTGCATTCGGCCATATTGACTATGTCAATGGCTTTGCACTCTCCTTTTGGATTCTCTTCTGTATTGCTTGGGAGAATACTGGGAGGAGTGTCAATGACTTTCTTACTCAGCTGGCCCACTTGTGCCTCCAGATTTCTAATGGAGGATCTTGTTTTATTCATGAAACTGAAAGTGGCCTTTGACAGATCAGAGACTATATTGGCTAAATTAGAATTGTTTTGTTCAGAGTTCTCTGTCTGTTGCTGAGAGGATGATGGATATGGCTTGCTATTGCCACCCTATTACGTCCACCATTGTTAAAGCCTTGTTGAGGCTTTTGTTGATCCTTCCATGAGAAATTTGGATGATTTCTCCATGATGAATTATAGGTGTTTCCATAAGGTTCACCCATGTAATTAACCTCTGCCATGGCAGGGTTCTTAGGATCATAAGCTTCTTCAGAAGCTGCCTCTCTAGTACTGTTGGATGCATGTTGTAATCCATTCAGATTTTGAGAGATCATGTTGACTTGTTGAGTCAACACTTTGTTCTGAGCCAATATGGCATTCAGAGTATCAATTTCAAGAACTCCTTTCTTCTGAGGTATCCCATTGTTCACGGAATTCCTCTCAGAAGTGTACATGAACTGGTTGTTTGCAACCATGTCAATGAGTTCTTGAGCCTCTTCAGGCGTTTTCTTTAGGTGAATAGATCCACCTGCAGAATGATCCAATGACATTTTCGAAAATTCAGAGAGACCATAATAGAATATATCTAAAATGGTCCATCCTGAAAACATGTCAGATGGACATCTCTTGGTCAGCTGCTTATATCTTTCCCAAGCTTCATAGAGGGATTCACCATCTTTTTGTTTGAAGGTTTGAACATCCACTCTCAGCTTGCTCAGCTTTTGAGGAGGAAAGAATTTATCCAGGAAGGCAGTGACCAGCTTATCCCAGGAGTCCAGGCTATCCTTGGGTTGTGAATCCAACCATACTCTAGCTCTGTCTCTTACAGCAAAAGGGAAAAGCATGAGTCTGTAGACTTCAGGATCAACCCCATTCGTCTTTACAGTCTCACAGATCTGCAAGAACTCAGTTAAAAACTGATAAGGATCTTCAGATGGAAGTCCATAAAACTTGCAGTTTTGTTGCATTAAAGCAACTAGTTGAGGCTTAAGCTCAAAGTTATTGGCTCCAATGGCAGGAATGGAGATGCTTCTTCCATCAAACTTGGACGTTGGCTTTGTGAAATCACCAAGCATTCTCCTTGCATTATTATTATTTTCGGCTGCCATCTCCTTCTCTTGTTCGAAAATTTCTGAAAGGTTGTTTCTAGATTGTTGTAATTTAGCTTCTCTTAATTTTCTCTTCAGAGTCCTTTCAGGTTCTGGATCAATTTCAACAAGAGTGCCTTTATCCTTGTTCCTGCTCATATGAAAGCGAAGAAAACAAGAAAAGAAAGAGGAATCCTCTATGTTACAGTATAGAGATTCCTTTATGTTAGTAGAAAAAGAAGGGGGTAGAAGAATGAAGAAGAATTCGGATTTTTAGATGAAGGGAGGTGAAGAGAAGTGTTAGTAATTAAATAATTTAATAGAAGAAGAAAAGAGAAGAAAATTCGAAAATAATTTTGAAAAAGAGGTTAGTGATTTTCGAAAATTAGAGATAAAATGTAATTAAAATTAAACATGAAACAATTAGTTAATTAAAAAGAATTTTTGAAAAAGAGAGGGGTATTTTCGAAAATAGAAGAGAGAAAAGTAGTTAGGTGGTTTTGAAAAAGATAAGAAGCAACAAAAAGTTAGTTAGTTGATTGAAAAAGATTTGAAATCAAATTTGAAAAAGATAAGAAGATAGTAAGTTAGATAAGATATTTTGAAATCAAATTTTGAAAAAGATAAAATTTTTGAAAAAGATCAAATAAAAGACAAATAGATTTAATTCAAAAATTTTGAAATTATTTACTTCACTAACAAGAAACTACAAGACAAGATTCTAGAACTTAAAGATTGAACCTTTCTTAACAAGAAAGTAACAAACTTCAAATTTTTGAACCAATCACATTAATTATTAGTGAATTTTCGAAAATTAGATGTAAAGATAAGAAAAAGATTTTGAAAATAATTTGAAAAATATTTTTGAAATTTTCGAAAAGAAAGTAGAAAAAATGAAAAAGATATAATTTTTGAAAAAGATTTTAAAAGGATAAGATTTTTAAAATTGAAATTTTGACTTGACTTGTAAGAAACAACTAATTTTGAAAAATTTTTTTGACCAAGTCAACCCAAAATTTCGAAAATTTGGAGGGAAATAAGGAAAAGATATTTTTTTTTTGATTTTTGAATTTTTTATTATGAGAGAGAAAAACAACAAAAATACTTAATGCATGAAAATTTTGGATCAAAACACATGATGCATGCAAGAACACTATGAATGTCAAGATGAACACCAAGAACACTTTGAAGATCATGATGAACATCAAGAACATATTTTTGAAAAATTTTCAATGTAAAGAAAACATGCAAGACACCAAACTTAGAAATCTTTAATGCATGAAAAATATGAATGCAAAAATGCACATGAAAAACAACAAACAACACAAAACAAGAAAACATCAAGATCAAACAAGAGGACTTATCAAGAACAACTTGAAGATCATGAAGAACACTATGAATGCATGTATTTTTCGAAAAAAAAATGCAAGAAAAATTTTTAAAACATGCAATTGACATCAAACTTAAAAATTGACTCAAGACTCAAACAAGAAACACAAAATATTTTTGGATTTTATGATTTTATGAATTTTTATTAATTTTTATTAATTTTTTTTCGAAAATAAAGTTTAGAAAAACGAAAAATAAAAGAAAAATTTTGAAAAAGATTTTTGAAAAGAAAATTACCTAATCTGAGCAACAAGATGAACCGTCAGTTGTCCATACTCGAACAATCCCCGGCAACGGCGCCAAAAACTTGGTGGACGAAATTGTGATCCTTGATATTGGCTCTTTGGTATGTACACAAAAACTATTGTGGCACTGGTTGAATTCACAACTCCGTTCAACTAACCAGCAAGTGTACTGGGTCGTCCAAGTAATAAACCTTACGTGAGTAAGGGTCGATCCCACAGAGATTGTTGGTATGAAGCAAGCTATGGTCACCTTGTAAATCTTAGTTAGGCAGATTAAAATTGTTTATGGGTTTGAAAATAGAAATAATAAAAGGGATAGAATACTTATGCAGATTCATTGGTGGGAATATGGAGATGCTGTATGGCTCAAGGACGCCTGCTCCCCTACTGCTTCAACTCAATCCTTCTTACTCCTTTCCATGGCAAGCTGTGTATAGGGGTTCACCATCAACGGTGGCTACTTTCAATCCTCTCGGGAAAATGGTCCTCTGCGGCTGTCACTCGCATGGCTAATCGTCTGGAGGCATCACACATGGTTGATGGCTACATCCCATCCTCGCAGTGAAAACTATGCTCACGCACTCTGTCACAGCACGGCTAATCACTGATTGGTTCCTGCGCCTACTGGAATAGAATCCCTTGATTCTTTTGCGCTTGTCATCACGCCCAGCACTTGCAAGTCTGAAGCACGTCACAGTCATTCATTACCGGAATCCTACTCGGAATACCACAGACAAGGTGAGACTTTCCGGATCCTCATAAATGCCGCCATCTATCTAGCTTATACCACGAAGATTCTGTTGGGGAATCTAAGAGATACGCATTCAAGCTCTGTTGCATGTAGAACGGAAGTGGTTGTCAATCACGTGCGTTCATAAATGAGAATGATAATGAGGGTTATCTAATCATCACATTCATCATGTTCTTGGGTGCGAATGAATATCTTGGAATAAGAATAAGAGAGAATTGAATAGAAGAAAATAGAATTGCATTAATACTTGAGGTACAGCAGAGCTCCACACCCTTAATCTATGGTGTGCAGAAACTCCACCGTTGAAAATACATAAGTGAAAGGTTCAGGCATGGCCGAATGGCCAGCCCCCAAAACGTGATCACAGGATTCAAACTACAATCCAGGATGATAATATGATAGTAAAAAGTTCTATTTATAATAAACTAGCTCCTAGGGTTTACATGAGTAAGTAATTGATGCATAAATCCACTTCCGGGGCCCACTTGGTGTATGCTTGGGCTGAGCTTGATCAATCCACGAGCTGAGGCTTCTCTTGGAGTTGAACTCCGAGTTATGACGTGTTTTGGACGTTCAACTCCGGATCATGACGTTTTTCTGGCGTTTAACTCCAGACAGCAGCATGTACTTGGCGTTCAACGCCAAGTTACGTCGTCAATTTCCGAATAAAGTATGGACTATTATATATTGCTGGAAAGCTCTGGATGTCTACTTTCCAACGCCGTTGAGAGCGCGCCAATTGGAGTTCTGTAGCTCCAGAAAATCCATTTCGAGTGCAGGGAGGTCAGGTTCCAACAGCATCAGCAGTCCTTTTGTCAGCCTTTTTCAGAGTTTTGCTCAAATCCCTCAATTTCAGTCAGAATTTACCTGAAATCACAGAAAAACACACAAACTCATAGTAAAGTCCAGAAATGTGAATTTAACATAAAAACTAATGAAAAAATCCCTAAAAGTAGCTCAATCATATTAAAAACTATCTAAAAACAATGCCAAAAAGCGTATAAATTATCCGCTCATCAGAAAGACTAGCTTTAGAGGCATTCAAATTAATTAGCAACTTCTAATTATCAATCAACAAAGGAATTAGATAACTCAAGAGTCACTAATTACTCAACCAAAGCCAAGAGGAACAAAATCTACACTAAAACTAAAAGAAGCATTTTATCAAACACATAAGAGGCATAGAGAGAAAGCACATGAAATCTACAACAAGAATAGAATATAACAACAATTATTAAAAGGAATTAACAACAACAACCAAAAGAAACACAATTATTATGAAGTACCTCAAATTGAATTGAAAGAAAAGTAGAAGAAATAAGAGTAGATCTACAATAAAATATAAGAACAACATAAAGGAAATTACAACAAAAGAATGGAAGAATGATGAATGTAACAACAAGAAATTGAGAGATAGAAGTAGAAGAAGATGAATTAAAACCTAGATCTAAGAACTAAACCTAATCCTAATCCTAATCCTAATCCTAGAGAGAAGAGAGAGCTTCTCTCTTTAGAAACTAACTCTAAATTAATCCTAATGAGTGTGAATGATTGAAATCCCCTTTTCTCTTTAATCTTTGGCTTTAAATAGCATCTTTGGCGCCAAAGTTGGTTGCAAGTTGGGCCCCACAGCTTCTCAAAATCTCTGGGCACGTTTTCTATTAAAAAATCATATACGGCCATCGACATGTACGCATACAGCACGCGTGCGCGTCCCTTGTAATTTTCGCGATCCACGCGTGCGTGTACCGTGCGCGTGCGCGTGGATGATGTTTCTCAAATCTTTGGCTTTTTCCATGTGTTCTCCATTTTGCATGCTTTTCTCTTCACTTCTTTAATCCATTCCTAGCCTTTTCGACCTAAAATCACTTAACAAACAAATCAAGGCATCTAGTAGAATCAAATGTGAATAAAATCATCAAATTAAAGGTCTAAAAGCATGTTTTCACACTCAAGCACAAATAAGGAGACAATCACAAAATCATGCTATTTCATTGGATAAATGTGGGTAAAAGGTTATAAAATCTCCTAAATCAAGCACAAGATAAACTCTACAAATGGGGTTTATCAACCTCCCCACACTTAAACCAAGCATGTCCTCATGCTTAAACCAAGAATGAAGTAAGGGATATGACATTTATTCAATGAAATCTAACTAAATGCAATCTACCTATATGTAACTATCTACATGAATGCAATTGCTTGGTCAAAAATAAATCAATTCCCAAGAGACATATATGCACAAGGGCTAAAGGACTAGCAAGTCTAATCCACAATTGAATTGAGCTATTAAATATTTTTACAAACTTGCATGAAGGGATGATCATAGGTGAAAACATGTAATTGAGCATCAAACCATCACCGGATGTGTTTGCACTCTATTCGCTCAAGTGTTTAGGCTTGATTCACTCAATTCTCTCCTAATCATGCTTTCCAAGATTTGTTTTTCTTCTAACAATCAACATTTATTTCATGCATGCATACAATTATCATGAGGTCTTTTCTTTAGGTTGTAATGGTATTAGGGTCAAGGTAGGATGCATATATGGTTAAGTGAGCTTGGAATTTGAATTTTTGATAAGCTTAAACTTTCCACCTAACCTATATAATAACCTATACAATTAAGTGCTAACCTAACTACACATCCTTCACTTTTTCACATACTCGTGCATTTTCTTTTTCATTTCACAACACTTATGCATTGATTTTATTGAGCTACACTTTGCTTTGGGACATTTTGTCCCCTTTTTATTTCTTTCTTTTTCTTCTTTTTTTTTCTTTTTTTATTTTTTTTCTTTTCTTTTCTTTTTCTTTTGTTTTTCTCATTTTTTTCTTTCTATATACAAAAGCATCGATGCATAAGATTTTACATTTGATCAATACATGAGCATGTACTCAATTCCCAATATTTACAAAAAAAAAATGCAAAACTACCATTTTATTTCTCCAATGTCCCAAGGTTTTCCACACTTGAATGATACTCACACACTAGCCTAAGCTAATCAAAGATCCAAATAAGGACATTTATTGTTTTTCGCTTTAAGGCTTGTAATGTGCTAAAATAAGAACAAGTGGGTTAAGCGTAGGCTCAAAGTTAGCTAACAATGGAAGATCAAAGGTAAAACTATTTGGGTAAGTGAGCTAATAAAATGATGGCCTCAATCATATAAATGTATGAATACACAAAATAATGGAAATAGAGAATCAAACAAATCAAAGATTACAATCATAGAAAGAGAATGATGCACACAAGAAGAAAAATAAGTGGTTATAAGATGTAACCACACCATTAGGCTCAAATCTCACAAGCTTGTGTTCTTAGCTCAAAAACATGATCCACAATATATATATATGTGATTCAAGCAAGTTTTATGAAAAGTTTTCACTCAAATCAATTGGTGCCCTATAGATAGAGATCCTTGAAAATTTTCATTATTTTGACTAAGCTTATTGTGTATACATATGCAAAAATAAGAAAATGCAAGTAAAAATTCTAAAAACCTAAAATGAAATGCAAAAGTGTTGAGATTAGAATTTTGTCACCTAAAATCGCCGACCAGTCAGACGACCTCCCCACACTTAAAAGTTTGCACCGTCCTCGGTGCACTCAAATATGAGCAAGGGGGTACGGCGAATCCCCAGATTGCTACCTTCAACTGGTAGATCAATCGGTCTGCGTGTTCTTAGACTTGCTTCCGTTATTGCTTGTGGTGCATCGTATCACGAAAAATAGAAAATAACACCATAAGATGAGAAAATATAAAAGCAAGGAAGCATACATTGTTGGAATGAGGTAAATCACTAGAATTGAGTGAGTGAATTAGTGTGACATGATTGACAAATAGGTGTGTGAATTCTAATTTAGGCGCCATTTAGAACACACATTAGCAATAAAAGGGCGATGTCACAAAAGAAGCATGCACTTCACTTATCCTAGTGTGCTTGAGATGCTTTAAGTGAACTTGTAAGGTAAAACAAGCATTGAAGAAGCATGAGAGCATTCAAGCTAAAGCCTATAAATGCATATGATCATGAACACAATGCATTAAGGTAAATGCACAACGTCATCAATCAAGAAATTGCCTAATCAAAGAATAGGGTTCAAATCACATGGTGGCCAAATCATGCAAGTCAAGAAGATTGAACATGCTTGAAGGCAATTCTCATCACTTAGTATTCTTAAAAGGTAAGTGATGCACGAAATTGTGATCTCAATGGCGCCAACAACTTGGTACGCACAATTGTAATATCACACTTTTTCACAACTTCGCACAACTAACCAGCAAGTGCACTGGGTCGTCCAAATAATACCTTACGTGAGTAAGGGTCGATCCCACGGAAATTGTTGGTATCAAGCAAGCTATGGTCATCTTGTAAATCTCAGTTAGGCGGATTCTAATGGTTATTGTTCATACCCTGACCGAGCTCCCCAAACTCGGCAAAGTTCATAGAAGGTCCGACCTCATCCCCAGGCCCATGCCTGAGGTCGGACCTCGGACAATAAAGCTAAAGAAGCCCAAAAGGAACGAAGCCCAATACCTAAAGGCCGAAAAGGCCTAGGAAAGGCGGTTCCACAAAGATAAAGATAAAACTCCCAAAAGGATAAGATAAGATAAGAATATCTTATCCAGGGAAGATCACGGCCAACTACTATAAATACACTGGAGCACCCAGGTATAACATATACTCTAATTCTACTCAATATCTGCTTGGACCCATGCTAACTTAAGCATCGGAGTGTCATTGCAGGTACCACCACCAACCACTCGGCATACCAAGCTCGGGTCATCAATCCCCCCATCTCGGGCCTCCCTAAGACGACCGAGCTGCACGTTTCAGGTAACCCTCGGAACATTGGCGCCGTTGCCGGGGACCTGGAAGTCATCCCTTTACCATGGCGGACGACCCTCCCAACAATAACCACGCTACATCAGAACAAGAGGAAGAAGTTGACACCGGAGAACGACCGGATAGCCCTCTATCACCGCGCACTCCAGGAGGAAACAAACAGAATCGCCCAAAGACATCACTCCCAAACCAAGATCCCCAAAATCCCGAAAGCTCGGAAATTCTAGAAGCAGTTCGGACACAGCAAAACCGGCTGAAACAACTCGAAGAGGACGTAAAAAGCAGAGAGAAACTGAACAAGATCTGAGGAGGGAAGCTCGCAAGCGCAGAGAATTAGAAGAAAAACTACGGAAAATAGAGGCCAACCTGAAGGACCGGACGGAACGCGGCACCACCCCCGAAGGCAATCATGATCCCTTCGCACGAGAGATCATGAAGGAGAAGGTACCGCGAAACTTCAAACCGCCCGATATGGACCTCTACGACGGCACCACCGATCCAAGTCACCACCTCAGCAACTTCAGAAGCAGAATGTACCTAGTCGACGCCTCCGACGCGATTCGGTGCAAAGCCTTCCCCACCACCCTCACCAAGTCGGCCATGAAGTGGTTCGACAACCTGCCACCAGGATCAATCTCCAGCTTTGAGGACCTAACCAAAAAATTCCTAACAAGGTTCTCTATTCAAAAGGACAAGACAAAACACGCCCCCAGTCTACTCGGGATCAAGCAAGGTAACCAAGAAACTCTCCGAGAATACATGGAGCGATTCAACAAAGCCTGCCTGGACATACAACACTTGCCCACTGAAGCAGCCATCATGGGACTGGCAAACGGCCTAAAAGAGGGACCGTTTAGCCAATCCCTATCCAAACGATACCCGACCTCTCTATACGAGGTGCAGGAGCGGGCAGAAAAATACATCAACATGGAGGAAACCTCCCAGCTGAGAGACTCTTCTAGAAAAGAATCAACCTACCCACTCCGAGATCGAGATCAGGAACAGAAGAAGAAAGAAGAACCCAACTCGGACAAGCCGCGGAAGTACCACAGCTACACCCCCCTCCGAGTCTCCCTAGTAGACGTCTACAGAGAAGTATGCCACACCGAAAAGATCCCACCACCCCGACCTCTAAAACACAAGAGAGCGGGGAGAGATCGGTCCGAGTACTGTGAATACCACAAACTTTATGGCCATTCTACTAACGACTGCCACGACCTAAAAAATGTTATAGAAAAACTTGCCAGAGAAGGAAAACTCGACAGATACATAGCAGAGAAAGGAGAAGAGACCAAGAAGAGAAGGAGGGGAGATAACGAAGATCGGGCAGAACGAACCCCACGAACCCCTGAAAGACACGTACACATGATAAACGGAGGTTTCGCAGGCGGAGGAACATCCAGATCCTCGCGAAAAAGGCACCTCAAAGAAGTCTACCACATCCGAGAAGACAGTCCCCTGCCCGAGCTACCTATTATCTCATTTACCCGAGAAGATGCTCAAGGGATAATACCCGGGCACGACGATCCAATGGTAATCACCATTATTCTAGCAAACGCCAACTTACATCGAACCCTGATTGACCAGGGAAGCTCAGCAGATATCCTGTTCAAAGCGGCTTTCGACAAACTCGGACTTGAAGAAAAAGAGCTAAAAGCCTATCCCACCGACCTATTTGGGCTAGGGGACACCCCAATCCATCCCTTAGGATACGTCTCGCTACACACTACCTTTGGAAAAGGCGAGCAATCTAAAACATTAAGCATCGACTACATTATAGTCGACGTCACCTCAGCATACAATGCCCTCATTGGGCGACCAACCTTAAACAGACTGGCAGCTATAGTTTCGACCCCACACCTCTGTATGAAGTTCCCCACCACAAAAGGAATCGCTACCCTAAAGGGCGACCAAAAACTAGCACGGCGATGCTACAACGAAAGCCTAAGCCTAAAAGGGAAAGAGATCAACACGATAGAACTCGGACGAATCCAAGCCCGAGAAGATCTTCGACCACAACCAGAGGGAGAAACCGAAAAAGTCCAGATTGGGAGCACACCTGAAAAAATGACAAACATAGGGGCAAACCTCGAAGCGGGCCTAAAAGAGGAACTCATAACCCTCTTAAGGGAGAATTCCGACCTCTTCGCCTGGAGAGCCTCCGACATGCCAGGCATAAGCCCCGACCTGATGTGCCATAAGCTATCAGTGTACCCGGGATCCCGACCTGTCCAACAAAGACGCAGAAAGCTCGGGCCCGAACGCATGCAAGCAATAGAAGAACAAGTACAAGCACTATTAGATGCAGGGTTCATTAGGGAAGTAAAATACCCCCTATGGCTCGCAAACGTGGTCCTGGTAAAAAAGCCCAATGGAAAATGGAGAATGTGCGTCGACTACACGGATCTCAACAAAGCCTGCCCCAAAGATCCATATCCACTACCAAACATCGACGCCTTAGTAGACGCAGCCTCAGGCTATAGATATCTCTCCTTCATGGACGCATACTCAGGATACAACCAAATCCCGATGTACGGACCTGACCAAGAAAAGACCTCGTTCATAACCCCAAGGGCAAACTACTGCTACGTAGTAATGCCCTTCGGGCTGAAGAACGCAGGGGCAACCTACCAGAGGCTAATGAACAAAGTGTTCTCAGAGCACATCGGACTACAACTGGAGGTATACGTCGACGACATGCTGGTAAAGACACAGGAAGACAGAAACTTGCTGACCGACCTCGCCAGTGTCTTCGGCACCCTCAGAAAACACAACATGAGACTTAACCCGACGAAGTGCACCTTCGCCGCAGAAGCCGGAAAGTTCTTAGGCTTCATGCTGACTCAAAGGGGCATCGAAGCAAACCCGGACAAATGCCAAGCAATACTCAATATGAAGAGCCCGACATGTGTCAAAGAAGTACAACAACTGAATGGAAGGCTGGCCGCCCTATCAAGATTCTTGGCAGGATCAGCGATAAAATCACTACCTCTCTACTCACTCCTAAAGAAAGGGAAACCCTTCTCGTGGACCCCGGAGTGCGAAAAAGCCTTTCAAGAATTCAAGGAATTCCTCGGGCGGCCACCAATCCTAACCCGACCTTTAAAAGGGGAAGAACTCGTACTATACCTCTCGGTCGGACATCGGGCAGTCGCTTCAGCGCTAATACGAGAAAATGATCAAGGACAACACCCCATATACTTCGTAAGCAAGGCACTACAAGGGGCCGAATTAAACTATCAAAAATAGAAAGATTCACCTACGCCCTAGTACTTACAGCTCGGAGGCTCCGTCCCTACTTTCAAGCCCACACCATCAAAGTCCGGACAGACCAACCCATGAGACACATCCTGCAAAAACAGACCTGGCAGGACGAATACTACAATGGGCGGTGGAACTGTCCGAGTTCGACCTCCACTATGAAGCCCGGACTGCCATAAAATCTCAGTATCTAGCCGACTTCATCGCAGAATACACTGAGACCCCTGGAACCCCACTCTCATGGAACCTATATGTCGACGGGTCCTCAAACAAAACGGGAAGCGGAGCCGGGGTCATACTCGAAAGCGACCAAGGAACGCGGATAGAACTATCCCTAAAATTCGAGTTCCAGGCTTCAAACAACCAAGCTGAATACGAGGCCCTACTAGCTGGTCTAAAGCTAGCCAAAGAGGTCGGAGCCCAGAGAATCACGATCTTCAGCGACTCCCAGGTCATCACATCACAAGTAAATGGAAGTTACCAGGCCAAAGACCCAACTATGAAAAAATACCTGGACCAAGCACATGCACAATTACGCCACTTCCCAGAAATACAAATCCAGCACATACCTCGGGAACAAAATGCCCGGGCAGACGCCCTCTCAAAGCTTGCTAGCACCAAGCCCGGAGGCAACAACAGAAGTCTTCTCCAAGAAACCTTACAATCTCCCTCCGTGCCAAGAGAGGAAGAAATACTAAATATATCCAACCAACAGCAAGGATGGATGACCCCCATACTCAACTACCTGAGGTCAGGAACTCTCCCCGCCGAAAGAAAAGAAGCTAAAAGGCTTACAAAGGACGCCCAGAATTATACACTAATCCACGACGTATTATACAGAAGAGGATTCTCAAACCCCCTCCTTAGGTGCGTTCCGACCTCAGAAACAAAAGGCGTCCTCGAAGAAGTCCACGAAGGCATGTGCGGGAACCATCTCGGAGCTTGGGCACTATCCAAAAAAGTAGTCAGGGCCGGGTTCTACTGGCCGACCTTGCAAAGAGACGCAACAGAGTTTGTGAAAATATGCCCCCCTGCCAAAAACACGCCAATTTTCACAAGGCACCACCCGAAGACCTTATCAGCATCACTGCGCCATGGCCCTTCGCAAAATGGGGACTCGATTTACTCGGCCCGTTCCCACAAGGACCGGGGCAAGTCAAATACCTCATAGTAGGGGTCGACTACTTCACAAAATGGATCGAAGCTGAACCCTTAGCCACCATTACGGCTCAGAAAAGCCGTAAATTCCTATACAAAAACATTGTCACAAGGTTCGGAGTCCCCTACTCCATCACAACAGACAATGGAACACAATTCACGGACACAAGTTTTCAGAAATTGGTGGCCGAACTAAAAATCAAACAGCAATTCACATCAGTGGAGCACCCACAAGCCAATGGGCAAGCAGAGGCTGCAAATAAAGTCATCTTGGCCGGGTTAAAACGAAGACTCCAAGAGACCAAAGGGGCGTGGGCCGAGGAGCTCCCCCAGGTACTATGGGCATATCGGACAACCCCACACTCTACAACGGGAGAATCACCGTTCCGACTAGCTTATGGGATGGAGGCAATGATTCCTATCGAAATAGATGAAGGGTCACCCAGAATCATCTTCTACAATGAAAAAGATAACCCGCAGGCACAAAGGGAAGAACTCGACCTCCTTCCCGAGGTCCGAGAAAGAGCCCGGATTCGAGAAGAAGCCTTAAAACGGCGAACGGCCCTCAGATACAATCAGAAAGTTATAAAGCGAAGCTTCTCCATTCACGACCTAATTCTAATCCGAAATGACATCGGAACACAAAAGTCGGGAGAAGGAAAGCTAGCCGCAAATTGGAAAGGGCCCTACAAGGTAACAGAAGTCTTAGGAACAGGCTATTACAAAGTATCCGACCTAGAAGGCAATGAGCTGCCCAGGGCCTGGCACGCCTGTAATCTAAGACGGTACTACAGCTAGAGAAATTTAACCCGAGGTGTACTCTTTTTCCCTACAAGGGTTTTTTAATGAGACACCCGGTTAAAATAAAACACCCGACCTAGTCAAGGGTAAACACTTTGTAAATATTCTTTCTTTTTTAATACTAATCGAATTTTTCTATTTTCTTTTCTCCTTCCTCATGACGAAACAAATCCTAGAAAGTACCCCACCAAGGCGCATTAATTTATGCTCGACAAAACGCAAAAAATCATTTGTCAAGAGACCATACAAGGTCGGCAAAGATAAAGCGACGAGGTTCAAATTAATGTGAGAAGTTATAAAGTAACTCTGAAAGGGCTCAAAAAAAAGCCAAATAAAAAGAGATTACAAAAATAACTTAAAGGGCCGACCAACGAAAAGGTCGGACCTAACAAAAGGAGGTACTCAAGGCCCGAGGTCCGAAGAAAAGCCCGGATCCAAGGAAGAAGCCTCAAAACAAAGGTTTCAAAACACTAGCTAAAAAGTTGTTATCCAAAAAGCAACTAAAAAGCATAAAAGCGGAAACAAAAGCCAAAACGCGAACAAGGCTAAAACAAAGGTTTCAAAACGCTAGCTAAAAAGTTGTTATCCAAAAAGCAACTAAAAAGCATAAAAGCGGAAACAAAAGCCAAAACGCGAACAAGGCTAAAACAAAGGTTTCAAAACGCTAGCTAAAAAGTTGTTATCCAAAAACAACTACAAAGCATAAAAAGCGGAACAAAAAGTCAAAAGCGCAAAAACACCGCATAATAAGCTAAAAAAAGTTACTACAAGTAGCTAAATAGCAGAAAGGTGTCCAAAGCGTTCACGAAAAACATCCAAAAAAGCAAAAAGAGCCCACAGGCCGGGTAAAAAGCCAAAAACAAAAGATCACAGAGGATCAAGGACCTTTCCGGTCTCCACATCAACAGAAGGCTGCGGAGGAAAAATGGAAACTGGGACTGCATCAACGACACCGTCATCCCGGTTTAAAACCTCCACGCCAGAACCATCCCCGGCCAAAGTTGAAGTCGGGTCCGCAATCGGAACCTTGAGGTCGGACACCGGAGCCTTGGGGTCGGACACCGGAACCTCATCCTCGGCAGGGGCAGGAACAATCTTTCCCTCCACAACAATGTTATCCGTACTGAATAAGCTCAGATCCAGGTCGGGAGCAAGAACCCGGACCTGATCCCTCAAATTCACAAACATAGCATCCATACCCTTGGCCACATTATCTTCCAGCTCGTAAAAATCATCCCGAGCCGATTGCAACTTCTCCTTCGTCTCCACAAGCTCGGCATACAGCTTGGTATAGTTTTTCGTCGCCACCTTCGCCATCTCCTCAGATGTCTTCGCCGCCGCCACAGCCGCGGTAGCCCTAGTTTTCTCTTCCTCCAAAGAGATCTCCAGCTCAGTAATCCTGGCAGCCTTCAGTTGACTAATCTTATCAAGATCAGACTGAGCCTTCTCAAGTCGGGAGCTGGTCGCACCAATGGGGGATTTCTTGAACTCCCGGGCAATAGCGGCATGAAGACTGGCCATCCGGACACAGCTCCGCGCCATATACTGAAAATGATGCTCCATAGACACATCATCAGTAGAAATAAAAGTCTGAGGAAGAATATGCTGTTCAATCCAACCAAGGGCATCAAAATCCTTGTCATTAAAACCCGCAAGCTCCTGAGAGGTCTTCTGTTTCTTGGGGGAGGACCCGAGGTCGAAGGCGGGGAAAGGTGACCGGGCCCAGAGGTCGGAGGATCTTGAGTTATAGCTCGGAACTGAGGAGTCGGAATGGTCTTCGACCGAGTCTGAACACCCACAGTAGCCTTCTGCGGAGAAGATCGGACAGAAGCCTCAGCCTCGATATTCCGAGCAGCCGCAGACTTCTTCGACCGACGAAGAAACTTCATGGAATCCGCCTGAGAAGACATCTCTGCAGAAACAAAAAGAAAGGGATTATCACAAACAGGAATTCCACCAAAACAGGCAAAATACTAAAAGGATGAAGCTCGGAGAGGTCGGGAACTACCTAACTCGGAACGGAGAAGGCTTGGATCTCCCAACATTTTCTTCGTGTCCAAGTGAGGTGCCCGACCCCATAAACTGCTCAACACACCCACAAAAGCCTGCTCCACCTCATCTAGACTCTCAAAGGTATACTTAACCGACACTACATTCTCTTGCCAACAAAGAGGAAAAGAAGGCTCCCCACTCTCATCTAGAAAGAAAGGTCGGATGTCCCCAGCAGCCCGGACCTTGAAATAATAGTTCTTAAAATCATGAAAGGACTCATCGTACAAAGTACAAAACTTCTTTCCCTGGTTAGCCCTAAAAGAGACCCAAGACACCTTCCCTCCACCCGACCCCGGTTTCGTCAACACAAACAGATAGGAAAAAAGAGAAACAGAGGGGGAGACGCCCAAAAACTGACACAAAAGTTGGAACAGCTTTAAAAACGCCCAAGAATTTGGATGGAGTTGCGTAGGGGCAAGATTACAAGACCACAGCACCTCGGTTTCCAGGTCAGTAAAGGGAAGTCGGACACCCAGCTTAGAGAAAAAACAATCGTAAGCATAAAAGAAAAGCTTCTCGGAACTTTCTAAAGGCGGGAAGCACACTCTCTCCTCGGACTCCGGGGCTACTAGCTCATAATCCCGCTCAGACTCTCTATTCTCACAAATGCTACACTCCCTACGGAACCTAGCTAAATACTCAGAATCTACAACAGAAGGGACTCTTAGAGGACCAGGATCTACCCAGCCAAGACCACTTGGAATCTTGGTCGACATTGCTTGAAAAACCTTTCGAGACATAAAATTCTTGCCTACAAAGAAGAATACAACAGCAAGCAACAATCACATAAAAGCAGACAGCGAAAACCTATTCAGCAAAAACAAGAAACAAAGATCTTTATAGAAGAAAATGCAGCAACAAAATACCAGAGAAAAGAGCCCCCCCCATATACAAGCAAACAGAGCAATGGCGGCGCCTCTTTTCGGGGCAACCCAGGCATAGAGAAAAAGAAACAGACAAAGAGCCACACAAAAGAACAGAAGCATATGAGTACAAAAGAAAAGAGACGAACAAACCTAGAAAGAAAGAAAACGGCGAGCTCCGACAGCAAGGGGAACGAAACGGCGGCGCAGAGGAAACCCCGGAAAAACGCACAGAAAGATTTGAGGAAGAAGAACAAAGTGAAAGAAGGAGCGGTGCTCGAAGAAGAAGATGGCGAAAACTTAGAAAAAACAGAAAGGAACAGAATAAACGAACAAAAGGAGGAAAGGAGCAAATAAATAATGCCTTCACAAAGCCCGAACGGAAATCGAGGAGAAACGGTAAAATGCAATAAATGCAGAAACGGCCATTTTTGAATTTTGAAAAGAACTACTATGCCCGAGCTCGACCTCTCAAGGACGAACTCGGGCAGGGGCACTGTTCATACCCTGACCGAGCTCCCCAAACTCGGCAAAGTTCATAGAAGGTCCGACCTCATCCCCAGGCCCATGCCTGAGGTCGGACCTCGGACAATAAAGCTAAAGAAGCCCAAAGGAACGAAGCCCAAGACCTAAAGGCCGAAAAGGCCTAGGAAAGGCGGTTCCACAAAGATAAAGATAAAACTCCCAAAAGGATAAGATAAGATAAGAATATCTTATCCAGGGAAGATCACGGCCAACTACTATAAATACACTGGAGCACCCAGGTATAACATATACTCTAATTCTACTCAATATCTGCTTGGACCCATGCTAACTTAAGCATCGGAGTGTCATTGCAGGTACCACCACCAACCACTCGGCATACCAAGCTCGGGTCATCAATCCCCCCATCTCGGGCCTCCCTAAGACGACCGAGCTGCACGTTTCAGGTAACCCTCGGAACAGTTATGATGGTTTTCGAATATAAAGATAAATAAAGCATAAAATAGAGATAGAGATACTTATGTAATTCATTGGTGGGAATTTCAGATAAGCGCATGAAGATACTGTGTTCCTTCTGAATCTCTGCTTTCCTACTACTTTCATCCAATCATTCTTACTCCTTTCCATGGCAAGCTGTATGTTCGGGCATCACCATTGTCAATGGCTACCTTCCGTTCTCTTAGTGAAAAGGGTCTAAATGCGCTATCACCGCACGGCTAATCATCTGTCGGTTCTCGATTATGTTGGAATAGAATCCCGTGATCCTTTTGCGTCTGTCACTACGCCCAACACTCGCGAGTTTGAAGCTCGTCACAGTCATCCCTTCCCAGATCTTACTCAGAATACCACAAACAAGGTTTAGACTTTCCGGATCTCAGGAATGATGCCAATGGATTCTAGCTTATACCACAAAGATTCTGATTAAGGAATCCAAGAGATATTCACTCTAGATTTCTTTGCATGTAGAACAAAAGTGGTTGTCAGGCACACGTTCATAAGTGAGAATAGTGATGAGTGTCACAGATCATCACATTCATCAGGTTGAAGTGTGAATGGATATCTTAGAATAAGAATAAGCGTGAATTGAATAGAAGAACAATAATACTTTGCATTAATACTCGAGGAACAGTAGAGCTCTACACCTTAATCTATGGTGTGTAGAAACTCCACCGTTGAAAATACATAAGAACAAGGTCTAGGCATGGCCTAATGGCCAGCCTCCCCAAATGACATATGAATTCGAAAATAGGGAAAAAGACCCCTAGTACAATAGTAAAAAGTTCTATTTATACTAAACTAGTTACTAGGGTTTACAGAAATAAGTCTAAGTGCAGAAATCCACTTCTGGGCCCACTTTGGTGTGTGCTTAGGCTGAGCTTGAACTTTACACATGCAGAGGCTTCTCTTGGGGTTAAACGCCAAGTTGTAACGCGTTTTTGGCGTTTAACTCTGGTTTGTGACGTGTTTCTGGTATTTTACTCCAGAATGCAGCATGGAACTGGTGTTGAACGCCAGTTTGCGTCATCTAAACTCGAATAAAGTATAGACTATTATATATTTCTGGGAAGCCCTGGATATCTAATTTTCAACGCAATTAAGAGCAAGCCATTTGGAGTTCTGTAGCTCTAGAAAATCCATTTCGAGTGCAGGGAGGTCAGAATCCAACAGCATCTGTAGTCCTTTTTCAGCCTCCTATCAGATTTTTGCTTAGGTCCCTCAATTTCAGCTAGAAAATACCTGAAATCACAGAAAAACACAAAAACTCATAGTAAAGTCTAGAAATGTAAATTTTGCATAAAAACTAATAAAAACATCCTAAAGGTAGCTAGATCCTACTAAAAACTACCTAAAAATAATGCCAAAAAGCGTATAAATTATCCGCTCATCACAACACCAAACTTAAATTGTTTTTTGTCCCCAAGCAAATGAAAATCAAATAGGATAAAAAGAAGAGAATATACTATAAATCCCAAAATATCAATGAATATTAGTTCTAACTAGATGAACGGGACTTGTAGCTTTTTGCTTCTGAACAGTTTTGGCATCTCACTTTATCCTGAGAAGTTTAGAATGATTGGCATCCATAGGAACTCAGAGTTCAGATAGTGTTATTGATTCTCCTAGTTAAGTATGTTGATTCTTGAACACAGCTACTTCTATGAGTCTTGGCCGTGGCCCTAAGAACTTTGTTTTCCAGTATTATCACCGGATACATAAATGCTACAGACACATGACTGGGTGAACCTTTTCAGATTGTGACTCAGCTTTGCTAAAGTCCCCAGTTAGAGGTGTCCAGAGCTCTTAAGCACACTCTTTTTGCTTTGGATCACGACTTTAACCACTCAGTCTCAAGCTTTTCACTTAGACATGCATGCCACAAGCACATGGTTAAGGACAGCTTGATTTAGCCGCTTAGGCCTGGATTTTATTTCCTTGGGCCTTCCTATCCATTAATGCTTAAAGCCTTGGATCCCTTTTTTACCCTTGTCTTTTGGTTTAAAGGACTATTGGCTTTTTCTGCTTGCTTTTTCTTTTTTTTCTCTTTTTTTTGGCCATTTTTTCTCTTTTTTTTTTGCAAGCTTTCTTATTCATTGCTTTTTCTTGCTTCAAGAATCAATTTCATGATTTTTCAGATTATCAATAACATTTCTCTTTGTTCATCATTCTTTCAAGAGCCAACAATTTTAACATTCATAAACAACAGATCAAAAATATGCACTGTTCAAGCATTCATTGAGAAAACAAAAAGTATTGTCACCACATCAATATAATTAAACTAATTTCAAGGATGAATTCGAAACTCATGTACTTCTTGTTCTTTTGTATTAAAAACATTTTTCATTTAAGAAAGGTGAAGGATTCATGGAATTATTCATAGCCTTAAGACATAGTTACTAAATACTAATGATCATGTAGTAAAGACTCAAAACATAGGCGAACATATAGCATAAAACCGAAAAACAGAGAGATAAGAACAAGTTAAGGAATAAGTCCACCTTAGTGAGGGTGGCGCCTTTTTCTTGAAGGACCAATGATGTCTTTGAGCTCCTCTATGTCTCTTCCTTGCCTTTGTTGCTCCTCTCTTATAGCTCTTTGATCTTCTCTAATCTCATGGAGAATGATAG
Organism: Arachis stenosperma; assembly: GCF_014773155.1. Classification (NCBI taxonomy): domain Eukaryota; kingdom Viridiplantae; phylum Streptophyta; class Magnoliopsida; order Fabales; family Fabaceae; genus Arachis; species Arachis stenosperma. Next base: position 50,928,335 of record NC_080379.1, on the reverse strand, counting down.
AGTGCTCTTGGTGCTCCACCCTTAGTTGGTTCATGTTATGACTCAATCCTTCTAGAGAAGTGTTGAGTTGTTCCCAATAGTTGTTTGGAGGAAAATGCATCCCTTGAGGCATCTCAGGGATTTCTTGATGATGAGCTTCCTCATGTGTCTCTTGAGATCCATGAATGGGCTCTCTTGTTTGCTCTATCCTCTTCTTAGTGATGGGCTTGTCCTCTTCAATGAGGATGTCTCCTTCTATGACAACTCCAGCTAAGTTGCATAGATGGCAAATGAGATGAGAAAAAGCTAACCTTGCCAAGGTGGAGGGCTTTTCAGCTACTTTGTAGAGTTCTAGAGAGATGACTTCATGAACTTCTACTTCCTCTCCAATCATGATGCTATGGATCATGATGGCCCGATTCACAGTTATTTCAGATCGGTTGCTAGTGGGGATGATGGAGCGTTAGATTCTCCAACCACCCTCTAGCCACAAGCTTAAGGTCCAGTCTTCTCAATTGAACCGGCTTGCCTTTTGAGTCTCTTTTCCATTGAGCTCCTTCCACACATATGTCCATGAGGACTTGGTCCAACCTTTGATCAAAGTTGACCCTTCTAGTGTAGGAACGTGCGTCTTCTTGCATCATAGGCAAGTTGAACACCAACCTTACGTTCTCCGGACTAAAATCTAAGCATTTCCCCCGAACCATTGTAAGCCAATTCTTTGGGTTTGGGTTCATGCTTTGATCATGGTTCCTAGTGATCCATGCGTTTGCATAGAATTCTTGAACCATTAAGATTCTAACTTGTTGAATGGGGTTGGTGAGAACTTCCCAACCTCTTCTTCGGATTTCATGTCGGATCTCCGGATACTCATTTTTCTTGAGCATGAAAGGGACCTCAGGGATCACCTTTTTCTTGGCCACAACTTCATAGAAGTGGTCTTGATGGGCTTTTGAGATGAATCTTTCCATCTCCCATGACTCAGAGGTGGAAGCAATTGCCTTCCCTTTTCTCTTTCTTGAGGTTTCTCTGGCCTTAGGTGCCATCAATGGTTATGGAAAAACAAAAAAGCTATGCTTTTACCACACCAAACTTAGAATGTTGCTTGCCCTCGAACAAAAGAAGAAAGAATAGAAGAAGAAGAAGAAGATATGGAGGAGAGGGAGAGCTGTGTGGGTGTCGGCCAAGGGGGAGAAGAAAGGGTAATATTGTGTGAAAATGAAGAAGGATGAGGGGTTTATATAGTAGAGGGAGAGGGGTTTAGGTTCGGTCATTTAGGGTGGGTTTAGGTGGGAAAGAGATTTTGAATTTGAAGGTCGGTGGGGTTTATGGGGAAGAGTAGATGGATGTGATTGGTGAAGGGGTAATGGGAAATAGAGATTGAGGTGATTGGTGAAGGGTATAGTGTTATTGGATTGTGTGAAGAAGAGGGAAGTGGGGTAGGTAGGGATCCTGTGGGGTCTACAGATCCTGAGGTGATCCTGTGGGGTCCACAGATCTTGAGGTGTCAAGGATTTCCCATCCCTGCATCTTTTAGGCATGTAAAACACCCTCTGTATGCAATCCTGGCGTTTAACGCCAGACTGCAGCTTGTTTCTGGCGTTAAACACCAAATGTAGCCTATTTCTGGCGTTTAACGCCAGCCTGATGCTTGTTTTTGGCGTTAAATGCCAGCTTGATGCTTGTTTCTGGCGTTAAATGCCAGCTTGATATTTGTTTCTGGCATTAAACGCCAGACAGATGCTTGTTTCTGGCGTTTAAACGCCAGACAGCTCTTCCTCCAGGGTGTGCTTTTTTTTTCTGCTGTTTTTGAATCTGTTTTTAATTTTTGCAATTGTTTTGTGACTCCACATGATCATAAACCTAATAAAACATAAAAGAACAATAGAAATATAGATAAATAAAAATTGGGTTACCTCCCAATAAGCGCTTCTTTAATGTCAATAGCTTGACAGTGAGCTCTCATGGAGCTTCACAGATGTTCAGAGCATTGTTGGGACCTCCCAACACCAAACTTAGAGTTTGAATGTGGGGGTTCAACACCAAACTTAGAGTTTGGTTGTGGCCTCCCAATACCAAACTTAGAGTTTGATTGTGGGGGCTTTGTTTGACTCTGTATTGAAAGAAGCTTTTCATGCTTCCTCTCCATGGTTGCAGAGGAAGATCCTTGAGCTTTAAACATGAGGTAGTCCCCATTCAATTGAAGGACTAGCTCTCCTCTGTCAACATCAATCACAGCTCCTGCTGTGGCTAGGAAGGGTCTTCCAAGGATGATGCATTCATCCTCATCCTTCCCAGTGTCTAGGATTATGAAATTAGCAGGGATGTAAAGGCCTTTAACCTTCACTAACACATCCTATACCAATCCATAAGCTTGTTTTATTGACTTGTCTGCCATCTGTAATGAGATTCTTGCAGCTTATACCTCAAAGATCCCCAGTTTCTCCATTACAAAGAGTGACATAAGATTTATACCTGACCCCAGGTCACACAGAGCCTTCTCAAAGGTTATGGTGCCTATGGTACATGGTATTAAGAATTTACTAGGATCTTGTTTCTTTTGAGGTAAAGTTTGTTGAACCCATGTAGTTAGTTCACTAATGAGCAAGGGAGGTTCATCTTCCCAAGTCTCATTACCAAACAACTTAGCATTAGCTTCATGATGGCTCCTAGATATTGAGCAACTTGCTCTTCAGTTACATCTTCATCCTCTTCAGAGGAAGAATAGTTGTCAGAGCTCATGAATGGTAGGAGGAAGTTTAATGGAATCTCTATGGTCTTTGTATGAGCCTCAGATTCCTTTAGGTCCTCAATAGGGAACTCCTTTCTGTCTGGAGGATGTCCCATGAGGTCTTCCTCATTGGGATTCACGTCCTCCCCTTCCTCTTTGGATTCGGCCATTTTGATTATATCAATGGCCTTGCATTCTCTTTTTGAATTCTCTTCTGTATTGCTTGGGAGAGTACTAGGAGGAGTTTCAGTGATTTTCTTACTCAGCTGATCCACTTGTGCCTCCAAGTTTCTAATGCAGGACATTGTTTCATTCATGAAACTTAAAGTGGCCTTAGATAGATCAGAGACTATGTTTACTAAGCTAGAGGGGCTCTGCTCAGAATTATCTGTCTATTGCTGAGAAGATGATGGAAAAGGCTTGCTATTGCTAAACATGTTTCTTCCACCATTATTAAAGTCTTGTTGGGGCTTTTGTTAATCCTTCCATGAGAAATTTAGATGATTTCTCCACGAGGGATTATAGGTTTTTCCATAGGCTTCACCCATGTAATTCACCTCTGCCGTTGCAGGGTTCTCAGGATCATAAGCTTCTTCTTCAGAAGATACTTCTTTAGTACTGTTGGATGCATTTTGCAATCCATTCAGACTCTGAGAAATCATGTTGACTTGCTGAGTCAATATTTTGTTCTGAGCCAATATGGCATTCAAAGCATCAATTTCAAGAACTCCCTTCCTCTGAGGCGTCTCATTACTCACAAGATTCCTCTCAGAGGTGTACATGAATTGGTTATTTGCAACCATGTCAATGAGTTCTTGAGCTTCTGCAGGTGTTTTCTTTAGGTGAATGGATTCACCTGCAGAATGGTCCACTGACATTTTAGAGAACTCAGATAGACCATCATAGAATATATCCAAAATGGTCCACTCTAAAAGCATGTCAGAAGGACACTTTTTGGTCAACTGCTTGTATCTTTTCCAAGCTTCATAGAGGGATTCACCATCTTTTTGCCTGAAGGTCTGAACATCCACTCTAAGCTTGCTCAGCTTTTGAGGAGGAAAGAACTTGGCCAAGAAGGCCGTTACCAGCTTATCCCAAGAGTCCAGGCTATCTTTAGGTTGTGAGTCTAACCATGTTCTAGCTCTATCTCTTACATCAAAAGAGAAAAGCATAAGCATGTAGACCTCGGGATCAACCCCATTGGTCTTAACAGTATCACAGATCTGCAAGAACTCAATTAAAAACTGATAAGGATCTTCTGATGGAAGTCCATAAAACTTGCAGTTCTGTTGCATTAGAGCAACTAGTTGAGGCTTCAGCTCAAAATTGTTTGCTCCAATGGCAGGGATTGAGATGATTCTTCCATAAAAATTGAAAGTAGGTGTAGTATAATCACCAAGCATCCTCCTTGCATTATTATTGGGTTCGGCCATGTCTCCTTCTTTTTTGAGATTCTCTGTAAGGTTTTCTCTAAATTATTGTGCTTTAGCTTCTCTTAGCTTCTTCTTCAGAGTCCTTTCAGATTCAGGATCTGCTTCAACAAGAATGTCCTTGTCCTTGCTCCTGCTCATATGAAAAAAAGAGAACAGAAAAGAAGAGGAATCCTCTATGTCACAGTATAGAGATTCCTTTATGTGAGTAGAAGAAAGGAAGAATAAGAATGAGAAGAGAAAAATTCGAACACAGAGGAGAAGAGAGGGTTCGAATTTTGAGATGAGGAGAAGTGTTAGTAAATGAATAAATAAATAGAAAGAGATGAGAAGGAGAGAATTTCGAAAATTATTTTTAAAAAAAATTAGTGATTTTCGAAAATTAAGAGAAGAAATAAAATTAAAATTAAAATTTGAAACAATTAGTTAATTAAAAAGAATTTTGAAAAAGAGGAAGGTGATTTTCGAAAATTAGAGAGAGAAAAGTAGTTAGGTGGTTTTAAAAAAGATAAGAGATAGTAAAACAAACTAAAAAAATTCAATTAGTTAGTTGAAAGAGATTTAAAAATCATGTCTTTGAAAAGATAAGAAGTTAGAAAAGATTTTGAAAAAGATATGATTTGAAAAAGATATGGTTAAAAATATATGATTGAAAAGATATTTTGAAAAAGATTTGAAAAGGAAATTAAAAAGATTTGATTTTTTAAAATTAAAATTGATTACTTGACTAACAAGAAACTAAAAGATATGATTCTAGAATTTAAAGATTGAACCTTTCTTAACAAGAAAGTAACAAACTTCAAATTTTTGAATCAATCACATTAATTGTTAGTAAAGTTTTTGAAAATTAAGAAATAAAATTAAGAAAAAGATTTTGAAAATCAATTTTTTTAAAAAAAAAATTTCGAAACTAATAAAAGGAAAAATGAAAAAGATTTGATTTTTGAAAAAGATTTTGAAAAGATAGGAGTTTTAAAATTGAAATCTTGACTTGATTAACAAGAAACAACTTATTTTAAAAATTTTTGACTAAGTCAACCCAAAGATTTCGAAAATTATGAGTAAAATGAGAAAAAGATATTTTTTTGATTTTTTTGAATTTAATGTGGAAAGAGAAAACAACAATATGACTCAAGACATAAAAATTATGATCAAAACACATGATGCATGCAAGAACACTATGAATGTCAAGATGAACACTAAGAACACTTTGAAGATCATGATGAACATCAAGAACTTATCTTTGAAAAATTTTCAAGAAAAGAAAAACATGCAAGATACCAAACTTAGAGACTTTTTATGTTTAGACACTATGAATTCAAAAATGCATATGAAAAACAACAAAAGACACAAAAGAAGAAAATATGATGATCAAACAAGAAGACTTACTGGTGCACGAAATTGTGATCTCTACTTTTCACAACTCAAACAATCCCCGGTAATGGCTCCAAAAACTTGGTGCTCAATACCATGGTCTAAACATAATTTCACAACTTCGCACAACTAACCAGCAAGTGCACTGGGTCGTCCAAGTAATAAACCTTACGCGAGTAAGGGTCGATCCCACGGAGATTGTTGGTATGAAGCAAGCTATGGTCACCTTGTAAATCTTAGTCAGGCAGATTCAAATGGTTACGGATGATATATGAATAAAGCATAAGATAAAGATAGAGATACTTATGTAATTCATTGGTGAGAATTTCAGATAAGCGTATGGAGATGCTTTGTCCCTTCCGTCTCTCTGCTTTCCTACTGTCTTCATCCAATCCTTCTTACTCCTTTCCATGGCAAGCTGTATGTTGGGCATCACCATTGTCAGTGGCTACAATCCAGTCCTCTCAGCGAAAATGTTCAACGCACCCTGTCACGACACGACTAATCATCTGTCGGTTCTCAATCAGGTTGGAATAGAATCCAGTGATTCTTTTGCGTCTGTCACTAACGCCCAGCCTTCAGGAGTTTGAAGCTCGTCACAGTCATTCAATCATTGAATCCTACTCAGAATACCATAGACAAGGTTTAGACCTTCCGGATTCTCTTGAATGCCGCCATCAATTCTAGCTTATACCACGAATATTCCGATTAAGGGATCCAAGAGATATCCACTCAATCTAAGGTAGAACGGAGGTGGTTGTCAGGCACACGTTCATAGGTGAGAATGATGATGAGTGTCACGGATCATCACATTTATCAAGTTGAGGAACAAGTGATATCTTAGAACAAGAACAAGCTGAATTGAATAGAAGAACAATAGTAATTGCATTAATACTCGAGGTACAGCAGAGCTCCACACCTTAATCTATGGTGTGTAGAAACTCCACCGTTGAAAATACATAAGAACAAGGTCTAGGCATGGCCGAATGGCCAGCCTCCCAATGATCTAAGATAGCATAAAACTGATCAAAGATAGCTACCCAGATATGAATACAATAGTAAAAGGTCCTATATGTAGAGAACTAGTAGCCTAGGGTTTACAGAGATGAGTAAATGACATAAAAATCCACTTCCGGGCCCACTTGGTGTGTGCTTGGGCTGATCATTGAAGCTTTCATGTGTAGAGACTTTTCTTGGAGTTAAATGCCAGCTTTTGTGCCAGTTTGGGTGTTTAACTCCCATTCTTGTGCCAGTTCCGGCGTTTAACGCCGGGCAGTTTTGAGCTGATTTGGAACGCCAGTTTGGGCCATCAAATCTCGGGCAAAGTATAGACTATTATACATTGCTGGAAAGCCCAGGATGTCTACTTTCCAACGCAATTAAGAGCGTGCCAATTGGGCTTTTGTAGCTCCAGAAAATCCACTTCGAGTACAGGGAGGTCAGAATCTAACAGCATCTACAGTCCTTTTCAGCCTCTGAATCAGATTTTTGCTCAGGTCCCTCAATTTCAGCCAGAAAATACCTGAAATCACAGAAAAACACACAAACTCGTAGGAAAGTCCAGAAAAGTGAATTTTAACTAAAAACTAATAAAAATATAATAAAAACTAACTAAAACATACTAAAAATATACTAAAAACAATGCTAAAAAGCGTATAAATTATCCGCTCATCACAACACCAAACTTAAATTGTTGCTTGTCCCCAAGCAACTGAAAACCAAATAAGATAAAAAGAAGAGAATATGCAATGAATTCCAAAAACATCTATGAAGATCAGTATTAATTAGATGAGCGGGGCTTTTAGCTTTTTGCCTCTGAACAGTTTTGGCATCTCACTCTATCCTTTGAAATTCAGAAGGATTGGCTTCTATAGGAACTCAGAATCCAGATAGTGTTATTGATTCTCCTAGTTAAGTATGATGATTCTTGAACACAGCTACTTTATGAGTCTTGGTCGTGGCCCAAAGCACTCTGTCTTCCAGTATTACCACCGGATACATACATGCCACAGACACATAATTGGGTGAACCTTTTCAGATTGTGACTCAGCTTTGCTAGAGTCCCCAATTAGAGGTGTCCAGGGTTCTTAAGCACACTCTTTTTTGCCTTGGATCACAACTTTATTAATTTTTTTCTTTTTTTTGTATTCACTGCTTTTTCTTGCTTCAAGAATCATTTTTATGATTTTTCAGATCCTCAGTAACATGTCTCCTTTTTCATCATTCTTTCAAGAGCCAATATTCATAAACAACAAATTCAAAAGACATATGCACTGTTCAAGCATACATTCAGAAACCAAAATATTGCCACCACATCAAAATAATTAATTTGTTATAAGATTTAAAATTCATGCAATTCTTCTCTTTTTCAATTAAGAACATTTTTCATTTAAGAAAGGTGATGGATTCATAAGACATTCATAACTTTAAGGCATAGACACTAAGACACTAATGATCACAAGACACAAACATGGATAAACATAAGCATAAAATTCGAAAAACAGGAAAATAAGGAACAAGGAGATTAAAGAACGGGTCCACCTTAGTGATGGCGGCTTGTTCTTCCTCTTGAAGATCTTATGGAGTGCTTGAGCTCCTCAATGTCTCTTCCTTGCCTTTGTTGCTCCTCTCTCATGATTCTTTGATCTTCTCTAATTTCATGGAGGAGAATGGAATGTTCTTGGTGCTCCACCCTTAGTTATCCCATGTTGGAACTCAATTCTCCTAGGGAGGTGTTGATTTGCTCCCAATAGTTTTGTGGAGGAAAGTGTATCCCTTGAGGCATCTCAGGGATTTCATGATGAGTGGGATCTCTTGTTTGCTCCATCCTTTTCTTAGTGATGGGCTTGTCCTCATCAATGGGTATGTCTCCCTCTATGTCAATTCCAACTGAAAAACAGAGGTGACAAATGAGATGAGGAAAGGCTAACCTTGCCAAGGTAGAGGACTTGTCCGCCACCTTATAAAGTTCTTGGGCTATAACGTCATGAACTTCTACTTCCTCTCCAATCATGATGCTATGAATCATGATGGCCCAGTCTATAGTGACTTCGGACCGGTTGCAAGTGGGAATGATTGAACGTTGGATAAACTCCAACCATTCCCTAGCCACGGGCTTGAGGTCATGCCTTCTTAGTTGAACTGGCTTCCCTCTTGAATCTCTCTTCCATTGAGCGCCCTCTTCACAAATGTCTATGAGGACTTGGTCCAACCTTTGATCAAAGTTGATCCTTCTAGTGTAAGAGTGTTCATCTCCTTGAATCATGGGCAAGTTGAATGCCAACCTTACATTTTCCGGACTAAAATCTAAGTATTTCCCCCGAACCATTGTAAGCCAATTCTTTGGGTCCGGGTTCACACTTTAATCATGGTTCTTGGTGATCCATGCATTGGCATAGAACTCTTGAACCATTAAGATTCCGACTTGTTGAATGGGGTTGGTGAGAACTTCCCAACCACTTCTTCGAATCTCATGTCGGATCTCCGGGTATTCACTCTTTTTGAGTTTGAAGGGGACCTCGGGGATCACCTTCTTCATGGCCACAACTTCATAGAAGTGGTCTTGATGCACCCTTGAGATGAATCTCTCCATCTCCCATGACTCGGAGGTGGAAGCTTTTGCCTTCCCTTTACTCTTTCTAGAGGTTTCTCCGGCCTTAGGTGCCATAAATGGTTATGAAAAAACATAAAGCAATGCTTTTACCACACCAAACTTAGAAGGTTTGCTCGTCCTCGAGCAAAAGAAGAAAGAAGAAAGTAGAAGAAGAAGAAATAGAGGAGATGGAGATGGCTTTGTGGTTCGGCCAAAGGGGGAGAAGTAGTGTTTAGGTTGTGTGAAAATGAAGGAGTGAAGATGGGTTTATATAGGGGTGGAGAGAGGGGTAGGGTTCGGTTATGAATGGGTGGGTTTGGGAGGGAAAGTGGTTTGAATTTGAATGGTGAGGTAGGTGGGGTTTTATGAAGGATGGATGTGAGTGGTGAAGAGAATAGTGGGATTTGATAGGTAAAAGGTTTTTGGGGAAGAGGTGTTGAGGTGATTGGTAAATGGGTGAAGAAGAGAGAGAGTGGTGGGGTAGGTGGGGATCCAGTGGGGTTCACAGATCCTGAGGTGTCAAGGAAAAGTCATCCCTGCACCAAGTGGTGAGCAAAAATGCTCTCTATGCCAATTCTGGCGTTAAACGCCGGGCTGGTGCCCCTTTCTGACGTTTAACGCCAGCTTCTTGCCCTTTCCTGGCATTTAACGCTAGTCTGGTGCCCCTTTCTGGCGTTAAACACTCAGAATGGTGCCAGACTGGGCGTTAAACGCCCATTTGCTGCCCTTACTGGCGTCTAAACGCCAGCAAGGTTTTCCTCCAGGGTGTGCTATTTTTCTTTCTGTTTTTGCTTTTTCAATTGATTTTGTGACTTCCCATGATCATCAACCTATAGAAAACATAAAATAACAAAGGAAAATAGATTAGATATAACATTGGGTTGCCTCCCAACAAGCGCTTCTTTAATGTCAGTAGCTTGACATTGGGCTCTCATGGAGCCTCACAGATACTCAGAGCAATGTTTGAACCTCCCAACACCAAACTTAGAGTTTGAATGTGGGGGTTCAACACCAAACTTAGAAGTTGGTTGTGGCCTCCCAACACCAAACTTAGAGTTTGACTGTGGGGGCTCTGTTTGGCTCTGTTTTAAGAGAAGCTCTTTATGCTTCCTCTCTATGGTAACAGAGAGATATCCTTGAGCCTTAAACACAAAGGATTCTTCATTCACTTGAATGATCAATTCTCCTCTGTCAACATCAATCACAGCCTTTGCTGTGGATAGGAAGGGTCTGCCAAGGATGATGGATTCATCCATGCACTTCCCAGTCTCTAGGACTATGAAATCAGCAGGGATGTAATGGTCTTCAACCTTTACCAACACATCCTCTACAAGTCCATAAGCTTGTTTTCTTGAATTGTCTGCCATCTCTAGTGAGATTCTTGCAGCTTGCACCTCAAAGATCCCTAGCTTCTCCATTACAGAGAGAGGCATGAGGTTTATACTTGACCCTAGGTCACACAGAGCCTTCTTAAAGGTCATGGTGCCTATGGTACAAGGTATTGAAAACTTCCCAGGATCTTGTCTTTTTTGAGGTAATTTCTGCCTAGACAAGTCATCCAGTTCTTTGGTGAGCAAAGGGGGTTCATCCTCCCAAGTCTCATTACCAAATAACTTGTCATTTAGCTTCATGATTGCTCCAAGGTATTTAGCAACTTGCTCTTCAGTGACATACTCATCCTCTTCAGAGGAAGAATACTCATCAGAGCTCATGAATGGCAGAAGTAAATCCAATGGAATCTCTATGGTCTCAGTGTGAGCCTCAGATTCCCATGGTTCCTCATTAGGGAACTCATTGGAGGCTAGTGGATGTCCATTGAGGTCTTCCTCAGTGGCGTTCACTACCTCTTCCTCCTCTCCTAGTTCGGCCATGTGAATCATGTTAATGGCCTTGCATTCTCCTTTTGGATTCTCTTCTGTATTGCTTGGAAGAGTACCAGGAGGAAGTTCAGTAATTTTCTTGCTCAGCTGACCCACTTGTGCCTCCAAATTCCTAATGGAAGACCTTGTTTCAGTTATGAAACTTTGAGTGGTTTTGATTAGATCAGAGACCATGGTTGCTAAGTCAGAGTGGCTCTGCTTAGAATTCTCTGTCTGTTGCTGAGAAGATGATGGAAAAGGCTTGCCATTGCTAAACCTGTTTCTTCCACCATTATTGTTGTTGAAACCTTGTTGAGGTCTCTGTTGATCCTTCCATGAGAGATTTGGATGATTTTTCCATGAAGAATTATAGGTGTTTCCATAGGGTTCTCCCATGTAATTCACCTCTTCCATGAAAGGGTTCTCTGGATCATAAGCTTCTTCTTCAGATGAAGCGTCCTTAGTACTGCCTGGTCCAGCTTGCATTCCAGACAGACTTTGAGAAATCATATTGACTTGTTGAGTCAATATTTTGTTCTGAGCCAATATGGCATTCAGAGTATCAATCTCAAGAACTCTTTTCTTCTGATTTGTCCCATTGTTCACAGGATTCCTCTCAGAAGTGTACATGAATTGGTTATTTGCAACCATTTCAATGAGTTCTTGAGCTTCTGTAGGCGTCTTCTTCAGATGAAGAGATCCTCCAGCAGAGCTTTCCAAAGACATCTTGGACAGTTCAGACAGACCATCATAGAAGATACCTATGATGCTCCATTCAGAAAGCATGTCAGAAGGACACTTTCTGATCAATTGTTTGTATCTTTCCCAAGCTTCATAGAGGGATTCACCTTCCTTCTGTCTGAAGGTTTGGACTTCCACTCTAAGCTTACTTAATTTTTGAGGTGGAAAGAACTTTGCCAAGAAGGCATTGACTAGCTTTTCCCAAGAGTTCAAGCTTTCTTTAGGTTGTGAGTCCAACCAAATCCTACCTCTGTCTCTTACAGTAAAAGGGAATAGCATAAGTCTGTAGACCTCAGGGTCAACCCCATTAGTCTTGACAGTGTCATAGATTTGCAAGAATTCAGCAAAAAACTGATGAGGATCTTCCAATGGAAGTCCATGGACTTGCAATTCTGTTGCATTAGAGAAACTAATTGAGGCTTAAGCTCAAAGTTGTTTGCTCCAATGGCAGGGATAGAGATGCTTCTCCCATAGAAGTCGGGAGTAAATGCAGTAAAGTCACCCAGCACCTTCCTTGCATTGTTGGCATTGTTGTTGTTTTCGGCTGCCATGGGTTCTTCTTCTTTGAAGATTTTTGTTAGATCCTCTACAGAGAGTTGTGCCTTAGCTTCTCTTAGCTTTCACTTCAAGGTCCTTTCAGGTTCAGGATCAGCCTCAACAAGAATGCTTTTGTCTTTGCTCCTGCTCATATGAAAGAGAAGAGAACAAGAAAATATGGAATCCTCTATGTCACAGTATAGAGACTCCTTGAAGTGTCAGAGGAAAAGAAAAATAGAAGGAAGAGATAGAAAATTCGAACTTATCAAGGAAAGATAGAGTTCGGATTGTGCATTGAGGAGGAATGTTAGTCCATAAATAGAAGGATGTGAAAAGAGGGGAAGAAATTTTCGAAAATAAATTAAAAAGATTTTAAAAACATTTTGAAAAAAAAAACAATTGATTTTCGAAAACTAAGAGTGGAAAAGAAATCAAGTGATTTTTGAAAAAGATTTTGAAATTAGAAATTAAAAATATATGATTGAAAACTATTTTGAAAAAAATGTGATTAAAAAGATATGATTTAAAAGTTATGGTTTTAAAAAGATGTGATTGAGAAGATATGATTTGAAAAACAATTTAAAAAGATTTGATTTTTAAAATTAATGACTTGGCTAACAAGAAAAGATATGATTCAGACATTAAACCTTTCTCAATAGAAAAGGCAACATACTTGAAATGTTGAATCAAATCATTAATTGTTAGCAAGTATTTTTGAAAATGGAAAGAAATTGATTTTGAAAATATATGATTGAAAAGATATGATTTGAAAAAGATTTGATTTTGAAAAATTTTGAAAACTTGAAAAAAATTTGAATTAAAAACAGAATCTTCCCTCTTGTGCCATCCTGGCGTTTAACGCCCAGAATGGTATACATTCTGGCGTTTAACGCCCAAAACACTACCCTTTTGGGCGTTAAACGCCTAGCCAGGTACCCTGGCTGGCGTTTAAATGCCAGTTTGCCTTCTTCATTGGGCGTTTTGAACGTCCAGCCTTTTATGTATAATTCCTCTGCTGTATGTTCTGAATCTTCAATTCTCTGTATTATTGACTTGAAAAGACACAAATCAAAAATATTTTTTGGATTTTTAATAATGAGGAATAATCAAAATGCAACTAAAATCAAATAACAATGCATGCAAGACACCAAACTTAGCAGTTTGTATACTACTGACACTAACAAAATGAGAATGCATATGAGAAACAACAAAACACTCAAGTCAAGAGAATTCAAAGATCAGAGCAAGGAAATCATCAAGAACATCTTGAAGATCACTTAAGACACATGAATGAATGCAAGAAGAACAGAAACATGCAATTGACACCAAACTTAACATGAGACACTAGACTCAACAAGAAACATAAAATATTTTTGGTTTTTTTTATGATTTTGTAATTTTTTTTTATTTTTTGAAAATTAAGTGGAAAAGAAAATAAAGGTATCAAAATTCTTAATAAGAATTCCAGGAATCATGCAATTTTAGTCTAAAGCTTCAGTCTAAAGAAATTAGACATGGCTAGCCAAGCTTCAGTAGGACATTACATTCAAGAGCTAAATTGATGAGAATCAATCAGTTTTGGTGATGATAAGAACATCACCTTGAAACACTAGAATTCATTCTTAAGAACTCTGAAAAATGCCTAATCTAAGCAACAAATTGAACCGTCAGTTGTCCAAACTCGAAACAATCCCCGGCAACGGCACCAAAAACTTGGTGCACGAAATTGTGATCTCTACTTTTCACAACTCAAACAATCCCCGGTAATGGCTACAAAAACTTGGTGCTCAATACCATGGTCTAAACATAATTTCACAACTTCGCACAACTAACCAGCAAGTGCACTGGGTCGTCCAAGTAATAAACCTTACGCGAGTAAGGGTCGATCCCACGGAGATTGTTGGTATGAAGCAAGCTATGGTCACCTTGTAAATCTTAGTCAGGCAGATTCAAATGGTTATGGATGATATATGAATAAAGCATAAGATAAAGATAGAGATACTTATGTAATTCATTGGTGAGAATTTCAGATAAGCGTATGGAGATGCTTTGTCCCTTCCGTCTCTCTGCTTTCCTACTGTCTTCATCCAATTCTTCTTACTCCTTTCCATGGCAAGCTGTATGTTAGGCATCACCGTTGTCAGTGGCTACAATCCCGTCCTCTCAGTTAAAATGTTCAACGCACCCTGTCACGGCACGACTAATCATCTGTCGGTTCTCAATCAGGTTGGAATAGAATCCAGTGATTCTTTTGCGTCTGTCACTAACACCCAGCCTTCAGGAGTTTGAAGCTCGTCACAGTCATTCAATCATTGAATCCTACTCAGAATACCACAGACAAGGTTTAGACCTTCCGGATTCTCTTGAATGCCGCCATCAATTCTAGCTTATACCACGAATATTCCGATTAAGGGATCCAAGAGATATCCACTCATTCTAAGGTAGAACGGAGGTGGTTGTCAGGCACACGTTCATAGGTGAGAATGATGATGAGTGTCACGGATCATCACATTCATCAAGTTGAGGAACAAGTGATATCTTAGAACAAGAACAACCTGAATTGAATAGCAGAACAATAGTAATTGCATTAATACTCGAGGTACAGCAGAGCTCCACACCTTAATCTATGGTGTGTAGAAACTCCACCGTTGAAAATACATAAGAACAAGGTCTAGGCATGGCCGAATGGCCAGCCTCCCAATGATCTAAGATAGCATAAAACTGATCAAAGATAGCTACCCAGATATGAATACAATAGTAAAAGGTCCTATATGTAGAGAACTAGTAGCCTAGGGTTTACAGAGATGAGTAAATGACATAAAAATCCACTTCCGGGCCCACTTGGTGTGTGCTTGGGCTGAGCATTGAAGCTTTCATGTGTAGAGACTTTTCTTGGAGTTAAACGCCAGCTTTTGTGCTAGTTTGGGCGTTTAACTCCCATTCTTGTGCCAGTTCCGGCGTTTAACGCCGGGCAGTTTTGAGCTGATTTGGAACGCCAGTTTGGGCCATCAAATCTTGGGTAAAGTATGGACTATTATACATTGCTGGAAATCCCAGGATGTCTACTTTCCAACGCATTTGAGAGCGCGCCAATTGGGCTTCTGTAGCTCCAGAAAATTCACTTCGAGTGCAGGGAGGTCAGAATCCAACAGCATCTACAGTCCTTTTCAGCCTCTGAATCAGATTTTTGCTCAGGTCCCTCAATTTCAGCCAGAAAATACCTGAAATCACAGAAAAACACACAAACTCATAGTAAAGTCAAGAAAAGTAAATTTTAACTAAAAACTAATAAAAATATAATAAAAACTAACTAAAACATACTAAAAACATACTTAAAACAATGTCAAAAAGCGTATAAATTATCCGCTCATCACTTACCAAGAACAACTTGAAGATCATGAATAATACAATGCATGAATTTTTCGGAAAAAATGCATAAATTTTAAAAATATGCAGTTGACACCAAACTTAAAAATTGACACTAGACTCGAACAAGAAGCACAAAAAAATATTTTTTGGTTTTATGACTTTATAATTTTTTTGTATTTCTTTTTTTTTTTTTGGAAAAACGAAAAAGAAGAGGAAAAATTTTTTGAAAGATTTTTGAAAACTTTTTAAAAATAAAATACGAAGAAAATTACCTAATTTGAGCAACAAGATGAACCGTCAGTTGTCCAAACTCGAATAATCCCCGGCAACGGCGCCATAAACTTGATGCACGAAATTGTGATCTCAATGGCGCCAACAACTTGGTACGCACAATTGTAATATCACTCTTTTTCACAACTTCGCACAACTAACCAGCAAGTGCACTGGGTCATCCAAGTAATACCTTACGTGAGTAAGAGTCGATCCCACGGAGATTGTTGGTATGAACCAAGCTATGGTCATCTTGTAAATCTCAGTCAGGCGGATTCTAATGGTTATGATGGTTTTCGAATATAAAGATAAATAAAGCATAAAATAGAGATAGAGATACATATGTAATTCATTGGTGGGAATTTCAGATAAGCGCATGAAGATACTGTGTTCCTTCTGAATCTCTGCATTCCTACTGCTTTCATCCAATAATTCTTTCTCCTTTTCATGGCAAGCTGTATGTTCGGGCATCACCATTGTCAATGGCTACCTCCCGTCCTCTCAATGAAAATGGTCCAAATGCGCTGTCACTGCACGGCTAATCATCTGTCGGTTCTCGATCATGTTGGAATAGAATCTCGTGATCCTTTTGCGTCTGTCACTATGCCCAACACTCGCGAGTTTGAAGCTCGTCACAGTCATCCCTTCCCAGATCCTATTCAGAATACCACAGACAAGGTTTAGACTTTCCGGATCTCAGGAATGCTACCAATGGATTCTAGCTTATACCACGAAGATTCTAATTAAGGAATCCAAGAGATATTCACTCTAGCTTTCTTTGCATGTAGAATGAAAGTAGTTGTCAAGCACATGTTCATAAGTGAGAATAGTGATGAGTGTAACAGATCATCACATTCATCAGGTTGAAGTGCAAATGGGTATCTTAGAATAAGAATAAGTGTGAATTGAATAGAAGAACAATAGTACTTTGCATTAATACTCGAGGAACAGCAGAGCTCCACACCTTAATCTATGGTGTGTAGAAACTCCACCGTTGAAAATACATAAGAACAAGGTCTAGGCATGGCTGAATGGCCAGCCTCCCCAAATGACATATGAATTTGAAAATAGGGAAAAAGACCCCTAGTAAATAGTAAAAAGTTCTATTTATACTAAACTAGTTACTAGGGTTTACAAAAATAAATCTAAGTGCAGGAATCCACTTCCGGGGACCACTTTGGTGTGTGCTTGGGCTGAGCTTGAACTTTACACGTGCAGAGGCTTCTCTTGGGGTTAAACACCAAGTTGTAACATGTTTTTGGTGTTTAACTCTGGTTTGTGACGTGATTCTGGCGTTTTACTCCAGAATGCAGCATGGAACTGGTGTTGAACGCCAGTTTGCGTCATCTAAACTCGAATAAAGTATGGACTATTATATATTTATGGAAAGCCTTGGATGTCTACTTTTCAACACAATTGAGAGCGCGCCATTTGGAGTTCAGTAGCTCTAGAAAATCCATTTTCAGTACAGGGAGGTCAGAATCCAACAACATCTGTAGTCCTTTTTCAGCCTCCTATCAGATTTTTGCTCAGGTCCCTCAATTTCAGCCAGAAAATACCTGAAATCACAGAAAAACACACAAACTCATAGTAAAGTCTAGAAATATAAATTTTGCATGAAAACTAATAAAACATCCTAAAAGTAGCTAGATCCTACTAAAAATACCTAAAAACAATGCCAAAAAGCGTATAAATTATCCGCTCATCAGTAAGCATGAAAAACTCAAAACCAAGTAGCAAAATATAACCTCAACAATAGAGTCCAACAAAGTTTATAAACATAATGATGTTAAAATAACATCCCTTTGTAATACTCAGCAGCGATTAATGGTAAACAAGAATAACAATCCAACACTTACTATGAAAAAAAGAGAAAACGAAATGAAAACTAACTAAGACTAACTAATCAACTAAGTAACTAACTAATTGGTTACTAAAATAAATGGTTATGAATGGTGTTTGGGAGTGTTGGATTAGGGGTAGAAGGAGGGAAGAAGAAAGGAGGAGGAAAGAAATGTAAGGAAGAGAAGAAAAGAAATATTTGAAATAAGGGCATCCGCGCGTACACACGCATGGTGCGCGCGCGCAGATGGGCGAGTAGAGAGGGGGCGCGGAGACGTACGGTGTGCGTCCGCGTGGGTGGTTGGCCATGCCAGGAGCTTAATGTTGGCCCAGAGTTGGCGCAACTCTCGGCCTGAAGTATAGTGCCGCATCTGTGAAGGGGCACATACGCGCACAGCGTGCGTACGCGTCCCTACTCCCTTTTCTCTTTTTTTTTTCAAGAGTGACGCGTGCGTGCCATGCGTGCGTACACATGAGGTCGTTTGTGCCCCAGGCACAATGCACGCGCAACGTTCGCATAACTCTTGGGTTATTGGCTGGGGGTGGAACTTCTGCATCCACGCGTGCGCGCCATGTGCGCATGCGCGTGGATGGCCGAAAATGCTTGGAGTGCACGTACGCACCATGTACGCGTACACGTGGATGGTGCGCTGTTTTTCAAAATTTTTCCAAGTTCTTGCACCAAACCAAGCATTCCAAACCTCCAAACAGCTACCAAAACACCATAAAACCTTATTTAACATACCAAACTACTAACTAAACTCAACCAACTAATCTAAACATGAAATTAGACTAATTCTACCAAATATTTACAAAAGAGAAAATGAAAGGATATTACCATGGTGGGGTGACTCCTACCTAGCACTTTTGTTTATTGTCCTTAAGTTGGACTTATGGGGAGTTCCTCTCAAGGTGGCTTGTTCTTAAATTCATCTTGGAACTTCCACCAATGCTTGGACTTCCAATAAGCTCCATCACTCAAGATCAATATCTCCAAGCTTTGATGGAGTTCTTCACAAACCATGGGCTCCCAATGTTGATCCTCTTCCTGTAATTCGGGATCCCACACTTTATTTTCACACTCGTCTTGAGGTTGATCATCATTGATCCATCCGGGTGGCATGGCCTTGGAATTCTCAAAGAAGCTTCCAAACAACTTCCTAGACCCATGCCATTTGGTTCCACACCAACCATTGCTCTTGAATTTTGAGGTTGCAACTGTCATGAGCTTAGAATGACGTTTCCAACCACTACACAACTCTTTCCTACTCTTAACTCCACAAAGAGCTCTAAGTTGACCATCATTTTCAATTAAATCATATTCAAGTGAGAAAGCAAGACTTAGGGACAAGAATTTTACCCTCTTGAGTGTTGTGTTGGATGGTGGCTTGGGGAGGGAGACCTCCCCACACTTAGACAATGCAAGGTCTACTTCCTTGTGCTCTTCTTTGTGTATTTCCACCTCTTTGCAAGCTTCCTCAATTTCAACCTTTCCCTTTTTATCACATGGCTTGGTGTTGTCTTCAAGAACTTTAATTTCTTGTCCAATGGGAGGTGATTCAATTTTGGATAGGAATTCATTGATGAATAAATCCATCTCTTGATCAACCTCTTCATATTCTTCAATTTCGATATACACCATGCCAACTTTTTCCTCTTGGTAGCTCTCTTTCGATTCACTCTCTTTCTCATTGCTCACCAAGGGTATGGAAGGTTGTGTACACTCTTCTATAACTTCAACTTCATGTCCAATGGGAGAGAATTCGATTGTAGATAGAAATTCATCCATGATTGAATCCATCTCTTGATAGGCCTCTTTCATGTCTCCAACTATAACATGCCTTGGAGGTTGCGCACCCTCCTCAACATCAATTTCAAGCTTCTAGGAAGAATGCTCTATGATGCTACATTCCCATGGACTCTCAACATCTCCTAAATCTTCAACCACTTCTTCCTTTTCTTCAATGATCATAGGCTCCTCCAATTGTTCTAACACAAAATTCGACTCTTTCTTCTCCACCGGATTTTCTAATTTCTCCTTCATGCTTTGCTCTTCTTTTGACTTTTCACATGGGGCTATGGAAACAACTTGAGTATTCAAACATTGGTGGGCTAAAGCGTGCACCACCTTGGTCAAGTTGGTCACAAACTCAAGTGTATACCGCTTCATGGTTTCTTGTCCTTGGAGTAAGAAAGTGAGAGGATCATCTATTGGGGCTTGGGGTGAATGGGAAGGTTCATTATTTTGGAGAGAGTGTTCATGGTAGGAAGGTAGTTCTTCTTGGTAAGGGTATGGAGATGGTGAGTATTGAGGTGGTTCTTGGTAATAATCATGATAGGATTGTGGTGGTTCTATAGGTTCTTGCTCATAATGGTCATAAGAATATGGTATGGGTGATTGGTCATATGGTGGATATGGATCATAGGAAGGTGCTTGGTATGGAAGGGCTTGTGAGTATGGTTAAGGTTCATGTTGAGGATAAGAGTCATAGGCATATGATGATGGTGATTGATTGTCGCAATAAAATTCACCATAGCCGTTGAATTGACATGCATTAGGATGTGAATTATACCTATAAGTGTCCGGAGGTTGTTGCCAATAGGAGTGATCAATTCCTTGAGACTCCTCCCATCTTTGTTGGTTCCATCCATAATGAGTGTCATCATTGAAGTGCACATTTCCTACAACACAATTAGGACCAAACTCATAGCCAAAGTGAGAATTCATAGTGGAAAAACAAAATAAAACTAACTAAACTAGTAATCAAACAAAAGCAACATATTCACAATATTTACATATGTACAATAACTAATAACATAACATCATTGCAATTCCCCGGCAACGGCGCCATTTTGATGATTAGATTTTTGACGGTTTAGAAGTTTACAATAGAAATCTCGTCGAAATATAGTCTCTAAATCAAACAATAATCCTTTCATACAAAAATTTGTTTGTCACTAAAACAAACCCCTAAATTTATAAACCGAAGTATTGAACCTTAGGTCGTTCTCCCTAGGAATCACAATAAAGTGTCTTATTATTGGTTATGAGTTATTTTGGGGTTTTTGAGATTTTAGACAAGAAATATAAAATGGCAAAGAAAATAAACTAATAACTAACAAAGCTCTTGGCAAGATATGAGAACTAGAAGTCCTATCCTAGTTATCTTCCTCAATTATGACCACAAATTGTTCACTGCTACCACTTAGTTAACCTCTAACCATGGAGGAAAGTCAAGTGGATGAATCAATTTGATTCCTTAAGTCCTAATCAACTCCTAAAGGAAAGACTAGCTTTAGAGGCATTCAAATCAATTAGCAACTTCTAATTATCAATCAACAAAGAAATTAGATAACTCAAGAGTCACTAATTACTCAACCAAAGCCAAGAGGAACAAAATATACACTAAAACTAAAAGAAGCATTTTATCAAACACATAAGAGGCATAGAGAGAAAACACATGAAATATACAACAAGAATAGAATCTAACAACAATTATTGAAAGGAATTAACAACAACAACCAAAAGAAACACAATTATTATGAAGTACCTCAAATTGAATTCAAAGAAAAGTTTAAGAAACAAGAGTAGATCTACAACAAAGTATAAGAACAACATAAAGGAAATTACAACAAAAGAATGGAAGAATGATGAATGTAACAACAAGGAATTGAGAGATAGAAGTAGAAGAAGATGAATTAAAACCTAGATCTAAGAACTAAACCTAATCCTAATACTAATCCTAATCCTAGAGAGAAGAGAGAGCTTCTCTCTCTAGAAACTAACTCTAAACTAATCCTAATGAGTGTGATTGATTGGAATCCCCTTTTCTCTTCAATCTTTGACTTTAAATAGCATCTTTGGCGCCAAAGTTGGTTGCATGTTGGGCCCCACAGCTTCTCAAAATCGCTGGGCACGTTTTCTTTTAAAAAATCATATACGACAATCGACGCTACGCGTACAGCACGCGTGCGCGTCCCTTGCAGTTTTCGCGATCCACACGTACGCGTACCGTGCGCGTGCGCGTGCGCGTGGATGGTGTTTCTCAAATCTTTGGCTTTTTCCATGTGTTCTCCATTTTGCATGCTTTTCTCTTCACTATTTTGATCCATTCCTAGCCTTTTCGACCTGAAATCACTTAACAAACAAATCAAGGCATCTAGTAGAATCAAAGGTGAATAAAAGCAGCAAATTAAAGGTCTAGAAGCATGTTTTCACACTCAAGCACAAATAAGGAGACAATCACAAAATCATGCTATTTCATTGGATAAATGTAGGTAAAAGGTTATAAAATCCCCTAAATCAAGCACAAGATAAACCCTACAAATGGGGTTTATCAGGCTGCTCTCGCGCCAATAGCACAAATCAACTCATGCGACAGTGTGACCCACGCGTTCGCATCACTTGAAAACACCGCACACCACGCAACCGCGTCACTCACGCGTCCGCGTCACATGCGGCGCACAGCTTATCCAGATCAGCCAAATATCTTATCTTTTCCTCCCCAAATCCTAATTTTTCTTATCTCTTCTTATTTCTTTCTTCTCCCTTCTTTCTTCTTCCTTCTTTCTCACTTTCTACTTCCTCTTTTTCACCACCATTATCAAGGTTTTTCTTTTCTTCTTCCCTCTTTACTTTTCTATTCTTATTCTTATTTTTATGTTTTCTTCTTCTTTTTCTTTTTACTTTCATTATCTATGTTTTTGTTTTCTTTCTTTTTCTTTTAATTGGTGTTGAAAATTTATTTAGGTCATTATTTTCTATATTTTGTTTGTGGATTATTAAGGAATTGTTTGAAAATTATATATTACTTTTATAGGGTTGCTTGCATGTTCAATTTAATACTTTCAATAATTTATTTACCATGCATGCTAAGTGTTTGTGAAAAAGCCCGTATGGCATCATGCATTACTTTTATGTTATCCTACTACTTTAATGCCTGTTTTTCACAAAACCCTTTTTATATTTTATTAATTAAAATATAATTGTCAATACAAACAGATTGTTAGTTTGAAAGAGATGATAATCTAACTTGGACATTTAGTGCTTGATCTATGCTACTTATGCCTTTGCCAGCATGCCAATAAATATCTTGCATTTAATTGTCATTACATGCACTTGCTATATTTCCATTGATGAACTTTTAACATGAAGTCATGACCATGTGTTATGATGAGCGGATAATTTATACGCTTTTTGGCATTATTTTTAGTATGTTTTAGTTAGTTTTTATTATATTTTTATTAATTTTTAGTTAAAATTCACTTTTCTGGACTTTACTATGAGTTTGTGTGTTTTTCTGTGATTTCAGGTATTTTCTGGCTGAAATTGAGGGACCTGAGCAAAAATCTAATTCAGAGGCTGAAAAGGACTGCAGATGTTGTTGGATTCTGACCTCCCTGCACTCGAAGTGGATTTTCTGAAGCTACAGAAGCCCAATTGGCATGCTCTTAATTGCGTTGGAAAGTAGACATCCTGGGCTTTCCAGCAATGTATAATATTCCATACTTTGCTTGAGATTTGATGGCCCAAACAGGCGTTCCAAGTCAGCTCAAGAATTCTGGCGTTTAACGCCGGAACTGGCACAAGAATGGGAGTCAAACGCCCAAACTGGCACAAAAGCTCGCGTTTAACTCCAAGAAAAGTCTCTACACATGAAAGCTTCAATGCTCAGCTCAAGCACACACCAAGTGGTCCCGGAAGTGGATTTTTATGTCATTTACTCATCTTTGTAAACCCTAAGCTACTAGTTCTCTACAAATAGGACCTTTTGCTATTGTATTATAATCTTTTGATCACTTTAGATCTTAGGATCATCTTTGGACGTCTAGTTCTTAGATCATTAGGGGCTGGCCTCTCGGCCATGCCTAGACCTTGTTCTTATGTATTTTCAATGGTGGAATTTCTACACACCATAGATTAAGGTGTGGAGCTCTGCTGTACCTCGAGTATTAATGCAATTACTACTGTTCTTCTATTCAATTCAGCTTATTCTTGTTCTAAGATATTCATTCGCACCCAAGAACATGATGAATGTGATGATTATGTGACGCTCATCATCATTCTCACTTATGAACACGTGCCTGACAACCACTTCCGTTCTACAAGCAAACAAGGCTTGAATGTTTATCTCCTGAATTCCTGAATCAGAATCTTCGTGGTATAAGCTAGAATTGATGGCGGCATTCAAGAGAATCCGGAAGGTCTAAACCTTGTCTGTGGTATTCTGAGTAGGATTCAAGGATTGAATGACTGTGACGAGCTTCAAACTCCTGAAGGCTGGGCGTTAGTGACAGACGCAAAAGAATCACTGGATTCTATTCCAACCTGATTGAGAACCGACAGATGATTAGCCGTGCTGTGACAGAGCGCGTTGAACATTTTCACTGAGAGGACGGGACTGTAGCCATTGAGAACGGTGATGCCCAACATACAGCTTGCCATGGAAAGGAGTAAGAAGGATTGGATGAAGATAGTAGGAAAGCAGAGAGACGGAATGGACAAAGCATCTCCATGCGCTTATCTGAAATTCTCACCAATGAATTACATAAGTATCTCTATCTTTATGTTTTAGTTATCTTTTAATCATTATTCCTCCATAACCATTTGAATCCGCCTGACTGAGATTTACAAGATGACCATAGCTTGCTTCATACCAACAATCTCCGTGGGATCGACCCTTACTCGCGTAAGGTTTATTACTTGGACGACCCAGTGCACTTGCTGGTTAGTTGTGGGAAGTTGTGATAAAGAGTTGAGATTGCAATTGAGCGTACCATGTTGATGGCGCCATTGATGATCACAATTTTATGCACCAAGTTTTTGGCGCCGTTGCCAGGGATTGTTTGAGTTTGGACAACTGACAGTTCATCTTGTTGCTTAGATTAGGTATTTTTCTTTAGAATTTTTAAGAATGAATTCTAGAGTTTCAAGGTGATGTTTTTATCATCACCAAAGCTGATTGATTCTCATCAATTTAGCTCTTGAATGTAATGTCCTGCTAAAGCTTGGCTAGCCATGTCTAATTTCTTTAGACTAAAGCTTTAGACTAACATTGCATGATTCCTGGAATTCTTATTAAAAATTTTGAATCTCTTTATCATCTTTTCCATATAATTTTCGAAAAAGCACAAAAAAAATTTATAAAATCATAAAAACCAAAAATATTTTATGTTTCTTGTTGAGTCTAGTGTCGCATTTTAAGTTTAGTGTCCATTGCATGTTTTTAGTCTTCTAATTTTCGAAAATTGCATGCATTGTGTTCTTCATTGATCTTCAAGTTGTTCTTGATGATTTCCTTGTTCTGATCTTTAAATTCTCTTGTCTTGAGTGTTTTGTTGTTTCTCATATGCATTCTCAATTTGTTAGTGTCAATAGTATACAAACTTCTAAGTTTGGTGTCTTGCATGCATTGTTTATTTGATCTTAGTTTCATTTTGATTATTCCTCATCATTAAAAATTCAAAAAAAAATTTTTAATTTGTGTCTTTTCAAGTCAATAATACAGAGAATTGAAGATTCAGAGCATACAGCAGAGGAATTACACAGAAAAAACTGGGCGTTCAAAACGCCCAGTGAAGAAGGAAAACTGGCATTTAAACGCCAGCCAGGGTACCTGGCTGAGCGTTTAACGCCCAAAAGGGTAGCATTTTGGGCGTTAAACGCCAGAATGTATACCATTCTGGGCGTTTAACGCCAGGATGGCACAAGAGGGAAGATTCTGTTTTTAATTCAAATTTTTTCCAAGTTTTCATAATTTTTCAAAATCAAATCTTTTTCAAATCATATCTTTTCAATCATATATTTTCAAAATCAATTTCTTTCTATTTTCAAAAATACTTGCTAACAATTAATGATTTGATTCAACATTTCAAGTATGTTGCCTTTTCTGTTGAGAAAGGTTTAATGTCTGAATCATATCTTTTAAATTTCTTGTTAGCCAAGTCATTAATTTTAAAAATCAAATCTTTTTAAATTGTTTTTCAAATCATATCTTTTTTATTTCTAATTTCAAAATCTTTTTCAAAAATCACTCAATTTCTTTTCCAATCTTAGTTTTCGAAAATCATTTACCATTTTTCAAAATTTCTTTTAATTAATTCACTTTAATTTTCGAAAATTTCTTCCCCTCTTCTCACATCCTTCTATTTATGGACTAACACTCCTCCTCAATGCACAATTCGAACTCTATCCATCTTGATAAGTTCGAATTCTTCTACCTCTTCCTTCTATTTTTCTTTTCCTCTGACACCTCAAGGAATCTCTATACTGTGATATAGAGGATTCCATATTTTCTTGTTCTCTTCTCTTTCATATGAGCAGGAACAAAGACAAAAGCATTCTTGTTGAGGCTGACCCTGAACCTGAAAGGACCTTGAAGCGAAAGCTAAGAGAAGCTAAAGCATAACTCTCTGTAGAGGACCTAACAGAAATCTTCAAACAAGAAGAAGACATGGCAGCTGAAAACAACAACAATGCCAACAATGCAAGGAAGGTGCTGGGTGACTTTACTGCACCTACTCCCGACTTCTATGGGAGAAGCATCTCTATCCCTGCCATTGGAGCAAACAACTTTGAGCTTAAGCCTCAATTAGTTTCTCTAATGCAACAGAATTGCAAGTTCCATGGACTTCCATTGGAAGATCCTCATCAGTTTTTAGCTGAGTTCTTACAAATCTGTGACACTGTCAAGACTAATAGGGTTGACCCTGAGGTCTACAGACTTATGCTATTCCCTTTTGCTGTAAGAGACAGAGCTAGGATATGGTTGGACTCACAACCTAAAGAAAGCCTAAACTCTTGGGAAAAGCTAGTCAATGCCTTCTTGGCAAAGTTCTTTCCACCTCAAAAATTGAGTAAGCTTAGAGTGGAAGTCCAAACCTTCAGACAGAAGGAAGGTGAATCCCTCTATGAAGCTTGGAAAAGATACAAACAATTGATCAGAAAGTGTCCCTCTGACATGCTTTCTGAATGGAGCATCATAGGTATCTTCTATGATGGTCTGTCTGAACTGTCAAAGATGTCATTGGATAGCTCTGCTGGAGGATCTCTTCATCTGAAGAAGACGCCTGCAGAAGCTCAAGAACTCATTAAAATGGTTGCAAATAACCAATTCATGTACACTTCTGAAAGGAATCCTGTGAACAATGGGACGAATCAGAAGAGAGGAGTTCTTGAGATTGATACTCTGAATGCCATACTGGCTCAGAACAAAATATTGACTCAGCAAGTCAATATGATTTCTCAAAGTCTGTCTGGAATGCAAGCTGCACCAGGCAGTACTAAGGACGCTTCATCTGAAGGAGAAGCTTATGATCCTGAGAACCCTTCAATGGAAGAGGTGAATTACATGGGAGAACCCTATGGAAACACCTATAATCCTTCATGGAGAAATCATCCAAATCTATCATGGAAGGATCAACAGAGACCTCAACAAGGTTTCAACAACAATAATGGTGGAAGAAACAGGTTTGGCAATGGCAAGCCTTTTCTATCATCTTCTCAGCAACAGATAGAGAATTCTAAGTAGAGCCGCTCTGACTTAGCAATCATGGTCTATGATCTAATCAAAACCACTCAAAGTTTCATGACTGAAACAAGGTCCTCCATTAGAAACTTGGAGGCACAAGTGGGTCAGCTGAGTAAGAAAGTTACTGAATTCCCTCCTAGTACTCTTCCAAGCAATACAGAAGAAAATCCAAAAGGAGAGTGTAAGGCCATCAACATGGCTGAATTTGGAGAGGAGGAAGAGGTAGTGATCGCCACTGAGGAAGACCTCAATGGACGTCCACTGGCCTCCAACGAGTTTCCTAATGAGGAACCATGGGAATCTGAGGCTCACACTGAGACCATAGAGATTCCATTGGATTTACTTCTGCCATTCATGATCTCTGATGAGTATTCTTCCTCTGAAGAGGACGAAGATGTCACTGAAGAGCAAGTTGCTAAGTACCTTGGAGCAATTATGAAGCTAAATGACAGGTTATTTGGTAATGAGACTTGGGAGGATGAACCCCCTTTGCTCACCAAAGAACTGGATGACTTGTCTAGGCAGAAATTACTTCAAAAGAGACAGGACCCTGGGAAGTTTTCAATACCTTGTACCATAGGCACCTTGACCTTTGAGAAGGCCCTGTGTGACCTTGGGTCAAGTATAAATCTCATGCCTCTCTCTGTAATGGAGAAGCTAGGGATCTTTTAGGTACAAGCTGCAAGAATCTCACTAGAGATGGCAGACAATTCAAGAAAACAAGCTTATGGACTTGTAGAGGATGTTTTGGTAAAGATTGAAGACCATTACATCCCTGCTAATTTCATAGTCCTAGAGACTGGGAAGTGCATGGATGAATCCATCATCCTTGGCAGACCCTTCCTAGCCACAGCAAAGGCTGTGATTGATGTTGACAGAGGAGAATTGATTATTCAAGTGAATGAAGAATCCTTTATGTTTAAGGCTCAAGGATATTCCTCTGTAACCATGGAGAGGAACCATAAAGAGCTTCTCTCAAAACAGAGTCAAACAGAGCCCCCACAGTCAAACTCTAAGTTTGGTGTCGGGAGGCCACAACCAAATTCTAAGTTTGGTGTTGAACCCCTACATTCAAACTCTAAGTTTGGTGTTGGGAGGTTCCAACATTGCTCTGAACATCTGTGAGGCTCCATGAGAGCCCACTGTCAAGCTACTGACATTAAAGAAGCGCTTGTTGGGAGGCAACCCAATGTTATATTTATCTATTATCCTTTGTTATTTTATGTTTTCTATAGGTTGATGATCATGGGAAGTCACAAAATCAATTGAAAAAGCAAAAATAGAATGAAAAATAGCACACCCTGGAGGAAAACCTTGCTGGCGTTTAAACGCCAGTGAAGACAGCAAATGGGCGTTTAACGCCCAGTCTGGCACCATTCTGGGCGTTTAACGCCAGAAAGAGGCACCAGACTAGTGTTTAACGCCAAGAATGGGCAACAAGCTGGCGTTAAACGCCAGAAATGGGCACCAGCCCGGCGTTTAACGCCAGGATTGGCAGAAGGAGTATTTTTTGCTCGCCACTTGGTGCAGGGATGATTTATCCTTGACACCTCAGGATCTATGGACCCCACAGGATCCCCACCTACCCCACCACTCTCTCTCTTCTTCACCCATTCACCAATCACCTCAATACCTCTTCCCCAAAAACCCCTCACCTATCAAATCCCACCATTCTCTTCACCACTGATGAGCGGATATTTTATACGCTTTTTGGGGGTAATTTCATGTAGATTTTAGTATGTTTTAATTAGTTTTTAGTAGAATATTATTAGTTTTTAGGCAAAAATCATATTTCTGGACTTTACTATGAGTTTGTGTATTTTTCTATGATTTCAGGAATTTTCTGGCTGAAATTGAGGGAGCTGAGCAAAAATCTGAGTTAGGCTGAAAAAGGACTGCTGATGCTGTTGGATCCTGACCTCCCTGCACTCGAAATGGATTTTCTACAGCTACAGGAGTCCAATTGGCGCGCTCTCAACGGCGTTGGAAAGTAGACATCCAGGGCTTTCCAGCAATATATAATAGTCCATACTTTGCGCGAAGATAGACGATGTAAACTGGCGTTCAACGCCAGTATCATGCTGCTGTCTGGCGTCCAACGCCAGAAACAGGCTACAAGTTGGAGTTCAACGCCAGAAACAGGTTACAACCTGGCGTTGAACGCCCAAAACAGCCCCAGGCACGTGAGAAGCTTGAGTCTCAGCCCCAGCACACACCAAGTGGGCCCCATAAGTGGATTTCTGCATCATCTATCATAGTTTACTCATTTTCTGTAAACCTAGGTTACTAGTTTACTATTTAAACAACTTTTAGAGATTAACTTTGTATCTCATGACATTTTCAGATCTGAATTTTATACACTTTGACGGCATGAGTCTCTAAACTCCATTGTTGGGGGTGAGGAGCTCTGCAGCGTCTCAATGAATTAATGCAATTGTTTCTGTTCTCCTTTCAAATATGCGTGTTCCTATCTAAGATATTCATTTACGCTTAATTATGGAGAAGGTGATGATCCGTGACACTCATCACCTTCCTCAATCCATGAACGTGTGCCTGAAAAACACCTCCGTTCTACATCAGATTGAATGAGTATCTCCTAGTTTCCTTAATCAGAATCTTCGTGGTATAAGCTAGAACTGATGGCGGCCAATCTTGAGGATCCGGAAAGTCTAAACCTTGTCTGTGGTATTCCGAGTAGGATTCAAGGATTGAATGGCTATGACGAGCTTCAAACTCGCGATTGCTGGGCGTGATGACAAGCGCAAAAGGATCAATGGATCCTATTCCAACATGATCGAGAACCAACAGCTGATTAGCCGTGCTGTGACAGAGCATCTGGACCGTTTTCACTGAGAGGATGGGAGGTAGCCACTGACAATGGTGATTCCCTACATACAGCTTGCCATGGAAGGAGCCTTGCATTTATGAAAGTGAGTAAGCATTATGTTGCAGGGATTCAGAGGACAAAGCATCTCCAAAAACCCCAACATATTCTCCATTACTGCATAACAAGTAACTATTTCACACTCTTTTATTTTCTAATAATTCCAACTGATAATTTTAATTAATATCCTGACTAAGAATAATAAAATAAACATAGCTTGCTTCAAACCAATAATCTCCGTGGGATCGACCCTTACTCACGTAAGGTATTACTTGGACGACCCAATGCACTTGCTGGTTAGTGGTACGAGATCATAAGAAATTTTGATTTTGATATTGGGATTAAGATTTCGTGCACCAAGTTTTTGGCGCCGTTGCCGGGGATTATTCGAGTTTGAACAACTAAAGGTTTATTTTGTTGCTTAGATTAGGAAGAATTTATCCTTTTTTTTATTAGAATTGCATCTTTTATTATCCCTTTTTAAAAATTTTTCAAAAATATTATTTTTCTTTATCAATTTTTAATTCTTTTCGTGAGTTTAGTGTCTTGTTCTAAGTTTGGTGTCAATTGCATATTTTATATTTTTCTTTAAATTTTCGAACTTGTGTTCTTTGTTCTTCATTGATCTTCAAGTTGTTCTTGTTTATTTTTCTTGTTTGATCTTGAGTTCTTCTTGTTTTGTGTCTTCTCTTGTTTTTCTTATGCTTTTTCAAAATATTAACTTTCAAAAATTATACTTTTATCCATAAAAATAATACATCTTTAAAATACGTTACATTTTTAGCTCAGTTGGTTATAGCGTTGGCTTATGTTCTTGGCAATTGGGCATCTTCTTTTTAAAATCTTTTTTTAAAAATAATTTTTCTTAATTCAATCTTGTGCCAAACTTTAAGTTTGGTGTTTTCTTGTTGATCTTTCTTTAATTTTCGAAAATTTATCTTGGTTTTCTAAAAATTTTAAGTTTGGTGTTCTTTCTTTTGTTCTTGGTGTTCTTGTGAATCTTCAAGGTGTTCTTGAGTCTTTCTTGTGTTTTGATCTTAAAATTTTTAAGTTTCGTGTTCCTTGGTGTTTTCCCTCCAAAATTTTCGAAAATAAGGAACATTAGATTTAAAAATTTTAAGTCTTGTGTCTGTTGTGTGTTTTTTCTCTTTCATCATAAAATTCAAAATTCAAAAAAAAATATGTTTTCTAACTAATTTTAAACTATATTTTCGAAATTTTTATATAAAAATTCAGATTTCAATTTCAAAATTTTTCAATTCTTAATTTTTTTTAATATATATTTTATTATCTTTTTCAAAAATTTTATCTTAACCACTTTCTCCTTTTCCTCAAATTTTTCGAAAATCTTCAAAAAAATATTTTCATTTTTTTTATTTTATTTCGTTTTTATTTGTTTTATTTTTACTTTATTTTATAAAATATATTTTTATAAAATAAATAATATCAACATCCATATCATCTCCCTTGCTCCATCATGGAATTAAGTGGAAATGAACAGTCCAGGAGGACTCTGGGGTCATATGCTAACCCCACTACTGCTTCATATGGGAGTAGTATCTGTATACCCTCCATTGGAGTTAGTAGCTTTGAGTTGAATCCTCAGCTCATTATCATGGTGCAGCAAAACTGCCAGTATTCCGGTCTTCCACAGGAAGAACCTACAGAGTTTCTGGCACAATTTTTACAAATTGCTGACACAGTACATGATAAGGAAGTAGATCAGGATGTCTACAGATTATTACTGTTTCCATTTGCTGTAAAAGATCAAGCTAAGAGGTGGTTAAATAACCAACCTAAAAACAGCATAAAGACATGGAAACAACTGTCAGAAAAATTCCTGAATCACTATTTCCCTCCAAAACGGATGACACAGCTAAGGCTAAGCATCCAAGGCTTCAAACAAGGAGATAATGAATCCCCTTTATGATTCCTGGGAGAGATACAGAGAGATGCTAAGAAAATGCCCCTCTGAGATGTTTTCAGAGTGGGTGCAATTAGACATCTTCTACTATGGGCTTACAGAAAAAGCTCAGATTTCTTTAGATCACTCAGCTGGTGGATCTATACATATGAGAAAAATAATTGAAGAAGCTCAAGAGCTTATTGATGCAGTTGCCAAAAATCAGCATCTGTACCTAAGCAGTGAATCTTCCATGAAAGAAGAAGCTAAAACAGTAACTGCTGAACTCAGTCCTGTGGATCAGGCTAATGAATTCAATCAGCAATTAGACTTTCTAACCCAGCAGCTAGCTGAATTCAAGGAAATACTACAGGAAACAAGAATGGCTAACAGGAATATGGAAGTACAGTTAAAGCAAACAGAAAAGCAACTGTCAAAACAAATAGCAGAAGAATGCCAAGCAATTCAATTAAGAAGTGGGAAAACATTAAATACCTCACTTCAAAGCAGCAGGAAGCCAAGAAATGAACAAATGGCTACTCAAAATCCCTCTGAGGACAATCAGAGCCCAGAGAGGAATAATGCTGGCGCTGAACGCCCAGACCATGCTCATTCCTGGCGTTCAACGCCAGAAACAAGCATGAATCCGGCGATGAATGCCCAAAGGGAGCACAGTTCTGGCGTTCAGACGCCAGTAACAGATAAGGAGTTGGCGTCTAACGCCACTCCAGCTTCCACCCCTGGCATTCAAATGCCAGTGGGGGATCAGTCACATACAAGTGCTGATAACAGCCCTTCTGAAAAGGCTTCCCAACCCACTTTTGTAAGTAATAAATCTGCAGCAACTAAGGTTGAGGAATATAAAGCCAAAATGCCTTATCCTCAAAAACTCCGCCAAGCAGAACAGGATAAGCAATTTGCCCGTTTTGCAAACTATCTCAGGACTCTTGAAATAAAGATTCCGTTTGCAGAAGCACTTGAACAAATACCCTCTTATGCTAAGTTCATGAAAGAGATCTTAAGCCATAAGAAGGATTGGAGAGAAACTGAAAAAGTTTACCTCACTGAAGAATGCAGTGTAGTCATTCTGAAAAGCTTACCTGAGAAGCTTAAAGACCCCGGGAGCTTTATGATACCATGCACATTAGAGGGTAATTGTACCAAGCAAGCTCTATGTGATCTTGGGGCAAGTATCAACCTAATACCTGCATCTATTATCACAAAGCTCGGGTTGACTGAAGAAGTCAAACCAACCCGAATATGTCTTCAACTTGCTGATGGCTCCATTAAATACCCATCAGGTGTGATTGAAGACATGATTGTCAAGGTTAGGCCATTTGCCTTTCCTACTGACTTTGTGGTGCTGGAAATGGAGGAGCACAAGAGTGCAACTCTCATTCTAGGAAGACCTTTCCTAGCAACTGGCCAAACCCTCATTGACGTCCAAAAAGGGGAAGTAACCCTGAGAGTCAATGAGGAGGAGTTCAAGTTGAATGTTGTCAAAGCCATGCAACATCCAGACACCCCAAATGACTGCATGAGTGTTGATATTATTGACTCTCTGGTAAGAGAGGTCAATATGGCTGAGAGTCTCGAATCAGAGCTAGAGGACATCTTTAAAGATGTTCAGCCTGATCTGAAGGAATCAGAGAGAATAATAGAACCTCTGAAAATCCCTCAGGAAAAGGAGAAACATCCTAAACCCGAGCTCAAACCATTACCACCATCCCTAAAATATGCATTCCTGGGAGAAGGTGATACCTTTCCTGTAATCATAAGCTCTACCTTAGAGCCACAGGAAGAGGAAGCACTAATTCAAGTGCTAAGGACACACAAGACAGCTCTTGGGTGGTCCATCAGTGATCTCAAGGGCATTAGCCCAGCCAGATGCATGCACAAGATCTTACTGGAGGGTGATGCCAAGCCAGTGGTTCAACCACAAAGGCGGCTGAATCCAGCCATGAAGGAGGTGGTGCAGAAAAAGGTCACTAAGTTACTAGAGGCTGGGATTATTTATCCTATTTCTGATAGCCCCTGGGTAAGCCCTGTCCAAGTCATCCCTAAGAAAGGTGGCATGACATTGGTTCATAATGAAAAAAATGAACTGGTTCCTACAAGAACAGTTACTGGGTGGCGTATGAGTATTGATTATAGAAGGCTCAATACAGCAACAAGAAAGGATCATTTTCCTTTACCATTCATAGACCAGATGCTAGAAAGACTGGCAGGTCATGAATACTACTGCTTCCTGGATGGATATTCAGGTTATAATCAAATTGCAGTAGATCCAAAAGATCAAGAGAAAACGGCATTCACATGTCCATCTGGAGTATTTGCATACAGAAGGATGCCATTTGGCCTATGCAATGCACCTGCAACCTTTCAAAGGTGCATGCTCTCAATTTTCTCTGATATGGTGGAAAAATTTCTGGAAGTCTTCATGGATGACTTTTCAGTATTTGGAGACTCATTCAGCTCTTGTCTTGACCATCTAGCACTTGTTCTAAAGAGATTCCAAGAGACCAACCTAGTTTTAAACTGGGAGAAATGTCACTTTATGGTGACTGAAGGAATTGTCCTTGGGCACAAAATCTCGAATAAAGGAATAGAGGTGGATCAAGCTAAGGTAGAGGTAATTGAAAAATTACCACCACCAGCCAATGTTAAGGCAATCAGAAGCTTTCTGGGGCATGCAGGATTCTATAGGAGGTTTATAAAGGATTTTTCAAAAATCGCCAAACCTCTAAGTAATCTGCTAGCTGTTGACACGCCATTTATCTTTGATAAGGAGTGTCTGCGGGCGTTTAAGACTCTGAAAGCTAAATTGGTCACAGCACCAATCATCTCTGCACCAAACTGGACATTGCCATTTGAACTAATGTGTGATGCCAGTGACCATGCCATTGGCGCAGTGTTGGGACAAAGGCATGACAAGCTTCTGCACGTCATTTACTCTGCCAGCCATGTTCTAAATAATGCACAGAAGAATTACACAACCACAGAAAAAGAGCTACTTGCAGTGGTTTACGCCATTGACAAATTCAGATCCTATTTAATAGGATCAAAAGTGATTGTGTACACTGATCATGCTGCTCTTAAATATCTACTCACAAAGCAGGATTCAAAACCCAGACTTATAAGATGGGTGTTGCTTCTGCAAGAGTTTGATATAGAAATAAGAGACAGAAAAGGGACAGAGAATCAGGTAGTAGATCACCTGTCCCGAATAGAACCAGTAGAAGGGACGTCCCTCTCTCTTACTGAGATCTCTGAAACTTTTCTGGATGAGCAACTCTTTGCCATCCAGGAAGTGCCATGGTTTGCAGATATTGCAAACTACAAGGCAGTGAGGTTCATACCCAAAGAGTACAGTAGGCAGCAATCAAAGAAATTGATCACAGATGCAAAATACTATCTTTGGGATGAACCATATCTCTTCAAGAGATGTGCAGACGGAGTAATCCGTAGATGTGTGCCTAAGGAAGATGCGCAGAAGATCCTATGGCATTGCCATGGATCACAGTATGGAGGACATTTTGGAAGTGAGCGAACAGCCACAAGAGTCCTCCAATGTGGCTTCTATTGGCCTACTCTCTATAAAGATTCCCGAGTGTTTGTACTTAATTATAACAGTTGCCAAAGATCTGGCAATCTGCCTCACAGTTATGCCATGCCTCAACAAGGGATCTTGGAGATTGAGTTGTTTGATGTATGGGGTATTGACTTCATGGGACCTTTCCCACCATCATACTCAAACACTTATATTCTGGTGGCAGTGGATTATGTATCCAAATGGGTGGAGGCTATTGCAACACCCACTAATGACACTAAAACAGTGTTAAAATTCCTCCAGAAACACATCTTCAGCAGATTTGGTACCCCTAGAGTGTTAATCAGTGATGGGGGCACTCATTTCTGCAATAAACAGCTTTACTCTGCTTTGGTTCGTTATGGAGTTAGCCACAGGGTAGCTACTCCATATCACCCACAGACTAATGGGCAAGCTGAAGTCTCAAATAGAGAACTCAAAAGAATCCTGGAACGGACTGTAATTAACCGTAGAAGGGATTGGGCAAGAAGCTTGGATGATGCTCTGTGGGCATACAGAACAGCATTCAAGACCCCTATAGGGACCTCTCCATACCAGCTTGTGTATGGAAAGGCATGTCACTTGCCAGTGGAACTGGAACACAAGGCCTACTGGGCAACCAGATTCCTAAACCTTGATGCCAAGTTAGCTGAAGAAAAATGATTGCTCCAGTTAAATGAGCTAGAGGAATTTAGACTCAATGCTTTCGAGAATGCAAAAATTTACAAAGAGAAAGCGAAAAGATGGCATGATAAGAAATTGTCATCCAGAGTCTTTGAGCCGGGGCAGAAAGTTCTGTTATTTAATTCTAGGCTCAAATTATTCCCCGGGAAATTAAAATCCCGGTGGCGAGGTCCATATGTGATTACAAGCGTATCACCATATGGATACGTAGAGCTTCAGGATAATGAATCTAACAAAAAGTTCATTGTTAATGGACAGAGAGTTAAACATTATCTTGAAAGCAATTTTGAGCAAGAATGCTCAAAACTGAGACTTGATTAAAAGCTCAGTAATAGTCCAGCTAACGACATTAAAGAAGCGCTTGTTGGGAGGCAACCCAGCCATTCACAAAATTTATTTTTATTTGTTTCTGCTAATTAATTGATTTTTACAGATATATGTCAGAGTTTCTTCAAAAGGTAAAATAGCAATTGATTGAATTCACAGAGTTACAGGGAAATTTGGAAGCTCACTGGCATGAAAAAGCCAGTAAGAAACGTTTTGGGCGTTGAACGCCCAAAAGAAGCACCCACTGGGCGTTCAACGCCAGTAAGGGTAGCCATCTGGGCGTTAAACGCCAGAAAGGAGCATCTTCTGGGCGTTGAACGCCAGAAAGAAGCACCTTCTGGGCGTTTAACGCCAGATTGATAGCGTCCTGGGCGTTCAGAAAAATGCCCAGTGACAAAGGACTTCCTGGCGTTCAATGCCAGAAAGAAGCAACAGCTGGGCGTTGAACGCCCAGGAGAAGCAACAATTGGGCATTAAACGCCCAAAACATGCAGCAGTTGGGCGTTTAACGCCAGGATAGTGGGGAGGAGGTAAAATTTGTTTTTCTTCAAAAATTTTCTAATTTTTATGTTTCAATTCATTATTTCTTGCATAAACATGTTTCCAAATATCATCCTTCAATTCCAAAAATTTTAATCCTAATTTCTAAAATCCCTAATTTCTGAAATCCCTTTTTCAAAGATTTTACATGCATCTTCATCCATAAAGACAGATGATTTCCAATCCAATCCAACTCTTTTTTTTAAATTTTTCAAAATTTAATTATCTTTTAAAATCTTTTTCAAATTAAAAATTCAGATTTATTTCAGATCTTTTTAAATTATAACATTTTCTTATCATATTTATCTTTTATAAATCATATCTCTTATCTTATATCTTTTTCTTATTTTCGAATACCCACCCCCCCTTTATATTCACTTTCGGCGCCCCTTTCATCATCCACCATTCCACACTTGCTTTCCTCCTATCCCTCTTCTCTATCTTCTTTTGCTTGAGGACAAGCAAACCTCTGAGTTTGGTGTGCTTATCCGTGATCACAAAAACATACTCACTTTGATCATGGCCCCTAAAGGAAAACAACCCAACCCAAGAGGCAAGAAAGAGAATATTCCAAAGCCACTTTGGAATCAAGGGAAGTTCTTAACTAAAGAACATTCAGACCATTACTACAAAATAATGAGTATAAGATCAGTGATCCCGGAAGTCAAGTTCGATCTGAAAGAAGATGAATATCCGGAGATCCAAGAACAAATTCGAAACAGGAACTGGGAAATCCTAGCTAATCCTGAAACGAAAGTGGGAAGGAACATGGTTCAGGAGTTCTATGCTAATCTATGGCAGACAGACAGGCAAAGAATAATTGGAGCTGCCCTTTATGACCATCGGACCTTAGTCAGAGGAAAGATTGTTCATACCCATCCTGACAAAATCAGGGAGATCTTTAAGCTTCCTCAACTGAAAGATGACCCAGACTCCTTTAATAGGAGAATGATGAGGGTAAATAAAGGCTTGGACAAGATTCTAGAGGATATATGCATCCCTGAAGCCAGGTGGACCACCAGCACGACTGGCATCCCAAATCAACTCAAAAGAGAAGATCTCAAACCAGCAGCCAGAGGCTGGCTGGATTTCATTGGGCGTTCTATATTGCCCACCAGCAACCGTTCTGAAGTTACTATTAAAAGAGCAGTAATGATTCACTGCATCATGTTGGGAAAAGAAGTAGAAGTCCATCAATTGATCTCGTGTGAACTATACAAGATAGCAAACAGGAATTCCAAGGATGCCAGATTGGCTTATCCAAGCTTAATTTCTATGCTCTGCAGAGATGCCGGAGTGAAGATGGGAATAACAGAGTATATCTCAGTTGAGAGGCCAATCACTAGAATATCAATGGACAGACAACAGCTGCAGGATGATCCAATCAAGAGGAGAGCACAGGAAGT
The DNA here is from genome assembly GCF_014773155.1 of Arachis stenosperma. Classification (NCBI taxonomy): domain Eukaryota; kingdom Viridiplantae; phylum Streptophyta; class Magnoliopsida; order Fabales; family Fabaceae; genus Arachis; species Arachis stenosperma. Next base: position 50,889,748 of record NC_080379.1, on the reverse strand, counting down.
CCTCCCAGAACTTCCTCAATTCGAATATTGGGAACATCTTGAGGCATCTATTTCCAAATTGCAAGAAGCTATGAACCAAATAAAGGAAGAACAGAACAATCAAAGTAGCATGCTTTGCAAACTGCTTAAGGAACAAGAAGAGCAAGGGCGTGATTTAAGGGAGCTGAAGCGCCAAAAATTAATCCTTGAAGGACCAAGCACCCCACAGATCAGAGGAACATCTACTTCTCAGAACACAGGTTGTTGAGTTCTAAATTTAGCTTTAACTCTGTGATAGTGTTATTATAGAAATTTACCTTAGGAGATATATATAGTAGTAGTAGTAGTAATTAGTATATCTATTATGGTTTTATTCTCAATTAAGTTATAATTTATTTTTCTCATCATCATCAGACATCAATAAAATAGTAGATAATTAGAATAAAGAAGTAATTTATTTTTTCGAGTTCTTAATAATAAAAATTAGAATTAACTATATGTGGTGGCAATACTTTTTGTTCTCTGAATGAATGCTTGAACAGTGCATAATTTTTATCTTGAATTTTATGAATATTGGCTCCTGAAAGAATGAGGAACACGAAAAATATTATTGATGATCTGAAAAATCATGAATTTGATTCTTGAAGCAAGAAAAAGCAGTGAAAAAAAAATTACAAGGAATCATTGGATCAAGAAAAGGAATAAGAGCCAACAGCCCTTAAAACCAGAAGGCAAGGGTGAAAAGGATCCAAGGCTTTGAGCATCAGTGGATAGGAGGGCCCAAGGAAATAGTTCCAGGCCTAAGCGGCTAAATCAAGCTGTCCCTAACCATATACTTGTGGCATGCAGGTCCAAGTGAATACTGGAAAACAAAGGTTCACCCAGTTATGTGTCTGTGGCATTTATGTATCTGGTAGTAATACTGGAAAACAAAGTGCTTAGGGCCATGGCCAAGACTCATAAAGTAATTGTGTTCAAGAATCAACATACTACACTAGGAGAATCAATAATACTATCTAAATTCTGAGTTCCTATGGATGCCAATCATTCTGAATTTCAAAGGATAAAGGGAGATGCCAAAACTGTTCAGAAACAAAAAGCTACAAGCCCCGCTCATCTAATAAGAATCTGAGCTCCACTCAAAAACTCTGAAATATTATTACTTCTTAATTTCTTTTCATCCTATTTTATTTATCTAGTTGCTTGAGGACAAGCAACAGTTTAAGTTTGGTGTTGTGATGAGCGGATATTTTATACGCTTTTTGGGGGTAATTTCATGTAGATTTTAGTATGTTTTAATTAGTTTTTAGTAGAATATTATTAGTTTTTAGGCAAAAATCATATTTCTGGACTTTACTATGATTTTGTGTGTTTTTCTGTGATTTCGAGAATTTTCTGGCTGAAATTGAGGGAGCTGAGCAAAAATCTGAGTTAGGCTGAAAAAGGACTGCTGATGTTGTTGGATCCTGACCTCCCTGCACTCGAAATGGATTTTCTGGAGCTACAGGAGTCCAATTGGCGCGCTCTCAATGGCTTTGAAAAGTAGACATCCAGGGCTTTCCAGAAATATATAATAGTCCATACTTTGCGCGAAGATAGACGACGTAAACTGGCGTTCAACGCCAGTATCATGCTGCTGTCTGGCGTCCAGCGCCAGAAACAGGCTACAAGCTGGAGTTCAACGCCAGAAACAGGTTACAACCTGGCGTTGAACGCCCAAAACAGCCCCAGGCACGTGAGAAGCTTAAGTCTCAGCCCCAGCACACACCAAGTGGGCCCCAGAAGTGGATTTCTGCATCATCTATCATAGTTTACTCATTTTCTGTAAACCTAGGTTACTAGTTTACTATTTAAACAACTTTTAGAGATTAACTTTGTATCTCATGACATTTTCAGATTTGAATTTTATACACTTTGACGGCATGAGTCTCTAAACTCCATTGTTGGGGTGAGGAGCTCTGTAGCGTCTCAATGAATTAATGCAATTGTTTCTGTTCTCCTTTCAAATATGCGTGTTCCTATCTAAGATATTCATTTACGCTTAATTATGGAGAAGGTGATGATCCGTGACACTCATCACCTTCCTCAATCCATGAACGTGTGCCTGACAAACACCTCCGTTCTACATCAGATTGAATGAGTATCTCTTAGTTTCCTTAATCAGTATCTTCGTGGTATAAGCTAGAACTGATGGCGGCCACTCTTGAGGATCCGAAAAGTCTAAACCTTGTCTGTGGTATTCCGAGTAGGATTCAAGGATTGAATGGCTGTGACGAGCTTCAAACTCACGATTGCTGGGCGTGATGACAAGCGCAAAAGGATCAATGGATCCTATTCCAACATGATCGAGAACCAACAGCTGATTATCCGTGCTGTGACAGAGCATCTGGACCGTTTTCACTGAGAGGATGGGAGGTAGCCACTGACAATGGTGATTCCCTACATACAGCTTACCATGGAAGGAGCCTTGCATTTATGAAAGTGAGTAAGCATTATGTTGCAGGGATTCAGAGGACAAAGCATCTCCAAAAACCCCAACATATTCTCCATTACCGCATAACAAGTAACTATTTCACACTCTTTTATTTTCTAATAATTCCAACAGATAATTTTAATTAATATCCTGACTAAGAATAATAAAATAAACATAGCTTGCTTCAAACCAATAATCTCCGTGGGATCGACCCTTACTCACGTAAGGTATTACTTGGACGACCCAGTGCACTTGCTAGTTAGTGGTGCGAGATCATAAGAAATTTTGATTTTGATATTGGGATTAAGATTTCGTGCACCAACCACTCACATCCATCCTTCATAAAACCCCACCTACCTCACCATTCAAATTCAAACCACTTTCCCTCCCAAACCCACCCATAATGGCCGAACCCTACCCATCTCTCCACCCCTATATAAACCTATCTTCACTCCTTCATTTTCACACAACCTACACACTACTTCTCCCACTTAATCCAAAACACAAAGCCCCCTCGATCTCCTCTATTTCTTCTTCTTCTACTCTCTTCTTTCTTCTTTTACTCGAGGATGAGCAAACCTTTTAAGTTTGGTGTGGTAAAAGCATTGCTTTTTGTTTTTCCATAACTATTTATGGCATCTAAGGCCGGAAAAATCTCTAGAAAGATGAAAGGGAAGGCAAAAGCTTCCACCTCCGAGTCATGGGAGATGGAGAGATTCATCTCAAGGGTGCATCAAGACCACTTCTATGAAGTTGTGGCCATGAAGAAGGTGATCCCCGAGGTCCATTTCAAACTCAAAAAGAGTGAATATCCGGATATCCGACATGAGATCCAAAGAAGATGTTGGGAAGTTCTTACCAACTGATTGTGTTTTTGTGGAAAAATGAATTTCCAACACACAAATCCAACCGGCAAGTATACCGGGTCGCATCAAGTAGTAATAACTCACTTAGAGTGAGGTCGATCCCACAGGGATTGATGGATCAAGCAACTTTAGTGGGTGATTAGTTTAGTCAAGCTAACATTGAAGGGATATTGGATGAAATGTAGCCAACAGAATTGTAAATGACAGGAAATTTAAAGTTGCAGAAAGTAAAATTGCAAGTAACTTAAATAACAAGAAAGTAAAATAACTGAAACTTAAATTGCAAGAAATGTAAATTGCATGAAAAGTAAAAGGGGTTGGGTGCTGGAAATTAAAGAGAGCAGTAAAGCAAAGCGTAGAACAATTGCAGGGAGATTAACTTGCAGGGAAGTAATTTGGGATCATGAACAGAAATGTAAAATAAAGAACAAGTGCAGAAGAATTAAATTGCTTGAAAATAAATTGAAAGCCAATGGAACAGTAAAAACAGAAGAGCAGCCAAGAACTCAACTCAATTGCAAAATAAAATTGAAGATCTCAAGGAATCAAAGAGACTAGAAAACAAGTCTAGATCTCACTCCCTTCCTTGATCCAACAGCAAACAGATTGAAGAAGAAATAGAGATGGAAGCAGTAAAGAGAGCCTTGATTTAAATCAAAATTCCTTGAATTATGCAGAAGAACAAAGCATGGATTTCAGATCAAAGATTGGAACAGAATTCCTCCAACCTCAATCCAAAATTTCAAAACAAGAGAAAGACTAAAGAGAGAGCTCTCTACTACTACTCCTCTCTAATGGAGCAAGCCTCTTTCTAATTGAGCTCCTATTAGAGCCAACCTCCTCTAGTGAGATGGAATTGATGCCTTTATATAGGCTTTACAAAATAAAAAATGAAAATGAAATTAAAACAAATTACAAAAATGAAAATCCTAATTTAATTGATCCATGTGCCTTTGAGTGATGATGTGGGCTTTGCTTGCTTTGGATTTGAGGAGAAATGGGTTTGGTTGGCCTTGATTCAATTTGGAGAGGAATTGAATTTAAATGAAATTTTGGTTGAATTTTGGCCCATGTTGCTCCCAGGAGGCTGCCCTGCCCTTGTGGAGGGCAGAGCAGGAAATGGTGCGTGCGGCCCTCGTTGCGTGCGTGCTTGGTGCTGCAGGATGCTGCCCTGCCCTTGTGGAGGGCAGGGCAGGAATTTTTGGTGCGCTAGAATGATGCCCGTGCGTGCTGCTGGTGCTGCCGAGACTTCCCTTGGTGCGCCAGAATGGTGCGCTGACCGTGCCACAACAAAATGCTGCCCTGCCCTTGCGGAGGGCAGGGCAATGTTTCCAAATTGAAGTCCCATGTTCGAAACTCGGGCAATGCACACGCTACACTTTTTCCTTGATTTTCTTGGCACCAAAGTAAGGCTTAGTTCTTTGATTCCTCATGGTGCCGTGTTCGAACCTTGGTGAAAGCATTTGGGAGAGCAATTTTTCTTGATTTTTCATGAAGAGCACGACATTGCCCTGCTCTCCAAGAGGGTAGAGCAGAAAAATGAGCGCTACTTGCTATGGGGTGAGGCTCCAGCTTCGAACCTTGGTGGAAGCACATTGGTTTATTTTCGCTTATTTTTTGCCCTTAAAGATGCCTTCCGTTCCTACCTCAATTGTACGCCAAATATAGATTGCTATATATTGTTAGAAAGCTCTGAATGTCAGCTTTCCAACACAACTGGAAGCACATCAATTGGACGTCTGTAGCTCAAGTTATAGCCCTTTGAAAAAGGCATGGTCATGCTGTGAGCGCCCAGATTTTACCTTAGCGAAAATTCTTGCTTCCAACCTCACTTTGCATCACGATTCTGCCCTGCCCTTGGCAAGAGCAGGGCAGTGTGTGCTGATTGCCTATTCTCCTTTAATTTGGTCATGGGCCACGCTTTTAAAAGCGTGGCCTAAGGCTCCAAAGTGTGCTCCAACTTCAAAGTGTGTCCCAAAGCTCTTTTTTTCTCCTTTTTTTGTGCTTCTTTGCTTCTTTTTCTTCTTATTTCCTACAAGATTTATAAAATTAAAAGATCAAGGAAATCTTCCAATTAAGCACAAAAGAATGCAATATTTAAGCACTAATCATCAATTTCTTGTATGAAAAAGCATAGAAAAATAGGTATATGATGACATGTCATCACAACACCAAACTTAAACCTTGCTTGTCCCCAAGCAAGAAAAGAATCATGCAATAGAAATTGACAATCCAAGGTAAGAAGAGTAGCAAGTTAATGTTCATGGCAAGCTAGTTTTCTATGCATGCTACAATTACAAAAGAGATGTAAATGATTGATGCTTCTATCTAGCTCAATTTATGAAATCTTTTTCTTATAATTCTTCCTTGAAACAAGCTTTTGATTTTTTTTTTTAGTTTCTCCTTTTGGGTGCTTTGCCCCATGAGTTAATAACAAAGCTACGACTTCTAAATGCTTTGTTTTCAAGTATTACCACTTGATACATAAGCACCACAAGCATTTAATTAGAGGACTTCATTAAGCTCATTTTTTTTTCTTTTCTTGACTCTCTAATCATTGATGCTCAGAACCTTGAGCTTTGAGGGAGTGCTTTTGCACTTGAGCCTAGCCTTGACTTCTAAGTGTTTTGTTTTCAAGCATTTGGCTTGATACATAAACACCACAAGCACTTAACAAATAAATTGCCATTGGTACTCAGAGCCTTCAGCTTTCTCATTCTTTCCATTTTTCTTTTCTTGCTTTAATTGTATTTGCTTCTTCAAGGTTTTCATGATTTCAAAAGATTTCACAAAATATACTAGATGAAAAACTTCAATTAAATAAAATCCAATGCAATTGAGCAACAATCAATCACACTAGCTTTCCAATACTTGTATGCACATGCTAAATTCTTCTTTAATTCCTTGTTTGTTTATGATCATGATGCTTTTTTTGCTTTTGAATTCACAAAACTCAAGTTGGTAGTCATAATGTCACAACAACATATTTCAAAACAAATTCAAGCTATGCTTAGTCATACCACACATGTAAACAGAGAAGATAATAAGACAATCATGCAATTTAAAGTGCTGGAAATAAATGAGAGGAAAAGGAACTTTACAACCTTGCAATTCATCTTCTCTATTGTTGTCATTTTCCTCCCATTCTTCTCCTTCCCATACCAACTCAAAATGCTTGCTCATCCTCAAGCAACAATTAGAACAATGGCTATGGGGCTAAGAAGGATCATGAATGTCTTACACAATGATATGTTAGTAGTACATGTGTTTCAAGCAAGCAAAATTGAGGATAATAATCAAGGCACGGAGAAATAAAAACACTATGATTGCAAACGTAAGATGGTGTGCATGATACATTGCATAAAAAATATATAAGTGGCACACCAGACTTAGTGTGACACTTTCACTTGGAATTGATGCAAGTATCTTGTAAGGATTGGAACCAAATTTTGTTGCATAGCAACACCAAACTTAGAATACGACCATATATCAATTTATTTGAATTAAAACTAAACAAAAGAAACTGTTATATGTTAAATACAATCACCAAGCCAAGAATATGTCATGAATAAGGATCTCTTGGTGATGTATTAACAAAAACAGTCAAGAAGCAAAATAAGTGGAAGTATTAAAAATAAAGAAATAACTAAAGTAAACAGAATAATAAAGTGTCAAACCAAAAGAAAAACAACACTGCAAAGGCCTTATGATTATGCAGACAAGTGGTGTTGCTTAATGAATTGCATAGAGAATTAAGTGGCACACCAAACTTAGAATCTTAGTGTGTCACTTCCATTTTTGATTTGATGCAATCATCCAAAAAGATTAAAAACAAGTTGTTGCAAGACAACACCGAACTTAGAATGTAACCATATGCCCATTTATTAAATTTAAACAAAGTAAAGAACAAAGACAAAGTAGAGAAGAAATGTTACCTACGGTTGGGTTACCTCCCAACAAGTGCTCTTTTAGTGTCATTAGCTTGACATGTTGTTATTCACTTTCTTCCTCTTCTTCCAATTGGTTAAGAGGAATGACTTCAAGGGGGAAGAAGTTTCAGCTTTTGTCCCTTCTCTTGGCCTCTTCTTAGTAAGCTTCCTTTTGAATTTGGCTTGATTGAGCTTGCTTGCTGGTTTAGGGACAGGATTGGTGCTTTTGTTAGTTGCCTTCACTTCTTGGATGTCAAGACATGGTTGCTGTGTGATTTTTGGAGTTTGATCTTCATCCAGAGCCTTTTGAATTGGTGGTTCAATGAGCTTGTCCTTCATATGCCTCTCTGTTTCCCTTGAGTTTGGACGTTCTTGATTATCCTCCTCACTAGCTTGTTCTTCCACTTCCTCTTTTACGCTCAACATTTGCTTTAATAGCTTTTTCATTGAGGAGGTTTGTTGATCTTCCCAACATTTCTTCATCTCCTCTTCATATCTTTTAATCTCAGATTCAATTGTTGAGACTTTTTGGTCCAGGGGAGTTTGAGGAGGTTGTGAGTGTTCAGGTTCTCTTGTCATCTCAAGTGCAGTTTCAGGTTCAAATATTTCCACCACCTCTTTTTTCATTGAAATTTCACTTGACACAGAGGCTTCCTTATCTTGCCCTTCCTCTTTCCTTGTTGCACTCACCAATTGAGCTAACATTATTTCCATGTTTTTGAATGAATTTTCTTGCTCGTTCCAGGATATCTGTGCCTCCCTCTCATATTTTTCAAACATGGTCTCAAGCTTTGAGAGGCTTTGGTTCATGGAAGTTTGTGTGGGTGGTGAATTTTGATAGAGGCTTTCTGTTGAAGCATGGTCAAGTGCTGATATCTTTGAATGAATATCATATGGAGCATTAGAATTTCCTTCCCAGCCACCATTAGAATCATGAATAGCATCATTTTGTGGTGGAGGGAAATATCCCATATGATTGTTTACCTCATCTTGTGTTTCTGAAGCAATTCTCCATGGATTGGAGTGCTTAGAATTTGTATTTTCTTGGTGATATTCTCAGCCACCATTAGAGATTGGTGATGGTGGGTGATATCCCAGAAAATTTGTTTGATCACAAGATGAGTTGAACTCCATTTAAATTTTCTAAAACATAACACCAATGAAAATTGAAATTACTCATATCAGAAATGAGTTTTGCTTAGTGAGGCAAAAACACAAACACCTTGGTTTCAACATAGAACAGAGAACAAAAAAGAAAAAAATGCTTGATCTAGACTTCTCACCCACTTAATCATTGTTGATCTAATCAATCCCCGGCAACGGTGCCAAAAACTTGATGGTGTTTTTGTGGAAAAATGAATTTCCAACACACAAATCCAACCGGCAAGTATACCGGGTCGCATCAAGTAGTAATAACTCACTTAGAGTGAGGTCGATCCCACAGGGATTGATGGATCAAGCAACTTTAGTGGGTGATTAGTTTAGTCAAGCTAACATTGAAGGGATATTGGATGAAATGTAGCCAACAGAATTGTAAATGACAGGAAATTTAAAGTTGCAGAAAGTAAAATTGCAAGTAACTTAAATAACAAGAAAGTAAAATAACTGAAACTTAAATTGCAAGAAATGTAAATTGCATGAAAAGTAAAGGGGGTTGGGTGCTGGAAATTAAAGAGAGCAATAAAGCAAAGCGTAGAACAATTGCAGGGAGATTAACTTGCAGGGAAGTAATTTGGGATCATGAACAGAAATGTAAAATAAAGAACAAGTACAGAAGAATTAAATTGCTTGAAAGTAAATTGAAAGCCAATGGAACAGTAAAAACAGAAGAGCAGCCAAGAACTCAACTCAATTGCAAAATAAAATTGAAGATCTCAAGGAATCAAAGAGACTAGAAAACAAGTCTAGATCTCACTCCCTTCCTTGATCCAACAGCAAACAGATTGAAGAAGAAATAGAGATGGAAGCAGTAAAGAGAGCCTTGATTTAAATCAAAATTCCTTGAATTATGCAGAAGAACAAAGCATGGATTTCAGATCAAAGATTGGAACAGAATTCCTCCAACCTCAATCCAAAATTTCAAAACAAGAGAAAGACTAAAGAGAGAGCTCTCTACTACTACTCCTCTCTAATGGAGCAAGCCTCTTTCTAATTGAGCTCCTATTAGAGCCAACCTCCTCTAGTGAGATGGAATTGATGCCTTTATATAGGCTTTACAAAATGAAAAATGAAAATGAAATTAAAACAAATTACAAAAATGAAAATCCTAATTTAATTGATCCATGTGCCTTTGAGTGATGATGTGGGCTTTGCTTGCTTTGGATTTGAGGAGAAATGGGTTTGGTTGGCCTTGATTCAATTTGGAGAGGAATTGAATTTAAATGAAATTTTGGTTGAATTTTGGCCCATGTTGCTCCCAGGAGGCTGCCCTGCCCTTGTGGAGGGCAGAGCAGGAAATGGTGCGTGCGGCCCTCTTTGCGTGCGTGCTTGGTGCTGCAGGATGCTGTCCTGCCCTTGTGGAGGGCAGGGCAGGAATTTTTGGTGCGCTAGAATGATGCCCGTGCGTGCTGCTGGTGCTGCCGAGACTTCCCTTGGTGCGCCAGAATGGTGCGCTGACCGTGCCACAACAAAATGCTGCCCTGCCCTTGCGGAGGGCAGGGCAATGTTTCCAAATTGAAGTCCCATGTTCAAAACTCGGGCAATGCACACGCTACACTTTTTCCTTGATTTTCTTGGCACCAAAGTAAGGCTTAGTTCTTTGATTCCTCATGGTGCCGTGTTCGAACCTTGGTGAAAGCATTTGGGGGAGCAATTTTTCTTGATTTTTCATGAAGAGCACGACATTGCCCTGCTCTCCAAGAGGGCAGAGCAGAAAAATGAGCGCTACTTGCTTTGGGGTGAAGCTCTAGCTTCGAACCTTGGTGGAAGCACATTGGTTTATTTTCGCTTATTTTTTGCCCTTAAAGATGCCTTCCGTTCCTGCCTCAATTGTACGCCAAATATGGATTGCTATATATCGTTGGAAAGCTCTGAATGTCAGCTTTCCAACGCAACTAGAAGCACATCAATTGGACGTCTGTAGCTCAAGTTATAGCCCTTTGAAAAAGGCATGGTCATGCTGTGAGCGCCCAGATTTTACCTTAGCGAAAATTCTTGCTTCCAACCTCACTTTGCATCACGATTCTGCCCTGCCCTTGGCAAGAGCAGGGCAGTGTGTGCTTATTGCCTATTCTCCTTTAATTTGGTCATGGGCCACGCTTTTAAAAGCGTGGCCTAAGGCTCCAAAGTGTGCTCCAACTTCAAAGTGTGTCCCAAAGCTATTTTTTTCTCCTTTTTTTGTGCTTCTTTGCTTCTTTTTCTTCTTATTTCCTACAAGATTTATAAAATTAAGAGATCAAGGAAATCTTCCAATTAAGCACAAAAGAATGCAATATTTAAGCACTAATCATCAATTTCTTGTATGAAAAAGCATAGAAAAATAGGTATATGATGACATGTCATCACCAACCCCATTCAACAAGTCGGAATCTTAATGGTTCAAGAGTTCTATGCCAATGCATGGATCACCAAGAACCATGATCAAAGTGTGAACCCGGATCCAAAGAATTGTCTTACAATGGTTTGGGGAAAATGCTTAGATTTTTGTCCAGAAAATGTAAGGTTGGCATTCAACTTGCCCATGATGCAAGGAGATGAACACCCTTACACTAGAAGGGTCAACTTTGATCAAAGGTTAGACCAAGTCCTCATAGACATTTGTGAAGAGGGCGCTCAACGGAAGAGAGATTCAAGAGGGAAGCCGATTCAACTGAGAAGGCATGACCTCAAGCCCGTGGCTAGGGGATGGTTGGAGTTTATCCAACGCTCAATCATTCCCACTAACAACCGGTCCGAAGTTACTATAGATCGGGCTATCATGATTCATAGCATCATGATTGGAGAGGAAGTAGAAGTTCATGAGGTTATATCCCAAGAACTTTATATCCTCTACCTTGGCAAGGTTAGCCTTCCCTCATCTCATTTGTCACCTCTGTTATTCAGTTAGAATTAACATAGAGGGAGACATCCTCATTGATGAGGACAAGCCCATCACTAAGAAGAGGATGGAGCAAACAAGAGATCCCACTCATCATGAAATCCCTGAGATGCCTCAAGGGATGCATTTTCCTCCACAAAACTATTGGGATCAAATCAACACCTCCCTAGGAGAATTGAGTTCCAACATGGGATAACTAAGGGTGGAGCACCAAGAACATTCCATCATCCTCCATGAAATTAGAGAAGATCAAAGAATCATGAGAGAGGAGCAACAAAGGTAAGGAAGAGACATTGAGGAGCTCAAGCACTCCATAAGATCTTCAAGAGGAAGAACAAGCTACCATCACTAAGGTGGACCCGTTCTTTAATTTTTTTGTTCTTTATTTTTCTGTTTTTCAAATTTTCATGCTTATGTTTATCTATGTTTGTGTCTTATGATCATTAGTGTCTTAGTGTCTATGCCTTAAAGTTATGAATGTCCTATGAATCCATCACCTTTCTTAAATGAAAAAATATTCTTAATTGAAAAAGAGAGGAATTGCATGAATTTTAAATTTTATAACAGATTAATTATTTTGATGTGGTGGGAATACTTTGACTTATGAATGTATGCTTGAATAGCGCATATGTCTTTTGAATTTGTTGTTCATGAATGTTGGCTCTTGAAAGAATGATGAAAAAAGGAGACATGTTACTGAGGATCTGAAAAATCATAAAAATGATTCTTGAAGCAAGAAAAAGCAGTGAATACAAAAAAAATAATAATAGTAAAATTGTGATCTAAGGCAAAAAAAGTGAGCTTAAAAACCCTGGACACCTCTAATTGGGGACTCTAGCAAAGCTGAGTCACAATTTGAAAAGGTTCACCCAGTTATGTGTCTGTGGCATGTATGTATCCGGTGGTAATACTGGAAGACAGAGTGCTTTGGGCCACGGCCAAGACTCATAAAGTAGCTGTGTTCAAAAATCATCATACTTAACTAGGAGAATCAATAACACTATCTGGATTCTGAGTTCCTATAGAAGCCAATCATTCTGAATTTCAAAGGATAAAGTGAGATGCCAAAACTGTTCAGAGGCAAAAAGCTAAAAGCCCCGCTCATCTAATTAATACTGATCTTCATAGATGTTTTTGGAATTCATTGCATATTCTCTTCTTTTTACCTTATTTGATTTTCAGTTGCTTGGGGACAAGCAACAGTTTAAGTATGGTGTTGTGATGAGCGGATAATTTATACGCTTTTTGGCATTGTTTTTAGTATGTTTTTAGTATATTTTAGTTAGTTTTTATTATATTTTTATTAGTTTTTAGTTAAAATTCACTTTTCTGGACTTTACTATGAGTTTGTGTGTTTTTCTATTATTTCAGATATTTTCTGGCTAAAATTAAGGGACCTGAGCAAAAATCTGATTCAGAGGCTGAAAAGGACTGCAGATGCTGTTGGATTCTGACCTCTCTGCACTCGAAGTGGATTTTCTGGAGCTACAGAAGCCCAATTGGCACGCTCTCAATTGCGTTGGAAAGTAGACATCCTGGGCTTTCCAGAAATGTATAATAGTTCATACTTTGCCCGATATTTGATGGCCCAAACAGGCGTTCCAAGTCAGCTCAAGAATTTTGGCGTTTAACGCCGGAACTGGCACAAGAATGGGAGTCAAATGCCCAAACTGGCACAAAAGCTGGTGTTTAACTCCAAGAAAAGTCTCTACATATGAAAGCTTCAATGCTCAGCCCAAGCACACACCAAGTGGGCCCGGAAGTGGATTTTTATGTCATTTACTCATCTTTGTAAATCCTAAGCTACTAGTTCTCTACAAATAGGACCTTTTGCTATTGTATTATAATCTTTTGATCACTTTAGATCTTAGGATCATCTTTGCACGTCTAGTTCTTAGATCATTAGGGGCTGACCTCTCGGCCATGCCTAGACCTTGTTCTTATGTATTTTTAACGGTGGAGTTTCTACACACCATAGATTAAGGTGTGGAGCTCTGCTGTACCTCGAGGATTAATTCAATTACTACTGTTCTTCTATTCAATTCAGCTTATTCTTGTTCTAAGATATTCATTCGCACCCAAGAACATGATGAATGTGATGATTATATGATGCTCATCATCATTCTCACTTATGAACGCGTGCCTGACAACCACTTCCGTTCTACAAGCAAACAAGGCTTGAATGTTTATCTCTTGGATTCCTTAATCAGAATCTTCGTGGTATAAGCAAGAATTGATGGCGGCATTCAAGAGAATCTGGAAGGTCTAAACCTTGTCTGTGGTATTCTGAGTAGGATTCAAGGATTGAATGACTGTGACGAGCTTCAAACTCCTGAAGGCTGGGCGTTAGTGACAGACGCAAAAGAATCACTGGATTCTATTCCAACCTGATTGAGAATCGACAGATGATTAGCCGTGCTGTGACAGAGCGCGTTGAACATTTTCACTGAGAGGACGGGACTGTAGCCATTGACAATGGTGATGCCCAACATACAGCTTGCCATGGAAAGGAGTAAGAAGGATTGGATGAAGATAGTAGAAAAGCAGAGAGACGGAAGGGACAAAGCATCTCCATGCGCTTATCTGAAATTCTCACCAATGAATTACATAAGTATCTCTATCTTTATGTTTTATTTATCTTTTAATCATTATTCCTCCATAACCATTTGAATCCGCCTGACTGAGATTTACAAGATGACCATAGCTTGCTTCATACCAACAATCTCCGTGGGATCGACCCTTACTCGCGTAAGGTTTATTACTTGGACGACCCAGTGCACTTGCTGGTTAGTTGTGCGAAGTTGTGATAAAGAGTTGAGATTGCAATTGAGCGTACCATGTTGATGGCGCCATTGATGATCACAATTTCGTGCACCATGCTAACGACATCCCTCTTTACCGTGCATTGATTATTACCTATACTATCCTCTCCCTTGCTCGAACCCTTAGCTTTACATGTACTTATTTTTTTCCCTTTTTAGGATGGCCACCAAGATAGGAAAAGAGAAAGCTACTCCCAAACCATCAGCAAGGAAAGGAACAAAAAGAGCACTAGCTGCGGAACCACCCGTCCACTTGTACATCTCTGTATGCACCGAGTACGGTGTAATCTTTAAGTGTGGGGAGGTCGATACTGACTTCCAGGGGTTAGTTACCTTCTTTTCAACACCAATATTCTATTTTCTTTATTTGTTCATTGTTGCATTTACATATTTGATTGCATGTTTGTTTGATTTTATGCATTTAGTTACTACTTGGTTGAAGTAATATTTTTCTTTTTTCAAGAAATTTTTATAGTATTTCACTAATTTAAATTGAAAATTTTTGTTAAATTTGTTTGAAGTTGTATTTGGAACATAGTTTAAAAAGCTAAGAACACACAACCCGTAAGATTTTGAGCCTAATTACATGGTTACACTATTTAAACCATGAATTTTATTCTTGTGTGTTTTCTTCCCTATGATTGCAATCTTTGCTTTGTTCCATTCTATATGTGCACTATTTAGTGTATTTACATGCTTGCATATGATTGAGGCCATTACTTGTTTTAGCTCACTTCTCCCAAATAAGCCTACCCTTTTATGTCACCCTTATTAGCCACTTTGAGCCTTTTAATCCCATTTATTCTATATTTTACCACATCACTAGCCTTAAGTGGAAAAATAATTAATTACCCCAATTGAATCTTTGGTTAGCTTAAGATAGAGATTGTGTATCAACTAAGTATGGGAAAACTGTGGGAACATGGGTTAATAAGGGAATGTGTTATGTTTTTACTTTGATAAAATATTGGAAATTTGGGTACCTACTCATGTAACACCAAAAAAATAAAAAAAAATCCATGTGCATTGATATGTTATGTTTATTTTCAAGTAAAAAAAAAGAGAGAAAAATCCAAAAATATTCAATAAATAAGTAAATAAATAAGGGGACAAAATTACCCCATTGCAAGGTTAAGTTAATAAAAATATCAATGCATATGTGATAAAATTAAAATAAAGGTTGATGCATGAGTATGTAATGCAAAAGTGGGAATTTTGGGTAGCTAGGCATGAATTTAAAAGTATATAGAGTGTGTGTATAGGTGAGAGCTTAGGTTAGTCAAAGATTCATATTATAGCTCACTTAACCATACATATACCCTCACCCTTACCTTAGCCTCGTTACAACCCTAAAAAGACCTCATGATGTTTGTATTGGTATACTAAATATTTGTTGATTGGTTAGATGAAGAACAATGTTTAGAAAACATGATTAGAGAAGAGTAGAGTGAATTACCCTATACACTTGAGAGACTAGAGTGATATACACTACTAGTGAGGGTTCAATGCTTGATTCTATATTTTCCGCTTTCATGAGCTATCTTCTTACAAGTTTACTTGTTTTTACTGTATGGTTTAAATTAGTGGAATTTGATTTATGTTTGTCTTGGAGAACTTATTTATTTTTAACCAAGTAGGTAGAAGCATTTCACATTTAGTTGCATTCATATAGATAGGTTGCATTTCATACATTTTACCATTCCTCTTCACTCCTTTATAGCTTCTCTTGGGCTCAGCATGAGGACATGATAAAGTTTAAGTGTGGGGAGATTGATAAACCACTATTTTATGGTTTATCTTGTGCTCAATTGAGTGGTTTTTATCAATTCTTTACACACTTATTCATATAATTTGCATGAATTTACATTTTTCCTTTCTGATTTTGTGCTATGATTGAAACCATGCTTCTTTGGCCTTATATTTGCTAATATTAATCGTCTTTTATTACTATTCGATGCTGTGATATGTGCGTTAAGTGATTTCAGAGATTACAGGGCAGGAATGGCTTAGAGGAGGGAAAGGAAGCATGCAAAAGTGGAAGGAATAAAAGAAATTGAAGGAACTGCAAAGCTGTCAGCCCTGACCTCTTCGCACTCAAACAGTCATAACTTGAGCTATAGAGGTCCAAATGATGCAGTTTCAGTTGCGTTGGAAAGCTAACGTCTGGGGCTTTGAAATAATACATAATTTGCTATAGTGCCTGGTGCACGAAATTGTGATTCATTCTTTTCACAACTCAATAGTCCCCAGTAATAGCTCCAAAAACTTGGTGCTCAATACCATGGTATAAACATAATTTCACAACTTCGCACAACTAACCAGCAAGTGCACTGGGTCGTCCAAGTAATAAACCTTACGCAAGTAAGGGTCGATCCCACGGAGATTGTTGGTATGAAGCAAGCTATGGTCATCTTGTAAATCTCAGTCAGGCAGATTCAAATGGTTATGGATGATATATGAATAAAACATAAAACAAGGATAGAGATACTTATGTGATTCATTGGTGGGAATTTCAGATAAGCGTATGGAGATGCTTTGTCCCTTCCGTCTCTCTGCTTTCCTACTGTCTTCATCCAATCCTTCTTACTCCTTTCCATGGCAAGCTGTATGTTGGGCATCACCGTTGTCAGTGGCTACAATCCCGTCCTTTCAGTGAAAATGTTCAACGCACCCTGTCACGGCACGGCTAATCATCTGTCGGTTCTCAATCAGGTTGGAGTAGAATCCATTGATTCTTTTGCGTCTGTCACTAACGCCCAGCCTTCAGGAGTTTGAAGCTCGTCACAGTCATTCAATCATTGAATCCTACTTAGAATACCACAGACAAGGTTTAGACCTTCCGGATTCTCTTGAATGCCGCAATCAATTCTAGCTTATACCACGAAGATTCTGATTAAGGAATCCAAGAGATAAACATTCAAGCCTTGTTTGCTTGTAGAACGGGAGTGGTTGTCAGGCACCCGTTCATAAGTGAGAATGATGATGAGCGTCACATAATCATCACATTCATCAAGTTCTTGAGTGCGAATGAATATCTTGGAATAAGAACAAGCTGAATTGAATAGAAGAACAATAGTAATTGCATTAATACTCGAGGTATAGCAGAGCTCCACACCTTAATCTATGGTGTGTAGAAACTCCACCGTTGAAAATACATAAGAACAAGGTCTAGGCATGGCCGAATGGCCAGACTCCCAAAACGTGATCAAAAGAATCCAGATGATCAAGGATCCAAAGATTCAAATATCTAAAGATGATAATACAATAGTAAAAGGTCCTATTTGTAGAGAACTAATAGCCTAGGGTTTATAGAAATGAGTAAATGACATAAAAATCCACTTCCGGGCCCACTTGGTGTGTGCTTAGACTGAGCATTGAAGCATTTTCGTGTAGAGACTTTTCTTGGAGTTAAACGCCAGCTTTTGTGCCAGTTTGGGCGTTTAACTCCCATTCTTGTGCCAGTTCCGGCGTTTAACGCTGGGCAGTTTTGAGCTGATTTGAAACGCAGGTTTTGGCCATCAAATCTTGAGCAAAGTATGGACTATTATATATTGCTGGAAAGCCCAGGATGTCTACTTTCAAAATCCGTTGAGAGCCCGCCAATTGGGCTTCTGTAGCTCGAGAAAATTCTCTTCGAGTGCAGGGAGGTCAGAATCCAACAGCATCTACAGTCCTTTTCAGTCTCTGAATCAGATTTTTGCTCAGGTCCCTCAATTTCAGCCAGAAAATACCTGAAATCACAGAAAAACACACAAACTCATAGTAAAGTCCAGAAAAGTGAATTTTAACTAAAAACTAATAAAAATATAATAAAAACTAACTAAAACATACTAAAAACATACTAAAAACAATGCCAAAAAGCGTATAAATTATCCGCTCATCACAACACCAAACTTAAATTGTTGCTTGTCCCCAAGCAACTGAAAATCAAATAAGATAAAGAGAAGACAATATGCAATGAATTCCAAAAATATCTATGAAGTTCAGTATTAATTAGATGAGCGGGGCTTTTAGCTTTTTGCCTCTGAACAGTTTTGGTATCTCACTCTATCCTTTGAAATTCAGAATGATTGGCTTCTATAGGAACTCAGAATCCAGATAGTGTTATTGATTCTCCTAGTTAAGTATGATGATTCTTGAACACAGCTATTTTATGAGTCTTGGCCGTGGCCCAAAGCACTCTGTCTTCCAGTATTACCACCGGATACATACATGCCACAGACACATAATTGGGTGAACCTTTTCAGATTGTGACTCAGCTTTGCTAGAGTCCCCAATTAGAGGTGTCCAGGGTTCTTAAGCACACTCTTTTTGCCTTGGATCACAACTTTATTTTTTTTATTTTTCTTTTTCTTTTTTTCCTTTTTTCATTTTTTTTGTATTCACTGCTTTTTCTTGCTTCAAGAATCATTTTTATGATTTTTCAGATCCTCAGTAACATGTCTCCTTTTTCATCATTCTTTCAAGAGCCAACCTTTCATGAACAAATTCAAAAGACATATGCATTGTTTAAGCATACATTCAGAAAACAAAAGTATTGCCACCACATCAAAATAATTAATCTGTTATAAAATTCAAAATTCATGCAATTCTTCTCTTTTTCAATTAAGAACATTTTTCATTTAAGAAAGGTGATGGATTCATAGGACATTCATAACTTTAAGGCATAGACACTAAGACACTAATTATCACAAGACACAAACATAGATAAACATAAGAATGATTTTTCGAAAAACAGAAAAATAAAGAACAAGGAAATTAAAGAACGGGTCCACCTTAGTGATGGCGGCTTGTTCTTCCTCTTGAAGATCTTATGGAGTGCTTGAGCTCTTCAATGTCTCTTCCTTGCCTTTTTTCTCATCTCTCATGATTCTTTGATCTTCTCTAATTTCATGGAGGAGGATGGAATGTTCTTGGTGCTCCACCCTTAGTTGTCCCATGCTGGAACTCAATTCTCCTAGGGAGGTGTTGATTTGCTCCCAATAGTTTTGTGGAGGAAAGTGCATCCCTTGAGGTATCTCAGGGATTTCATGATGAGTGGGATCTCTTGTTTGCTCCATCCTTTTCTCAGTGATGGGCTTGTCCTCATCAATGGGGATGTCTCCCTCTATGTCAACTCCAACTGAATAACGGAGGTGACAAATGAGATGAGGAAAGGCTAACCTTGCCAAGTTAAAGGACTTGTCCGCCACCTTATAAAGTTTTTGGGCTATAACCTCATGAACTTCTACTTCTTCTCCAATCATGATACTATGGATCATGATGGCCCGGTCTAGAGTAACTTCAGACCGGTTGCTAGTGGGAATGATTGAGCGTTGGATAAACTCCAACCATCCCCTAGCTACGGGCTTGAGGTCATGCCTTCTCAATTGAACCGGCTTCCCTCTTAAATCTCTCTTCCATTGGGCGCCCTCTTCACAGATGTCTATAAGGACTTGGTCCAACCTTTGATCAAAGTTGACCCTTCTAGTGTAAGGGTGTTCATCTCCTTGCATCATGGGCAAGTTGAATGCCAACCTTACATTTTCCGGACTAAAATCTAAGTATTTCCCCCGAACCATTGTAAGCCAATTTCTTGGGTTCGGGTTCACACTTTGATCATGGTTCTTGGTGATCCATGCATTGGCATAGAACTCTTGAACCATTAAGATTCTGACTTGTTGAATAGGGTTGGTAAGAACTTCCCAACCTCTTCTTCGAATCTCATGTCGGATCTCCGGATATTCACTCTTTTTGAGTTTGAAAGGGACCTCGGGGATCACCTTCTTCAAGGCCACAACTTCATAGAAGTGGTCTTGATGCACCCTTGAGATGAATCTCTCCATCTCCCATGACTCGGAGGTGAAAGCTTTTGCCTTCCCTTTCCTCTTTCTAGAGGTTTCTCCGGCCTTAGATGCCATAAATGGTTATGGAAAAACAAAAAGCAATGCTTTTACCACACTAAACTTAAAAGGTTTGCTCGTCCTCGAGCAAAAGAAGAAAGAAGAGAGTAGAAGAAGAAGAAATAGAGGAGATGGAGATGGCTTTGTATAGGGGTGGAGAGAGGGGTGGGGTTCGGCTATGGGATGGTGGGTTTGGAAGGGAAAGTGGTTTGAATTTGAATGGTGAGGTAGGTGGGGTTTTATGAAGGATGGATGTGAGTGGTGAAGAGAAAGATAGGATTTGATAGGTGAAGGGTTTTTGGGGAAGAGGTGTTGAGGTGATTGGTGAATGGGTAAAGAAGAGAGAGAGTGGTGGGGTAGGTGGGGATCCTGTGGGGTCCACAGATCCTGAGGTGTCAAGGAAAAGTCATCCCTGCACCAAGTGGCGAGCAAAATTGCTCTCTGTGCCAATTCTGGCGTTAAACGCCAGGCTGGTGCCCATTTCTGGCGTTTAACGCCAACTTCTTGCCCTTTCCTGGCGTTTAACGCCAGTCTGGTGCCCCTTTCTGGCGTTAAACCCCCAGAATGGTGCCAGACTGGGCGTTAAACGCCCATTTGCTACCCTTACTGGCGTTTAAACGCCAGCAAGGTCTTCCTCCAGGGTGTGCTGTTTTTCTTTCTATTTTTCATTCTGTTTTTGCTTTTTCTATTGATTTTGTGAATTCTCATGATCATGAACCTACAGAAAACATAAAATAACAAAGGAAAATAGATAAAATATAACATTGGGTTGCCTCCCAACAAGCGCTTCTTTAATGTCAGTAGCTTGACAGAGGGCTCTCATGGAGCCTCACAGATACTCAGAGCAATGTTGGAACTTCCCAACACCAAACTTAGAGTTTGAATGTGGGGGTTCAACACCAAACTTAGAATTTGGTTGTGGCCTCCCAACACCAAACTTAGAGTTTGACTGTGGGGGCTCTGTTTGACTCTGTTTTGAGAGAAGCTCTTCATGATTTCTCTCCATGGTAACAGAGGGATATCCTTGAGCCTTAAACACAAAGGATTCTTCATTCACTTGAATAATCAATTCACCTCTGTCAACATCAATCACAGCCTTTGCTGTGGCTAGGAAGGGTCTGCCAAGGATGATGGATTCATCCATGCACTTCCCAGTCTCTAGGACTATGAAATCAACAGGGATGTAATGGTCTTCAATCTTTACCAGAACATCCTCTACAAGCCCATAAGCTTGTTTTCTTGAATTGTCTGCCATCTCTAGTGAGATTCTTGCAGCTTGTACCTCAAAGATCCCTAGCTTCTCCATTACAGAGAGAGGCATGTGGTTTATGCTTGACCCTAGGTCACACAGAGCCTTCTTAAAGGTCATGGTGCCTATGGTACAAGGTATTGAAAACTTTCCAGGATCTTGTCTCTTTTGAGGTAATTTCTGCCTAGACAAGTCATCCAGTTCTTTGGTGAGCAAAGGAGGTTCGTTCTCCCAAGTCTCATTACCAAATAACTTGTCATTTAGCTTCATGATTGCTCCAAGGTATTTAGCAACTTGCTCTTCAGTGACATACTCATCCTCTTCAGAGGAAGAATACTCATCAGAGCTCATGAATGGCAGAAATAAATCCAATGGAATCTCTATGGTCTCAATGTGAGCCTCAGATTCCCATGGTTCCTCATTGGGGGACTCATTGGAGGCCAGTGGACGTCCATTGAGGTCTTCCTCAGTGGCGTTCACTGCCTCTTCCTCCTCTCCTAGTTCGGCCATGTTGATCATGTTAATGGCCTTGCATTCTCCTTTTGGATTCTCTTCTGTATTGCATGGAAGAGTACTAGGAGGGAGTTCAGTAATTTTCTTGCTCAGCTGTCCCACTTGTGCCTCCAAATTCCTAATGGAGGACCTTGTTTCAGTCATGAAACTTTGAGTAGTTTTGATTAGATCAGAGACCATGGTTGCTAAGTCAGAGTGGCTCTGCTTAGAATTCTCTGTCTGTTGCTGAGAAGATGATGGATAAGGCTTGCCATTGCTAAACCTGTTTCTTCCACCATTATTGTTGTTGAAAACTTGTTGAGGTCTTTGTTGATCCTTCCATGAGAGATTTGGATGATTTCTCCATGAAGAATTATAAGTGTTTCCATAGGGTTCTCCCATGTAATTCACCTCTTCCATTGAAGGGTTCTCAGGATCATAAGCTTCTTCTTCAGATGAAGCATCCTTAGTACTGCCTGGTGCAGCTTGCATTCCAGACAGACTTTGAGAAATCAGATTGACTTGCTGAGTCAATATCTTGTTCTGAGCCAATATGGCATTCAGAGTATCAATCTCAAGAACTCCTTTCTTCTGATTTGTCCCATTGTTCACAGGATTCCTTTCAGAAGTGTACATGAATTGGTTATTTGCAACCATTTCAATGAGCTCTTGAGCTTCTGCAGGCGTCTTCTTCAGATGAAGAGATCCTCCAGCAGAGCTATCCAATGACATCTTGGACAGTTCAGACAGACCATCATAGAAAATACCTATGATGCTCCATTCAGAAAGCATGTCAGAGGGACACTTTCTGATGAATTGTTTGTATCTTTCCCAAGCTTCATAGAGGGATTCTCCTTCCTTCTGTCTGAAGGTTTTGACTTCCACTCTAAGCTTACTCAATTTTTGAGGTGGAAAGAACTTTGCCAAGAAGGCATTGACTAGCTTTTTCCAAGAGTTCAGGCTTTCTTTAGGTTGTGAGTCCAACCATATTCTAGCTCTGTCTCTTACAGCAAAAGGGAATAGCATAAGTCTGTAGACCTGAGGGTCAACCCCATTAGTCTTGACAGTGTCACAGATTTGCAAGAATTCAGCTAAAAACTGATGAGGATCTTCCAATGGAAGTCCATGGAACTTGCAATTTTGTTGCATTAGAGAAACTAATTGTGGCTTAAGCTCAAAGTTGTTTGCTCCAATGGCAGGGATAGAGATGCTTCTCCCATAGAAGTCGGGAGTAGGTGCAGTAAAGTCACCCAGCACCTTCCTTGCATTGTTGGCATTGTTGTTGTTTTCGGCTGCCATGGGTTCTTCTTGTTTGAAGATTTCTGTTAGGTCCTCTACAGAGAGTTGTACCTTAGCTTCTCTTAGCTTTCGCTTCAAGGTCCTTTCAGGTTCAGGGTCAGCCTCAACAAGAATGCTTTTGTCTTTGCTCCTGCTCATATGAAAGAGAAGAGAACAAGAAACTATGGAATCCTCTATGTCACAGTATAGAGATTCCTTGAGGTGTCAGAGGAAAAGAAAAATAGAAGGAAGAAGTAGAGAATTCGAACTTATCAAGAAAGATGGAGTTCGAATTGTGCATTAAGGAATAGTGTTAGTCCATAAATAAAAGGATGTGAGAAGAGGGGAAGAAATTTTCGAAAACAAAGTAAAAGTTTTTTTTTTTTTAAAAAACATTTTAAAAAATAGTAATTGATTTTCGAAAACTAAGATTGGAAAAAAAAATCAAGTAATTTTTGAAAAAGATTTTGAAATTAGAAATCAAAAAGATATGATTGAAAACTATTTTGAAAAAGATGTGATTAAAAAGATATGATTGAAAAGTTATGGTTTTAAAAAGATATGATTGAAAAGATATGATTTGAAAAACAATTTAAAAAGATTTGATTTTAAAAATTAATGACTTGGCTAACAAGAAAAGATATGATTCAAACATTAAACCTTTCTCAACAGAAAAGGCAACATACTTGAAATGTTGAATCAAATCATTAATTGATAGCAAGTATTTTTGAAAATGGAAAGAAATTGATTTTGAAAAAGATTTGATTGAAAAGATTTGATTTGAAAAAGATTTGATTTTGAAAAATTTTGAAAACTTGAAAAAAAATTTGAATTGAAAACAGAATCTTCCCTCTTGTGCCATCCTGGCGGTAAATGCCCAGAATGGTGCTCATTCTGGCGTTTAGCGCCCAAAGCACTACCCTTTTGGGCGTTAAACGCCCAGCCAGGCACCCTGGCTGGCGTTTAAACGCCAGTTTGCCTTCTTCACTGGGCGTTTTGAACGCCCAGCTTTTTCTGTGTAATTCCTCTGCTGCATGTTCTGAATCTTCAATTCTCTGTATTATTGACTTGAAAAGACACAAATTAAAAATATTTTTGGATTTTTTAATAATGAAGAATAATCAAAATGTAACTAAAATCAAATAACAATGCATGCAAGACACCAAACTTAGCAGTTTGTGTACTACTGACACTAATAAAATGAGAATGCATATAACAAAACACTCAAGTCAAGAGAATTCAAAGATCAGAGCAAGGAAATCATCAAGAACATCTTGAAGATCACTTAAGACACATGAATGAATGCAAGAAGAACAGAAACATGCAATTGACACCAAACTTAAAATGAGACACTCGACTTAACAAGAAACATGCAATATTTTTTGGTCTTTATGATTTTGTAATTTTTTTGGTTTTTTTCGAAAACTAAGTGGAAAAGAAAATAAAGGTATCAAAATTCTTAATGAGAATTCCAGGAATCATGCAATGTTAGTCTAAAGCTTTAGTCTAAAGAAATTAGACATGGCTAGCCAAGCTTCAGCAGGACATTACATTCAAGAGCTAAATTGATGAGAATCAATCAGCTTTGGTGATGATAAGAACATCACCTTGAAACACTAGAATTCATTCTTAAGAACTCTGAAGATAAATACCTAATCTAAGCAACAAGATCAACCGTCAGTTGTCCAAACTCAAACAATCCCCGGCAACGGCGCCAAAAACTTGGTGCACGAAATTGTGATTCATTCTTTTCACAACTCAACAGTCCCCGGTAATAGCTCCAAAAACTTGGTGCTCAATACCATGTTCTAAACATAATTTCACAACTTTGCACAACTAACCAGCAAGTGCACTGGGTCGTCCAAGTAATAAACCTTACGCGAGTAAGGGTCGATCCCACGGAGATTGTTGGTATGAAGCAAGCTATGCTCATCTTGTAAATCTCAGTCAGGCAGATTCAAATGGTTATGGATGATATATGAATAAAACATAAAACAAGGATAGAGATACTTATGTGATTCATTGGTGGGAATTTCAGATAAGCGTATGGAGATGCTTTGTCCCTTCCGTCTCTCTGCTTTCCTACTGTCTTCATCCAATCCTTCTTACTCCTTTCCATGGCAAGCTGTATGTTGGGCATCACCGTTGTCAGTGGCTACAATCCCGTCCTCTCAGTGAAAATGTTCAACGCACCCTGTCATGGCACGGCTAATCATCTGTCGGTTCTCAATCAGGTTGGAATAGAATCCAGTGATTCTTTTGCGTCTGTCACTAACGCCCAGCCTTCAAGAGTTTGAAGCTCGTCACAGTCATTCAATCCTTGAATCCTACTCAGAATACCACAAACAAGGTTTAGACCTTCCAGATTCTCTTGAATGCCGCCATCAATTCTAGCTTATACCACGAAGATTCCGATTAAGGGATCCAAGAGATAAACATTCAAGCCTTGTTTGCTTGTAGAATGGGAGTGGTTGTCAGGCACGCGTTCATAAGTGAGAATGATGATGAGCGTCACATAATCATCACATTCATCAAGTTCTTGAGTGCGAATGAATATCTTGGAATAAGAACAAGCTGAATTGAATAGAAGAACAATAGTAATTGCATTAATACTCGAGGTACAGCAGAGCTCCACACCTTAATCTATGGTGTGTAGAAACTCCACCGTTGAAAATACATAAGAACAAGGTCTAGGCATGGCCGAATGGCCAGCCTCCCAAAACGTGATCAAAAGAATCCAGATGATCAAGGATCCAAAGATTCAAAGATCTAAAGATGATAATACAATAATAAAAGGTCCTATTTGTAGAGAACTAGTAGCCTAGGGTTTATAGAAATGAGTAAATGACATAAAAATCCACTTCCGGGCCCACTTGGTGTGTGCTTGGGCTGAGCATTGAAGCATTTTCGTGTAGAGACTTTTCTTGGAGTTAAACGCCAGCTTTTGTGCCAGTTTGGGCGTTTAACTCCCATTCTTGTGCCAGTTCCGGCGTTTAACGCCGGACAGTTTTGAGCTGATTTGGAACGCCGGTTTGGGCCATCAAATCTCGGGCAAAGTATGGACTATTATACATTTCTGGAAAGCCCAGGATGTCTACTTTCCAACACTGTTGAGAGCGCGCCAATTGGGCTTCTATAGCTCCAGAAAATCCGCTTCGAGTGCAGGGAGGTCAGAATCCAACAGCATCTACAGTCCTTTTCAGTCTCTGAATTAGATTTTTGCTCAGGTCCCTCAATTTCAGCCAGAAAATACCTGAAATCACAGAAAAACACACAAACTCATACTAAAGTCCAGAAAAATAAATTTTAACTAAAACTAATAAAAATATAATAAAAATTAACTAAAACATACTAAAAATATACTAAAAACAATGCCAAAAAGCGTATAAATTATCCGCTCATCAGTGCCTGTATAGCTAGGCGACGCGAACGCGTGCTTCACGCGAACGCATCGCAGTGACAAAAATCAGCATGACAGAATTTGCAATCAGCGATTTCTGCGCTGTTTTTGACCCAGTTTTCGGCCCAGAAAACACAGATTAGAGGCTATAAAGTGGGAGAATCTATTCATTCATCATCATTCACTCATAATTTATAATTTTAGGTTTTTAGATGTAGTTTTTAGAGAGAGAGGTTCTCTCCTCTCTCTTAGGATTAGGATTTAAGATTTCTTTTAGGATTAGGATTTTTACTTCTCTTCAATCACAGGTTCAATGTTCCTTTTATTTATTTTCCCAATTTAATTTATGAAATTTTCCATGTTACATTTGATATCTTTATTAATTCAATTTGAGGTATTTCAGATATATGATTTTTATTAAGCTTTCTATATTCTTGGCTTTGGTTGATTAATTGGTGACTCTTGAGTTGTCAAGCTCATCGTGATTGATAATTGGAATTCTTTGCTGATTGATTTGAATTCCCCTAACTCTAGTCTTTTCTTAGGAATTGACTAGGACTTGAGGAATCAAATTGATTTATCCACTTAACATACCTTCATAGTTAGAGGTTGACCAAGTGGGAGAAAAAGCCAATTCTCATCACAATTGATAAGGATAACTAGGATAGGACTTCTAATTCTCATACCTTGCCAAGAGCTTTTTCTAGTTATTAATTTATTTTTCCTGCAATTTATTTTCCCTGTTCAACCTTTCAAAAACCCAAAAATATTGTTTTCCATAACCAATAATAAATCATACTTCCCTACAATTCCTTGAGAAGACGACCCAAGGTTTGAATACTTCAGTTATTTATTTTTATTGGGTTTGCTTAAGTGATAAACAAAACTTTTGTATGAAAGGATTCTCTGTTGGTTTAGAAGCTATACTTACAACGAGATTATATTTGTGAATTTCTTTACCGATAGAAAATCCGCTTGTCAGCAGCTCTTCGCGACTAAAACGGTGGCGCCTCTCCCTCCCTCCCTCTCTCTCTCTCTCTCTCTCGTGAGCTCTCCCTCTCTCCTCTGTAACTCGACGGCGGCAACGATTACAGTGATGTCCACTAACGCTGTCTCCCTCCTTCCCTCTTCTTCTCTTTGTTTCTTCCTGTTTCTTTCGTTCTCTCTTTACCGTGGGTGGGTGTTAGGTGGTGGCAGATGGGATAGTGACAGAGTGAGGTGAGTGTTTGAAATTAGGGTTAGTATTGATTGATTTGGGAATTAAGGTTTTGAGTAGTACAGAAATTTTAACAAAATTAGAGGGTAGAGTAGTAATTGAATACCAAATATAGTTCAATATAATTACTTTTGAGAATACCACTTATTTATCAACTTACAATTTATTTTCCAAAAAGTAATCTAATTTAAAAATTAGAGATAAATAAATTAATTTTCTCTTATTCAACAAAATAAATTTAAAATCTCAATATTCAAATTAAACCATATAAAATTCTAATTAACTTTACACTCAATTTAATTATTTTTTGTGAATAATTATCTAAAATTAAAATTGAAAATAAATATAATAAATCTCAAATAACTTATTATTTAATTTTCAAAAACTCGGAGTCTTACACTAGCCGCACAAAAGTAATGGAAAATCTATCAATTGGAGGTGAAATCCACCTTTCTAAATGGAGAACTAGTGGAAAAAGTATACGTTGAGCAACCACAAGGGTTCATTGTAGAATGACATGAAGACAAGGTGCTAAAGCTAAAGAAAGCACTCTATGGACTCAAGCAAACTCCATGAGCATGGTACAGTCGAATTGATAAATATTTCATTGATCATGAATTCAAGAAGAGTAAAAGTGAGCCTACACTCTATATCAAGACAAGACATAAGGTAATTCAAACACTCTCATAGTTTTCCTGTACGTGGGCGATCTTATCTTCACAGAAAACAATGAGACCATGATCAGAGAATTCAAAGAAATGAAGAAGGTATTTGAGATGACTGACTTAAGATTGATGCACTATTTTCTTGGCATTGAGGTAAACCAAAATGAAGACGGAATTTTCATCTCACAAAAGAAATACAATTAAAATTGGCTATAAAGGGTCAAAATGAATAATTACAAAGCAATATCTACACCTCTAGTCCATAATGAGGAATTACAAAAAGAAGATAGATTTGGAGAGGCAAATGCTTCACAATACAAAAGTCTTATTGAAAGCCTCCTTTATCTAACTACCATAAGACCTGACATCATGTATGAAAGAAGTCTATTGTCAATATTCATGCAAAAACTAAGTCAGAAGTACTATAGAGATGCAAGAAGGATTAAGATATCTACAACGCACATAGGATTATGGTATTCACTATAAATCTACTGAAGATCCAAAACTACTTGGATATACCGATAGTGATTGGGCAGGTTCAATTGATGACATGAAATGTACTTCTGGATATGCATTTATCCTAGGATCTGGAGTATCCTCTTGGACATAAAAAAAGTAAGAAACTATGGCTCAATCATCCGCTGAAGCCGAGTATCTTGCACTCGCAAATGCTACTAGTCAAGCAATATGGCTAAGAAAAATATTTGAAGACATAGGAGAGTAACAAGAAGAACCAACAACTATGTTGTGCGATAGCAAGTCAACAATAGCAAACAATCCAGTCCATCATATTAGGACCAAGCATATAGCTATCAAGTATCATTTTGTGCGAGAAGCTATATTGGAGAAAAAGATCAAGATTGAGTATTGCAACACAAATGAGCAACTGGCAGACATCTTCACTAAGACATTACCAAGATCAAAGTTCGAAATATTTCGAGATACTTGGAGTTACACAAATGTGCATCAAGGAGGAGTATTGATTATGCTACACATTTGTGAAATTATCTAGATATTATAATGGAGAAGTCTAGAAAATAAGTAAATAATCAAGTAACTAGAAATATCTAGGAAGATAATATCTAGAAATATCTAAGAACTAGAAATATCTAAAAATTATGATCTGTCAACTTGTGAGGCCTATAAATAGGCAATTGTAGTGCTTATTGTAATCAACTAACAAACACATTAAGTCTCACTAGTCTTTGTACTCTCTCCTTAACCCATCAATAATATAACTATCAAATTTCTCAAACCATTCATCTAAATTATTCTTTCATCAAAACTATCCTTAGTATTCTTATTATACAATTCAAGTCTATAATACACTAAATCAACATCAAACTATTTCATAAAACTAACATATTCTAAAATTGAAGGATACAAATCTGTTCTTACAGTTGAAATGAGTATATATTTTGATATATAATTTAAGTATATTTTTATCAACGTCTATAGAACTCGATAAATATTCTAATTTTAGAAAACTATTTTAATATTTCTTTAAAAAAATTAATACGAAATAGTTTAATCCGTACCACGTTGACCTTGCTTCAATTCGGCCCAATCATTAGAACTTACGATTGGTGACTTCGAACATCTAAGGTCACGATC
The DNA here is from genome assembly GCF_014773155.1 of Arachis stenosperma. Lineage (NCBI taxonomy): Eukaryota > Viridiplantae > Streptophyta > Magnoliopsida > Fabales > Fabaceae > Arachis > Arachis stenosperma. The sequence goes on along the minus strand of NC_080379.1, from coordinate 50,859,847 downwards.
TAACTAAATTCTCTCAGTGCCACCTTAAAGATTCCTAGAACAAGAAAAGATCTGATCCCTATTAAAGAGGAGAACCTTTTCTGATTCACCATGACTCATCTTACGGATTTTTTTAAATAAATAAAAAATATTTTATTTACTGAAATAAATAATTTTAAAATAATTACGAAAATATGTAGCATGTCTTATCTCGTTTACAATATAAACGAGATAAAACAGAGCGAGTAACACGTATATATCTCATTTACAGTGTAAACGAGATACAACAAGATAAATTTTTAATAGCTATAAAAGGATGTCCAACCCTTGGTATTCTCCACATACATTTCATATCCTCTTCTCTTCCATCTTTCTCCGATAAAATAGGCAAAAATGTCTAGTAGTAGCAAATATGTGGTTGTCTATGTGTATTTTAATTGTCGTATGAGAAACAGTGACAATGGGGTAATATTTGAGTGTGATAATCCATTACTATTGCGCACTCGGCAAGTAAGTTCGTTGTCAGAGTTGAAGAGTTTGATATTTGATGCGGGTTTTGTAAGACCCAGAAAATTTCAAAAAAATCTTATAAGAGTTAATTTTGATTTATTTATTCATTAAGTACCTTATCCTCAAAAATTATTTTATTAAAGATAAATTAAAGCAAATTTTGATAAATTGAGTTTAAAGTAGTTTAAGGTTTTATCTAATTTTATAATTATCAAATTATTTTTATATTTAAATAATAAAATTTAGCAAATATAAAATAATAAGAATTTTATATGATCTAATTTAAATAATTGAGATTTTAGAATTTAATACTTTAATTTTTATAAATAGAAAATAAATTATATTATCTCTAATTTCAAATTAGAACACTTGATTAAAAGCTGATTAGTAAATTAATAATTAAGTAGTATTTTTAAAGTAATTTTGAGAGATTAAATTAGATTTCAAATTTATACAATATACTTTAATTTTATTAAAATTTACCAAACTCCAATATACCCAAAATCTCTAATTTCACTTTTACCCCAAATTAAACCCTAATTCCTAAATTAAAACCCACAAACCTTAACCTCCACCACCTCACCGCTACTCACCTACCGCCACAGCCCCACTCAATATACACACAAACACACCCACACATAGCAGCAATCAAGAGAGAAAAGAAAGGGGAAAAATGAAATCCAGGAAAAGAGAGGAAGAGAGGACCGAGGGAGAAGTGACTTGCACTGCAGAGGAGAAGAGGAGAGGAAGAAAGGGAGATCGAGCCGTCGCGCCTACTGCCGTCCATCTCGCGTCGCCGCCGTTTCATCGAGATGCTTCGGGTGCCGCCCTATCCTGGAGCCCGAGTCCGCATCGCTATCATTCCTCCGTGTTTTGCCGAGCTGCCGTGGACAAGGAACCTCGCGCGAAAGAGAGTTGTCAAAGGAGAAGCAGATCGCGCGGAAGAAGGAGGCATGGTTGCCTGTGTCGCTGCCTTGCTTCCATCACCGCTGGAGCTTTGTTGTTGCTATGTTTGATTTGCTGTGACCGTAGAAGTCGCTGGAGGAGGAGTGAGAGTCAGAGGAGAAAGAGAGTAAGCGAGATCTGAGGAGAGAGAGAGTGACGCACAGAGGAGAGACCATTCTTCTGCCGCCGCTGCCGCTAGTCGCTGCCATCATTAATGGTGAGTCAATTAAGCCCTAGCCATGAGAACCACCATCTCTGAACCCTTATTGCTCTGTAAAATACCCTGTATTTGCCTCTGATATTATTGTCTGTATTGTGTTTGTTGGGGTTTGTCATAATTGGAGTCACTTGTGAAGGTGTTGCCGCTGCTAGAAGCCAACGTCGGGCTGTTGCTGGTTCTGATTCTATTATCTTGGTACTGGTCTGATCCTTCCCTCAGGCCTGATCCATTTGCATGTTCTATTTTTTCATTGCTATAGTTTTCATATTCTTGTTTTAATTCAATTTTAGTTTTTGCTTTGTCTTGGATTCTTAGGACTGTTTCTGCCCTTGATCATATTAGATTCAAAATTCTTGTCCTACTGCAACCATCATCATCACCATGAAATTAACGTTGTTGCTTTTGCAATGGATGCGGTGTCCTTGATTTCATTGGAATTATCACTGTTGCTGCGAATTTAAAATAAACAGATTTATCACGGTTAATTCCTACGGATTCGACTTTCCGTGGTAGGGGTGCTTTTCTTAAACTTGTTTTATTCTCCAGAGTTGTCATAAATCGATATTAATGTATAAAATACATTTCTTGTGATTTCGTAAGTCTTATGAATTGAATTGAGATGTTTTGGATGAATGAGATTATTAGTTCGGTTGATAGATTGATCGATTGAGAAAGTTGGATATTCTGATTAGTTGATTGATGTTGTTAAAGTGGTTTTCCTTGAATTATTGGAAGAGATTTACTATTGGCATTTAGTTTAATTTTGGAAACGCTTTGATTTTATAAAAGATTTAATATTAAAATTTGATTTGATATTGAACCCAATTTGATTGCGGAATCTGATTTTAAAACAAACTTGGGAAGGACTCGATTTTTGAAAATAGTTTATTTATTGAGAATGATTTACTATTTTGGAAATGGTTCGAACAGGGTTTGAGGAATGGTTCGGTTTGAAACTATTTGAGAAGACCAAGAATCCTTAATTATTGATTGACGTTGTTGAATGAAGTTGGTTTAAATTGTGACTTATAGGATTGGTTGATTGAGTTCTAGATTTTGTAATTTCTTTGGGTTGAGGATTGTTGTTGTGATAATGGTTATTGGAAGTGTTTTGAATGATTGACAGGCATTTAGTTTGGTTTGATTGGGACCCGAAAAGGGTGGCAAAGTCTGAGTTTTAGAGGATATACTGTCGAAATTTTATAAAATTAGAAGTTTCATTTAAAGTAATTATTTAAAAAGATTTGGTTTTAAACGTTATATGTTTTAAGCTTGATTTATTTAAAAGAAGGAACTATGTCTTGAATTGGAATTGTTAGTGAACGGAATGGAAAGAAGGATGATGAGGATTTTCTTTAAAACATGATTTTTGAATGAAATTGGAATTGAGATTTGAGTTGATGAATGATGATGATGTTGAGAATGTTAAGATATCGATTGAGAATATTGATATATGATCTTTGAATTATTCATATGGCTTATGATTTTGAATTATCTGAGATACGAGGTTCCCTGGATAAAGTACCATGGCTTGTCACCACATGTACCAGGATGAAAACTCGATACTCTGTTGACCCTACGACGTAAGTGTGACCGGGCACTATATAAATTCCCGGGAATGTAACCCCCATTGAGAAATATTGATTATTTGTGAAAAAAAACTATGCATAGACTCTTGGGGATGCACGTCGGGGGACAGTCTAAGTTCAATTCAAACTTGTCGGGTTGGCTGGATAACTGACAGATGAACCTCATCAGCCATAAGACAGGCATGCATCATATGCATTTGTATGCTTTGCTTGGGTTTGAACTTGTTTTGGTTTGCCTAATTGCTAAACTGTTCTTAACTGCTACTTGAACTATTTGCTGTAACTGCTACCTAAACTTGTACTTTTCTTGTCTTCCTTGCCTGTGTTTGCCCTAGCGTGCTACATTTGAGAATGAATTTTGGTGCTGAATTAATGATTGTATTATTTGATTACATGGTTGGTTTTTGATTGAGATTTTCTTATAAGAAAGGAAATGTTTCGAATTTCTGAAAGATTAAACATTGTTTCTTTGAAAAGGTTTTGAACGATTATCTATTGGTTTTTAAAAGATTCATAAGGCAATGATAATCACTGAGCTTGAAAATAGTTTTATTGTTAAATATCTTCTTTTGACAACTTTGAAACTCTGTGGTGAGACCATGTGGTTAGGTTCTCACCCCCGCTACAGCTTTACCTTTTCAGGAACCGGGTGAAGAAGCATTAAGAAGAATTAAACTGCGATTGGTTTTATATATTGTTGTATTAATTAGATTATTTTCTTCCCTCGTCTTTGTTATTTGTTTTATATGTTGTTGTATTAATTAGATTATATATATATATATATATATATATATATATATATATATATTATAAGATATTATGTAAGAAGTCTTGTATATGAATCTATGCCTACTTGTTTTTTTAAGATAAAGTATTTATTTCCGGTTTTCAAAGAAATCAGCGATACGGTGTTGTGTCACAGGCTCCTATTTTAATATTAAGTATATAAAGTAGTCATAATACTTCTTTCTATCAGAGTGGCACAGCCGGAAGCATGACATTTGGTAGTGAGAGTGTTACAGGTTTTACAAATGACAAAACACCGGCAAGTGCACCGGGTCGTATCAAGTTATAACTCACGGTGAGTGAGTGTCGATCCCACGAGAATTAATGGATTAAGTGATGAGCGGATATTTTGTACGCTTTTTGGGGGTAATTTCATGTAGATTTTAGCATGTTTCAATTAGTTTTTAGTTAAATATTATTATTTTTTAAGCAAAAATCATATTTCTGGACTTTACTATGAGTGTGTGTGTTTTTCTGTGATTTCAGGTATTTTCTGGCTGAAATTGAGGGAACTGAGCAAAAATCTGACTTAGGCTGAAAAAGGACTGCTGATGCTGTTGGATCCTGACCTCCCTGCACTCGAAATGGATTTTCTGGAGCTACAGGAGTCCAATTGGCGCGCTATCAACGGCGTTGGAAAGTAGACATCCAGGGCTTTCCAGCAATATATAATAGTCCATACTTTGCGTGAGGATAGACGACGTAACTTGGCGTTAAACGCCAAGTTCATGCTGCTGTCTGGAGTTAAACGCCAGAAAAACGTCATGATCCGGAGTTGAACGCCCAAAACACGTCATAATCTGAAGTTTGACGCCAAGAAAGGCCTTTACACGTGGAAAGCTTTTAGTCTCAGCCCCAGCACACACCAAGTGGGCCCCAGAAGTGGATTTCTGCACCAATTATCCTAGTTTATTCATTTTCTGTAAACCTAGGTCACTAGTTTACTATTTAAACAACTTTTACAGACTTATCTTGTACCTCATGACATTTTCAGATCTGAATTACATACTTTGTGACGGCATGAGTCTCTAAACTCCATTGTTGGGGGTGAGGAGCTCTGCAGCGTCTCGATGATTTAATACAATTCCTTTGTTTTCCATTCAAACACGCTTGTTCTTATCTAAGATGTTTATTCGCGCTTAACTGTGAAGAAGGTGAGGATCTATGACACTCACCACCTTCCTCAACCCATGAACGTGTGCCTGACAACCACCTCCGTTCTACATCAGATTGAATGAATATCTCTTAGATTCCCCAACAGAATCTTCGTGGTATAAGCCGGATAGATGGCGGCATTCATGAGAATCCGGAAAGTCTAAACCTTGTCTGTGGTATTCCGAGTAGGATTCCGGGATTGAATGACTGTGACGTGCTTCAAACTTTAACCTGCTGGGCGTTAGTGACAGACGCAAAAGAGGGATTCTATTCCAGTAGGAGTGGGAACCAACCGGTGATTAGCCGTACTGTGACAGAGTGCGTGAGCATAGTTTTCACTGCGAGGATGGGAAGTAGCCATTGACAACGGTGACACCCTACATAGAGCTTGCTGATGAGCGGATAATTTGTATGCTTTTTGGCATTGTTTTTAGTATGTTTTTAGTATCTTTTAGTTAGTTTTTAGTATATTTTTATTAGTTTTTAATTAAAATTCACTTTTTTGGACTTTACTATGAGTTTGTGTGTTTTTCTGTGATTTCAGGTATTTTCTGACTGAAATTGAGGGTCCTGAGCAAAAATCTGATCCAGAGACTGAAAAGGACTGCAGATGCTGTTGGATTCTGACCTCCCTGCACTCGAAGTGGATTTTCTGGAGCTACAGAAGCCCAATTGGCGCGCTCTCAACGGCATTGGAAAGTAGACATCCTGGGCTTTCCAGCAATATATAATAGTCCATACTTTGTCCAAGATTTGATGGCCCAAACCCGCGTAGCAATCCGGCCTCAGAAATTCCAGCGTTAAACGCCGGAACTGGAATAAAAGTTGGAGTTAAACGCCCAAACTGGCATGAGAACTGGCGTTTAACTCCAGAAAAGGTCTCTACACGAATTTCCTTCATTGCTCAGCCCAAGCGCACACCAAGTGGGCCAGGAAGTGGATTTTTCTGTCATTTACTCATTTCTGTAAACCTTAGGATACTAGTTTACTACTTATAGGACCTTTTTACATTGTAATCCGAACCTTATGACCTCATAACATTTTGTACACGTTCTTTCCACAGTATGAGCCTCTAAACCCCATGGTTGGGGGTGAGGAGCTCTGCTGTGTCTTGATGGATTAATGCAATTACTACTGTTTCTTATTCAATCATGCTTGCTTCCATTCTAAGATAACACTTGTTCTTAATCCGGATGAATGTGATGATCCGTGACAATCATCATCATTCTCAACTATGAACACGTGCCTGACAACCACCTCTGTTCTATCTTAGATTGAGTAGTTATCTCTTGGGTTCTTTCATCAGAATCTTCGTGGTATAGGCAGGACCTGATGGCAGCATTCAAGAGAATCCGGAAGGTCTAAACCTTGTCTGTGGTATTCTGAGTAGGATTCAATGATTGAATGACTGTGACGTGCTTCAAACCTGTAACCTACTGGGCGTTAGTGACAGACGCAAAAGAGTGATTCTATTCCGGTAGGGGAGGGAACCAAACCGGTGATTGGCAGCACTGTGACAGAGTGTGTGCATTAGCTTTCACTGCGCGGATGGGAGGTAGCTGCTGACAACAGTGAGACCCTACACGAGCTTGCCATGGAAGGAGACATGCGTGTTTGATGAAGAAGACAGTAGGAAAGCAGAGATTCGGAAGATGGAGCATCTCCAAACCTCAACCCATTCTCCATTACTGCAGTACAAGTAACCATTACATGTTCTTTTGCTTCTTACAATCAATCCTGATAATTTCTGATATCCTGACTAAGATTTACAAGATAACCATAGCTTGCTTCAAGCCGACAATCTCCGTGGGATCGACCCTTGCTCACGCAAGGTATTACTTGGACGACCCAGTGCACTTGCTGGTTAGTTGTGCGGGATTGCAAAAGTGTTATTGCAATTTCGTGCACCAAGTTTTTGGCGCCGTTGCCGGGGATTGTTCGAGTTTGGACAACTGACGGCTTATCTTGTTGCTTAGATTAGGATTGTTTTGTTTTTAATTGGTTTAGAGTCTTTTAGTTGAGTCTAGTTTCATATTCTAAGTTTGGTGTCAATTGCATGCTTTTGTTTTTCTTTTAAAATTTTCGTTTTTGCATGTTCTTAGTCCCTTTTTGATTCATAAAAATTCTAAGTTTGGTGTCCTCTTTGTGTTTTTCTCTTAAAATTTTTGAAAATTTAGTGTTTGATTTCTAAAAATTTTAAGTTTGGTGTCTTTTTGTGTTTTTCTCTTTCCTCTTTTTAAAAATCAAATCTTTTTTCATAAAAGTTTTTCAATCATATCTTCTTAATTGCTGTTTTCAAAATCTTTTTTTTTTACTAATTGATTCAGTTCTCAAATTGCTTTGATCTCATTTTCCCTTTTTGATTTTCGAATTTTTTTTTATTTAAATTTCTTTTTATTTTATTTTATTTTTTCGGTTATTTCAAAAAAAAAAAATAAACAAAATTCATCTCTTTGCAATCATTCTCATTTCCCTTTTGTCCATTATGGACTTAAGTGGAATTAATCAGTCCAAAAGGACTCTGGGGTCTTATGCTAACCCCATTATAGCTGCATATGGGAGTAGCATCTGTATACCTCCCATCAAAGCAAGCAGCTTTGAGCTAAATCCTCAACTCATTATCATAGTGCAGCAAAATTGCCAGTATTCCGGTCTTCCACAGGAAGAACCTACTGAGTTTCTGGCACAGTTCTTACAAATTGTTGACACAGTACATGATAAAGAGGTGGATCAGGATGTCTACAGACTATTACTGTTTCCATTTGCTGTAAAAGATCAAGCTAAAAGGTGGTTAAATAACCAACCTACAGCAAGCATAAAGACATGGAAACAGTTATCAGACAAATTCCTAAATCATTTTTACCCTCCAAAGAGGATGACACAGCTAAGGCTGGACATCCAAGGCTTTAAACAAGAGGATAATGAATCCCTTTATAATGCCTGGGAGAGGTATAGAGGTATGCTAAGAAAATGTCCCTCTGAAATGTTTTCAGAGTGGGTACAGCTAGACATTTTCTACTATGGGCTTACAGAAAAAGCTCAGATGTCTTTAGACCACTCAGCTGGTGGATCTATACACATGAGGAAGACAATTGAAGAAGCTCAAGAGCTTATAGACACTGTTGCTAGAAACCAATATCTGTACTCTAGCAATGAGTTCTCTCCAGAAGAGGAAGTCATGACAGTAGTCACTGACTCTAATCCTCAAGAACAGGTAATGGAGCTTAATCAACAACTACTCCTGATGACAGAACAGTTAGCAGAATTTAAAGAGATGCTCAATGAAACTAAAGTTGCTAATAAAAGCATAGAGCTACAGTTGAATCAAGCAAGACAGCAAATATCTAAACAGATAACAGAAGAGTGTCAAGCAGTTCAATTGAGGAGTGGAAAGACCTTGAATAACACTGTTCAAAAGAGCAAAAAGCCAAATAAGGAACAAATGACAGAGGACAACCAAACCACTGTTCAAAATCCCTCTGAGGACAGTAAGAGCCCAGAGAGGAATATTGGCGTTCAAACGCCAGAAAGGGAAGGAAAGCTGGCGTTAAACGCCCATTCCTTGCCCAGTTCTGGCGTTCAAACGCCAGAAAGGGAAGGAAAGCTGGCGTTAAACGCCCATTCCTTGCCCAGTTCTGGCGTTCAAACGCCAGAAAAGGAAGGGAAGTTGGCGTTTAACGCCCAAACTTCATCCACTCCTGGCGTTCAAACGCCCAAGGAGAATCAGACACCTGAGAGTGCTGACAGTAATCCCTCTAACAAGGCTTCTTCAACCACTTCTGTAAGGAATAAACCTGCAGCATCTAAGGTTGAAGAATATCAAGCCAAGATGCCTTATCCTCAGAAACTCCGCAAAGCGGAACAGGATAAACAATTTGCCCGCTTTGCAGACTATTTAAGGACTCTTGAAATAAAGATTCCTTTTGCAGAGGCACTTGAGCAAATACCTTCTTATGCTAAGTTCATGAAAGAGATCTTAAGTCATAAGAAGGATTGGAGAGAAACTGAAAAAGTGTTTCTCACTGAAGAATGCAGTGCAGTCATTCTAAAAAGCTTACCAGAAAAGCTTCAAGATCCTGGAAGCTTTCTGATACCATGCACATTGGAAGGCACTTACACCAAGGTAGCCTTATGTGATCTTGGAGCAAGTATCAATTTAATACCTGCATCCACTATCAGAAAGCTTGGGTTGATTGGAGAGGTCAAACCAACCAGGATATGCCTCCAACTTGCTGATGGCTCCATTAAACACCCATCAGGCATAATAGAGGACATGATTGTCAAGGTTGGGCCATTTGCCTTTCCAACTGACTTTGTGGTGCTGGAAATGGAGGAGCACAAAAGTGCAACTCTCATTCTAGGAAGACCTTTCCTAGCAACTGGACGAACTCTCATTGATGTACAAAAAGGGGAAGTAACCTTGAGAGTCAATGAGGATGAGTTCAAGTTGAATGCTGTAAAAGCAATGCAGCATCCAGACACACCAGAGGACTGCATGGACGCTGACATTATTGACTCTCTGGTAGAAGAGATCAATATGGCTGAAAGCCTAGAATCAGAGCTTGAGGACATCTTCAAAGATGCTCCAACTGATCAGGAAGAGCCAGAGGAGGCAAAGGAATTTTCGAAAATTCCTCAGGAGGAGGATAAGCCTCCTAAGCCTGAACTCAAACCATTACCACCATCCCTGAAATATGCATTTCTGGGAGAGGGTGAAACTTTTCCAGTAATTATAAGCTCTGCCTTAAATTCACAGGAAGAGGAAGCACTGATTCAAGTGCTAAGGACACACAAGACAGCTCTTGGGTGGTCCATAAGTGATCTCAAGGGCATTAGCCCAGCCAGATGCATGCACAAGATCCTATTGGAGGATAATGCCAAACCAGTGGTTCAACCACAGAGGAGGCTAAATCCTGCCATGAAGGAGGTGGTGCAGAAAGAGGTCACTAAATTACTGGAGGCTGGGATTATTTATCCTATTTCTGATAGCCCCTGGGTGAGCCCTGTCCAAGTTGTTCCCAAAAAGGGAGGCATGACAGTGGTTCATAATGAAAAAAATGAACTGGTTCCTACAAGAACAGTCACAGGGTGGCGCATGTGTATTGACTACAGAAGACTCAATACAGCCACCAGAAAGGATCATTTTCCTTTACCATTCATAGACCAAATGCTAGAAAGACTAGCTGGCCATGATTACTACTGCTTTTTGGATGGCTACTCAGGCTACAACCAAATTGCAGTAGATCCTCAAGACCAAGAGAAAACAGCATTCACATGCCCTTCTGGCGTGTTTGCCTATAGGAGAATGCCTTTTGGTCTGTGCAATGCACCTGCAACCTTTCAGAGGTGCATGCTCTCTATCTTCTCAGATATGGTAGAGAAATTTCTGGAAGTCTTCATGGATGACTTCTCAGTGTATGGAGACTCATTCAGCTCCTGTCTTAACCACCTATCACTTGTCCTGAAAAGATGCCAAGAGACTAACCTGGTTTTAAACTGGGAGAAATGTCACTTTATGGTGACTGAAGGAATTGTCCTTGGGCACAAAATTTCAAGCAGGGGAATAGAGGTGGATAAGGCAAAGGTGGAAGTAATTGAAAAATTACCACCACCTGCCAATGTTAAGGCAATCAGAAGCTTTCTGGGGCATGCAGGATTCTACAGAAGGTTTATTAAGGACTTTTCGAAAATTGCTAAACCTCTGAGTAACCTGTTAGCTGCTGACACACCATTTGTGTTTGACACACAGTGTTTGCAGGCATTTGAGACCCTGAAAGCTAAATTGGTCACAGCACCAGTCATCTCTGCACCAGATTGGGCATTACCATTTGAATTAATGTGTGATGCCAGTGATCATGCCATTGGTGCAGTGTTGGGACAGAGGCATAACAAACTTCTGCATGTCATTTATTATGCTAGCCGTGTTCTAAATGATGCACAGAAGAATTACACAACCACAGAAAAAGAGTTGCTTGCAGTGGTCTATGCCATTGACAAGTTTAGATCCTACTTAGTGGGATCAAAGGTGATTGTGTACACTGACCATGCTGCTCTTAAATACTTACTCACAAAGCAGGATTCAAAACCCAGGCTTATCAGATGGGTGTTGCTTCTGCAAGAGTTTGATATAGAAATAAGAGACAGAAAAGGGACAGAGAATCAAGTAGCTGATCATCTGTCCAGAATAGAACCAGTAGCTGGGGCGTCCCTCCCTTCTACTGAGATCTCTGAGACTTTCCCAGATGAGCAACTCTTTGCCATTCAGGAAGCTCCATGGTTTGCAGATATTGCAAACTATAAAGCTGTGAGGTTCATACCCAAAGAGTACAGTTATGTGCAGAGAAAGAAACTAATTTCAGATGCCAAGTACTACCTTTGGGATGAACCATATCTCTTTAAGAGATGTGCTGACGGAGTGATCCGCAGGTGTGTACCCAGAGAGGAAGCACGAAGGATCCTATGGCACTGCCATGGATCACAGTATGGAGGACATTTTGGAAGTGAGCGAACAGCCACTAAAGTTCTCCAGTGCGGCTTCTACTGGCCTACTCTCTATAAAGATTCCCGAGAGTTTGTGCGTAACTGTGACAGTTGCCAAAGAGCTGGTAACCTGCCTCATGGATATGCCATGCCTCAACAAGGGATATTAGAGATAGAGCTGTTTGATGTATGGGGAATTGACTTCATGGGGCCATTCCCACCATCATACTCAAACACCTACATTCTGGTGGCAGTGGACTATGTATCTAAGTGGGTAGAAGCAATTGCTACACCCACTAATGATACCAAGACCGTGCTGAAATTCCTCCAGAAGAACATTTTCAGCAGGTTTGGCGTCCCCAGAGTGCTAATCAGTGATGGGGGCACTCATTTCTGCAATAAACAGCTATACTCTGCTATGGTTAGATATGGAATCAGCCATAAAGTGGCAACTCCGTATCATCCACAGACAAATGGGCAAGCTGAAGTCTCTAACAGAGAGCTAAAAAGAATCCTGGAACGGACTGTAATGTCCCGAAGAAAGGATTGGGCAAAGAGCTTGGATGATGCTCTGTGGGCATACAGAACAGCATTCAAGACTCCTATAGGGACCTCCCCATACCAACTGGTGTATGGGAAGGCCTGTCATTTGCCAGTGGAACTGGAACATAAAGCCTACTGGGCAACCAGATTCCTGAACATGGATGCACAGTTAGCTGGTGAAAAAAGATTGCTCCAGCTAAATGAGCTAGAGGAGTTCAGACTCAATGCCTTTGAAAATGCTAAGATCTATAAGGAAAAGGCAAAGAAGTGGCATGACAAGAGATTGTCAACCAGAGTCTTTGAGCCAGGACAAAAAGTTCTGCTCTTCAACTCTAGGCTCAGACTGTTTCCAGGAAAACTCAAATCCCGTTGGAGGGGTCCATATGTGATTACAGGAGTGTCACCATATGGATATGTTGAGCTTCAGGATATTGATTCTGACAGGAAGTTCATTGTTAATGGACAGAGAATCAAGCATTATCTTGAAGGAAATTTTGAGCAGGAATGCTCAAAACTGAGGCTTGAGTGATTCTCAGCAGAAGTCCAGCTAAAGACAGTAAAGAAGCGCTTACTGGGAGGCAACCCAGTCATTAGGAAGTTGTATGATTAGTTCTTACAGAGGCAAGTATCAAAAATGAAGGAATTCACAGAGTTACAGAAGGATTCAGCTCAAAAAGCAGAGAAAATGAGCTTACTGGCGAAAAAACGCCAGTAAGGGGCATTTTGGGCGTTAAACGCCAGAATGGGCACCATTCTGGGCGTTTAACGCCAGTAATGGTACCATTCTGGGCGTTAAACGCCAGAATGGGCACCATTCTGGGCGTTTAACGCCAGGTGTGCAGCATCACTGGGCGTTCAGAAAAACGCCCAGTGAGGAAGGTTTTCTGGCGTTTAACGCCAGCCAGGGTACCTGGCTGGGCGTTAAACGCCCAAAAAGGGTGCCAAGTGGGCGTTAAACGCCAGAATGGGTACCATTCTGGGCGTTTAACGCCAGAAAGGTGGGGGGACCACAATTTTGTTTTCAAATCAGATTTTTTCAAACTTTCCTTTTCTCACCCATACTTTTTTACAAAATCACACTTCAATCATTCATCACTCACTTTCAAATCTTCAAAAATCAAAACCATTTTTCAAATCTATTTCAAAATAATCTCAAATCTTCTTCAAAAACTCACCCTTTTTTCAAATATTTTTCATATCTTTTCAAATTTCCTTTCAAATCTCTCTTTTGTTTTCGAAAATCTCCTCCCCCCACTCTATAAATGAATGTTCCTCACCCCTCCTTCCTCACACCATTCGAATTTCCTCTCTCTCTCTCCCTCTCTTCTCTTCTTTCTTTTCTTTTTGCTTGAGGACAAGCAAAACCTCTAAGTTTGGTGTGCTTTTCCGTGATCACTAAGCCAAGATCTATCAAGACCATGGCTCCCAAAGGAAAACAAACCAACTCAAGAGGAAAGAAAGAGACTAATCCAAAGAATCTTTGGAATGAAGAGAAGTTCTTAACCAAAGAACATGAAGACCATTATCACAAAATAATGGGTCTGAGGTCAGTGATCCCGGAAGTTAAATTTGATCTGAAAGAAGATGAATATCCGGAGATCCAAGAGCAAATTCGAAACAGAGGTTGGGAAGTTCTGACCAATCCTGAGACAAAGGTTGGAAGGAACATGGTTCAGGAATTCTATTCAAATCTGTGGCTAACAGATAAGCAAAGAATGACTGGAACCGCTTACCATACCCACAGAACCATGGTCAGAGGGAAAGTTATATACTTCCATCTGGACAAAATAAGAGAAATCTTCAAGTTACCTCAACTGCAAGATGATCCTGATTCCTTTAATAGGAGGATGGTGAGAGTAGATAAGGGGTTGGATCAAGTTCTAGAGGACATATGCCTCCCTGGAACTAAGTGGATAACCAATTCTAAGGGTGTCCCAAACCAACTCAAGAGGGGAGACCTCAAACCAATTGCAAGAGGTTGGCTAGACTTTATTGGGCGTTCCATATTGCCCACTAGCAACCGTTCTGAGGTCACCATCAAGAGAGCAGTGATGATTCACTGCATTATGCTTGGAAAAGCAGTGGAGGTGCATCATGTGATTGCTTGTGAGATCTACACAATTGCAAATAAGAATTCCACTGAAGCCAAACTGGCTTACCCAAGCTTGATCTCCTTGCTCTGTAAAGAGGCTGGGGTAAAGATGGGAGTAGATGAGTTCATACCCATTGAACATCCAATCACCAAGAAGTCAATGGAAGGACAAGTGCAAGACAACTCTATCAAGAGGAGGGCGCGTGAGTTCCTCCCTGAATTCCCTGAAATTGGCTACTGGGCCAGCCTAGAAGCATCCATCAACAAGCTGCAAGAGACTATGGAGCAACTGAAGGAAGAACAGCAGAATCAGAACTGCATGATCTGCAAATTGCTGAAGGAACAAGAGAAGCAGGGGCGTGAAATCAAAGAACTGAAGCGCCAAAAGCTCTCCTCTCAAGCTGAGGGAGCATCCACTTCTCAAAATCAAGGTTGTTGAGTCCTAACTCTGTGAAAACCTCTATCATTAGGAGCCTCTGTTTTTCGTTTTTTTTCTTATTATTTTTTTCCTTTATTTTTAGTCTCATCTTATATCTATATTTGAGTCTTGTTCTTAATTAATAAAATTAATAAAGTTTATGCCTTAAAGCTATGAATGTCCTATGAATCCATCACCTCTCTTAAAAGAAAAATGCTTTAATCACAAAAGAACAAGAAGTACAGGGTTTCGAAATTTATCTCTGAAACTAGTTGAATTAGTTTGATGTGGTGACAATACTTTTTGTTTTCTGAATGAATGCTTGAACAGTGCATATGTCTTTTGAATTTGTTGTTTTAAGAATGTTAAAATTGTTGGCTCTTGAAAGAATGAGGAGAAAGAGAACTGTTATTGAGGATCTGAAAAATCATCAAATTGATTCTTGAAGCAAGAAAAGCAGTGAATACAAAAAAAAAAGTTTCGAAAAAAAAAAAAGAAAGAAAGAAGAAAGAAAAAGAAAAAGAAAAGAGAAAAAGAGAGAAGGAAATAAAGTTGTGATCCAAGGCATTAAGAGTGTGCTTAAGAACCCTGGACACCTCTAATTGGGGACTTTAGCAAAGCTGAGTCACAATCTAAGAAGGTTCACCCAATTATGTGTCTGTGGCATGTATGTATCCGGTGGTAATACTGGAAGACAGAGTGCTTTGGGCCACAGCCAAGACTCATACACTAGCTATGTTCAAGAATCAATATACTTAACTAGGAGAATCAATAACACTATCTGAGTTCTGAGTTCTTATAGATGCCAATCATTCTGAACTTCAAAGGATAGAGTGAGATGCCAAAACTGTTCGGAGGCAAAAAGCTACTAGTCCTGCTCATCTAATTGGAACTATGTTTCTTTGATGTTTTGGAGTCTATAGTATATTCTCTTCTTTTATCCTATTTTGATTTTCAGTTGCTTGGGGACAAGCAACAATTTAAGTTTGGTGTTGTGATGAGCGGATAATTTGTATGCTTTTTGGCATTGTTTTTAGTATGTTTTTAGTATCTTTTAGTTAGTTTTTAGTATATTTTTATTAGTTTTTAATTAAAATTCACTTTTCTGGACTTTACTATGAGTTTGTGTGTTTTTCTGTGATTTCAGGTATTTTCTGACTGAAATTGAGGGTCCTGAGCAAAAATCTGATCCAGAGACTGAAAAGGACTGCAGATGCTGTTGGATTCTGACCTCCCTGCACTCGAAGTGGATTTTCTGGAGCTACAGAAGCCCAATTGGCGCGCTCTCAACGGCATTGGAAAGTAGACATCCTGGGCTTTCCAGCAATATATAATAGTCCATACTTTGTTCAAGATTTGATGGCACAAACCCGCGTAGCAATCCGGCCTCAGAAATTCCAGCGTTAAACGCCGGAACTGGAATAAAAGTTGGAGTTAAACGCCCAAACTGGCATGAGAACTGGCGTTTAACTCCAGAAAAGGTCTCTACACGAATTTCCTTCATTGCTCAGCCCAAGCACACACCAGGTGGGCCAGGAAGTGGATTTTTCTGTCATTTACTCATTTCTGTAAACCTTAGGATACTAGTTTACTACTTATAGGACCTTTTTACATTGTAATCCGAACCTTATGACCTCATAACATTTTGTACACGTTCTTTCCACAGTATGAGCCTCTAAACCCCATGGTTGGGGGTGAGGAGCTCTGCTGTGTCTTGATGGATTAATGCAATTACTACTGTTTCTTATTCAATCATGCTTGCTTCCATTCTAAGATAACACTTGTTCTTAATCCGGATGAATGTGATGATCCGTGACAATCATCATCATTCTCAACTATGAACACGTGCCTGACAACCACCTCTGTTCTATCTTAGATTGAGTAGTTATCTCTTGGGTTCTTTCATCGGAATCTTCGTGGTATAGGCAGGACCTGATGGCAGCATTCAAGAGAATCCGGAAGGTCTAAACCTTGTCTGTGGTATTCTGAGTAGGATTCAATGATTGAATGACTGTGACGTGCTTCAAACCTGTAACCTACTGGGCGTTAGTGACAGACGCAAAAGAGTGATTCTATTCCGGTAGGGGAGGGAACCAAACCGGTGATTGGCAGCACTGTGACAGAGTGTGTGCATTAGCTTTCACTGCGCGGATGGGAGGTAGCTGCTGACAACAGTGAGACCCTACACGAGCTTGCCATGGAAGGAGACATGCGTGTTTGATGAAGAAGACAGTAGGAAAGCAGAGATTCGGAAGATGGAGCATCTCCAAACCTCAACCCATTCTCCATTACTGCAGTACAAGTAACCATTACATGTTCTTTTGCTTCTTACAATCAATCCTGATAATTTCTGATATCCTGACTAAGATTTACAAGATAACCATAGCTTGCTTCAAGCCGACAATCTCCGTGGGATCGACCCTTGCTCACGCAAGGTATTACTTGGACGACCCAGTGCACTTGCTGGTTAGTTGTGCGGGATTGCAAAAGTGTTATTGCAATTTCGTGCACCACTTGCCATGGATGGACCTTGCGTGTGAGAAGAGGATTCCAAGGAAGAGTAGAAGTTCAGAGGACAAAGCATCTCCAAAACTCCAACATATTTCTCATTACTGCCTAACAAGTAACGCTGTTCTCCTCTTTTATTTTTATAATCAAGTCTAGTAAATTCACTTTTAATCATAAACAAGTAACTCTATTGTTCAAGTAATCCAAACAATTTTCTTTGACATCCTGACTAAGATTAATAAAATAAGTATTGATTGCTTCAAACCAATAATCTCTGTGGATTCGACCCTTACTCACGTAAGGTATTACTTGGACGACCCAGTACACTTGCTGGTTAGTTGAACGGAGTTGTGTTCACTCGTGCCAATTTCTAAAATCCAATTACAAGGAAAAAGGATCACAATTTCGTCCACCATTAAGCAAACAATAGTCAATCGATTAATCTAGTCAGACAATCAAATTAGGGTTTTAAACAACTTGTAACATAAATAGCAAAGTAAACGAAAGCAAACAATGAGTGTTGAAAGCTAATATGATTTAAAAAGTTAAGATTTTAGAGATGTTAAAACTTTCAAATCAATACTTTTCACTTTCATTCTTGATCATGCAAAGATACATCTATGACAAATCATTAGTAATTAAACTCCAATTCCTTGGTGATTCAATTTCTCTTTAACCTAATTAATCACTAACCCCTTAGCCAACTACTTAAGAAAAGAGTCGAAGAACGTTCACTGATTTATAAAGCCACACAATTCATAAGAATCTCCCCTAGTTGATTTTATGTCACATATCAAGTCAAGTTTCAAAAATTAAGAGTTGTCATAATTGATTTTCAAGCTTAATTCAATTAATTAACTTTTTCAAGAGGTTAAGAGAATTCAAGTCAAAGAAGAATTGTTTCCCAACACATTCAAACCCTTTTTGATGAAGAATGAAACCTTTTCCTAAGAAGAAATTATTGCATGAATCAAAGGTAGAAAAGCTAATATTTAATCCATGGAATCAATAGAGCTCCTAACATTAACCAAAGAGAATTAGTTGCTCATGTTCTTCAGAGAAATCCTCAATTGTCCAAAGTGAAATTGCCAAAGAAGAGAAGAGGTTCGTGACTTCCTCTCTTATATACTAACCCTCATGAAATTTAAATTCAAACTTAAATAGAATCAAATCTAGCTAATTAATGATTGCCTCCAGCAAAGTTTTCAATCTTATCTTCTTGCAAATCCTTAATAAATGTTATGATTAGTGGGCTTTTAAGTTGAGCATTGGATTGTCCAAGTGAATGATGAAGAATTGGAGGTCTTGTGGCTTGATTTGAGGTCCATGAAAGTAGAAAACAATCTCACATGGTACGTGAGAGATTCACGTTGTACGTGAAGCCTTCTTGATGGCCCAAATTGCTCTTTGCTTGGTTCATGTTGTACATGAACAAATCCACGTTATATGTGGTATTGAAAACCTTTAATTGCGGCCTTTGTTTAGCCCCTAGCATTGTATGTAAAAAATCTCACGTACTACGTAAAAGTGCAATCGTGCATACGCATGCCTCATGTATATGCATGCTTCACCAAAATCTTCATGTTGTACGTACGCATGGGTCATGCATACGCATGATAGTCCACGTACAACAATGATGCCTTCATGTCCTACATTGATGTCTTCTACGTACAATGTTGAACTGGGATTCATGCATACACACAAGTCATGCGTACGCATGGCTGAGCATATTTCGCCACTTGTGCGTACACATGGGTCATGCGTATGCACGGCTTCCATTTTGGCGTTATATGCCAATGCTTACACATTGTACGCTGAGGGACTCAGTGCCCCTAGGAGTGCACTATGATTTGTCGTGGAATGTTATTTTTCCCATGTTGCACGTGAAGTTTTCTGTTCAATTCAAGGAGCTTTTTGTTTGTATCCAAAGATCTTTCTGTTTGCTCCTCCATTCTTGCACTTCTTGCTCAAAGTGGTTCCTTGCCTCCTTTTCTGTTTGATCTTTGCCAATTCTCTTCCAAATTCTCTGAAATCAATGAATACACACTTACTCCAAGTATTGCTCAATCAACCATCAAAACATTATTTAAGTTGCAATAATTCTTAGTTTATTGAATGGAATTCTAAGAAAAAAATACTAAAAATATGCACGCATCAATATTAAGTAACCTTAATTGTTTAGGGAAAAAAGAGATTGGAAGGGTGGGGTATAGGATTCTAGCACCGTGGAAAATGGAGTTTTTTTATTTCGTCTATTTCGGCTCCATGGCAACGAGCATGTGCACCTTATATTTGACATCCAAAGGAGAATCATGGTGAAACTAATGATGGAGCTTTCTAGAGGTTGGTGATGTTGGTGGCGGTGGATTCGTCTACTCGACCTTTGTGCAGGATGACCCACCTCTCACACCACTACCGATTCATGTTGCTAGTCTAGTGGAAGACATGGACATGGATAATGAAGACTCTGACAAAGAGTATTTTATCAATAGTAATAATAGTGGTTCTTCTGAAGATGATCATGAAGAGGAGTTTGTACCAGAGACACCGGTGAGGCAGTGGTGCACTATGTTTTGCCTCCCCCACCCCTACCACTACCTGATTCCGGCACAATCAGATGTACCAAATCACTACCATGTATTGGATCTGGACATGATGCATGAGAAATCTCTATTTTCCAACAGTGGGGAAGACGATTATAACCTAGATAGTGGGGTACAGTTTTGGGTCAGCCACAGATTTAAAAGTAGATATACAATAATGTAGGGTGTAAAGAACTACAGGATTCGCAGAAGTGCTGAGTACCAAATTGTTGAATTGGACCGATTAAAGTACTGTGTACATTGTCACCAATCTGCAACTGGATGTCCTTGGAGTCTCCATGTAGCACTCCGATAGAATCTCGGAAATTGGTGACGTCAAGTTTAATTATGGCATTTTTACTCATTTATGATTGTTATATCTAGTGTAGTTTCCAACCATGAATGTTTTATTTCGTTAGGGAGGTCTGGAGGGTTGGTAGAGCACATACGTATTTAGCACCCACCATGTCCCAAGACCATCGACAGTTGGACAGCACCCTTATCTGTAGTGTCATACTGCCATTGATACAGTCCAACCCATCCATCAGCATCCTGATCCTACAGGGTGTAGTTCGGCAAAGTTATCACTTCAAACCCTCGTATAGAAATGTCTAGATGGCGAAGTAAAAGGCAATTGCGTAGATATACGGGGACCGGAAAGAGTCATACAACAAGGTGCCAAAGCTGCTACAAGCACTGCAGAGTTATTTTCCCGGAACAATATGTGAGCTCAGAGCCTTACCTTACTATGATGGACACCTTATGGTCTGTGACTATAGCATGTTTGACAAAGTATTCTGGGCCTTTCCATCTTGTGTTGAGGCTTTCAAGCATTGCAAGCTATTTATTTCTATCGATAGTACACATTTGTATAGCAAATATGGTGGTGTGTTGCTTATTGCAGTGGCACAAGACGGCAACAGCAATATCCTTCTTATTGCTTTTGCAATTATAGAGTGTGAGAGTATGGAGTCATGGTCTTTATTCCTGACTAATTTGAGACGACATGTCACTCCATAGGAAGGCCTATTGATTATATCTGATAGATCCTAGGTGATCAAGACTGCCTAAGGGCCGATGATAGTGGTTGGCATCCTCCCAAGGCATTCTATGCTTATTGTGTGAGGCACATAGCCGTAAACTTCATGTCTCATTTCAAGTCTGGTGAGGAAAAGTGACACTTCATAAACGTTGCTTATAGTTCTAGCAAGGCTGGGTACGAGTGGTACATAGATGCTTGGGAGGTTTGTTGCAAGAAATGGCAGACTGGGCTAGTAGGTTCAATAAAGAAATATGGCTACAACACTGCGATGGCGATCGCTGATTTGGTCACATAACAAGAAATCTCTCGGAGTGAATCAATGTAGTGTTTAAGGGTACATGGTACTTGTGATCTCTATCATCTTGCAATACACTTACAAGAGGCTACAGAAGTTGTTCGTCATGAAGGGCAGGGAGGCACAGGCACAACTGGTGGCTGGAAATTGTTTCTCCCAATGGCTAATGGCTGCCGTTGAAAAGAACAAAGAGGGCATCCCGAAGATGTGTGTTACTCACTGTGACAGACGGCTTCGGTTTTTGTCGTTGAGGGGTTAGAGCCTTTTGAGGGGTGGTCCCAAGGTTCGTTCCGTGTTCGGCTCATGGCGGGGATGTGTGACTGTGGCATTTTCCAATCTCTCCATTTTCCATACCGTTATGCGCTTGCCGCTTGTGCCGTCACAAGTATCGAGTAGGCTCCATATGTTTATCTAGTGTACATGAAGGAAGTTGTGTTCAAGGTATATGAGATGGAGTTTCTGGTATACTAGATGAGGTGCTTTGGCCGGGTTGGTATGGAACATGGCTTCATCCTAACCCTTCATGCATAGGAAGGCTACTGGAAGACCTGTGTTCAATTGGTTTCGGAATGACATGGATGAGGGTGGTGCACGAAATTGTGATCACTACAACTTCGCACAACTAACCAGCAAGTGCACTGGGTCGTCCAAGTAATACCTTACGCGAGTAAGGGTCGATCCCACGGAGATTGTTGGTATGAAGCAAGCTATGGTCACCTTGTAAATCTCAGTCAGGCAGACTCAAATGGGTATAGTGATAAACAAATAAAGCATAAAGATAAAGATAGAGATACTTATGTATATCATTGGTGAGAGCTTCAGATAAGCGTATGAAGATGCCTTCCCTTCCGTCTCTCTGCTTTCCTACTGTCTTCATCCAATCCTTCTTACTCCTTTCCATGGCAAGCTTATGCAAGGGTTTCACCGTTGTCAATGGCTACCTCCCATCCTCTCATTGGAAATACGTTCCTGATGCTCTGTCACAGCATCGGCTATCCATCTGTCGGTTCTCAATCAGGCCGGAATAGAATCCAGTGATTCTTTTGCGTCTGTCACTAACGCCCCGCCCTCAGGAGTTTGAAGCACGTCACAGTCATTCAATCATTGAATCCTACTCAGAATACCACAGACAAGGTTTAGACCTTCCGGATTCTCTTGAATGCCGCCATCAGTTCTCGCCTATACCACGAAGATTCTGGTTAAAGAATCCAAGAGATAAACACTAGAGCCTTGGTTGCTTGTAGAACAGAAGTGGTTGTCAGTCACTTTGTTCATAAGTGAGAATGATGATGAGTGTCACGGATCATCACATTCATCAAGTTGAAGAACAAGTGATATCTTGGACAAAGAACAAGCGGAATTGAATAGAAGAACAATAGTAATTGCATTAATACTCGAGGTACAGCAGAGCTCCACACCTTAATCTATGGTGTGTAGAAACTCCACCGTTGAAAATACATAAGAACAAGGTCTAGGCATGGCCGTGAGGCCAGCCTCTCAAATGATCTAAGAACTAGATGTCCAAAGATGAAAATACAATAGTAAAAGGTCCTATATATAGAGAACTAGTAGCCTAGGGTGTACAGAGATGAGTAAATGACATAAAAATCCACTTCCGGGCCCACTTGGTGTGTGCTTGGGCTGAGCAATGAAGCATTTTCGTGTAGAGACTCTTCTTGGAGTTAAACGCCAGCTTTTATGCCAATTTGGGCGTTTAACTCCCATTTAGGTGCCAGTTCCGGCGTTTAACGCTGGAATTTCTGTAGGTGACTTTGAGCGCCGGTTTGGGCCATCAAATCTTGGGCAAAGTATGGACTATCATATATTGCTGGAAAGCCCAGGATGTCTACTTTCCAATGCCGTTGAGAGCGCGCCAATTGGGCTTCTGTAGCTCCAGAAAATCCACTTCGAGTGCAGGGAGGTCAGAATCCAACAGCATCTGTAGTCCTTTTGAGTCTCTGGATCAGATTTTTGCTCAGATCCCTCAATTTCAGCCAGAAAATACCTGAAATCACAGAAAAACACACAAACTCATAGTAAAGTCCAGAAAAGTGAATTTTAATTAAAAACTAATAAAAATATACTAAGAACTCAACTAAAACTACCAAAAACATACTAAAAACAATGCCAAAAAGCGTACAAATTATCCGCTCATCACAACACCAAACTTAAATTGTTGCTTGTCCCCAAGCAACTGAAAATCAAATAAGATAAAAAGAAGAGAATATACTATAGACTCCAAATTATCAATGAAACTAAGCTCCAAATTAGATGAGCGGGACTAGTAGCTTTTTGCCTCCGAACAGTTTTGGCATCTCACTTTATCCTTTGAAATTCAGAATGATTGGCTTCTTTAGGAACTCAGAATCCAGATAGTGTTATTGATTCTCCTAGTTAAGTATGATGATTCTTGAACACAGCTACTTATTGAGTCTTGGCTGTGGCCCAAAGCACTTTGTCTTCCAGTATTACCACCGGATACATACATGCCACAGACACATAATTGGGTGAACCTTTTCAGATTGTGACTCAGCTTTGCTAGAGTCCCCAATTGGAGGTGTCCAGGGTTCTTAAGCACACTCTTTTTGCCTTGGATCACAACTTTATTTCTTTCTTTTTCTTTTCTTTTTCTTTCTCCCCCTTTTTTTTTTTCTTTTTCATTTTTCTCTTTCTCTTTTTTTTTTTTTTGTATTCACTGCTTTTTCTTGCTTCAAGAATCATTTTTATGATTTTTCAGATCCTCAGTAACATGTCTCCTTTTTCATCATTCTTTCAAGAGCCAACAACTTTAACATTCATGAACCACAAATTCAAAAGACATATGCACTGTTTAAGCATACATTCAGAAAACAAAAAGTATTGTCACCACATCAAACTAATTAAGCTAGTTTTAAAGATGAATTTGAAATCCTGTACTTCTTGTTCTTTTGTGATAAAAACAGTTTTCATTTAAGAAAGGTGATGGATTCATATTCATAGCTTTAAGGCATAGACACTAAGACACTAATGATCATAAGACACAAACATGGATAAACATAAAGCATAATTTCCGAAAAACAAAAAAATAAAGAACAAGGAGATTAAAGAGCGGGTCCACCTTAGTGATGGCGGCTTATTCTTCCTCTTGAAGATCCTATGGAGTGCTTGAGCTCCTCAATGTCTCTTCCTTGTCTTTGTTGCTCCTCTCTCATGATTCTTTGATCTTCTCTAATTTCATGGAGGAGAATGGAGTGTTCTTGGTGCTCCACCCTTAGTTGTCCCATGTTGGAACTCAATTCTCCTAGGGAGGTGTTTAGTTGCTCCCAATAGTCTTGTGGAGGAAAGTGCATCCCTTGAGGTATCTCAGGGATCTCATGATGAGAAGGGTCTCTTGTTTGCTCCATCCTTCTCTTAGTGATGGGCTTGAGGTCATGCCTTCTCAGTTGAACCGGCTTTGGATGCCATAAATGGTTATGGAAAAACAAAAAGCAATGCTTTTACCACACCAAACTTAAAAGGCTTGCTCGTCCTCGAGCAAAGGAAGAAAGAAGAGAGTAGAAGAAGAAGAAATGAGGAAGAAGGGAGTGGCTGTGTTTCGGCCATAGAGTGGGAGAAGTGGTGTTTAGGTGGTGTGAAAATGAAGGAGTGAAGAAGGGTTTATGGGGAAGAGGTATTGAGGTGATTGGTGAATGGGTGAAGAAGAAGAGAGTGTGGTGGGGTTTGGTGGGGATCCTATGGGGTCCACAGATCCTGTGGTGTCAAGGAAAAGTCATCCCTGCACCAAATGGCACTCAAAATCACGTTTTGAGCCATTTCTGGCGTTAAACGCTGGGCTGGTGCCCATTCCTGGCGTTTAACGCCAGGTTCTTGCCCTTTCCTGGCGTTTAACGCCAGTCTGGTGCCCCTTTCTGGCGTTAAACGCCCAGAATGGTGCCAGACTGGGCGTTAAATGCCCAACTGCTAGGTTTACTGGCGTTTGAACGCCAGCAACTTCTTCCTCCAGGGTGTGCTGTTTTTCTTCCTGTTTTTCATTTTGTTTTTGCTTTTTCAATGGATTTTGTGACTTCTTATGATCATCAACCTAAAAAAAAAAACATAAAACAACAAAGAGAAATATATAAAATATAATCATTGGGTTGCCTCCCAACAAGCGCTTCTTTAATGTCAGTAGCTTGACAGAGGGCTCTCATGGAGCCTCACAGATACTCAGAGCAATGTTGGAACCTCCCAACACCAAACTTAGAGTTTGAATGTGGGGGTTCAACACCAAACTTAGAGTTTGGTTGTGGCCTCCCAACACCAAACTTAGAGTTTGACTGTGGGGGCTCTGTTTGTCTCTGATTTGAGAGAAGCTCTTCATGCTTCTTCTCCATGATGACAGAGGGGTATCCTTGAGCCTTAAACACAAAGGATTCTTCATTCACTTGAATGATCAGTTCACCTCCATCAACATCAATCACAGCCTTTGCTGTGGCTAGGAAGGGTCTGCCAAGGATGATAGATTCATCCATGCACTTCCCAGTCTCTAGGACTATGAAATCAGTAGGGATGTAATGGTCTTCAATCTTCACCAATACATCCTCTACAAGTCCATGAGCTTGTTTTCTTGAGTTGTCTGCCATCTCTAGTGAGATTTTTGCAGCTTGTACCTCAAAGATCCTTAGCTTCTCCATTACTGAGAGAGGCATGAGGTTTACACTTGACCCTAAGTCACACAGAGCCTTCTTGAAGGTCATGGTGCCTATGGTACAAGGTATGGAAAACTTCCCAGGATCTTGTCTCTTTTGAGGTAATTCCTGCCTAGACAAGTCATCCAGTTCTTTGGTGAGCAAAGGAGGTTCATCCTCCCAAGTCTCATTTCCAAATAACTTGTCATTTAGCTTCATGATTGCTCCAAGGTATTTAGCAACTTGCTCTTCAGTGACATACTCATCCTCTTCAGAGGAAGAATACTCATCAGAGCTCATGAAAGGCAGAAGTAAGTCCAATGGAATCTCTATGGTCTCATTTTGAGCCTCAGATTCCCATGGTTCCTCACTAGGGAACTCATTGGAGGCCAGTGCACGCCCAGTGAGGTCCTCCTCAGTGGCGTTTACTGCCTCTCCTTCCTCTCCAAATTCGGCCATGTTGATGGCCTTGCACTCTCCTTTTGGATTTTCTTCTGTATTGCTTGGAAGAGTACTTGGAGGGAGTTCAGTAACTTTCTTGCTCAGCTGTCCCACTTGTGCCTCCAAATTCCTAATGGAGGATCTTGTTTCAGTCATGAAACTTTGAGTGGTTTTGATTAGATCAGAGACCATGGTTGCTAAGTCAGAGGGGTTCTGCTTAGAATTCTCTGTCTGTTGCTGAGAAGATGATGGAAAAGGTTTGCTATTGCTAAACCTATTTCTTCCACCATTGTTGTTGTTGAAACCTTGTTGAAGTCTCTCTTGATTCTTCCATGAGAAATTTGGGTGATTTCTCCATGAAGAATTGTAGGTGTTTCCATAGGGTTCTCCTAGGTAATTCACCTCTTCCATTGAAAGGTTCTCAGGATCATAAGCTTCTTCCTCAGATGAAGCATCCTTAGTACTGCTTGGTGCATTTTGCATTCCAGACAGACTTTGAGAAATTAAATTGACTTGTTGAGTCAATATCTTGTTCTGAGTCAATATGGCATTCAGAGTATCAATCTCAAGAACTCCTTTCTTCTGACTAGTCCCAATGTACAGGATTCCTTTCAGAAGTGTACATGAATTGGTTATTTGCAACCATTTCAATTAGTTCTTGAGCTTCTGTAGGCGTCTTCTTCAGATGAAGAGATCCTCCAGCAGAGCTATCCAGAGACATCTTGGATAGTTCAGAGAGACCATCATAGAAAATACCTATGATGCTCCATTCAGAAAGCATGTCAGATGGGCATTTTCTGATTAATTGTTTGTATCTTTCCCAAGCTTCATAGAGGGATTCTCCATCCTTCTGTCTGATGGTTTGGACTTCCACTCTAAGCTTACTCAATTTTTGAGGTGGAAAGAACTTTGCCAAGAAGGCATTGACTAGCTTTTCCCATGAGTCCAGGCTTTCTTTAGGTTGTGAGTCCAACCATGTCCTAGCTCTGTCTCTTACAGCAAAAGGGAATAGCATAAGTCTATAGACCTCAGGGTCTACCCCCTTAGTCTTGACAGTGTCACAGATTTGCAAGAATTCAGCTAAGAACTGATGAGGATCTTCCAATGGAAGTCCATGGAACTTGCAATTCTGTTGCATTAGAGAAACTAATTGAGGCTTAAGCTCAAAGTTGTTTGCTCCAATGGCAGGGATAGAGATGCTTCTCCCATAGAAGTCGGGAGTAGGTGCATTAAAGTCACCCAGCACCTTCCTTGCATTGTTGGCATTGTTGTTGTTTTCGGCTGCCATGGGTTCTTTTTCTTTGAAGAATTCGGTCAGGTCCTCAACAGAGAGTTGTGCCTTAGCTTCTCTTAGCTTCCGCTTCAAGGTCCTTTTAGGTTCAGGGTCAGCTTCAACAAGAATGCATTTGTCTTTGTTCCTGCTCATATGAAAGAGAAGAAAACAAGAAAATATGGAATCCTCTATGTCACAGTATAGAGATTCCTTGAGGTGTCAGAGGAAGAAAAATGGAAGACAGAGGTAGAAAATTCGAACTTATCAAAGAAGATGGAGTTCGAATTTTGCATTAAGGAATAGTGTTAGTCCATAAATAGAAGGATGTGATAAGAAGGGAAGTAATTTTCGAAAATTTAAGTAAAAGATTTTGAAAACATTTTGAAAAACACTTAATTGATTTTCGAAAATAAGAGTGGAAAAGAAATCAAGTGATTTTTGAAAAAGATTTTGAAATTAGAAATTAAAAAGATTTGATTGAAAACTTATTTTGAAAAAGATGTGATTAAAAAGATATGATTTGAAAACAATTTTAAAAGATATGATTTTAAAAATTAATGACTTGCCTAACAAGAAAAGATATGATTCAAACATAAAACCTTCCTCAACAGAAAAGGCAAAAAATGTTCAATCAAATCATTAATTGTTAGTAAGTATCTTTGAAAAAGGAAGGAAATTGATTTTGAAAACATTTGATTGAAAAGATATGATTTGAAAAAGATTTGATTTTGAAAAACTTTGAAAACTTGAGAAAAAATTGATTTTGAAAACAAAATCTTCCCCCTTTGCCATCCTGGCGTTAAACGCCCAGAATGGTGCACATTCTGGCGTTTAACGCCCAAACTACTACCCTTTTGGGCGTTAAACGCCCAACCAGGCACCCTGGCTGGCGTTTAAACGCCAGTCTGTCTTCTTCACTGGGCATTTTTGAATGCCCAGCTTTTTCTGTGTGATTCCTCTGCAGTATGTTCTGAATCTTCAATTCTTTGTATTATTGACTTGAAAAGACACAAATAAAAAATATTTTTGGATTTTTAATAATGAGGAATAATCAAAATGCAACTAAAATCAAATAACAATGCATGCAAGACACCAAACTTAGCAGTTTGTATATATGAGAAACAACAAAACACTCAAGTCAATAGAATTCAAAGATTAAAACAAGAAAATCATCAAGAACAACTTGAAGATTAATGAAGACACATGCATGAATGCAGTAAGAATAGAAACATGCAATTGACACTAAACTTAAGATGAGACTCTAGACTCAAACAAGAAATATTTTTGGATTTTATGCTTTTGTAAATTTTTTTTTTGTTATTTTTCAAAAATTAGGTGAAAAGGAAAATAAAGGTATCAAAATTCTTAATGAGAATTCCAGGAATCATGCAATGTTAGTCTAAAGCTTTAGTCTAAAGGAATTAGACATAGCTAGCTAAGCTTCAGCAAGACATTGCATTCAAGAGCTAAATTGATGATGATCAATCAGCTTTGGTGATGATAAAAACATCACCTTGAAACACTAGAATTCATTCTTAAGAACTCTGAAAAAAATAATACCTAATCTAAGCAACAAGATGAACCGTCAGTTGTCCATACACAAACAATCCCCGGCAACGGCGCCAAAAACTTGGTGCACGAAATTGTGATCACTACAACTTCGCACAACTAACCAGCAAGTGCACTGGGTCGTCCAAGTAATACCTTACGCGAGTAAGGGTCGATCCCACGGAGATTGTTGGTATGAAGCAAGCTATGGTCACCTTGTAAATCTCAGTCAGGCAGACTCAAATGGGTATAGTGATAAACGAATAAAGCATAAAGATAAAGATAGAGATACTTATGTATATCATTGGTGAGAGCTTCAGATAAGCGTATGAAGATGCCTTCCCTTCCGTCTCTCTGCTTTCCTACTGTCTTCATCCAATCCTTCTTACTCCTTTCCATGGCAAGCTTATGCAAGGGTTTCACCGTTGTCAATGGCTACCTCCCATCCTCTCATTGGAAATACGTTCCTGATGCTCTGTCACAGCATCGGCTATCCATCTGTCGGTTCTCAATCAGGCCGGAATAGAATCCAGTGATTCTTTTGCGTCTGTCACTAACGCCCCGCCCTCAGGAGTTTGAAGCACGTCACAGTCATTCAATCATTGAATCCTACTCAGAATACCACAGATAAGGTTTAGACCTTCCGGATTCTCTTGAATGCCGCCATCAGTTCTCGCCTATACCACGAAGATTCTGGTTAAAGAATCCAAGAGAAACACTAGAGCCTTGGTTGCTTGTAGAACAGAAGTGGTTGTCAGTCACTTTGTTCATAAGTGAGAATGATGATGAGTGTCACGGATCATCACATTCATCAAGTTGAAGAACAAGTGATATCTTGGACAAAGAACAAGCGGAATTGAATAGAAGAACAATAGTAATTGCATTAATACTCGAGGTACAGCAGAGCTCCACACCTTAATCTATGGTGTGTAGAAACTCCACCGTTGAAAATACATAAGAACAAGGTCTAGGCATGGCCGTGAGGCCAGCCTCTCAAATGATCTAAGAACTAGATGTCCAAAGATGAAAATACAATAGTAAAAGGTCCTATATATAGAGAACTAGTAGCCTAGGGTGTACAGAGATGAGTAAATGACATAAAAATCCACTTCCGGGCCCACTTGGTGTGTGCTTGGGCTGAGCAATGAAGCATTTTCGTGTAGAGACTCTTCTTGGAGTTAAACGCCAGCTTTTATGCCAGTTTGGGCGTTTAACTCCCATTTAGGTGCCAGTTCCGGCGTTTAACGCTGGAATTTCTGTAGGTGACTTTGAGCGCCAGTTTGGGCCATCAAATCTTGGGCAAAGTATGGACTATCATATATTGCTGGAAAGCCCAGGATGTCTACTTTCCAATGCCATTGAGAGCGCGCCAATTGGGCTTCTGTAGCTCCAGAAAATCCACTTCGAGTGCAGGGAGGTCAGAATCCAACAGCATCTGTAGTCCTTTTGAGTCTCTGGATCAGATTTTTGCTCAGATCCCTCAATTTCAACCAGAAAATACCTGAAATCACAGAAAAACACACAAACTCATAGTAAAGTCCAGAAAAGTGAATTTTAATTAAAAACTAATAAAAATATACTAAGAACTCAACTAAAACTACCAAAAACATACTAAAAACAATGCCAAAAAGCGTACAAATTATCCGCTCATCAGAGGGCGAACGCCAGGAGAAGAGGTGTGGTCTATACAGGCAAGTCGGAAATACTAGGAGAGGTTGTCCCAACCAACCCATGGACGAAGCTTAGATGGTTGTTTCCATTTTTTAGGACAAGTAGTTACCAAGTTATTTAAAATTGAGCTTTCTTTTTCCGAGTTGCACCCAAGGTTTATTTTCTTTGTGTAAAATAATATGAATGTCATGTTATCCTTTTGTCTTGATCGTTTATGCCATAATTGAATATTGTGTTCTTTGTTAATAATTTTATGGTGTCTTTTATCATTATTTTTATGTTTACTTCGTATGTTTTAGACTTTAGTACCAAACATCACTGAAGTTGCATACATCATAAAACATTCAGTACAAAAAAAGTGTGGATAAGACAAGTTTTAAAACATGATAAACGAAATAATAAATAACATAAAATCGTAGTATTGGTGGTCCTGGTAGTGCATCCGATGTTCGGTGCCACATCGCGGAGGCTGTGCCTAGCGCTGAGGTCTACTAGGCCGTGGAGGCTGTGCTTGTGTAGAGGGATCTTGTGGTTGCGGTGGTGGAGTGGGTGAAAGTGGGACATAGTAACCTCCCGAGTAAAGAACATGGGTATACTAATGCATCTGAGGCTGATGTTGAGGTAGTGTAGGTTACGGCGGTGTAAGCTGTGGACGGGATGACCTAACCAGGAGTCCGTAGTCCACTGACAGTGGAGTCACATACTGAGCACCCGGCCGCACCCCTGCTCTGTATGACATGCTAGGGCCTAGTGATGTGTATGAAATCCAGGCTGAGGTACACGCAGGAGCAGAGGAACAAGGAACCCATCCAGTGCTTTGCACCCTGGCAGTGCAAAACTACTCCGCGAGGCGTTATATCAAGGTCTGGTTGGTGGTATGAATCTTGAATGCATCCCCAAATCCTATCTTCTCCACCATCTACTCCCCATGATAACTGATAGATGGCCCGTCATCATGCCATCCAGGTGGTGAAGTGTCTCATATGTCCCGATGAACTTGTGAACTTGAACCAGATAGATGACGTGGTGGGGGAGGTGGAGGAGGAGGTGGTGTTGGTGGTGGTGAGTCATCACTGCCAGCTAGGATGTTACCGTTCTTTTTTTCTCAGTCAAACTCAACCTCCTCCTCAGACTCCACATCCAAGTGCTCCATGCGAGGCCTGACCCTATCCCTCTGAGCCCATGCGGCTGCTCTACACTCTCTTGCACCCTTTTTTCTCCTAGTAGGCTTCCGAGTGTCTTCCCAAACCTCCCTAGCACGCCAACGACAATCGGAGACGTCTCGGGGAAGGTGAAAAACATTTCTTGACTGGCTGGCAGTAGGCTGGACGTCAGCTAGTAAATCGAACAGCCTAGGATCACCAAGTACATTCTGGCCTGATAGATGCTTAACACGACAAGCACCCCCGGTTCCAATTCCAATACTCCTGTGTAGGCCTATAGTCGAAGCAATGCTGAATGGAGATCTTGTGGCCCTTTGTAAATTGTGCCCTCTAGCGATCATACCAGTCAACAAGTCTGTCAGGCCACCAGACTTCCTCCCCTCATCTTCTGAATATTAGAAACCTGTCGACGTTGACCGGAGCTTCGGGCACCGGCTGCTCTCCATTAAACTGGCACTTCACCCGGTCAACCTAGTAAAACTCGACAATGTTGAAGCAGATGAGGGGGACAACAGACATCCATGTCCCCCACTCTGCCTCATCCAGCATCCACTGCGGGCACATAGCTGGCAGTGTAGGGTTGTCGTACGGCATCCAGACAAATTGCAATATAAGTTGTGAGGTAATCATTAGTAATACAAGATAAATTAAAGGATAAGTTATTCATGCAACTACAAGAGAGTAAAATCTTATTGCTAACCTCATACATCAGTAATTGATCTAGCGATAGACGCCATCAGAGGACCCTCTGCTCATGCTGGTCCCTGCTATGCTGGGGCAACCCTATCAGCAGTTGCAAGAATAACATGAATTCAGTTTATGGAACATCATAATGAGTTACAAATTTGAAACACAAGTAAACCATAAAGGATGGTTACCTCGCTGCCATAGGGTACATGTAAACCTGTCGGTCAAGTGGACACCACTGCGAAAATCTCTGGGATATCTAAGACATTAATAGCGGAGTGCATCCAGCTATGTCTGTCGTCCATTGGTGTGCTACAGAGCACAAAGAATGGTAGGTCCATGCAAGCATCGCCGGACCCCAAGACAGACCACGGCACGTCTGAAAGTCAGCAAGTAGTGACAGCCACTGAAGATGGACCAGATTGTTCGATTTGTCTGTCATCGGGTAACCCCCAATCAGTAACATGATGTAATACCTCACACACTATCAGAGGGTGTCCAGATCAGTGGTCTCGGGCATATGTCGGACTCGCTCCCGAAGCCATGTCAGTTTCAAGGAAAAAGACTCCTTCCTCTGCGCTCCCTGCTGTTGAACCATTGGAGGCCTAGCACCAAGTAGTCACTCCACCAACTCCTAGGTCTTAGTGTCATACCATCTGTAGAAATCACGAAAGCAACCCACTGGCTCCCTATACGCGCGTAGCCGAGGTAGTATGTAACGTCTTGTAAGGTGATGGTGCACTCACCCCATGGCAGGTGGAACGTGTGGATCTCCAGACGCCAGCACTCCATGAATGCTGTGATCAGGGAGTTGTCAAAGACGAAGTCCTTGAGAGGCACCGTGTTGCCGAAGTCAGCCTCCCTCAAATATGGGACGATGGCATCTGGTGGTGCAAGTGTGTGACTCACTTGTTGAGGAAGAAGTAGGCGAGACCCTGACAAAAAAAAAAATGATCACAATTAGAAAAATAAAATACCAATGAGCATTGACATAACAAACTGAGTTAACTATTATATACATTTATTTAACAGAAATTTATAAATATGTACTAACTGAATATATTTAAACAAAACTTATTATGTTAATAATTACTAAGTTAATTAATAAATATCTCCTCAATACATTAATTAAAATAAAAATATTTACTAAAGTAATTAATAATCTAATTAATAAATTTTTACTTAATAATTTAATTTAGGTAAATACAAAATTACATAATTGTTTACTTAAAAAATAACTTTTATTTGGATAGTTAACAACTAAATTAATAAATTAAGAAACATATAGTTAATAAATTAACTTCAAGTAAAACATCTACCACAACATTTAATATCTAAATTAATAATTATGTACTTAATAACTTAATTACAAAAAATCAGAATTACATTCCTAAAATCATACCCTATTAGTGATCTGTTGCTAACGATACATTTAGCCACCTAAATCATAAATTGTATAATAGTTCTTGGCAACTATCCTAACCATGGATATACATATATGCGATAACATAAACATGAAGATAATAAAACTAACCGTGAAATTGGTTGCCCCAGTATCGTGCCATATCGCGTTCAGTCGATGATGTCCAGACTACGTACATCTGCATGCACCATCTTAGAGTTACTCAACGATATGGACAAAAAAGGATAGAAGAGGGGAAAAGTGGTCAAAATGTTAGAAATGGGGCTGGAACGCTGCTGTCAACGATATGTATATATAGGCCGCACCCAGTTTTATATCATTTACAGTGTAAATGGTAAACGAGATAAGTTTACAATATCTCTTTTACATTGTAAATAAAATATACACGTATCACTCGCTCTGTCTCATCTTGTTTAGACATACTATGTATTTTTGGAATTATTTATTTTAATAAATAAAATATTTTTTATGTATTTAAAAAGATCCCTCATCTTATATAATGTTGTGGTAGTTAGAAATCGAATAATTTTTATAAGTACCACCCTCTCATTTCACACCAAAAACCATCTTGCTCTGATCTCGTCTCATCCAATCCCGTCAAACCCACACAGGTACGAAGATTACGATTATAGGGATGTTAATGGGGCAAGGCGGGGGCGGGGGATGCTCCCTGCTCCCCATCTCCAACCCCAGATTTACTCCCCGTCCCTGCCCCCGTTCCCCGCCGTGGGGGAATATTGCTCTCCATCCCCATTACCCACAGGGCTCCATTCTCCGCGGGGACCCCATTCCCCATCTATCTGATAGATCTAATTAATTATTAATTTCCATATGAATAGAGGTGTAAGTGTCCATTCTATAAAAAAATAACAAGATTTTATACAAAACGTCTAAACAACAAGATGGTGACTTCTTTCGAAATGACCAATGGGGGATGCAACGGCAAGCCAGAGGATAGAGAAGTGGACAAGGTGGGAGACGCGGCAACAAAGAGGAGAATGGACATGGCGACAAAGATACAGAAAGGAACACCGCAAATAGAGAGCACGATGCAGTGATGATCATGGCACGGTGAGGTGTGACGATGCGGTGAGAAGGGAGAGCAGCGAGAAGGTGGCTGCAGAGAGGTTGGATGGAGTATGGACAACGTTAGAGATTTCTGAATTGAAGAAGAGTTATGCAAATGAGGATTAGGAGTTTTGGGTTTCTATATATATGTGTGTGTGTGTGAAATGACGAAAAAACATATATGAGAAATAAACTATTAAGGACAATTCAATAAATTTATAAACTTCGGGGATTAGCGGGGATAGGGCGGGGATCTCCGCTCAGGTCCCCGCGTCTGCTTCGGGGGAATTTCGCCCCCCGTCCCTATCCCCACGGAAAAAATTCCCCACAATCGGATCCCCATTCGAGACAGTCCCTGCAGAGATCTCCGCGTTTCGGGGAGTTTTGCCATCCCTAAGTACGAATATATTAATTGCCCCTAGCAAGTATTCGAATTCATTATGAATCTTCAAAAATTAGAACATTTATGTGTGAAATTATTATTGGAGAACCTTCGGTAAGTCAAGCAAATAGAAACCAATTACTGTTGACGTACATTGCCTTCCAATATATATCGAACTAATGCAAGTACATCTATTTTAAATTATTGAAGACAGAAAACACTAAAAGAAGTAAACAAAACTTAAAAACATAGAATCTGTCTACAGAGTTCACTTCGTTCCGCTACTGTGCTTAATTAATAAAACCAAATAATTCGCCGACAAGAAGTTATGTAGTGTATGAATCTTGTTGGGTTCCATATTCCATGTTCGCGAACATGAAATGTACATCATCAACATACAGATGGAGGGTACGGTGTGCTATTGAGTTCTGTGTCTTTTGTTTCAGTTGCCAGCCAGTCTTTGACTGTGTTTGTTCAAATTTATATTCTGTATGATGAAATTAAAATATAGGAAGAGTTTTACATTGGACTAAATTTTTCACATATCAGTAACTTTTGTGTGAAACACGAGAATATTTAACTATTTTTATATTTTATGCTGTTATAATAACAACACAATTTGACAATGTCTTTAATATTTAAAAAATAAAACATCAATAACGTATTGTGAATACTTTTTTTAATTATATATAATGTTTTGTATTGTCGAATTACAGAATCTACAATGGTATATATCACATAGTTTAGATTATTTTTGACGAAATTTTTCCTTAATGGTCCAATATAGAAAACTAAGTTTCTTTCATATGAATCAATGTATTTGTATTGGTATATGATATTCTAATATTTTTAGGGTTGAGAGTTATGATAAAAGAATTTAGAAGGATTAGATTGATGGGAAAAAAAATGAGCTGTGTTGAAACCAGTGAAAACGAAGTTTTTTATTATTCGGATAACACATATGTATTAAAAAATTATTATTTTGTAATATATATATATATATATATATATATATATATATATATATATTAAATAATCACAAATTAAATTATTTTATATTATATAATTTATATAATTATAATTTTATTTATTGTCATAAATATTGAATTGACTAAATTATTATTATTTTTAATTTAAAATTAAATGAGAATAAACGAAGAGATATTATTTTATTTGAATTTTAGGATTTAATAGGTGTCACATTCAAATATAAATAGTAACTTTAGAATTTTGGTTCCAATACATCAAAATCGCCTCCATAGCCATTTTTCCATCAGAGGAATTGTGATTCAACCCTATTAAAAATACAAAAGGTTTTGGTTGAGAAAAATCAAAGATTCAAACTCTTTTAATCATGTTCACAAATTTAAATACACTTTCCTTTCAGATATATTTTTTAATGATTTAACCTAAATTATAGTTGTTAGAATCGAATTTATTCTAGAAAGGAAAAAATGTGATTTTTATGGCTTAATATGATAGAGGAGATTGAGACAAGAATTTCAATACTAATTTTATAGAAATCGGACCAAAATTGGACCGAACGGGCTAAATCGGACCAA
Source organism: Arachis stenosperma (assembly GCF_014773155.1). Lineage (NCBI taxonomy): Eukaryota > Viridiplantae > Streptophyta > Magnoliopsida > Fabales > Fabaceae > Arachis > Arachis stenosperma. The sequence goes on along the minus strand of NC_080379.1, from coordinate 50,822,839 downwards.
CTGGACCCATATTGGGCCCTTGGCCCAACCTACCTAAATCTAAAGAACCCTAAAAAAGCACACTCTCTCCTCTCTACACACTCATACACGCTGAAAATTACAAAGAATGGGGAAGAACACTCTCTCAAAGTTCTATCTCTCACTTAATCTTCAAACCACCATAACTTTTGATCTAGAGCTCCGATTGCAGCACCGTTTGTGACCACACGTTCACGGAAAAGAGTTCTATAAAACCCACAACTTTATTCTTGAGGTAAGCCACGATTTTGGTTCAGTTGTTCATCCCTTAATTTCGAATTTCATAGAGAAAAGTATTGAGATTTTGGGCTCTCTGATGTTATAGGACCTAAATCTCTTTAAGGAGAAGATTAATCTTGTCTCCTTGAACCTTGAGTGTGGTAAGATTCTCAACCCTAGTGGCATTTGTTGGTTCATGATACTTGGGTATGGAATTGTTGTGTTTGGGTATGATAATTGTGGCTTAGGTAGTGTGTATGTGAATATTGAAGCTTGATTGAGATTTTGGAAAGCTTGGAAAAAGGACTTTGGTGTGCTAAAAATATGTTTTTGGAGGTGTTGAGGCCTTGAGAGCTTGTGAAAAAATGATTTGGAAGTGCTCTGGTTGAGTGGGGGAAATCAGCTAAGGTATGGTCTCGGTTTCTTGTATCTAAAATGTAATGTGGTGTGAAAACTTAGGCTAGAGACCTTAAGATAGGCATTGAATTGTTGATGTTGTTGAATGGTTGAGATATATTATGTAGTCATATATGTGATTATGATTATTGTTGCCTTGATGGTATGAGGCATGAGAGATATGCATGTTGTGATATATGCTTGATGATTGATTGAGGTTGAATTGTGGGTGAAACCATGTTGATGGTGAGTATGATATTGATTATGTGTAATAATGGTTGATTGGAAATGGTGTTGTGGAAAATTAGTATGAGAAAGAGTATATGACATGAAAATGTGTTTAAGATTGAGTTAATTGAGTGAGATGGATTAAAACGATGGGATGGTATTTTGTGAATTTGATGAGGATGTCAATGTATGAGTTGAGGAGGCTTGACGTTGATTTTGGTATGTTTTGGGCTGATTTCAAAAAGGGTTGAAATTGGTATGTTTTGGTTGATTTTGAAAAGGGTTGGAATTGGTTTCTTTTGAAAATGGCACTTTGTGTTTTGTATGAAAATGTGGTTTGTATGAAAATGTGGTTTTTGGGCATACTTTGACGGAGCATAACTTGGACTTTGGATCTCTGATTTGTGCCAAACTTGTTTAGAAATGAAATTGGATCAGAGATGTGTATGCCGTTCGAAGAACAGGCGAAAATGATTTAAAACGGAGAAGTTATGCCCGTCAGAAGATTAGGGTTTGAAACTGTGAATTCTGCAGCTTTTAACTTAGAAAACTTTTTAGCAGAATGCGCACCCACGATTAAGCATGGCCGACGCGTATGCATCATTTTCACCTCCCACGTGTGCGCGTGGCCGACGCATACGCGTCGATGTGCTGCACCAAATACCCAGCCAACTTTCCAAGAGTTGTGCGAGAATCGTGCTAGTTTTGTGCGTGGGGCACAAACGCACCCACGCGTACGCGTGGCTGACACGTACGCGTCACATGGCTATTTTCCTATACATGCGTACACGTGGGTGACACATATGCGTCAATGAGCTTTTTGGCTTTTCCACGTGTGCACGTCGCCGGTGCGTACGCGTGACCCTGTTTTCATCCCAAAATTGATTTTTGAGTTCTAAAAGCCAAATTTCATACTTCTAAGCCTCCGATCTCACCCCTTCTGTCTTAAATCATTATGATATGCCTAGCAATGTGAAAGGAGCTATGGGATGTGGTAAATTGTGAATGAAGCTAGGGGATGACTTAATTTCATATGAGATGCGGAGGATGGCGGTGGAAGTGCTTTATGTGTCATGAGCCGAAGGGCTGTGATTGCTAATGAATTGGCTGGTTATGGATTAAATTATGAGCTGGATGACTGAGTTATTACCGAGTTAAAGCAGAGCCATTATTGAATTATGGCCGAGTATAAATGTATATATGCTATTGAATGAAATGTGAATGTTGCACTTCCACTATCTAAGATACGAGTTTCCTTGGATGAAAGCAGTGGCTAGCCACCACATGCTCTAGGTGGAGACTCGGTACTCTGCTGACCCTATGTCGTAAGTGTGGCCGGACACTATGAAAGTTCCGGATGAGCTCACCCCCGTGGATAAACACCAGTGTGGGTGTTGTATGGATAAACACCATTGTGGGTGTTCTATGATTATAATTATGATTATGACCACGATGATGATCGAGAATAACTCGAGTTGGGGATGCACGACAGAGGGACAGTTCAATGGTTAGCTACCTAGACTTGTCGGGTTAGCTATATAACCGACAGATGATATCATCAGCCATTAAGGCAGGCATTCATTATATGTATATTATGTAGATTGTTTGAGATTGTCTAATTGACTGCATATTACTTGCTAATTGTCTAAATGTCGTATCTGTTTCCTATTTGTATATCTCTTGTTTGATATAACTGTGGTTGCCATATTATACTCCTGCTGGTGGTTGGGAGGTCTGAAATATTGGGAGAGGGAAGTATTAGTTAGATTGAAGATCTTTAGTCAGTTACCAATTATGGTTTAGCCTATTTATAAGCTTTGAATTATCTGTTGGAAGTTCTAGGAATGTCTTCGGCTTTCCCAGGTCATTACATGTTAGATATGTGGGTACTGTTACTATACTGAGAACCTCCAGTTCTCACCCATGCGGATTTTGTGGTTTTCAGATGCAGGTCGTGAGGCTTCTTGTTGATGCATGCTAGAGACTTCTGGATTAGCGAAGATTCCTTGGTTCTTGAGACTTTACTTTGGTTTTTATGATTTCACTTAGATACTTTATCTCCACTAAATAATACATAATGTGATGACTCCTCTTAAAGGTGATTTTGGAGAATAGGTTTTCTGTATTTTTGTCCCTTTGGATTTTCTTATTTTGTATATATATATATATATATATATATATATATATATATACTTTTATGCTCGGGCCAGTTATCTTCGCGACCAGATCTTGGGTTTTGATATTCATGTTTTTGGCACTCTTTTGTATATATATAATCTCGCGTTAGTTTATTCATTTATCCGTTACATTACGTTATCGATCAGAGTGTTGTACTTTCGAGTTACGATTTTGTTTTATCCCTTTTTCTTCAAAGGATCCTAGTTATAATCATTTTTTACACTACTATACGTACAAAATTTTTACTTTAGAGGTCGTAATACCTTGCCAGCTCTGAATTATGACTTAAGCATAAGACTCTGTATGGTAGGGTGATACATTATGGTATCAGAGCAGTTTGTTCCTATAGAGCCTGAGGGACAGACTGACTATGCTTCTATGCATTCTCTTTATGTGTGTTATATGCTATTAGTATATCTACTTTATATAACTGGTATAAACGTTCATGAGCATGCATTTGGGACTTTGAAGCACTAAACTTCCAATATTGAGATTGATCAACTTGATATCGATTGTTTGGTCTGTATAGGAACCAGATGGCGCCTCGTGGACGCGGTAGAGGCCGTGGCAGAGGTGGTACTAATCCTCAGGGGCCGGGGATCAATTCAAATGACCCGATGAACTTTATGACGACGTTGGAGAATATGACTGCTACTATGCAGGCCACTGCAAAGGCTCTTAGGCAACAGATGAACAACCCATGGCAATGACGGAAGTGGATCTCAGGGCCCGATGACACTGGCAACCTTCTTAAAGGTTAATCCATTCAAGTTCAAGGGAATCACTAGCCCGACTGAAGCCGATACCTGGTTTCAGGCTATGGAGTGAGCACCACAAGTGCATATGGTACCGGAAGGGCATTGTGTTGAATTCGCTACCTATATGCTTATTGGGGAAGCATCGCATTGGTGGCAAGGAGTTCGACGTCTCCTGCAGCAAGGTGATGACCCTATCACCTGGGATACCTTCCAGGAGGAGTTCTATAAAAATTACTTTCCAACTTCTGTCAGGACGACCAAGGAACTCGAGTTACTGCAGCTAAAGCAGGGTGCTATGTCCGTATCTGAGTATACCGACAAGTTTGAGGAGCTGTTCAGGTTTTTCGTATGTGTCAGGGAGCTTCGAAAGATTATGAGGAATGGAAGTGCATTAAATACGAAGGAGGACTTTAAAGCAACATCTTCAGTTTAGTGGGACCAATAGAGATCAGAACATTCTCAGAATTGGTGAACAGAAGTAGGGTCACTGAAGAGTGTGTGAAGAAGACAGCTACTGAAAGAGGAAGCCATAGGGGACCATTTTCACAGAACCAAGGGAAGAGCTTTTCTCCTAGAGGTCCACCTTTTAAGTGGAGAGGCTCCTTCAAGAAGGCCAAAAACAACAACTCCCAGGGGAGGAGATTTGGGAAGCAGCCTCAGAATGAGCAAGCTTGTGCTAGGTGCGGAAGTCACCATCCGGGAGCCCCGTGCAAGGCCGGATGGGGTTTGTGCTATTCTTGTGGTAAGGCGGGACATAAAGCCACAAACTGTCCGAAAAAGTAGAAACAAGGTGCAGGGAAGGCATAGCAAACTAGTCGGGTGTTCACCACCTCAGCTATAAGTGTCGAGGGATCTGAGACACTTATCCGAGGTAACTGTGAAATTGCTGGTTAAACTTTAAATGCTTTATTTGATTCGGGAGCAACACATTCATTCATTGCATTAAAAAAAGCTAGTGAGTTAGGATTGAAGATTGTAGTTTTAGGTTATGACCTAAAGGTGTATAATGCCACCCATGAAGCCATGGTAACTAGGCTAGGATGTCCGCAAGTTTCGTTTAGGGTCAAGCAACGTGAGTTTGTCCATGATTTAATCTGCTTGCCGATGATCGGTCTTGATCTTATCTTGAGATTGGACTGGTTATCTAAGAACCATGTCCTACTCGGCTGTTCTGCAAAATCGATGTATTTTATGCTGGAAAATACAGAAGGACCGGTTGTATTGAATAGTTATTACTTGAATTCTATGACAGTGAATTGTTCTGGGCCAAATGTCAGGGTATCTTATTGTTAACCGCGGGTGTTTCGGATGACGATAAAAAATTGGGACAAATTCTGATTGTGTGCGAGTTTCCAGAGGCGTTTCCCGACGATATTGATGAATTTCCACCTAACCGAGAGGTTGAGTTTGCTATTGAATTGGTGCCTGGGCTTAGACTAATCTCGAGTGCTCCTTATAGGATGTCACTGCTAGAAATGGCTGAGCTGAAGTCTCAGCTAGAGGATCTGTTGGATAAGAACTTTATCTGACCAAGTGTTTCTCCATGGGGTGCGCCAGTGTTACTAGTAAAGAAGAAAGACGGGAGTACGTGGCTCTGTGAGGATTACAGGTAGCTGAACAAGGTCACAATAAAGAGTAAGTACCTACTGCCGAGGATAGATGATCACATGGATCAGTTACAAGGAGCTGGGGTTTTCTCCAATAACGATTTACGATCCGGTTATTACCAGATAAGGGTGAGGGGTGAGGATATCCCTAAGACCACTTTCAGGACTTCTTGTGGTCATTACGAGTACACTGTAATATCTTTTGGGTTAACAAATGCTCCTGTAGTGTTTATGGATTATATGAACAGAGTTTTCCATCCATTCCTGGATAAATTCGTTGTTGTCTTCATTTATGATATACTAATTTATTCCAAGACTGAAGAAGAGCATGCGGAACACTTGAGAACCGTGTTGCAGATACTAAAGGAAAAGAAAATCTATGCGAAACTGTCTAAATGTGAATTCTGGAAGGAAGAGGTGAAGTTTCTGGGTCATGTGGTGAGTAAACAGGGGATAGCAGTAGACCCATCTAAGGTGGAGGCAGTAATGGATTGGAGGCGACCAACCTCTGTAACTGAGATAAGGAGTTTTCTGGGCTTAACTGGCTATTACCGAAGATTTATCAAGGGATTTTCTTAGATAGCGTTGCCATTGACAAGGTTAACCCGCAAGGACGCGCCATTTGTTTGGACTCCTGAGTGTGAGGAGAGTTTTCAGGCATTGAAGCAAAAGCTGACCACCGCGCCTATGTTGGTGTTACCTGAGCCAAATAAATCTTTTGAGGTGTACTGTGATGCCTCACTAAAGGGTCTAAGGTGCGTGTTGATGCAGCATCGTAATGTGGTGGCATATGCCTTACGTCAGTTGAGACCTCATGAAGTTAATTACCCTACGCATGATTTGGAGCTCGCTGCGGTTGTGTTTGCACTAAAGGTGTGGAGGCATTACCTCTATGGGATTAAGTTCCAAGTCTTTTCTGATCACAAGAGCTTGAAATATCTCTTTGATCAGAAAGAGCTTAATATGAGACAGAGGAGGTGGATAGAAGTATTGAAAGACTACGACTTTGAGTTGAATTACCATCCGGGGAAGGCGAATGTAGTGGCGGATGCGTTAAGTCAGAAATCATTGTATGCTACTTGGATGATGCTTCGAGAAGAGGAGTTGTTCAAGGAATTCGAAAGCCTGAAGATTGGTGTTCAAGAAGTATCTGGAACTCTGTGTTTGAGTAGATTACAGATCTCAAGTGATTTTAAATCCGAACTCCTAAAGGCACATGAAAACGATGACGTGTTACCGAAGGTGTTACCAGCCATTGAGCAAGGGAAGCAATGGAGAGTGTCGGAGGATCAAGATGGGTTATGGAGATTTAAGGTAGGATCATTGTACCGGATGTTGGCACTTTGTGGCAAGATATCTTAAAGGAAGCACACAAAAGCGGATTCTCTATTCACCCGAGAAGTACTAAGATGTACCACGATCTAAAGGCAATGTTTTGGTGGCTGGGTATGAAGAATGATGTGGCGGAATATGTTTCAAAGTGTTTAACCTGTCAGAAAGTAAAGATCGAACACCAGAGACCTTCCAGGATGTTGCAACCTGTAGAGGTTCCACAATGGAAGTGGGAAAGTATTGCGATGGACTTTGTGTCGGGATTGCCAAGGACTAAGGCCGGTTTTGATGCTGTCTGGGTGATTGTGGACTGACTGACGAAGTCAGCTCACTTTTTACCTTCGGATGACTTACAGCCTTGAAGAGCTAGCACGGTTATACATAAAGGAAATTGTGAGACTTCATGGTGTACCTGCTACTATAATCTCCGATAGAAATCCTCGTTTCACCTCGAGGTTTTGGGGTGCATTTTAGAAAGTTTTCGAAACCCGATTAAGCTTGAGCACATCTTACCATCCTCAAACAGATGGTCAATCCTAGAGGACGATCCAAACCTTGGAAGATATGTTGAGGGCTTATGTTCTGGATCAGCCAGCGAGCTGGGACCGCTAGTGGAGTTTGCGTACAATAATAGCTACCATGCGAGCATTGGAATGGCTCTGTATGGGAGGAAATTCCAATCTCCACTATGCTAGTATGAAGCTGGGGAGAAAGGCTTGTTGGGGCCAGAGATGATAGCTGAGACCACTGAAGAAATCAAGACAGGATACTCACTGCGCAGAGTTGTCAGAAAAATTATGCCGATTAGAGGTAGAAGCCCTTGGAATTTGAGGAAGGAGACCATGTTTTCCTTAAAGTTACTCCAACCACAGGAGTAGGTAGGACAATTAAAGCGAAGATGCTGAATCCTCGGTACATTGGTCCGTCATATCGGATGGCTCTACCACCCCATCTTTCGAACCTACACGACGTATTTCACGTGTCATAGCTTCGGAAGTATACTCCTGATGCTAGCCATGTGTTAGAACCTAAATCTGCTCAGTTGAAAGAAGATTTGACGCTTTCGGTGGCTCTGGTCAGAATTGACGATACTAGTATCAAACGGTTGCGTGGAAAAGAGGTTTCTCTAGTCAAATCGGTCTCATGTAAATAAAAATATAAAATAGTCAAAAACCTAAAATTAAAATTTGAAATACATATTTTTACTAACATTTTAAGAACACTTAAGTCTTAAATTCTATAAATAACTAATAGAAAGATAGATATAAATTTAGTCCGTACTATTATAATAGTATCTTAATTGGATACAATAAGAATAACAATTTATGAACTATATCCAATGAGTAATTTTTAAGTTTGAATATCTTTATATAATTAAATACTTATATATAAATTTATTTTTCTTTTCAGAATAAGTAATTTTTATTTTATTTTTATATTAATTATTATTTTTTATTTTAAAATTAATTAATTTGTAATTCAATTAAAAATAATTAGTTTAAAAAATGTTGAATATAAAAAATATTAAATTAAGTATTTGTGTGTGTGTGTGTGTTAGGATATTATGTAACATGCGATATATACTATAAAAAGCACAAATGATACCAAAAAAATGTGTGTGTGTATTAGTTAGGATATTATGTAACATGCGATATATACTATAAAAAGCACAAATGATACCAAAAAAATGTGCGTGCATGCGTGCGTGTGTATTAGTTAGGATATTATGTAACATGCGATATATACTATAAAAAGCACAAATGATACAAAAAAAATAAATTAGTGCAATGTTGGTTAACTTGGTCTTCATATGAGAAGAGCTAAGTTCAACTCCCATCTCTTGCACTTCATTTTTAAAATTTCTTCACCCCGCACGCGGGTTGACCGTGTGTGTGTGTGGATATTATGTAACATGCGATATATACTATAAAAAGTACAAATGATACCAAAAAAATAAATTAGTGCAATGTTGGTTAACTTGGTCTTCATATGAGAAGAGTTAAGTTCAACTCCCATCTCTTGCACTCCATTTTTAAAATTTCTTCACCCCACACGCGGGTTGACCATTGACTATGTTTCTTGACCGGACTGGTTTGATTCGGTTCGTGTCAGTTTGAACGGTTCATGTTGGTTTTGATCGGTTTATTTTCTTAAGCGGTCAGTACACTAAACTGAACTAATATAGGATTCGGTTTATTGATTTTTCAGTCGAACCGGTTGGTCCTGTCCGATTTTAACAACTATGGTTCATGCAGTCCATTTGCTTCAGTACGATGATAAATTCATACGTATCGACACGTTTAAAATATGGAAAAATAATAATAAGCCATGTGGAATTTATTTTCGGTTTAATTACTCTGTTAGTCCCTATAGTTTCGTAAAATTTTTAATTAGGCCCCTATACTTTTTTTCCTTTTTATTGAGTCCTTGCACCAATTTTTTTGAATTGAGTTCCTACACTTTTTTTTCTTTTATTTGAGTCCCTACACCAACTTTTTTTAAGTTGGGTCCTTATACAATTAAGCCAATTTACTACCAAGAGAGACCTAATTGAAAAAAAAAATTGGTGCAGGGATCCAATTAAAAGAAAAAATTATAGGGACCTAATTGAAAATTTCGTGAAACTATAAGGACCAACAGAGTAATTAAACCTTTATTTTCCACATCAGCATCTAATTTTTTTTAAAAAAATATATATTATATCACTACTTTTACTAAAACACCCTTTTGATTAAATAAAAATAAAAAATAATTTTTTATTTACTTTTTCAAAAGTCTTAAACATCCTTACTTTATTCGATTAGACAAAAATACCCTTTTAAATCAATCAAATTTTAAAATTTAACTAATCCTAATTTTATATTTTCAAATAATTTAAATAACAAAACAAGTCAATGAACTATAACTCAAATGGCATAGTCTCTCATACTCATTTAGAGGTTGCGGGTTTGAGTCTCCCTATCTTTGGTAAAAAAAATAAAAAACAAATATACATCTGAGAAACAAAAAAAAATTGTTCTTTTATTTGGTTTCAGAAACCCTCTTCATCTTCTCAAGTTTTCTCGTGTTCTTCTCTCCTCTTCGTATCTTTCTCTCTCTCTCTCTCTCTCTCTCTCTCTCTCTCTCTCCCCCTCTCCCCCTGGAGCTTGGTCTCTCTCATCTCTCTCACCATGGCGTCGCACTGAAGCTCTCACCATCGTTAGCCTCTCCCTTTCGATAACTCTCTCTCTGTGATTTCTGTGATTTTAATTATTAAAGCATTGTTGTGATTTTTGTAATTAATATAATTTGGTTTGATTTCTGTGATTTTATATTAGTTGTTGTTAACTATGACAAAATAAAAAACTTAAGCATCAATTTTATATTAGTTGTTGTTAATTTTTATACAATCACCTCTATGCTTAGCCCAGAGAAAAACTCGTGGAAGATATGAGACTACCCCTGCTTCAGCTCAAAAGGGGCCTTCATCTTGTTCTTGTTGCTGAGAACAGCCACCACAAGCTTCCAAGAAGAAATTGTGGCAGGATTTAAGTTGGAAGAAGCAAAATAGTGATTGTGGAACTTGAAAACAGAAACACCCAACATTGACATTGTTGCCATGCTTTTCTACTGTTTGAATTTTTATCCTTTCTTTAACCTTCACATCTCTTAGCTCCTTCAATCTTATTAATATTTTGTTTTCTTGTTGAAAACAGCATTTTCCTCCATGGTGGACAGGAAGAACAAAGAAATGTCCACTTTCGAGCTATCTGGTAGGGCAAGGATTCACTATATTTTCCAATCCATCTTTGTGAATAGTTTAGAGGTATAATGTGGTATTTACATATGGCATAAAGCTCTAATAGAAAATGAGATATAGGTATAAAGTGACACAAAGACGAGGATATGAATATTTCTAAGTTTTATGGCCCCACATGACAAATGAGTATGAAATTAACTTAAAAACAGAATTCTGAAGTTAGTTAATTATTATAAAAATGTGTGTGTGTAGATACTATTTTCAATCTATCTATTTTCCCTTGCTTCATCATCTCTTCCTTTGATGATGCAACAAGCTCTGCTTATGCAACAAACCATGACTACACAGCAGGCTGCCAATAAAGCCGCCACCATGAAGTCTACAACAGAGTTAGCGGCAGTCTGAGCTACTACTGAAATAAGTAACAAACTGAAAGCTGGTAGACCTGAAATTGAAGAGAAAAAAACAAAACAGAAATCCAGGTCTATTTACTTTATCAATTTTTCTTAGTGTAATTGTTTTACTAGTGCTTTTTGACTATTCATTTTCAATGTTTTTATTGTTGCAACTAATTCATTTTAGGGTGCCCTACATAAGTATCATGAACCCATTAGAGTAATGCTTGAAATAGATTTATAAGTTTGGTAAAGGTGCCTGAGGTTTCCGTCATTTTAATGTTTTAACGGGAAAAATCATAATCTTGTCCCCATTTTAAAAGTTCCTATTCGGTGGTATATGTTTTACCATATTTAAGAGTTTTGGGTTTGGTGTGAGTGCAATGCATCCTTTGCTTTTTTATCTTTATATATTACATAATTGCCCTTGTATTATAAAAGCTTGCAGTTTTATGTGCCATATCTGTAAGGTTGAGTAGTATATCTCTTTATTGTGAATATGCATTCTCATCAATCTTAAGGGTTTCCCCCTCAATGTGTGCAATTACTATGCATAGTATTTTAAAATTATTGCATGTTGATCTGTCTTTAAAACAGATGGCTGTATGGTTGTGGAACAAGCGAAGTTTAGATTGTAGTGACAAAATCTTATTTGTATATTATTTCTTTTTGTCCTTCATTTTCATATGCTAACAAAGGTCTTTAATTCATTAATTCAAGCTTGTAGATGATGTATGTTTCTGAGGTAAGCAAAATAGGCCTTTTTTTATTCCATATCATCTTTCAATAACACATGATTTCACAATTTAAAACCTTATTCGCAAACAAGAAGCTAATAATTACATTGGGTATGCTTTTGAAGTTAAACAACTTGAAGTTTGACCTTGCATTCTTAAGCAGAGGAGTAAGACAACCAAGAAAAGCAACAATCAGGAGTAATCTAAAGCATTATTATTACGGTGAAGAACTCGGTTATGAAGCTTGGAGACAATTCAAATTGTCAGGATACGAGAATAAAGCATGGATCTTACATGGAGAGTGAAACAAAAATACTGAAATTTGTGGTTCCTAGTAAGCTCCATGGAATTGGTTCACAAAAAGTTTTTCAATGTTGTTGAGTGTTTGCTTTCCCAAGCTGTTTGAAGCATTGTTTTATTTTTGTTTTTTATTTTATTTGATAAATAATGGGAACTTATGCTCCTGAATCCTGATCTGTTGTTTTCATAATGAATCCTAAATCCTAAATAATATAATATTTACTAGAATACATTATAAAGTATAATTATTTTGCCTTTTCGCACATTATGCGGGTCTCACTCTAGTTGATATTGAAGGTAAATGTTAGAATGAAAATTATAGTAGTTTCATTGTTGATGTTACTTCTAAATTTTAACTTTGGTTATTTCATGTATCTCTGATTTTGGTTGAAAACAGTTCCTATTTTCCATAATCGTTGATATTTTCTCGCTGAACAAAACGAGTCAATTATTTATTAATTCTTAATGAAGTAGTTTGGGTGTAAAGTGAAGCCTTTATTTATTCAGATATGTGTGACTTCAGATTTTAAATTGATGAGATTTAAAAATTTTATCTCTATTGGAATGAGTTTCATCCTTTGCTAGTAGGTTTCAATATTATTCCAAATATGAGGACTTGCCTAGCTTACAACACAGAAGTGGTTCTAGGAATAAAAATGTTAGAGTGAAAATTAAGTTTCATCTAAATTCAAATATAACTGAACTAAAGATAGAAACATGACTACTTGAGTATATTACATTTATTGTCATGTAGATAAGTATAGACAAAAATGAGGTACTATTTTTTTCAAGTATAGACAAAAAAAATGAGTATAGACAAAAGAAATTACATTTAATTGTCACCTCTTATTTTTTTAAGCAAAAGAAATTACATTTATTGTATAACTATACGTCTTCCTATAGTTTGTCATCCAGGTTGCCACCCATACCCCACAATTATTACTGTGTTAAATAAGACACGGTTAGCTTATGCAGATAAATATTTCAAAGAGAAAACACACAAATACAGATATTCCTTATGAGCCAGGAGCTTGTTCTCCTGTTTCTAGCGTATCCACAAATGTAAAATCAAGTATCCTTGACCTAAATGGAGTGTTGTATTTATAGAATGAGTCATACTTGAGCATATCTTCCAGATATTTTACCTATTCATATAGAAAAAAAATTAAATAAAGGATGATGTTTGAAACTTTTAAAAAAATGTCATAAAAGTGAAAATGGAAAAAGTTAATTTACCAGCTTTACAATACTCGATTTCTTTCCCTCTTTATTTGAAACAATTGGTAGGGAGTCTAGTAGAATTGTTTGATGATTGCACAAATCAAAAACAACCAAATACCAATGTGTGTTGTTCTCGTTAACAGGTAAAAAATTCTAGTACCAACTTTCACGTATTAGAATATTACTCGATACAAAAAAATTTAAAATAAAAAGTCTAGATTAGTTCATAAAAATAAAGGCCATTAAACAATGAAAAAAATACAATAAATCAGAAACCTTTTTTAGACCTTCATCAACTTTTTAATGAATTCTTTTTGATAATATTTCAACAAAACTTCAATTTTTGTATCACATTCCAGTATGAATTGATGAAATTAATAGTTAGGAGCTAAGTCAATGACACCAATTATATAATAGGATAAAATAAATAAAAATTGTAACAAGCCTGAAAAAGACATGGCGTACTGAAAAAACAGCTGGCAAGTACCAGTGTGATTGACATTCTAATCCTTTCTCCTGCACGGTAAGCATAGTAGCCACCAAATCCAACACCTATATGGTAATTAATAAATTTATTAAGAATTGAAAGTATGCTAGAGCTAGTAACTTAATTATGCACTTACATCCTCATGCACCCATTCTTCGGGAATTAATGACTTGAAGTTATCATGAGTTCCGCTAAATTTGTTTATTGTCGTCAATACCTCATCATTACAAACATGAAACACATTAATATTGTACTAATTTTTAAAGATTTAATAGATAGATAATGAGATATGTAACCTTCTTTTATTTGGTGCAAATACGTAGATTTCCATTTTAATATCTAAGTCATCCAAATCCATGTATGTAGGAGGCTAAAATAAAATCGGGATCCACTGCAAAATAAAAAAAATTGGTGAGATTACTAAGTTGTGTAACCTTAGATGATCGACGCGAATTCTTGTGATATGCAAACTTACAGATGGACATTTAATTCTCTATTTATTGTGCTCGGCCTTTTTGTTGTTTAGGGTATGCATGCTAATAGAATATCCACTTGGTGTACTCTTTTTTAAGAGTGCCTTTTACTCCTCGGTTAGAGATTTTTGTGAGATCTTCAATGTAGTTTTTTATTTTTTGAAAATTTGTCTTTAATAGAGACAGTATTCACACCAACCATATTTTCAGAAATGTGAATTTCAAAAAATTCTTCTCTTGGCTGCAGATACCTTCTTATCACGTACACTTGTATTCTTTTATGCTTTCTTATTTGTACCAGAGTCAGACTGATGATATTGTGGAGACTTTAACAATTCAAGAATTTCATCTGTATCTCTTGGATTAGTAGATTGAAACGGATACAAGAGAGTAGGAGGCCAAAAATTTGTGACAGTTGGACCTACAATAAATGATGGTGGGAATAGGTTGTATAGCGATGGATGCATAGATGTCGGAGATTGGTTAGAATATAGTGCAACAGTATAAAAATTGTGGTATATAGAATAGAAATATTGGGGTATGTGAGGTATATGGTTGAAGTACGGATTATGTAAGAGTTGGTTATCAAAAATATTAATGTTAACCTCTCTTGTGTCTCTTTTTTTCTCGTTATGTTGAGGTGGTCTAGATGCTTCTCGCTTACCCATGTCAAGCACCCAAACATATATGCAACACAATTCAAATTATAATGTGAATATAATTTGCTAATGACATGTTGAGTAGTATATTTATATATAGAATAAAATTTTATTTGTTCCTTCTTTATTATTGAAAAATTATCTTTTAAAAAGATTTTATTATTTTATATTTATATTATAATTACAAAATTTTTAGATTGTAATTTAAAAAGATTACTATTATATATTTAAAATTATTTAAAATATATATTATTATTCAAAACTTATTTATAAAAATATAATTATATAATAAATTTTTTTTTAAAAAAATAATTTTGAATTGGAAAGTTATTATTTTTATTTAGACAACATTCATAGTAGATATTATAGTACCAACTCATACTCTACGTGATAATATAATTCATAATATTTAATAATAAATATATAAATTTTTTTAAATATATAAACTTGTTATTTTTAAAGATCATAGTATGTATATTTACTCAAATTTATTATTCCACGTGATAATAAATACATAATATCTAATAATAAATGTATAATTTTTTTAAAATCATATATTATTGTAAACTTAATATTTTTATTTTAAAATTATTCATAATAGATATTATTATTTAAATTTATTATTTAACGTGATAATAAATACATAATATTTAATAATAAATATATTTTTTAAATCATATATAACTGAAAACTTATTATTTGTATTTAGACATGATATAAAATAGATATTATTATTTTAATTTATTCTAACTTATTACTCTACATAATATTAGCATTTAAATTTGTAATATTTACTTACATATAATATTGATTTTGGATGAATATATGATTTACTTATAAATAATATAATTTGTGTGATTCATGTTGATTATAAACAAATTAGATTGTCAATAATTAGATTGAATTTGTATTTAATATAAATTTACCTTAAATTGATATATAATAACAACTCTATTTTATCATTCTTATGTATTTTTTCCCAAACACATAACATTACAAGCTAATTACAATGGTAAAAATGCGTAAAAATAATCGAGCTGTTATTGTTGAGGCAAGTTCTATTCCTAACATGAAGATCTGTTAAAAACCAACTAAAATTTTGAACAAGTACGTACTAGTTATTTTTTTATTGTCCTTGTTTCATAAATTTATTCTCAATGGTCTTCTATTATTTTTTGATAATGAGTCTATTTATTCACATCTTCGATTAAAAGAATAAAATAGAAATTATGTTGCAATGTTTTTAATTTAGAGTTATAAAGAACTCTCTTAAAGAAAACCTGTGTTTTAGGCCAAGAAAAAAAAGAGGAGAAAATAGCCTCACGTTTAGGGTTTCCTCACTCATTCCTCACCCATTCCTTTCTCACTCACTGCAAGAGTCACCATAATAGATAATTGACACCCTAATATGGTCTTCATTCCTCACCGAATAGAATATGGTCTTCATTCCTCTAGTACATCACCAAACTTCACCGAATAGAATATGGTTTTCATTTCTCTAATACATCACCAAACTTTAATCGAATAGGGTCTCTCTCACCTTAGAGCTAAAAGAGTCAAAACCAGCAATAATACTTTCCTACTCAGGAGCTCTCCTTCAGGTTTTTTTTAAGCCTAATATCAATAAATATTTTTCTTTAGATGCTTTCATCAAATCTGAATTTAGTGTTTCATATGTCTAATAATGTGTTTCTTTAGATGCTTTCATCAATTCTGATAATTGATTATATATTTTATTATAATGTTACATATGGTTACAGTAAATTTGAATTTGTAATTTGATGAATGATCTGTTATGCTCTATATTTAGTTATTTATTGTAAATTTTAATTTGTCATTTGATAAATATCTCATTATTATCTTTATCTTAACATCATTGTTTGTAAATTTTAATTTGTCATTTGATAAATATCTCATTATTATCTTTATCTTAACATCATTGTTAACTTTTTTTTATGTTACAAACCCAATCCATCATTGAAGGACAAAGTGACTTTAAAGTCATTAGATAATTTTGTTGAACAATTGACTCAAATAGTCCAATCTTTTATTCAACAGTTGGAAAATAATGCCAGCTCCCCTTCCAAGGTGTTTAAGGTCTTTGGTTCCAATTCTAAGACTCTTAACTAACAAAGTAGTACGTCGAATAATATATTGTTACTATGCTCTATTGAGAAAGCAAAGACGAATCTGTCAATTGCTAAAAAAAGGAGAACAGACTCACTTGCTCTAATAAATATTCTTAGATTAGAACTACCTATTGTGAGTACTAAGTACTAAGTAATTTATTATTATTATTATTTCAATAATAACAATTTTTTTATATATATTTAGTAGGTACAAGTGTGTTTTAGACCAATAGCAATTCGATGGGTTTGGACGATACTGAACTTGTAATTACAACATACTTGTATGGTAATCTATTGATGGATAAGTAAGTAGACTCAATAAGAATATTATTTTTTAACGATGTTGTGGCTTTGTTTAGCTATTTTTATTTATATTAATTTATCTTTGGCAGCTATGAGAAGAATATAGTATTTTCAGGACTTATAGCTCGCAGAGATGTATTTAGGAGCTTGATGCCAGGAAAGCCAATTGATTCTCTTGTGCTAGACTTAATAGTAGATATGATAAAGACAGAGTTGACCAGAGAAAGTGGTTATTGGTTTTTACCTACAACTTTTGCGGTAAGTATATAGGAATGTATATTAAAATAATATTAGTAGTTGTTATTTGTATTGCGCATATAAACAAGTGGCAAAAATAAGAAGATGTCAGAGAAGACAAAATTGGATCCCAGCCGTTTGCCATATTGTATCATTGATGTTTATTTGAGAAAAGTTGACTACTTAAAAAGAGTAAGTTTATATCATTTTTAAATTCAAATTAGCAAATATTGGTATAAAATAACTTTAATAACTAAAATGACTTTCTCTTGATTAGGTGTTTATTCCTATACCTGAAACTATTGACGAAGGTCATGAACACTAGTACCTCGTAGTGATCGATTGTGTTAAAAGACAAATCATTTTGCTAGACCTATTTTCTATTGAGAAACTGTTCAAGCGAAAGAGGACAACCTTGAAATTAGTAAATATATTTTTTTTGGTAATTATCTAGATATATGACTAAAAAATAAACTCTGACATAAACATAAACAGGCCATTTATTTAGACAAAGTATTGGAAGATCATTCATTCTATGACTTTGAGACCACTCCAAATCTGATTTCTTCACAATTTGAATTTGAAGAACCCGAAGGCCTTCCCACCCTCGAAGCTAGATCGTTATAATTAGTAGTATTGATATGAAATTTATACAATTATATAGTACTCTAATATATCTTGCTCAATATGTAAGAATGACGTGGGTGTGTGGGTTGCAAGTTGGATGATAGCTTGTTTTGAAGATGATAATTTTAACATAAAGGTAATATTATACACTAATTTTTTCCGTCATTCTTGTTTTTATATTTAGGTAGTTAAGCCTAATGTGTAAATGTTATTATTTTATTAGGTTGATGATGGAAATCAAATGAAGATTACAGTTTCACTCGTGTCGAAGAATCATAATATGATCGAGTATAGGGTCAAAATAAATGCCTTTGAAAATCTTAGAAAGTTGTATAATAATCACCATCTTGATGATTATGAATTCCGACAAGATTAACTGGTCGCCTCTGACGAGTGGAGGCACTAGATTTAATAATGGAAATATTGAAGTCATGGGTGACACTGAGTAGTGATAATCAGAATGCAGTCAAAAAGGTTCTTAAGAGCAATTGGATAAGCTATCCAATTTAATGAAAGCCTAAAGAGAATGAAGGTAAACTTTAAATGTCTTATTCTAAGATCCTATTCATGTTTAATGCAGTAATTTTCAGATATCCCAATAGCTCCTTTCTTTTTATGGGGATCTTATTTGCTTACCCCAATCTTTGGTTTGTTCCCAGCTTGACTTGGGTTCAGCACCTGACGGATTGCCGCTCCGAATTCTGACCAACTCAAATGCACAGCGATAACTTCCAATGCCACTCAAGGTGATACTCTTCCGCTCCCACAAACAGCAGAATCAGCCAGGAGTGTTTTCTTGGTACCAGATCTAATATGATGTCATCCGAGGATGATTCTTACATGGACATCCAACGTGGGATGAGTTGAGAAATGCCACCATGACAACAATTCATCCTCTATCATGCTTGACTCCTGAAATGTTTGAACAATATGAGAAAATCTCTGTTTTCAATCAGAGGCTTCACGTGGTGTTAGGTTTGAACAATTGTGGAACACTGTATAGGCCAAGAGTTTTTGTGAGGTGCTAAATAATAGCAAAAATTAGAAAGGAATTCTTGAATGGGACAAACAAACTTAATTCTGTCTGCTAACTCTGCTAAAGGAAGAAGTGGCAGTCATGAATTAAGTTTTTTTAATTTTTTTTCTTTGTTAGTTCTAGAATTAGAGGGATATACAGATGGCTTAAGCAGCAAGTTCCTTTATTACTAAATTTTATATGGGGTATTCGGCCTTTCCTTAATCCTCGGTATCAGCAGCCATTCGTAACTTATGGGGTATTTTTATTTACCATAATAGATGGCTTCTACAGATCCACCTTAAGCCCCTTGTGCTGCCATCTCAATCAACATGTACAGCTTCCTAATAGGCATCTAAAAATCAAAATTTGACGCACAAGAGACCCAGTTAGAATCAGTTCTTTGTAACCACTAGTTTCCCATTGAATAACCCTCATATACTACTAAAACCAAGCTTCAGCAAACCCTACAATTAAGCAAATGCAACATGAAATGGGTTACTCACATCATTCATTGCCTCTACAGTAGCATCAATATCTTCATGAGCAAATGATTATTCAACTGTTCTAGGACCTAAAATTTTAAAGAGGATATAAAATAAGACTTAACAGAAAAGATAGTTGTTAAGTCATAAGTGAGACGATCACTTAAATTTCAACAAATGAAACAACTGACTTGTTATCTAAAGAATAGAATAACTTTAATAATATCAGGCAACATTTGAAACTTTTTTGGTGCACATGTCAATAGCCTATAAATAGCTCGAGTCACATAATGCCACAATGTTAAAAACAAAACATGTTTACCTTCTTGGCGTCATTTGTGTTCAAGGTAAGAACATGGTAAGTGGCAGAGAAAGTATCACAAAATCCAATCGAGTCCAAGAGAGTAAATTCGCTTGTTGTACCAATAACCATAAGTTTTTTCCCCTGACAACACAGTGTAAAACAGTAAGACATGAGCAACATCAGCATCATAAACTACATAGTGTAAAACAGTAAGACGTGAGCAGCAACAACATCGTAAACTATATTGCTTCCAATTGTATCAGGAGCAATTTATTACTCAAGTACAAGGAGTAAACCTTTGGTTCCTTCTCATTCAGAATTTTCCCAATTTGTCGTGCCATAAGAGTCTTTCCAGTTCCAGGTGGGCCATAAAGCAACATGCTCTTCATATGCTTGATTAATAATAGAAAGGCTAAAATAATGAAAAATTATCTTCTTCTACAGGATGTATAAAATTAAATAGATAAATAATTTATGACTAAAACACTCCTTGCAAGTCATAGAAAACCAAATAGAACACCAATAGTTCCCTTCGCAATCGCATTCTAAATTAAAGACCAATGATGAGTCCGTATTTTTCGATATATTTTAGCTTGAATTTGAGTGGATTTCATCACAATAACCTACACTTAAGCACCAAAATAGCATACTTTTGTGTTTGGTCCCTAATTTGATCTTAAATGTGAAAACATGCAATTTTGTGCTTGAAATGAGCAATTTAATTCCACTTTTATTCCATTCGATGCCATGACATGTTTGTTGAGTGATTTCTGGCCTTAGAGGCGAGAATGGATGGCCAAAAGTGGAAGAAAGCATGTACAAGAGAGAACACATGAAGAAAACAAGGAAAAGCACACACAGCGACGTGTGCGTGCGCACAAGTGCCTGTGCGTACGTGATGAGCGGATAATTTATATGCTTTTTGGTATTGTTTTTAGGTAGTTTTTAGTATGTCCTAGTTACTTTTTAGTATATTTTTATTAGTTTTTATGCAAAAATCACATTTTCTGGACTTTACTATGAGTTTGTGTGTTTTTTTGTGATTTCAGGTATTTTTTGGCTGAAATTGAGGGACCTGAGCAAAAATCTGATTCAGAGGCTGAGAAAGGACTGCAGATGCTGTTGGATTCTGACCCTCCTGCACTCGAAGTGAATTTTCTAGAGCTACAGAAGCCCAATTGGGGCACTCTTAATTGCGTTAGAAAGTACACATCTTGGGCTTTCCAGCAATAGATAATAGTTCATACTTTGCCCGAGCTTTGATGGCCCAAACTGGCGTTCAAACGCCCACCAGAAACCCTTTTCTGGCGTAAAACGCCAGAACTGGCACCAAAACTGGAGTTAAACGCCCAAACTGGCATCCAAGCTGGCGTTTAACTCCAAGGATGGCCTATGCACGTGAAAGCTTCAAAGCTCAGCCCAAGCACACACCAAGTGGGCCCCAGAAGTGGATTTCTGCACTATCTGCACTTAGTTACTCATTTTCTGTAAACCTAGTTTACTAGTTTAGTATAAATAGCACTTTCTACTAATGTTTTAGGAGGTCTTTGATCTTTTGGAACATCTTTAGATCATCCTTTGATCTGGGGATCACTTTTAGGAGGCTGGCAGCTTTGGAAATTATCTTATGCCACTTGGGAGGCTGGCCATTCGGCCATGCCTAGACCTTCTTCTCTTATGTATTTTCTACGGTGGAGTTTCTACACCTCATAGATAAAGGTGAGGAGCTCTTCTGTCCTTTATGAACTAATGCAAGTATTATTGTTTCTCTTTCAATTCACGCCTACTTCTTCTCCAAGATATACTCTCGTACTTAATTCAGTTAAGTCAAAATGAAGGGGGTGACTCGTGACAATCACCCACTATCTTCCTTACTCGCTTAACCAAGATCCGCGTGCCTGACAACCACAAGCGGTCTACATGATGTTCAACGTAGTCATTGGACGACAGCTGGAGTATAATCTTTTGGGTCTCTGATCCACGGACCGAGTCCGCGTGGTTAACACCTTCGTGGTATAGGCTAGAAATAATTGGCAGCATTCCTGAGATCCGAAAAGTCTAAACCTTATCTGTGGTATTCCGAGTAGGATCTGGGACAGAATGACTGTGACAAGCTTCAAACTCCTGACTGTTGGGCGCAGTGACAATGTGCAAAAGAATAGAGAGATCCTATTCCGACACAAGTAGGAACCAACAGATGATTAGCCATGTGGTAGCTTTGCCTGGTATTTTTCATCCAAGACGAGAAATTTAACAGTTGATTAGCCGTACAAAAATCGTAGCCGGACCATTTTCACTGAAAGGATCATACAGCTTGCCATGGAAGGAAGGATGCATGATTGGATGAAGACAAAAGGAAAGCAGAGGTTCAGAAGCAACAAAGCATCTCCAAACGCTTATCTGAAATTCCCACCAATGAATTACATAAGTATTTCTATGTTATTTTTCGTTTTATTTACCTTTTAATTATCAATACCTTAACCATTTGAATCAGCCTGACTGAGATTTACAAGATGACCAAGCTTGCTTCAAGCCGATAATCTTTGTGGGTTCGACCCTTACTCGCGTAAGGTTTTATTACTTGGAGGACCCAGTGCACATGCTGGTTAGTTGTGCGGAGTTGTAAAAGTGTGATTACAATTTCGTGCACCAAGTTTTTGGCGCCGTTGCCGGGGATTGTTCGAGTTTGGACAACTGACGGTTCATCTTGTTGCTTAGATTGGGTAATTTTATTTTATGTTTAAGCTTTTTGTTTTTATTTTCGAAAAATACAAAAAAAATTTAATAAAATCATAAAAACCAAAAATATTTTGTGTTTTCTGTTTGAGTCTAATGTTAAATTTTAAGTTTGGTGTCAATTGCATGTTTCTAATTTTCTTAAGATTTCGAAAAAAAATGCATTGTGTTCTTCTATGATCTTCAAGTTGTTCTTGATGATTTCCTTTGTTCAATCTCATGATTTTCTTATTTTGTGTTTTATGTTGTTTTTCATATGCATTTTCGACTTCATAGTGTCTAAACATTCAAAATTTCTAAGTTTGGTGTCTTGCATGTCTTTCTTTTCTCAAAAATTTTCAAAAATATGTTCATGATGTTCATCATGATCTTCAAAGTGTTCTTGGTGTTCAACTTGACATTCAAAGTGTCCTTGCATGCATTACTTGTTTTGATCTTGCATTTTTATGTTTTATTTCATTTTGTTGTTTTTCTCTATCTTCATTAAAAATTCAAAAAGTAAAAAATATATATCTTTTCAAGTAAATAATACATAAAGAAATGAAGATTTAGAACATAAAGCAGAAGAATCACAGAGAAAAAGAGCTCACTGGCATTAAAACGCCAGTAAAGAGGCACTTTGGGCATTAAACGCCAGAATGGCTATCATTCTAGGCGTTTAACGCCTGTAAAGCTATGATTCTGGGCGTTAAACGCCAGAATGGGCAGCATTCTGGGCGTTTAACGCCAGAATGGGTAGCATTCTGAGCGTTTGAAAAAACGCCCAGTAAGGAAGGATTCCTGGCGTTTAACGCCAGCCAGGGTATCTGGCTGGGCGTTAAACGCCCAAAGAGGCAGCCACATGGGCGTTAAACGCCAGAATGGATATCATTCTGGGCGTTTAACGCCAGGATGACACAAGGGAGGTAATTTCATTTCCAATTCAATTTTTTTTTTCAATTTTTCATTTTTTAAATCATAATTTTAAATCTCATCTTTCCACATTTTCAAAAATTCTTGCTAACAATTAATGTTTTTATTCAAAAAAATTGCAAGTTTGTTACTTTCTTATTAAGAAAGGTTCAACCTTTGAATTTTAGAATCATATCTTTTAATTTCTTGTTAGTCAAGTCATCAATTTTAAAAATCAAATCTTTTTCAATCATATCTTTTCAATCATATCTTTTCTTAAAATAAAATCTTTTTCAATCATATCTTTTTATTTTGATTTCAAAATCTTTTTTTCTAACTTCTTGTCTTTTCAAAATTATTTTCAAATCTTTTTCAACTAATTACTGTTTCTTATCTTTTTTAAAACCACCTAACCACTGTTTCACTTCCAATTTTCGAAAATCACTAACCACTTTTTCAAAAATCTTTTTAATTAACTAATTATTTTAGTTTTAATTTTCGAATACTCTCTCCATCATCTCTTTCTATTTACTTGCTAACACTTCTCTTTTACTTATAATTCGAACCCTCTCTCTCCCTCTGTGTTCAAATTCTTCTTATTCTCTCTCTACCTCATTCCTCTGTTCTTCTATTCTTCTGACACATCAAGGAATCTCTATACTGTGACATAGAGGATTCCACTCCTCCCTTTTGTTCTCTTCTTTTTCACATGAGCAGAAACAGGGATAAAAACATTCTTGTTGAAGCTGATACTGAACCTAAAAGGACTATAAAGAAGAAGCTAAGAGAAGCTAAAGCACAACACTCCGGAGAGGACCTTATAGATAATTACAAAAAAGAAGCAAACATGGCAGCCGAACCCAACAACAATACCAGAGATGCAAGGAAGATGCTTGGTGACTATGCTGCACCAACTTCCAACTTCTATGGAAGAAGCATCTCAATTCCTGCCATTGGAGCAAACAACTTTAAGCTTAAGCCTCAATTAGTTTCTCTAATGCAGCAGAATTACAAGTTTCATGGACTTCCATCGGAAGATCCTCATCAATTCTTAGATGAATTCTTGCAGATCTGTGATACTGTTAAGACCAATGGGGTTGATCCCGATGTCTACAGACTTATGCTTTTACCTTTTGCTGTGAGAGACAGAGCTAGAACATGGTTGGACTCACAACCTAGAAAAAGCCTGAACTCTTAGGACAAGTTAGTCAACGCTTTCTTGACCATATTCTTCTACCTCAAAAGCTGAGCAAGCTTAGAGTGGACGTCCAAACCTTCAAACAGAAGGAAGGTGAATCCCTCTATGAAGCTTGGGAAAGATACAAATAATTAACCAAGAGGTGTCCTTCTGACATGCTTCCAGAATGGAGCATCATATGTATATTCTATGATGGTCTGTCTGAATTGTCTAAGATGTCATTAGACCATTCTACTGGTGGATTTCTTCATCTGAAAACCCCTGCAGAAGCCCAGGAACTCCTTGAGATGGTTGCAAATAACCAGTTCATGTACACTTCTGAAATAAATCCTATGAAGAATGGGATGACTCAGAAGAAGGGAGTTCTTGAGATTGATACTCTGAATCAGAAAAAAATATTGACTCAGCAAGTTAATATGATTTCTCAAAATCTCACTGGATTGCAAGCTGCATCTGGCAGTGCTAAAGAAGCCTCCTCTGAAGGAGAATCCTATAACCATGAGAATCCCGCAATAGAAGAGGTGAGTTACATTGGAGAATCCTATGGAAACACCTATAATCCTTTATAGAGGAATCATCTAAATTTCTCATGGAAGGATCAACATAAGCCTCAACAAGGCTTCAACAACAATAATGGTGGGAGAAATAAGTTTGGCAATAGCAAACCTTTTCCATCATCTTCTTAGCAACAGACAAAGAATTTTGAGCAGAGCTTCTCTGGCTTAGCAAACATAGTCTCTGATCTATCTAAGATCACTCTCAGTTTCATGAATGAAATAAGGTCCTCCATCAAAAATTTAGAGGCACAAGTGGGTCACCTGACTAAAAGAGTTATTGAAACTCCTCCTAGTACTCTCCCAAGCAATATAGAAGAGAATCCCAAAAGAGAGTGCAAGGCCATAACTATAACCAAAATGGCCAAACCTGGAGAGAGTGAAAAGGCAGTGATTCCCAGTGAGGAAGACCTTAAGGGACGTCCACTGACCAATAATAAGTTCCTTATTGAGGAACCAGAGGAATCCAAGGCTCATACAGAGACCATAGAAATTTCACTGAACTTACTTTTGCCATTCATGAGCTCTAAAGAGGACGAAGACTGAAGAACTGAAGATTGATGGTTTAGAAGTTATAGTAAACTCTCGTTGTAAGTATAGTTACTAAACCAAGCAATCAACCTTTCTTACAAACGTTTTGGTTGTCACAAGTAACAAACCCCTAAATAAATTGATAACCGAAGTATTTAAACCTCGGGTCGTCTTCTCAAGGAATTGCAGGGAGGTATGTTCTTATTATTGGTTATGAGTTTTGTAAATTGGGGGGTTTTAAGAACGAGGAGCAAACATGATAAATGACGAATAAAATAAATAAATGAATGTAAAATAAACTCTTGGCAAGGTACGAGAAATTGGAAGTCCTATCCTAGTTATCCTTATCAATGATGACGAAAGTTGAATCTTAATTCCACTTAGTTAACCTCTGCTGTTGCAAAGGAAGGCCAAGCGGCTAATTAGTTTGATCCTCAAATCCTAGTTAATTCCTCGAAAAAGATTGGGATTATAGAAGTTCAAGCTAATTGGCAAAGATAACGGTTATCGATCATGTTGAGTTTGATAACTCAAGAGTTACTGATTTCTTAACCAAAACCAAAAGGGAATAAAATCTACATGAATGAAAATAAATTGGATAAAGCCAAAACATCCATAACATATAAGTCTGAAATACCTCAAATTATATTAAATAAAAAAATGCCAATTCAAACATGGACAATATCATCAGCCAATTGGGCAACATCAATCAAACACAAATAAAAATATCAGAGTAAATAAAAGTAGAAAAGAAACATAAATTATTGAACCTGATGAAGATGAGATAAATCCTAATTTCTAAAAATCCTAATCCTAAATCCTAAGAGAGATGAGAGAGCCCCTCTCTCTAGAAACTACATCTAAAACCTAAAATTGTGAATTATGAATAGCCTGATGAGTCTCTGCATGTTTCCTGACTTTAATCTGTGTTTCTGGGTCGAAAACGGGGTTGAAATCCGGCCAGAATCTCTGCCAGTGACTTTTGTAATTCTACAGATCGCGCACGTCACGCGGACGCATCATTCACGCGGACGCGTCATTCGGCGTTTTTCTTTTTCATGCGGGCGCATCGTCCATGCCTCCGCGTCGCTTCTGCTTTTCCAATCCGCACGTCCGCGTCACTCATGCGGCCGCGTCACTGCGAATTCCTTTCTTCCGCGCGGTCGCGTCACTGACACATACGCGTCACTTCTCGCTGGTCATCTCCTCAATTTCTTGTGTTCCTTCCATTTTTGCAAGCTTCCTTCCCAATCTTTCACTCATTCATGCCCTATAAAGCCTGAAACACTTAACACACAGATCAAGGCATCGAATGGTAATAAGAAAGGATTAAGATTAGCTAAATTAAGACCAAAGAAGCATGTTTTCAATCATGTAATAATTTTAGGAAGGAAATATAAATACATGCTAATTATATGAATAAGTGGGCAAAGACCATGATAAAACCACACAATTAAACACATTGTAAACCATAAAATAGTGGTTTATCAACCTCCCCACACTTAAACATTAGCATGTCTTCATGCTAAACTCAAGGAGACCAAATATATGAGTAGGGAAAGGCAAGACTTATAAAATGCAACCTGTGAATGTGAATGCAACTACATGCGAAAATGATTCTACCTACTTGGTGAAAAAGTAAATAAATCCTTCAAGAATAAATATGAACTGGATTTTACTAATTCAAATCACAAAATACAATATAAATAACTTGCAAGAAGAAGATAGCTCATGAAAGTAGGGAATATAGAATTAAGCACTGAACCCTTACTAGTAGTGTATATCATTCTAACTCTCAAGTGTCTAGCGTCAATTCTCTCAATTCTCTACTAATCTTGCCTTCTATAACTTGCTCTTCATCTAACAATCAACAAAAATTTAATGCACCAATACACAAATCACGAGGTCTTTTAAGGGTTGTAATGGGGTTAGGGTCAAGGTAGGATTGTATTTGGCCAAGTGGACTAAAATCTGAATCCTTAATTAACATAAACTTTTCACCTAACTTAAGACAATTCATTTAATTAAAATACAAAATCTAACTTCCCATTAACTGTGTTTTCCACATGTTCATGCATCCTAAAATTGAGTTTAGTACATATGCATTGATACCAACACTTACTTTGGGGCATTTTGTCCCCTTTTTTTTATTTGTTCTTTTTTCTTTTCTTTTTTTATTATTTTTTTTCAATGCATATGATTAAAGTGTTGAATGCAATAATATGTGCTCAATTATTATTTTGCACACTTTCACTAAAATATACAACACCCAATTACTCAAACCAAATATTTTTAAATCTAACTTCCCCACACTTAAATCATGAGCACTTTTACTAGTCTAAGCTAACTAAGGATTCAAATTAAGGACATTATTATTTTTTGCTTAGAGTTAGTAATGAGCTAAAGTAAGGAACAAATGGGTAAAATAGGCTCAAATTAGTTTGCAAAGGATAATGGAAGGGTAAGGCCATATGGGTATGTAAGCTTAGTGAAACAAGGCCTCAATCATATAAGTGCATGCATACATCAAATAATGGAAATATAGAATTAAGCAAGACAAAGATTACAATTTTAGAGAGAAAAACACACACCAAAAATAAAATATTGGTTGATAAAATATAACCAATCAAATAGGCTCAAAATCTCACTGGTTTTGCGTGTTCGAGATTTAAACCATGTTCCAAAATAATATTTCTTCATACAAGTTCTTCCAAAAAGTTTTATTCAAATTAGTGAAATACTATAAAAATTTCTTGAAAAAGAAAATATTACTTTAACCAAGTGGTAAAATATGCACAAAATCAAACAAACATGCAATCAAACATGCAAATGCAACAATTAACAAATTAACATTGGTGTTGAGAAGGGATTAACTAACCCGCGGAGATCGGTATCGACCTCCCCACACTTAAAGATTGCACCGTCCTCGGTGCATGCTGAGATGTGCATGTGGATGGGGGTTGTAGTTCCTCAGCTAGTGCTCTTTGTGTTCCTTGCCTTGCCGGTGGTTTGGGAGTAGCTTTCTCTCTTTACCCTTCTTGGTGGCCATCCTAAAAGAGGAAAAGGAAAGTAACAAGTAAAGCTAAGGGTTCCAGCAAGGAAGAGAACAGGAAAGGTGGTAATCAATGCACAGTAAAGAAGAATGACGTTAACACATGGTCATGACTACATGTGAAAAGTCATCAATGGAAATATAGAAAGTGCATGTAATAACAATTAAATGCAAGATGTTTATTGGCATGCTGGCGAAGGCATGAGTAGCATAGATCAAGCATTCAATGTCCAAGTTAGATTACCAAGTCTTCCAAACTAACAATATGTTTGTAATGACAATTATAAATAATTAATAAAATATAAAAAGGGTTTTGTGAAAAACAGGCATGAAAGTAGGATAACAGAAAGGTAGTGCGTGATACCATACGGGCTTTTTCACAAACACATAGCATGCATGGTAAATAAGTTATTGAAAGTGTTAAATTGAACATGCAAGAAACCCTATAAAAATAATATATAATTGTCAAACAATTCTTTGAATAACCCACAGGCAAAATAAATAAATTTCTCACACCAATAAAAATAATGCAATGAATGAAACTATGCAAATAAATTAAATGGAAGTGAAGAGGGATGAGAAGAAGAAAGTAAGAAAAAGAAGAAGAAAGAAGAAAAGAATTAGATATAGGGAAGAAAAGATAAGATATTTGGCTGCTTTGGAAAAGTTGTGCGGTGCAAGTGACGCGGACGCGTGAGTGACGCGGTCGCGCGACTTGCGCTTAAATTAATCGACGCGGTCACATCGGTCACACGGACGCGTGACTCAGGTTATGCTACTGGCGCGAGGGCAGCCTTGCGCTCGCACAACTCTCTGTTCGAATTTTTATTTTTGCCAAATTTTGGGTGACGCGAACGCGTGGGTGACACGTTCGCGTGAGTGTCCATTCGAAGGATATGATGCAGACGCGTAAGCCATGCGTCCGCGTGGGAAGAATTTGTGCGTTCAGCACCGATCCATCACCACGCTAGCACAACTTTCGGTCGTGCACCCATTTTACGTCGAATTTCAGGGCACGCGGCCGCGTGAGTGACGTGGACGCGTGGGAGGCCAATGTTTGCACTTGACGCAGACGCGTCAACGACACGGCCACGTGGATCAATTTGTGCCAAAGGCACGCCTCCAGCCACGCTTTCGCGTGACTCTCTGTTCAATTTGCTATCTTCCCAACGCACTTGTGACGCGGATGCGTCACATGCGTGCTATTATTATTTTTTTTAATGCAGTATGCAGAATGCAAAATGCAATGAATGTCATGCAAAAATTGCAGGTTCAATAAAAATTCAAAAACAGACTAAAATTAAAACTAAAAAGAGAACGACATACTATAGTGGGTTGTCTCCCACCTAGCACTTTTTAGTTAAAGTCCTTAAATTGGACATTTGATGAGCTTTCTGTCATGGTGGCTTATGCTTGTACTGATCCAGAAATCTCCACCAATGTTTGGAATTCCAACATCCTTCGGAGTCCCAAACTAAGCATGTAAAGCTTCTGAGCAGCTTCAGACATATGCTCAGGCTCCCGGGGTGACGACTATCAGAATATTTTCCAAGATTCCAAACTTTGTTTTTAAATCTGCCTTTGTTTGGATCTATATGCTTCCATTCGGGCGATTTAGAAGTTATATTCTCACCAAGGTGACCAAACGTCTTCTGAGATCCATTCGATTGAGCTTGACACCAATCCTTGCACTTCGAGTTGAAGTGTGGAACCTTATTGAACCTTGTGCACCAACTCTGAGTACGAGCCATTTCCCTCTTACTCTTAAAACCGCAGAGAGCTCTAGGCTGGCCATCTGTTTCAAGCAAACCATATTCAAGTGGAAGATTGAAGATAAAAATCAAGGATTTTACCTACTTGAAGTTTGTGTTGGGCGGTAATGACCTTGGGGTCAGTGTTTCCAGTGGTTCTGTAAGTTCTACTCCCTAGTAATCTTCTGTGAATTCTTCCATTTCTTTGCAAATTTCTTCCACCTCAACCATATCTTGATCAGAGTCTTCAATTTCTCCCTCATCATCGCTCAAGTCATATATTGGAGGTTGAGAAAAATCTACCTCAGCATCATCTTCATATTCACTCGGGGAACATTCTTCTGTCTCAAAGAATTCACTTGCGGATGCAAGTTCGTCACTAAGAGAATAGGACTCGTGATCATCATCATCAAGGAAACCTGCGTCTTGGGTTATTCCGTTCAATTCTTCATAAGATATTTGTATTGGAGGCGGTGCAAAATCCTCCTCAGCGTCAATTGTAGCATCCTCGACGGAGTCTTCCATGACTCTGTGTTCCCATGGAGGTTCAGCATCTCCTAAATCTTTAACCAACTCGTTCTCTTCTACAATGACAGCATCCTCTACTTGTTCCAGGACGAAGTTATGCTCTATGATGTCCACTGGAGCTTCTCGTGTCTTCTTCACAATACATTCTTCATTAGATTCTCCACATGAAGCCATGGGAGTTTGTTGAGTGTCTGAACGTCTGGAAGATAATTGAATTATTGCTTGCTCCAGTTGATGAAGGGCTGCATTAAATTGGTTTATTGATTCTTCGAGGCGAACCTGTGATTTTGGCTTTGATGGATATGGGCATGGTGTATGGGGGAGTGGTGGTTCTTGGGGAGTAATTGGATTGGTGTTGGGGTGGATAAGGATTGTACGGTGGCGAATGGTGAAAAGAAGCTTGTGAGTGTGGTGGGTTGAGGTTGTGTTGAAAGGATGATCTCTGAGCATAGGGTGGGGCTTGTTGGTAGCTACAAGGCGGTCCACCATATCTATCAACTTGGTATGCATTGTAGAATGGTCTTTGTCCATGATATCTAGGAGGGTGTTGTTGCCTAAAGGGGTGATTAGATCCTATTGGCTCCGTCCATCTTTGATTGCTTAAACCTTGATGCATAGTCCTATTATAGCTTCCATTCCTTGCAACAAAATTAGAACCAAACTCAAAGTGAGAGGGGTGAGAATTCATAATAGCTATCAGAAATAAAGGGGGGGGGGAAGAAACAATAAACAAGTAAAAGAAAAATATTTACAATAACCAATAATAAGGCACACGTTTGCAATTCCCCGGCAACGGCGCCATTTTGAAGAACTGAAGATTGATGGTTTAGAAGTTATAGTAAACTCTCGTTGTAAGTATAGTTACTAAACCAAGCAATCAACCTTTCTTACAAACGTTTTGGTTGTCACAAGTAACAAACCCCTAAAAATAAATTGATAACCGAAGTATTTAAACCTCGGGTCGTCTTCTCAAGGAATTGCAGGGAGGTATGTTCTTATTATTGGTTATGAGTTTTGTAAATTGGGGGTTTTAAGAACGAGGAGCAAATATGATAAATGACGAATAAAATAAATAAATGAATGTAAAATAAACTCTTGGCAAGGTACGAGAAATTGGAAGTCCTATCCTAGTTATCCTTATCAATGATGACGAAAGTTGAATCTTAATTCCACGTAGTTAACCTCTGCTGTTGCAAAGGAAGGTCAAGCGGCTAATTAGTTTGATCCTCAAATCCTAGTTAATTCCTAGAAAAAGATTGGGATTATAGAAGTTCAAGCTAATTGGCAAAGATAACGGTTATCGATCATGTTGAGTTTGATAACTCAAGAGTTACTGATTTCTTAACCAAAACCAAAAGGGAATAAAATCTACATGAATGAAAATAAATTGGATAAAGCCAAAACATCCATAACATATAAGTCTGAAATACCTCAAATTATATTAAATAAAAAAATGCCAATTCAAACATGGACAATATCATCAGCCAATTGGGCAACATCAATCAAACACAAATAAAAAATATCAGAGTAAATAAAAGTAGAAGAGAAACATAAATTATTGAACCTGATGAAGATGAGATAAATCCTAATTTCTAAAAATCCAAAACCTAATCCTAAATCTTAAGAGAGAGGAGAGAGCCTCTCTCTCTAGAAACTACATCTAAAACCTAAAATTGTGAATTATGAATAGACTGATGAGTCTCTACATGTTCCCTGACTTTAATCTGTGTTTCTGGGCCAAAAACTGGGTTGAAATCCGGCCTAGAATCTCTGCCAGTGACTTTTGTAATTCTACAGATCGCGCACGTCACACGGACACGTCATTCACGCGGACGCATCATTCAGCGTTTTTCTTTTCCATGCGGGCGCGTCGTCCATGCCTCCGCGTCACTTCTGGTTTTCCAATCCGCGCGTCCGCGTCACTCATGCGGCCGCATCATTACGAATTCCTTTCTTCCGCGTGGTCGCGTCGCTGATGCGTACGCGTCACTTCTCGCTGGTCATCTCCTCAATTTCTTGTGTTCCTTCCATTTTTGCAAGCTTCCTTCCCAATCTTTCACTCATTCATGCCCTATAAAGCTTGAAACACTTAACACACAGATCAAGGCATCGAATGGTAATAAGAGAGGATTAAGATTAGCTAAATTAAGACCAAAGAAGCATGTTTTCAATCATGTAATAATTTTAGGAAGGAAATATAAATACATGCTAATTATATGAATAAATGGGTAAAGACCATGATAAAACCACACAATTAAACACATTGTAAACCATAAAATAGTGGTTTATCAAAGACACTGTTGAAGAGCAAGTTGCTCAGTATCTAGGAGCAATCATGAAGCTGAATGATAAACCCATATTTCATGATTTATCTTGTGCTCAATTGAGTGGTTTTTATCAACTCTTTACCCACTTATTCATACTATTTGCATGGTTTTACATTTGCCTTCCTAATTATGTGCTTTGATTGAAAACATGCTTCTTTGGCCTTAAGTTCCTTATGTTTAATCCTCTCTTATTACCATTAGATGCCTTGATATGTGTGTTAAGTGATTTTAGAGATTACAAGGCAGGAATGACTCAGAGGATGGAAAGGAAGCATGCAAAAGTGGAAGGAATACAAGAAGTTGGAGAAACTGCTAAGTTGTCCAGCCTGACCTCTTCGCACTCAAACGGCTATAACTTTAGCTACGGAGGTCAAAAAGAGATGATTTTAGTTGTATTGGAAAGCTAACGTCCAGGGCTTCGCAACGATATATAATTTGCCATACCTTACTCGACGCCAGGTGACGCAAACGCATGGATCACGCGGGCGCATCGCATCTGCGAACCTCAATCCGCGTGGACGATGCCTCCGCGTCACTCTTCCGCGACCTGTACGGACCAGAAAGCGCTGGGAGTGACTTTTGGGCTGCTTTTGACCCAGTTTTCAGCCCAGAACACACAGATTATAGGCTATAAAGTGGGGGAATGCATGCATTCATAATTAATTCACTCATAATTCACAATTTTAGTTTTAGATGTAGTTTTTAGTGAGAGAGGTTCTCTCCTCTCTCTCTTTAGGATTTAGGATTTAGGACTTCTCATAGTTTTAGGAGTGACTCTCGATCCAGGGTTTTATGTTCCTTTGTTTTTAAGCTTCCCTTTCACTTTATTTATTTATTCCAGCATTTGAGTTAATTATTTACTTTTATAATTTAATTTATGAATTATTCCATGTCACGGATTATTGTTTGTATTAATGATAATTGAGGTATTTTCAGTTTATGATTGCTTGCTTTTATTTACGTTACCATTGCTTCCGATCTGAAGATATTTTATTCCATCAATTTACTTTTTCCCCCTTTTGGTCTTGGTTAAGAAATCAGTAACTCAACAGTTATCAAAGTCAGCGTAAGTGATAATCGTTATCTTGCTAATTGAACTGAACTTCAATAATCCCAACTTTTTCTTAGGAAATAAATAGGATTCGAAGGTCAAATTAATTAGTCCCTTGACTTACCTTTGCTTCAAAGGTTAACTAAGTGGAATTAAGATACAACTTTCATTATTGTTGAGAGGGATAACTAAGTTAGACTTCTAATTTCTCTCACCTTGCCAAGAGTTGCTTTACAGTATTTATTTATTTTAATTGCCATTTATTTTACTTGCCATTTATATTACTGATTCCTCATTCTTGAAACCCCGAATTCACAATCTCCATAGCGAATAATAAGAACATACCTCCTTGCAGTTCCTTGAGAAGACGACCCGAGGTTTGAATACTCGGTTAACAATTTTTAAAGGGGTTTGTTACTTGTGACACCCAAAAAGTTTGTATGAAAGAACTTTTGAAGGTTTAGAAACTATACTTGCAACGAGGATTTATCCGCAAATTTCTAGACCACGCAAAAGTTCTCTCAGCGGTGGACTGCAGGAAGATCATTCCTCAAAGCCGGAACTTCCTAGCTTTGGGCTACAGACCACCACCCTTTACTGCTACTGATGAGACAGCCCCACCGTCTGCTGGACCCTCTTCATCCACAGCTGCCCCTGCTGCCCCTGCTGCCACCACTGCACCTCCACCGCCTATTCCGCCAGCTTGATCAGATGGAGCACTGTAACCGGTGCCGGTATGAGAGATTGGAGCGTCGCAGCAGGCGACGCTATTCACATCTAAAGCTGCTGATCCGACAGGGCACTGACAACCCCTCCGAGCCCGACACACCATCAGGGCCATCAGAGGAGGAAGAGGATGAGCACGAGGATGAGACTCATTCCCAGGTGGAGACCCATCAGCAGGTAGGCACTGAGCAGACTGCACACCAGGAGGTCCCACATCAGATTGAGGCTGCAGATCCGGAGATCCCGATCCAGTCCGCACCTCCTCTACAGCAGCCAGACCCTCAGCCCACCACCACCACAGAGCCTCCAACTACCATCCCTACCAGTGATGACATCCCTTCACACCCGGCTTGACTGAGCATCAGGGACGATGCTTCACTTTAAGTGTGGGGAGGTCGCCATCTCTGGCGTTTTATTTTGGTGAACCACTACATCTTTTTTTCTTTTATTTTGGTTATTTTTTTGTATTTTTCTTTTTATTGTTATTTTCTGAGTACTTATACATTGCTACTTTGATGTATTTCTACTCTATTTCTGTATTTTGCATTTTTAGTTCATATTTTAGCTATTTAGTTTATTTTAGTTATATAGTTTAGTTTGCAATGCTGACTTATTAGTGGATTAATTAGTATAGTTTACCCTTTTTAGCATAAGATAGCATAGTTTATACTGAAAAATATAAAAAGGAAGTATGCTAGGAAATTGAACATAACTGATTTAAATCCATAAACCTTGTATATAGAGCATTACATCATATAGTTAAGTTGACAACATTTCATCAAGGAGGAACATTAAAACTTCAAAGGCTACCCTAAATAATTTTTTTATGAGAATAATGGGAATTTTTTACTAAACCTGCATAACATATATGAATGATATATGATGCTTGAGTTAGAGAACACACAACCTGTGAGTCTTGAGCTTAATTGTATGGTTACATTCAAACCATAATTTCATTCCTGTGTGTTTCGCTTCTTTTTTTATTCTGATGTTCTTTACTTTGTTTTAATCTATATGTCCAATTATAGAATATAGAATATAGGTACATACCAAAAGAATGATTGAGGCCATTATTTGATTTTAACCCATTGGCCCCAAAAATAGCCTACCTTTTACATCACCTTTGTTAGCCCCCTTGAGCCTTTAAAATCCCTTTTATTCTATTTAGCAACACTACTAGCCTTAAGCAGAAAAACAAAATAAAATCCCAAGTTGAATCCTTGGTTAGCTTAAGATAGAAAATTATGAATAGATTAAAATGTGGAAAACCTATTGGGAACATGGATGATAGAAACAAAAGGTAGAAAAAGTTGAAAAGAAATAAAATAACTCAGAAAATTTTGGGAAGCATGCTCATGAGAAATCGAAGTTAAGTCACCATGTGCATTAAAAAAAAATTATTTTTCAGTATTTAGTAAAGGGGATACAAAAGAATTTCCCAATGCAAAATAAAAGCAATGCACATGGGATAAAAACAAAAATTGAAGCATGAGCATGTAACGACAAGTGGGAGAATATGGGAAAATAGGTAAACAAGTTTTGTTTTACTAAATATGTATGTTAGGTGAGATCTTAGTCTAATTAAGGATTCACTTATTAGCTCACTTAGCCTTATACATATATCCTTACCTTTACCTTGGCCCCATTACAACCTTAATTAAAGACCTCATGATTTTTGGTATGACTATATTCTATAATTGTTGATTGGTTAGATGAAGAACAAAGTTATAGAAAGTAAGAATAAAAAGAAAAGTAGAGTGAATAAACCCAATAAACACTGAGTGACTAGAGAGTAAACACAGTTAATGGGTAGTTATTGATTTTATATTACATGGATTGTCTTAAGTTAGGTGGAAAGTTTATGTTAATTAAGGATTCAGATTTTAGTCCACTTGGCCAAATACAATCCTACCTTGACCCTAACCCCATTACAACCCTTAAAAGAACTCTTGATTTGTGTATTGGTGCATTAAATTTCTGTTGATTGTTAGATGAAGAGCAAGCTATAGAAAGCAAGATTAGTAGAGAATTGAGAGAATTGACCCTAGACACTTGAGAGTTAGAATGATATACACTACCAGTAAGGGTTCAATGCCTAATTCTATGTTCCCTGCTTTCATGAGCTATTTTCTTCTTGCAAGTTATTTGTATTGTATTTTGTGATTTAAATTAGTGAAATCCAGTTCATATCTGTTCTTGAAAGATTTATCTATTTTTAACCAAGTAGGTAGAAACGTTTTGCATTTAGTTGCATTCATAGGTTGCATCTCAAACATTCTATCATTCATCTTCATCTCTTTATAGCTTCTCTCGAGCTTAGCATGAGGACATGCTAATGTTTAAGTGTGGGGAGGTTGATAAACCCATATTTCATGGTTTATCTTGTGCTCAATTGAGTGGTTTTTATCAACTCTTTACCCACTTATTCATACTATTTGCATGGTTTTACATTTGCCTTCCTAATTATGTGCTTTGATTGAAAACATGCTTCTTTGGCCTTAAGTTCCCTATGTTTAATCCTCTCTTCTTACCATTAGATGCCTTGATATGTGTGTTAAGTGATTTTAGAGATTACAAGGCAGGAATGACTCAGAGGATGGAAAGGAAGCATGCAAAAGTGGAAGGAATACAAGAAGTTGGAGAAACTGCTAAGCTGTCCAGCCTGACCTCTTTGCACTCAAACGGCTATAACATTAGCTACAGAGGTCCAAATGAGATGGTTTCAGTTGCGTTGGAAAGCTAACGTCTGGGGCTTCGCAACGATATATAATTTGCCATACCTGCCCTGACACCAGGCCACGCGAACGCGTGGATCACGCGGCCGCATCGCATCTGCGAACCTCAATCCGTGCGGCCGCGTGGACGACGCCTCCGCGTCAGTCTTCCGCGACCTGTACAGACCAGAAAGTGCTGGGAGTGACTTCTGGGCTGCTTTTGACCCTGTTTTCAGCCCAGAACACACAGATTAGAGGGTATAAAGTGGGGGAATGCATGCATTCATAATTAATTCACTCATAATTCACAATTTTAGTTTTAGATGTAGTTTTTAGTGAGAGAGGTTCTCTCCTCTCTCTCTTTAGGATTTAGGATTTAGGACTTCTCCTAGATTTAGGAGTGACTCTTGATCCAAGTGAAAAGCTTGGACTGAGTGGTTAAAGTCGTGGTCCAAAGCAAAAGAGTGTGCTTAAGAACTCTGGACACCTCTAACTAGGGACTCTAGCAAAGCTGAGTCACAATCTGAAAAGGTTCACCCAGTTTTGTGTCTGTGGCATTTATGTATCCGGTGGTAATACTGGAAAACAAGATGCTTAGGGTCACGGCCAAGACTCATAAGTAGCTGTGTTCAAGAATCAACATACTAAACTAGGAGAATCAATAACATTATCTGAATTCTGAGTTCCTATGGATGCCAATCATTCTGAACTTCAAAGGATAAAGTGAGATGCCAAAACTGTTCAGAAGCAAAAAGCTACTAGTCCCGCTCATCTAATTGGAACTAAGCCTCATTGATGTTTTGGAATTTATTGTATATTCTCTTCTTTTTATCCTATTTTGTTTTTGGTTTCTTGGGGACAAGCAACAATTTAAGTTTGGTGTTGTGATGAGCGGATAATTTATACGCTTTTTGGCATTGTTTTTAGATAGTTTTTAGTATGTTCTAGTTACTTTTTAGTATATTTTTATTAGTTTTTTATGCAAAAATCACATTTCTGGAATTTACTACGAGTTTGTGTGTTTTTTTGTGATTTCAGGTATTTTCTGGCTAAAATTGAGGGACCTGAGCAAAAATCTGATTCAGAGGCTGAGAAAGGACTGTAGATGCTGTTGGATTCTGACCCTTGTGAACTCGAAGTAGATTTTCTAGAGCTACAGAAGCCCAATTGGTATGCTCAAAATTGCGTTGGAAAGTAGACATCTTGGGCTTTTCAGAAAGGTATAATAGTTCATACTTTGCTCGAGATTTTATGGCCCAAACTGGCGTCCAAATGCCCACCAGAGACCTTTTTCTGGCATAAAAAGCCAGAACTGGCACCAGACTGGCATCCAAGCTGGCGTTTAACTCCAAGGATGGCCTATGCACGTGAAAGCTTCAAAGCTCAGCCCAAGCACAAACCAAATGGACCCTGGAAGTGGATTTCTGCACTATCTGCACTTAGTTACTCATTTTCTGTAAACCTAATTTACTAGTTTAGTATAAATAGCACTTTCTACAAATGTATTAGGAGGTCTTTGATCTTTTGGAACATTTTTGGATCATCTTTTGATCTTGGGATCACTTTTAGGAGGCTGGCAGCTTTTGAGAATTATCTTATGCCACTTGGGAGGCTGGCCATTCGGCCATGCCTAGACCTTCTTCTCTTATGTATTTTCTATGGTGGAGTTTCTACACCTCATAGATTAAGGTAAGGAGCTCTTCTGTTTTTCATGAACTAATGCAAGTATTATTGTTTCTCTTTCAATTCACGCCTACTTCTTCTCCAAGATATACTCTCGTACTTAATTCAGTTAAGTCAGAATGAAGGGGGTGACCCGTGACAATCACCCACTATCTTCATTACTCGCTTAACCAAGATCCGCGTGCCTGACAACCACAAGCGGTCTACATGATATTCAACGTAGTCATTGGACGACAGCTGGAGTATAATCTCTTGGGTCTCTGATCCACGGACGGAGTCCACGTGGTTAGAACCTTCGTGGTATAGGCTAGAAACAATTGGTAACATTCCTGAGATCCGAAAAGTCTAAACCTTGTCTGTGGTATTCCGTGTAGAATCTGGGAGGGGATGACTGTGACAAGCTTCAAACTCATGACTGTTGGGTGCAGTGACAATGTGCAAAAGGATAGAGAGATCCTATTCCGACACAAGTGGGAACCGACAGATGATTAGCCATGCGGTAGCTGTGCCTGGTATTTTTCATCCGAGAAGAGAAATCCGACAGTTAATTAGCCATACAGAAACCGTAGCCGGACCATTTTCACTGAGAGGATCATACAGCTTGCCATGGAAGGGAGGATGCATGATTGGATGAAGACAATAGGAAAGCAGAGGTTCAGAAGCAACAAAGCATCTCCAAACGCTTATCTGAAATTTCCACCAATGAATTATATAAGTATCTCTATGTTATTTTCCCTTTTATTTACCTTTTAATTATTAATACCTCATAACCATTTGAATCCGCCTGACTGAGATTTACAAGATGACCATAGCTTGCTACAATCCGACAATCTCTATGGGATCGACACTTACTCGCGTAAGGTTTTATTACTTGGACGACCCAGTGCACTTGCTGGTTAGTTGTGCGGAGGTGCAAAAGTGTGATTGTAATTTCGT
This sequence comes from Arachis stenosperma, assembly GCF_014773155.1. Lineage (NCBI taxonomy): Eukaryota > Viridiplantae > Streptophyta > Magnoliopsida > Fabales > Fabaceae > Arachis > Arachis stenosperma. The sequence goes on along the minus strand of NC_080379.1, from coordinate 50,782,314 downwards.
GTATCAGTACGCACAGGAGGATTTTCAGCTAAGTGTGCAGATGCACACATCTGTGTGTGCCTTCATTAAAATTGCACATGCACTCGCAGTTTGGGGCTCTTTTAGGCCCATTTCTGAAGGCTTGAGGCTGAAATCAAAGGCTATATCAAAGGGGGCAACATATCATATGAAGGCATTAGCTTAGGGAGCCATCTTAGAATAGGAAAAATACAAAGTAGGAGTAGGAGTAGTGCAGTTTTAAGTTTTGTTCTCTTAGGGTTTCAATTAGGTTTTGTAGAATTTTATATTTCAAGTCTTGCTTTTGGATTTTGCAATTTACATTGTAAGTATTTCTTTAATTGTCTCTTTTAATTACTACACTTGTTCTACACTTACTTCTATTTTTACCTTCCTTTGTCAACATTTACAGTGTCTTGCAATTTTGATTTCTAGTTGTTTAATTTGATGTTTGATGGCTTTTATTTGTTTGTTAAGTTGCTTTTATTGATTTTGATCATTTATGGTTCATAGCTTTTACGATTTTCCCAATTTTGCCATGTTTTAGGTTTATGCCCTCTATGTGTTTGATGAAATGCCAATTTTGATTATGGGGTAATTTTCACCCCTTGGCTTGGGGAAAATAAGTTTATGGATTACTAGAGCCATAATGTCCAACATTTAGTGATAATTCTTGGATTGTTAGTTGTTATTGTTTCCACTAATGCTAGCTTTTTACTAAAGTAATTAGTAAGTTATCTAGGATTTGTGGATTAATAACAATTATGCTCACTTGACTTACTCTTCAATGTTAAGGGTTGACTTAGTGAGATTAATCCATCTTAATTATCATAGTTGTAATTATGGCAAGGAAGGGATTTCATAACTCATCCCAAGTCAAGGTTTCATTTATGTTTTAAATCACATTTTCATCACTTTATAGTCTTACTTGTTTATATTGCATACATAGTTCTCTTATTCCGTTATTAGTTTATTAATTGCAATTTTGCCTTGTTCTTTAATTCCTTTATTGCTTACTTCAATCATTGAAAACCCCTTTGCTTTCTCACAACCAAAATTGTGTGCGCTCATTGGCATTAGTTCCTAGGGATAATGAACCGGGAGACTAAATACTATCGGTTTACATTTGCTTTGAATTGTGACATTCTCTTGAATTGAATTTTGATTGAGAGGATCCATTACCAGTTTGGACTATACTCACAACGGAATTACTTTATCTAGTTTTCCGAATTGGCATAAATCTTCTCTATCAAATTGGCACCGTTGCCGGGGAGCTAGCGTCATGAGTGCTTTTTTTGTTGTTGTTGTAAATATGTCCATAGTGTGAATACATGCTTTTTGGTTGTTTCTTTGCTTTTGTTGATAATTATGATTTTTGCTTCTTTTGTTAATTGATGTCTTTAGCTTTTATTTCCAATTTTCTCTATGAGTTATCACCCTCTTGGTTTGGAGTTTGGTTGTGATCATTTTGTAGGGTGTGATAACTTCAATTTGGATTGCATCCTGGGATTGGAGCATCAATTTTAGGAGGATCAACCTCCTCCATATTACAATGAACTATACCCTCCCCAATATGCATATCCAACCCAAGGATATGGTGGATTTCACTATGATTATACACCTCCACCACCATATACCTATGACCCCTACCCTCAACACAACCCTCAATCACCATAATTTCAATCACCACACCACCACCACCATACACCTTCTTACACACCACCTCAAGATACTCATCAACATGAACTACCTCACACATATACAACCTTCTTCCCAACCAACGAACCTTCCCTCTTACCTAATTGTGGAGCTTTTCCACCCTTTACCTAAGACCATCAAGACCTTCAAGCCTTTCTCCAAGAGCAAGAAAGATTCCGAAAGACACAACGGGAGTTCATGGCCACCATAGGCGAAGCGGTAAACCGCTTAATCCTCCTACGCTCATTCGATCAAGGCATTCCTCTTGAGGAATGTGAGGGATTAACTAAGGCTTGTAGTGAAAAGGAGAGCATGGAGCCACAAGGGAAAGAAGATGGGTTAGAGCTTGAAGTGCAACTAGAGGAAGAAAGGGAAGTATGTGAACCAGAGAAAAGAAAGGAGGAATTGAGGGAGGTTGATCAAGATGAGGATTCCATCATTCATGATTTTTTGTCCTCCTTGATCAATCCCCTTGATGATCCTAATGAGCCTCTTCCCATTGAGTTTGAGAGAGACATGGAGGTAGACTTATCACAACCTCCTTGTTATGATTTGAGTGATGGGGAAGAGGAAGTTAGTGAGGAAGTAACTCCGTTCCAAGAACACATTGAGTGGTTGACAATTTCACCAATGAGCTTTATTGGCCCCCATCAATATGCCATTTTAGAGACGGATTACCAACGCAAGGTCTTTCTTGGGTGGGTACATGGTGGAAGAAGGAATATTGGTTGCCAAAGGAGTCCAAGGATCTTTAAGAAAATCAATTCAAGAATTGGCGTCCAAACATGGTGTGATGCACAATTGGGTGATTTCCAAAGAATGTTGGGTGGCTTCAAGGGTCATTTGAGAGCTTGTCTATCCGGCTTGAAACATAAAGATCAACAAGAAGGTGACCGGGAAACTAGAACATGGGATCCCGGAAGACCTATGAAGTGCAAGCTTGGATGGAGATTCAAAGAGGAGTGGAAGCACAAGCCACCCTAACAAGAGTCTCCTCAAAAAGTCCAACTTAGGACTATAAACCAAAGTGCTAGGTGGGAGACACCCTACCATGGTAACATCTTTCTTACTTTTTCTCTTTGTTTATAGTTTTGATTTTTTGCATTTTAGCTTATCTTGGCTTAGCTTAGGTTAGTTTAATTTTGAGTTGGTAGGTTAATTATCATATAGATCATGCATTTATGGATTTTTGGATGTTTTGGGGTTGAATTTTGGATGAGTTAAGGCTTGGCACCTTAGATTTTAAAGGAAATTTTTTGAAAAACAGGACATCTGTGCGTCCGCACACCCTTGTGCGCACGCACACAACAATATTCAGCACACTGTGCGTACGCACCAACCTGTGCGTACGCACACTAGCCGATATGCCCTCTATTTGGAGCGTTCGCACCCCTTGTGCGCGCGCATCCCTATGATCTTCCACTTTGTGTGTGCGCACGCTGTTGTGCGTACGCACGCAACCTTCTTTTTGCGCTCTCTGTGCGGCCGCACAAGCTTGTGCGTCCGCACGCCAAGTTACAGCCCCTCTGTTGGGAGCGCTGGCTCAGCCTGTGCGCATGCACACCACCCTTTTCGCCCCTGTGCGTACGCACAGTCCACTATGTGTACGCACACATGATCCTTGCTTGAAAAAAAAATGTCCTATGCATGCGCATACATGGGTGCATACGCACACGTCTTGACTCCCTTTCTGTCTGGAGCACTCACACGCTTGGTGCGAGCGCACACCCACCCTGTCCCGCCTGGCGTGCGTACGCACACATACTTGTACGTACGCACAAGTGCTGTTTTGGGCAAAATTTTTATTGCACCTTTCTTTGAGCCCTAACGCACTTCCGCCCCTCCACCCCTCTCTTTTCTTGCTTTTTCCATGTTTTTTCTACTTGTTTTACTTAGTCTTTATTGTGTTTCATTTTTATTTTAGTAGTTATATTAGTTTTAGTTTACTTGTTGCTACTTAAATAAATTGCAAGTGTTTGTTTGATGTTGATAGGGTTGCTTGAATTTCATCAATGCACTTGTACTTTGCCTTAATTTACTACTACGTAGTGGGTTTGAATACTCAAGCTTTGTTTGTACCACTAGGACCAATTATGTAAGTGCATTGAATTGAGTGAATTGAGTTGAAATTACTTGTTCATCATGATTTTTTAAGTTAAATTCATCACATGACCGATACTTGCTCCTTGTTAATGTTTTGCTTTTGTTTGAGTGACTTAACTTGATTTTTATCAAACTTGTCACTTTTTGTAACAAGTACTTTTACCATGTGACTTTTTCTTTATGTTTCATGATGAATAAGTGGTTTTCTTTTCGTTATTGGATTAGTTATTGTTTATTGTGCTATTCTATACCAATTTTGTGCTTTCACTTGCACAAATTCAATAACCAATATCAAATACTCCATTTGCTTTTGTGGTTACCTAGGGGTGCTTCTGCATTAAGTTTTACTTATGTTTTACTTGCAACCTAGGTAACTCAATTGAGGAACATAGACTATTACTTTTTTATTGTGTGGATGCCATTTTAACCGGCCGTTGTGTGTGTTCCAACCGCGCGCATTATTTGAATACACACATGGCTCATTTTCCTCATACCACACCACTATGCAACTTCCTCAATTAGATGCTTATTAGCTTTTTCCCCCCTTTCCCTTTTATGCTACTTGCCCTATGATCCTAATTATACTTTATTCATTCTTTTTGAGGATGAACCGTAAAGGCAAGGAGGCGGGAGAGGAGGAGGACTTGACAATTTCCATGCAACCCGAGCCCCGCATCTGCCAACTGAAGGTGGATCGCTTTAGCGCCATTCCCCCTGGATTGTGTTCGTGCATGGAGGACCGTGCAACGCTTAAGTGTGGGGGAGGATTCGTCATTTTGGGGTGTAAACTTTCTTTTTCGAACACTTTGCACTTTATTTTTGCTTCTTTTTATTATGTTTCTTGTAGATATTTAGAGTGTTTTTTATTGTTGCATTGCATTTCCGTCATAGTTTATATCTATTGCATTTTGTGTCTTTTGCATGGTATATATTTTATAGATAGAAGTTGTGATGGGATGATATGAATATCATAGTGCCTAGTTCAATTTTGTCCTAATTGTTCATGTTAGTTTTTGTGAGGTTGAAAATTAGGAAGAACTAGGAAATTTTGAAAAATTGCATCCATCACAACATACATTACATATAGGAATAATTTTGGTGAAAAACAACAAAAATTTTCAAGAATTTTACTTTTTTTAGGGTGTTCTATTGAATTGATTTGGAAAATTATTTTTAAAACTTGTTTGAATGATTTTTATAGAACATAGAAGAGAGATAGAACAAAGCAACCTTGTGAGTTGTTGAGCCTTAATGAGTGGTTACACATTATAACCACAAATTTTGTTCATTGTGTGATATGCTCCTTCTATGATTGTAATCTTGGTTTTGCTTGATTCTTTATTTCCAATGTTTGATGTTTTGAATTCATTTAGCATGATTGAGGCCATTTTTGTATTAAACTTACTCACCCATATGGACCTACCCTTGCATCTACCTTTGTTAACCCCTTTTGAGCCTCTTAATCCCCTTTGTTCTAATTGTTAGCACATCACAACCCTAAGCGGAAAACCATGAATTACCTTGAATTTCATCTTTGATTAGCTTAGGTTGAAGAGTGTGTTTTATTTAAGTGTGGGGAACTTTTAGGAAACATTGATAGTGAATGAAGAAGATTGAATTGGGTATGCATTGAAAAAGAAAAAAAATTGAAAAATGGGTGCACATTCATGTATCATCAATTTGCTTTAACCATATGCATTTGTCTTAGAAAAAGAAAAAAAATGAAAAATGAAATGAAAAAAATAATAATAATAAGATGGGACAAAAGTCATCCAAAGAAAAAAATGATGAATAAGAAATGCATATGTGGATTTGGATGAAAAAGATAAAAAGTGTGATTATGGGAAGTTAGGGTGCATATTTTGTTATTTGGTTGAGTTGGACACTTGAGCTAATCAAAGACCCAATTCCTTAGTCCACTTAGCCATATTTATCCTACCTTAACCCTAACCCCATTACAACCCTCTAAAGACCTCATGATACTTGCACTCATGCATCACATATTTGTTGATTGTTAGATGAAAAGCACATCCTTAAAAGCCTGATTAGGAGGAGACTTGAGTGATTAAACCCTAAAACACCGAGCATTAAGAGTGTATACACACCTAGTAGGGTTCGATCACTCAACTCTATGTTTCCATACTTCTTATCATGTATTCTTGCAAGTTGCTTCATTTTTTTTTTGAGTAAATCAATTCTTTAGATTTTTTATTGCATTGAGTTATTTCTTTGCTTTGCCCTATTTGTCTATATTCTTGCTTGGGAATTTGTTTGTTTGTTTTCACAAAATCAATAGGATACTATAGATAGATAGATAGATATAGATAGCATATAGCATACTTGCATGCATAAAGGTAGTTGCATTCAATAAGTTGTTTCCTTTTGATCATTCTCCATGTTGGTTTAGCATGAGGATATGCTATTGTTTAAGTGTGAGAAAATTGATGAGTCCATATTTTCCGATATATTTTAGCTTGAATTTGAGTGGATTTCATCACATAAACCTACACTTAAGCACCAAAATAGCATACTTTTGTGTTTGGTCCCTAATTTGATCTTAAATGTGAAAACATGCAATTTTGTGCTTGAAATGAGCAATTTAATTCCACTTTTATTCCATTCGATGCCATGACATGTTTGTTGAGTGATTTCAGGCCTTAGAGGTGAGAATGGATGGCCAAAAGTGGAAGAAAGCATGTACAAGGGAGAACATATGAAGAAAACAAAGAAAAGTACACACAGCGACGTGTGCGTGCGCACAAGTGCCTGTGCGTACGCACAGGAGGATTTTCAGCTAAGTGTGCGGACGCACACATCTGTGCGTCCACACAGGTACCAGTGTGTGTCTTCATTAAAAATGCACGTGCACTTGCGTTTTGGGGCTCTTTTTGGCCCATTTCTGAAGGCTTGAGGCTGAAATCAAAGGCTATATCAAGGGAAGCAACATCTCATATGAAGGCATTAGCTTAGGGGGACATCTTAGAATAGGAAAGGCTATATCAAGGGGGTCAACATCTCATATGAAGGCATTAGCTTAGGGGGACATCTTAGAATAGGAAAAACACATATTAGGAGTAGGAGTAGTGTAGTTTTAGATTTTGTTCTCTTAGGGTTTCAATTAGGTTTTGTAGAATTTTATATTTCAAGTCTTACTTTGGGATTTTGCAATTTACATTATAAGTATTTTTTTAATTGTCTCTTTTAATTACTACACTTGTTCTACACTTCTATTTTTACCTTCCTTTGTCAACATTTACATTGTCTTGCAATTTTTATTTCTAGTTGTTTAATTTGATGTTTGATGGCTTTTATTTGTTTGCTAAGTTGCTTTTATTGATTTTGATCATTTATGGTTCATAGCTTTTACCATTTTTCCATGTTTTATGTTTATGCCCTCTATGTGTTTAATGAAATAACAATTTTGATTATGGGGTAATTTCCACCCCTTGGCTTAGGGAAAATGAGTTTATGAATTACCAGAGTCATAATGTCCAACATTTAGTGATAATTCTTGGATTGTTATTTGTTATTGTTTCCACTAACACTAGCTTTTTACTAAAGTAATTAGTAAGTTAGCTAGGATTTGTGGCTTAATAACAATTATGCTCACTTGACTTACTCTTCGATGTTAAGGATTGACTTAGTGAGATTAATCCATCATAATTATCATAGTTGTGGTTATGGCAAGGAAGGAATTTCATAACTCATCCCAAGTCAAGGTTTCATTTATGTTTTAAATTACATTTTCATCACTTTATAGTCTTACTTGTTTATATTGCATATATAGTTCTTTTATTCCTTTATTAGTTTATTAATTACAATTTTGCCTTGTTCTTTAATTCCTTTATTGCTTACTTCGATCATTGAAAACCCCTTTGCTTTCTCACAACCAAAATTGTGTGCGCTCATTGGCATTAGTTCCTAGGGAGAATGACTCGGGAGACTAAATACTCTCGGTTTACATTTGCTTTGAATTGTGACATTATCTTGAATTGAATTTTGATTGAGAGGATCCATTGCCGGTTTGGACTATACTCACAACGGAATTACTTTATCTAGTTTTCCGAATTGGCATAAATCTTCTCTATCAACCAACTATCACTTGATTAATAATTTAGTTATATTATCGTAAGCACATATTTATGCAAACAAAAAAAATTAAGTCGTGCAACAACGAAGAGACTTATTCCTTTCCAAAATCAAATTATTATTATTTAGAGACCACAGGACCATGTCTATTTCTAAAGTTTTCATAATCAGAAATTAGGGAAGCTATTAGATTAGTAAAAAAAAACTAGAATTAAATGAGTAATAAGCAACAACTAAATGGCCACAAAAACTATCACTTATGCACACTCAAAATTGTCCAAGTAATGACATGGAACATATAAGTAGCCTAGAGAAGGACTATCCTGGTTTACAAACATTTTCCGAAGTTGCTTAGATAGTTGGGGAGCATCAATCTACAAGATATATAGAGCATCATCTGCAATTTTCAATCCTAGAGCAGTCCAATTCAAAACAAGCAAATCAGTTAACCTAAAAGTTAAATGTACCTGTTCACTCTTTGCTCCTTTTTTATTGAATTCCAGTTTAAGCGTTAACAATGCCAGGTCGAAGTTTTCAATTGGCACAAATCTATTAACAACAACACAAATCATAAAAGTAAAATCAGGGAAATTTATTAAAAAATTAGAAAAAAAAAGAAGAAAAGAAAATTACCTGGTGACAGGAATAGAATCAGTAGTGGGGACTTTAACACAGCGATGTTGAATGGAATTGAGAGCAATCTGGCCACTACAAATGTTCTCATGAGCCGTATATCTCAGTTAAGAACACAAAAAGCAAAATCACAAATCGAACATATCCAATGCATTGACATTAATTCACTAATTGACATCACCAAAATGAATTTAACAACGCAATAAAAAAATAAGTTATGATCAAATTATGGTTCACGTGTATAGTATATACCTTTAGTGCCTGCAATATGGTAGCTACAAACAAAATATAATAAATAAAAGTACAATGAAAAAAAATAGAGACTAAACTTAAGGGAAGAATGGATATCAACACAATCTTGTGACAAGAATCTAAAGCAGCAATATTCAACCAAATTACAGGCATCACCGTATACAGATTCCGGGACAAGTGCTTCAAAAATTTTCCGCATTCTTTTCTCAATCATTCCATTCATCCTGCAATCTTATTTCCATCATGTCAAACAATAATTTTTGTATTACCCTTATCGGTATTAAGTTTCCTAACTAAGAAATATAAAAAGAAAACAAATTCCTTAACTACGTCACAACTTAAATCATAGCTAGCACAAAATCCAATCATATATTTTCACATCTACTCAATAATTCGGACACATCCATGAACAACCATAATAAATAGCCTATTATGTCAACGTCACATAAGAATACGATTAGAAATTGAACTTGCAAATTTATAAAAAAAAAAAGCCTATGATTCAAGATCCTATACCATAAAAAATGGAGAAAATTTAAAATATAATATATAGATTATAAATCTATGGCTTTTTGTTGTTGACGACATCATTCAAAAGTCAAACCCATGTATTCCTATCACTGGGGACACTAGAATATGGCGAGACATAGGAAAATTGAGGATATGATGTAATTCCGGCAGTTAAAGGATAATGGTTGAAGTATGTCGTGCCATTTTAAACAGGATGAAAGGGAATGAGCAGAACTTCAACATAAGGTTGATAAGGATGGCCCACTGGATAATGATGCATAGGATATTGTGGCAATCCTAGTTTCTTGGTTGTGGCTGCACCTGCAACTTCCGACACTTCTATTCCTGGTGTGCTGGTATTTTCTTTTAATGTTTCTTGAGTGACAGTGATATCTTCAGTCTGAACATGAATTAGCATTTTCAAATAATTACGATACAAAATTAAAAAACTCTAGTAAGACAAGTTAAAGTCAAGTAAAACTTTCTCAATGTCTTGGATCTCACTCTCCCTTAAGTTCTCCGTTGCACTTACGCTATTGGATAAAAACCATCTGAAATCAAAATAAGACTTTAATTTTCCCTCTTGAACACCCTAATATAAATGATTAGATATATGAAATGTTACCTTTTGTTGACCTTTTTTGCTATTTGCTCTAATCTTCGGTGTTGCTATAAATTTAGATACAAACTTCTTGCTTTCACTACCCTTGAAGTTTTTGTTACAGAAAAAGAAGAAATAATACAAGCATTACGAGAATAATCTGTTACAAATTTGAATTGAAATGATAAATTTGATACATGGTATAATATAGACAAGTGCTTACTTTAAAATTATTGTTATTGTGCATGCGTGAATTTTCTACTGATTTTGTGTCCTGAGAACGACTGTTTGTTGGCATCACATTTTTCAACTTGCTAAAAAAGAAAAAATTGCTCAAAATATAGTATTATTTAATAGTTCTACAAAAGACACTAAAATAATAGTTAATCATAAAGTAACTAATAAAAAAATCATTAAATTAATATCGTTAGTTCATCTTCTGTATTTGAGTATTCAGCGGGTGAGTCCTTGTTGACGAGTAATGGACATGTCCTAATGAAATGCCTTCTTGACTTACAATGTGAACATCCTTGCCTCTTTTGGCCTTTCAAAACCTTTCTTGGAGCACTTTTTGACTTCACAACAGCTGGATCACCTATTAGCGTTGACGTGGGAGAAAGTCTCGATTGTGCATCACTTTTCTTTTGCACCTTTCAAATTAGCTTAAGTAACTCACTTGAGATTTTTCTATAGTTGCCTGAATTTTTTGAAGAAATATCACAAAATTTCCAACAAATTGATGCTATTGCACTGCATCTAAGTGTGTGCACTATATCATCAGTGGAGTCTTACTCTCCAATTCAGCATATAAAATCACTCTTTACATCTCTTGTCCATCTTTTCAGGATAAGAGATGTAGGGACGCATTTTGCATTGCGATGCTTCAAGACCCCAAAGATGTGGGAGCACGGTAATCTACGAGTCTCAAATAGCTTGCACTCACACGCAAACATGTCCTTGTCTTTATTGTAACATGCTTTAAATAGTCATTGCTGATTAAAATACTCACTCGTGTTGTGCTCAACAATATCTCTATTGTTTGGGCATTCAGTCACATTTAAAGCACCTGTTGCTTATATCTCATCTTTCACATGTTTGAAAATATTTCTAATATAAAGTTCAGCCTCTTGTTTCTCAAAACTTTCCAAGCACGTAGTCAGAATAGGAAACTTATAAAAGGTATCAAAGTCAGCAGCAAGATGGTTGTTTCGGTAATGTCTTAGTACTTCACTGAATTTATGAATGAATTCAAGGAGACTGGTTTTACTGTCAACATAGTTCTTCAATAATGAATGAATCCCCTCACACTGTGATGTAATTCTTATTCGGCCAAAGAAGCGCTCCCTCAAATATGTCATAGCCCATTTCATTTTGTCATTATAAATTCCCTAGATTCATTCATTCTTAGCAAGTCCATATTTCGATATGATCTCGCTCCATCTTTGTTCAAATATCTCTATAGTAAATTGTCCATACAATAATACATTAAAGTCGTCCAAAAAATGCTTATTTTTTATATTTTGTACCGTATTACGATGGAGATGCCATGCACAAAGGCAGTGTTATACCAAAAAATACTTCTAAGATGGCGTCTCTCATAGCGTGGTCCCCGTCTATCACAACGGATCTAGGTAGTTTGCCGAACATGAATTTCAAAAATTTCTTCAGTGCCCACTTAAAAGTATCGGACCTCTCATCCGAAAGCAAGGCACATCCAAAGATAGTTGTTTGGCCATGGTGGTTGGTCCCTGAAAAGATGACTAAGGGCTTGTTGTAGACATTTTTCTTGTAAGTGGTGTAAAATGCCAGTACATCGCCAAAACATTCGTAATCAACAATGCTTGCTCCATCAGCCCATACCAAATTATCCAACTTACTATCTTTTAAGGTGAACTTTCCTAGAAATAATGGGTTACTATCTACTTTGGACAATAGATAGGCCAACACAGCAAGTGCATCACCGTCTTTTACTTTGCCACGCCTAGTTTTACTAATGTGGTTATGTAGGTCTTTACTAGTAAAACCCACTTTATGATATCTACCCTTTTGGGAAACCATGTAACCCATTATGTGGTAGGTTTTAACCCACAGTTCGCAACAATGAGATGTTTGTACGTAGGTGGACTTAGTGGATGATTATGTTCACTCTCAAATACACTGACTTTCCACTTACCCGTCCTATAGTGATGAACGAAATGAATCCTAGTCTTGCAATTGACACGAGTAATTGCCATATGCTCCCTTTGCCGATTGTCCCTATTAAGGTGCTTCCAATGTCTTTCTCCTGCTTTATTGCAAACCAATTGTCTTGTATTAATGTTGCCATTAGCATCTACCGTCTTCAAGTCTTTTCAGGACACAAATCCATGGCACTTGGTATATTTGCCATAAAATTCACAAACATGAGATTCTGTATCAAACACCAATCCCTATATGTCTTTAATGGTCAAATCAGTTATCAACTTTTCAAAACCATCAATATTAATTGTATCTGCCTCTATTTTATCTACAATTACATCTACCATATCATCACTTTCATCGGAATTACAATCATACTCAAAACTTAAATCCTTAGATTGATCACCATCCTTATACGACTTTTCGCCTTCATTCTCCAAGACTGAACTTAAAATTTTGACATGTTAGCTACTTAAATAAATTCTAAGAGAATGGAATAAACAAAATGAACTAAATTTTTTATGACTAAAATTATTGGGTAATAAAATTCTATGAAAGCTAAGAGCTATTAGTGCATAAGAATGTTATTTATATGACAACCAGGAGTTACAGAAAAAAATTTTCTGACATATTAACTTTTTACATTCTTTCTTTTGAAAACAAGAATACAACACCTTCAAATAAAAATGATCCAACTTATTAGCTAGGACCATCATCTTTATCTAAAGAAAGAACTTTGAACGAGAAAAGCAATAGATTGATTCCAAATTTGATCATTTAGTAAATTGGTTCCCTCTGCCACTCTCATTCTCTTCTCTTTATTTTTATTTATTTATTCATATATGTCTCTCGCCAGTTGTATGTGGTGACTGCAACTAACTCACAATTTCCAGGTTTCATTTTCCCATTTTGATGTCTTGCTTTCCAGCACTTTCTAAAGTATTTACTAAATGATGCCAATGAGCAGGAAGCCACTTAAAAGTGTGAATGTGAAATCAAACTATCAAACACAATTCATAGCAACAAAAATTCATCATCATATTTCTGTATTTAAATAGCTATACAATTTTTATACATAAACTCTCCAGCTATAATCATGATTACATTAATCAAATTGATATTTTTACATATTCACATTGATTAAAAAATCATAAAGATCATATATATATATATATATATATATATATTAACCACCTAAAGAAATGACACATTTAACATTTTTTTATCTAAATTAACACTTGCAGAATACCAATTGCTCATTAAGCATGTATGGTCATAAACTAAAACCAAATCTATATGTTCTTATTTATTTTGTTTTTTAACCCTTTTTTTTTGTGCTTTTTTTGTAGAATTTCACTGGAGATAATTAATTCAATAAGATAACCAACACTAAAAGAATTTTGAATATCCTTCTTCAACCTTTAATTTCCTTTCATCTTTAAGTTAACTTCAGAAAGGGAAATTAGATCATGGGTTAACTCATGCCTTCTTTCAGTATTATTTATGTCACAAAATAATTTTCTAGTAATTAATGTTCAAATGTGAGTGTTGATTTAGGGTCTCATTGTTTCAAGGCTTTTTAAAAATGCATAAAGGTTCTTGATGTAACATGCTTATCACACATACACTATAGGAACTTGTATATGCAAACGCTTTTATTGCCAACCTTAATTTTCTAAAGTATGAGCATTTCATATAGATTATGAAAATTTCCAAAAATATAATAATAATTAATAATATATATGAATTAATTAATTTATTTATTTATTATAGGATGAAAAATTTGTGAGCAGTTGTGTTGTTATTGGAGTAGTAACGTTACTTTTTTTTCTATTAGATCTATATATACAAATTTGATCATTTTTTCCTTAAGAAATACATTCAGAATTATCCCTAAAACATGTGTTAATCTTTATATACATATACCAAATATATGCCAGAATATGAAAATCATAACAATACCAAAAAAAATTAAATGGAACAAAAAACAACAGCTCGGAGTAAAGGAATCATGTAAGGATGCAATTGGAATGAACTCAGTATAATAAATGATTAATCTTTGAAATATAAATTAAAAAAAAAAAAGAAGAAAACATAAATTTTGATCAAAATTCAACAAAACAACCGAATAGTTACAGGATTTACCTCCATTGAGAATTGATAAAGCTCTACAAAAGAGAAAAAAGGGTCTGAAGAAATTTGTAGTGATTAGAATTTTATGATTATTATTGATTGTTGATTTGATTTTGATTGATGGATTTCTTTACCAAATATGTGTCCGAAATGAGAAATTTTGATTTTTGACAAGAAACCCCCGTTAAGTTATAAGCCCGAGTCATATGAAAAATGATGAAGCTCTCGATTACAGATAAAAAGAATATGGAAATTTGTTAGAACTCACCAAATCATGAAGCAGCTTCTGATTGCGCAAAGGAAGCTAACGACGAGACTCGAAGCAAGAAGATGATGAGCCCCAGGACTTGCTGCTTCTGCCGCCGGCGTCAAAGAGCGTAACGAAAGTGCGCGACTGAGTGCAAGACAAGGACGAGACAGAGAGCAACGACGACGACCAGTCTCAGAGACGAAAAGAGTGATGACGTCCTTGATTACGAGACTGGAGACGAGAGAGAGAGCTTGAGTGCGACGCCACAGTGAGACAGATGAGAGAGATCGAACATGATAAGATGAAGAACAATGAAAGAATAATTTTGATTTTTTGTGTGTCTTGGATATGTTTTTGTTTTGTTGTTTAAATGATTTGAAAATATAAAATTAGGATTAATTGAATTCTAAAATTTGATTGATTTAAAAGGGTATTTTTGTCTAATCGGATAAAGTAAAGATGTTTAAGACTTTTTATAAAATTAAATAAAAAATATTTTTTATTTTTATTTAATTAAAAGGGTGTTTTAGTAAAAGTAATGATAGAATATATATTTTTAAAAAAAAATTAGATGCTGATGTAGAAAATAAATTTCACATGACTTATTATTTGTCCATATTTTAAACATATCGGTACGTATAAATTTATCATCGTACCGAAACAAACACCCTTATTTAATTGGTGACCGTAATTAATTCAATCATAGTAAAACTTTTACCATATTTATGGTGGATACTATATATCTCATTGCATTTAGTGGCTTAACTACGTTTTTTTTTTTGTATAATTCTGTTCCATCACTCTTATAGTAAAAATGTCAAAAAGATTGAAATAACCATGATTCAACCTCCTTCTCTGATCTCAAGGTACAACAGCTTTCTTAATCTCAAGTATTAAATATTAAATAATAATAATATAAACAATGTTTTTTCACTCATTTTATGTTCGAATGCGTAATTGAGATAAGAAAGAATGATTTTAGACAATCTATATATGGTATTTAAAATGTATGAAGGAAAGCTATTTTTAAGTTGTATAATTACAAAAATAGTAGATATGATTATTAAAAACAAGAGAATAATTTAAAGAAATGGTTGTTTATTATTCAGTGAGTTGAAAAATAATATAATATACAAGACTATATATAGATGCTAGAAGAATTAAAGTAATAAAAGCATAATATCATATAATAACTATACAGATATGCTAAATAATTATAATTGATGCTGATTAATCTTAATTATACTCTAACATTCTTCCTCAAACTCAAGTGAGAGCTAAAGATACCATCTTGGGTTTGGACACTAGAGTCCGAAAACGAGTAAGATGACGAGCCTTCATGAAGATATCAACAGTCTGATCCAGAGTCTCAATAGCTACGGGACGATAAGCATCAATAACGAGACATTGTCGGACAAAATGGTAATCAATCTTAATGTGTTTGGTGCATTCTAAAAAACATCATTATAAGCAATCTGGATAACACTGAGGTTGTCACAATAAACATCAATTGGGGACGACTAAAGGGCACCCAAGTCTTCAAGAAGCCAATGCAGCGAGACAACCTCAGCAGTGGTGTCAATAAGAGCACGGTATTCAGCTTCAGTGCTTGACCGAGTAGTGAATATTTGTTTCTTGGCTCGCCAGGAAATGAGAGAGTCACCAAGAAACAAACAATAACCAGTAGTAGAACGACCATCAATGGGATTACCAACACAATCAGCATCTGAGTACGTCTGAAGAGTTAAGGATGAATGGGTAGAAAAGTGAAGACCATGAAATAGAGTGCCTTAATGTAGCAAAGAATGCAAAGAACTGCAGCATAATGAGTAGTACGAGGAGCTGACAAGAACTAGCTAAAAACATGAACTGGATAAGCGATGTCTGGTTGTGTGACAGTCAAGTAGAAAAGACCTCCAACTAATTATCGATAAAAAATAGGATTATCCAAAACTGTGTCATCCATAGGAGTAAACCGAACATTAGGCTCAAGAAAAGTAGACTCAATGTGACTATCTGTAATTCTAGCTCAAGCAAGACGATCAAAAGCATACATAGCTTGAGAGAGATAGATGCCGCCATCTGAGGAAATGACTTCAAGGCCAAGAAAATAACTAAGAGAACGAAGATCTTTCATCTCAAAAGTATGGTGAAGAGATGCTTTAAAATCAGAGATACCATCAACATCGTCTCTAGTAATGATCATGTCCTCAATATACAAAGTAGAAGAACAACTCCACGTTCACTTTTACGAATAAAGAGAGCATTATCATGAGGGATATAAGTAAAACTGAGATTATATATATTGGTGCTGAACTTGTCAAACCATTCACAAGGAGCTTGCTTAAGACCATAAAGTGCCTTACGAAGGAGACAGACTTTGTTAGAAGGACAAGAATATCCCGGGGGTGGTTTCATATAGACCTTCTTTTTCAAATCTCC
Source organism: Arachis stenosperma (assembly GCF_014773155.1). Classification (NCBI taxonomy): domain Eukaryota; kingdom Viridiplantae; phylum Streptophyta; class Magnoliopsida; order Fabales; family Fabaceae; genus Arachis; species Arachis stenosperma. The sequence goes on along the minus strand of NC_080379.1, from coordinate 50,765,428 downwards.
ATTAAGAAATGCATTCTTCATATTTATCTGATTGAGAGACCATTTTTTGATCGCATCAATGGCAAGGAGAGCGCGAACAGATGTGAAACGAGCAACAGGAGCAAAAGTCTCTTCATAATCAATACCATACTCTTGCGTACATTCTTGAGCAACCAATCGTGCCTTATAATCGTCAATAGAACCATCAGAGCGAGTCTTAATCTTGTATATCCATCTACTACACACAACTTTGTGATCAGAAGGAGGATCAACCAAGTCCCAAGTGTGTGCTTTTTCAAGTGCTTGGATTTTTTCCTGCATTGCTTGCAGCCAATTTGAATTTGTTGAGGCTTCTCGAAATGACTTAGGTTCATGGTGATGAAAAATAGTATAAAAATAATGATAATAAAAAAGATGAGTTGGTGGATTTCTTACCCTAGACGAACGATGGGAAGGAAAAGGCATGACAGCAAGAGCAGGATTATCGTTTGGTATGGAATCATTGGGAGATGGAGAAGGCAAAAGAGTAGGTGGCTTGAGAGGTTGACTTGAGATAGAACTTATAGATTTATCACTAGGAAAAATATCAACATTGGGGTTAGTAAAAAATAGTGATTGAATAGGAGAAATTGACTCAAATAAGGAGAACCTAGAAAATATGTGATGCTCCCAGAATACAACATGACGAGAGATACGAATATGCAAGAGAGAGAATCCTAACAATGATAACCCTTGTGTTCAGTATCATAACCAAGGAAACAACACATGCAAGCCCGAGGTTCAAGTTTACTATGTTCATGAGGCTGAAGAAGAACAAAACATTCACAACCAAAGACTCGAAGAGAATTGTAATCTAGAGAGGTATGATATAGATGCTCAAAGGTAGTAATGTTACCAAGGATAGAAGAAGGAAGTCTATTGATAACATGGACAGCAGTGAGAATAGCTTCACCCCAAGTACGCTCAGGACACGAAGAAGAAATAAGCATTACACAAACAGAATCAAGAATGTGACAGTGTTTATGTGTCAACCCGTCCATTTTGTTGAGACATACTAGGGCAAGAAAACTCAGACAAAGTACCCTGTCTTGCAAGAAAATTTAAAAGTTTGGAGTCACGGTATTCCATATCATTATCATGTCAAAAAACTTTAATGACAATGGAAAACTGAGTTTTAATCATAGTGGCAAAGCTAATATAAATCTGAGGTAGCTTATGGCGATTAGTCATCAAATAATCCCAAGTAAAGTGTGAATAATCATCAATGAAAACCACAGTATCGAGCCCCTCCCATAGAAGCAGTAGGAACGGGGCCCCAAACATTAGAGTGGATAAGATCAAAAGGAGAGCAAGCAAGAGATGAATTATTGTGAAGGGATAAAATTGGTTGTTTTGTAGTTTGACAAGAAATGCAATTAAAAGACTCATTATTAACCTGACCTAAAACACCCTTAGACACAAGAGGATGCAACTTTTCTAAGGAGCTGTGGGCAAGATGGTGATGCCACAAGTGAAGGGTAAATGGAGAAGAAACAACACAGAGATTTGATGTAGGAGGAATACGAAGATTCTCGAGCTCAAACAACCTTCCAATTATATGTCTAGTCCCGATGATGTCTCGTCTGACAATCCTACACACGACAACCATAAATAACAAAATTGACATCAAAACCGAGATCAACAAGTTGACTAACAGACATAAGATTAACGTTTAATTTTGGAATAAAATAGTATCACAGAGATTAAGATTTGACTGTAAAATAAAACTCTTATGTGTCACATGCAAGATGGAACCATCAGCAGTATTGACAGAAGGTGCATTTGTAGTGGTAGACAAAGACGAGAAAAGATGACACAAAAAAAGACATGTGATGAAAGCAACTGGAATCAAAATACCATTTAGAATCACCTAGAAGAGTGGAAAAAATAGCAGGAGTATTACCAAAAGATAAGAAAATATGCTTAAGAAGAGATGCAATATCAGATAGAGAGACAGGAGACGGGTTGAGAGAAGCAGAGCTGGTACATTCAGTAGCAGTAGCAAAAAGCAACAGAAGCAGGCACATTCTTAGAAAAGTTGGGACGAGAATGATACTTGATTTGATCAGAACGTGGTGGATGAGTAGGACATGTAGCAATCAAATGTTCTGAGAGCTTGCAATAATGGAAAAATAATATTGGGAAATTGAAGCCAATGTGGCCTTTTTCTTGCACTTTCGACATTCAATAGAGGGGCTGTCTGGGAGTAGTGGCCAAAACAATGATAGTTTTGGCAAAATGTAACCTACTTATCCGTAGGCTGAAAAACATTTGATTTTTCTATAATAGAAGAGACAAAGATGAAAGAGAGAAGAAACTACAAAATTGGGGCAGAAATCGAGAAAACGAAGTGCGAAATCAGAAAGAGCTCACCAAAAAACTTTAGGGAGGGTCCCATTATTTGCCACGTCAGCAGAGGAAAACACGTGGCAATGCCAAATTGGAGGAAGAAAACACGTCAAGGATAGCACGGCGATAAGTTGGAGTGCGGATCTGGCGTCGGGTCGGGTTCTAGAGCATTGATATGGGACACAGATCAATGGTTATGGATGCATCAGGAAGGGAGAAGAGGTGATGGCGGGCAGGAAGCTAGCAGCGGCGTGTTAGGTTGTTTCCGTGCGACATGGTTGGGCTCATTGGACTCAGGACGACGAGACAAAGAGAATGGTGTGGTCACTGACAATGAAAAAACATCAAGAAAGAGATCAAAAATAGGTACAAAGAGGTGCCAGAGAGGAAAACATGAAAGGCTAGGAATGATTTTTCTTGGAAAAAAAACTTATACTCTTGATACCATGTTAGAAACAAGAGAGTAATCTAAAGAAATGGTTATCTATTATTCAACGAGTTGAAGAATAATATAATATACAAGGCTATATATAGATACTAGAAGAATCAAAGTAATAAAATCGTAATATCATATCATAAATATATAGATATGTTAAATAATTATAACTAACACTAATTAATCCTAATTATACTCTAACAATGATAATTAGATATTTGAGGTCAAAATGATATAAATCATTACAACTTAAAAAAAATTAAGCTTTGATTTATACTAATAAACTCTAAAATATTGCTTTATCTTAAAATTATTCACAACTAGAAAATGGATTAATACAGACAGATTTACACACAGATTTAGTCTTTATTACAGACGGATTTTTGCTTACCGACGAAATTACCGACGGATTTTGTCCCTCTATAAAAGCCTCGTCGGAAATTATTTACCGACGGATTTTTTTACGTCGGAAAATTACCGACGGATTTTTACCAGTTACCGACGGATTTTTCCTCTGTAAATTCTCCATCCATTTCCCGGGGACGACGAACTTTCCGACAGATTTTTTGTCGGTAATTACAGACGAATTTTCCAACGGATTTTCCGTTGGTAATTATAGATGGATTTTCCGACGAATTTTCCGTCTGTAATTATAGACAGATTTTCTGTCTGTAATTTGAACCTTGAAAAATTATCTCACACTCTGATTACAGACAGAAAATCCGTCTGAAAATCTATCAGTAAGGTAAAATAAATTTTTTTTAGATTTTTCTAATTACAAAATAAACTTGTTTTCATACAAAATAAATATAAATTTAAACAAATTCATATTATCAAGCGAAAAAAATACTATAAACAAGCAAGTCAATATAATTTATTTACGTCATATAATTAAAAAAAGTTGAAGCAGAAGTAATGAATATCATTTACATCATAAAATGAATATCATTTACATCATTCCACTCTCATACAACTTCATTCATCAAATTAATCTAATAATTACTTTATAAAACTAACTCACATGAATTGGAACAATAAAGCTAAAAGTATTATCAAATTATGTGTCAGTTGTTGAAGTAGAAGTAATGCCTCAGGTATTAATCTTGTAGTCAAAGCTTTTCCAGTTGGTGATACAGCCAATGCTTGTTGGCAAAGAACTTGGTTTTCTGACTCTGAATTGGAAATTTTTTCCTCCAATCTATGTGGAAAATCTGAAGACTGTTTTAACAGCCCACTGAACAGGAATGACACATAATCACAACCATGACCAATTGAAAGTGACAACGAGAAAGTTCAGAGAAAAATTGAAAAAATTTTGTTCAATTCACCTGTACAAGTGCATCAGGGCAAGATTCAAAAATAATTAAGAGAACTCCTATGGGAGATGAGGTCTTCTCTAAAATGAACCCATCTGCAAGCTAAAAGACAAACAGAAGTTTTAAGACATGTTTTATCTCTGCATGGTAACAAAATCCACCTATTCAAAACAAGAATGAATAGAGTTATGAGATCTAAAAATTCCTTACTAAGTATGGTAAGGATGACACTCAGCATATTCAGTTAGAGACGTACTCTCTGTTAATAGCACGCTCAAGCGCATCATTATCTTCAAACCATTGCCGTAATTGGTCATTTGCCTGCATGATAATCAAATGACACTTTAGAATCCAGATTGCAACAAACCTAATAGATATGACTATATAAATTACCAGATAAAAAAACTTCTGAGCAGCAAAAGTAAGAAAGTAAATTTTGAGCAATGTACTTTGTCTGAAAGCCTACAGCTTAATGGTCTCCCTTCCAAGTTTAAAGCTGCAAAAGTGTTACAATCTCTTTATGTTTTAGGTAATCAGTTGGCACAAATCAACAAGTAGTTGAAATGCAATATAATATTTTTCCTAATTATCACCAAATAAAAACATTAACATTGTTTCCAATGTTATCAGTTTGCAAGAACTCTCATCATCCATGAAGTTTTTCAATTGGCTCGCATACCTAACATGCAGTTATGCTTATTTCACCAAGTGAAGGTTATTAGAAAAAGGATAGTGAACTCTTGGCATTACCTGTTGCCCCTAAGATCAAGCTCTCATCACGAGTAAAGAATTAGATAGAATACTAGAATAGACAGTGTAATCAAAAGACAAAGCATGACAAACCTGATGATCAGGGACTTGTCGAATGTCACTGACATCCTATAAGGAACAAGCCATAACTTTTAAGTTCAACAAAACTAAAGTCACACAAAGAACATGGACAACATAAAAAGGTGTAGTATTAGTAACAGAAGTTACCAAATTTGCAGTTGCAATAACTACAATAATACCACAACAACAAATTATGAATATTGCCTTTCAAAAATAATATCAATTACCTGGAATTTGTGAGGGAACAAGCTTGAGAGTTTGACCCCAAATAGAGGGCGTTCATAAACAGCATCTTGAGGCATTGTTGATACCAACGTAAATAACAAAAGAGTTCAACAGCAGCACCACCACCCTAGTGCAAAAATCACAACCATCCACGTTAGTAATTCATACGAATCTAGTCCAGAGAACAAAGAACAAATCCATAATTCAATTTTTTTTTAAATTGTTATCATTCTTTTATTTGTTTAAAGATCATCTCTTTGGACAAACTGAAACAATCCCTTTTATTCAAAGTTCTAGGAATTTCAAGGCCATACTTGAACAAACATTGTTTGAGTATGAATTGAAGAATGAAATAAAATTAAAGCCCAGTCAACAAAGTTTGATATGATGGAATTGATTGGAGAAAAAAAAGGCATAAACACCATTAACAAAATTAACTGCATATATCAAGATAATATACCTCAAAAAAACTTATCATAGTATTAACAACTTCCAGGAGCCTTTCACAATAATCTTTCTTTATGTTTCCCGCATTTTTAAGCTTGAAAATTCTGTAAATAAATCAAATAAATGAAATATTAAATATCTGCATATCTAAATTTGTATCCTGTAACAGTAAAGGCTTAGAGAGGTACCTTCTCAGCGCAATGCCTTCAAGCTCATTTAGTAAAGACTTAGAGAGGTATCTTTTATTTTCATAAAATTCTAAAAATATAAAATACTGAAAATGAAAACACAAACCAAACACACCTAATTTTCTTTGTAGGGAACAGAAAAACAGTGATCATCAATCCTATATAAAGAAAAAGGTGGTGCTACTTGATACATCATGAATCTAAAAGGAAGTTAAAAACAGAATATCAGTATGAGTTAACTTACTAGCATCCTTTTTGGCTCCAACACACTATTCAGTCTCTCAAGTACACTATCATCAGCCAAAGATATCTCATCAACAAGAAAGAGATCACCCCCTCTCATTGCTTTTACAAGGGGACCATCTTGCCATTCAAATATGCTACAAATGACTTGGATTAAGAAAAATGGGTACAGAAAATAAAACTATTGCAGAAAACAATGTGTTAAAAAAGATCTCCTAGTAAGAACCATGCACTGTGTTAAAAAATCAGTATGACTTTTCTTCTCCATTGCATCTGAGTCCTGCATCCAATATTAAGACTTTTAGCACTTGTACAATTTGTACTGCATATGGTGAGTGTTTGTAATAAATAGATTTACTAAAAATAATTAAAATGAGGAGCACCAAAAACTATATATGAAGACAAATTTTAATGAGACCTTTTTCATTATGGTTTCCTTCTTCCAAGTTTCCATACCCTTAGAGAATGCCTTGGTTGATTTCACTGCAAAAAACCACATCAAAGATCAGTAAGAACTGTAAGAAAGAGGTGAATTCCTAAATTGTAGTCAATGTTAAGATTCATCATTACCTACAAAGATAACAATAAGCAGTATAGTGACCATCCAATCAGGGAAAAGAACATTGAAGGTCACTCCAATGCTGATTCCAAGCATCAGCATTGGTTGAATGAGAAGTGCCAAATCATAGTCAATTATAGGCATCTCCAATGTTGGATGCCTTAGTCTAAGGTTGTAGTAAACAGTTGACAAAGCTGCTCCCATGATCATACCTGAAAACAAAAACAAAATTGGCTTATAATTAAAGATAACTGGACTCATGGGAATTGCAATTCTTTTATTTGAAATGTAAAACTAGGATAATACACAAGTTTTATTATTCTCTTCCTGCAACTACTAAAATAACTCATGAAAAATAACAGTAGAAATATTGAGATTAAAATTTTCTTTGAGCCAAATTAGCTAGTACACCTAAACACTATCTGGCATAAACAAACTTAAATGTGAAATTTATAGCAGAATGGTGATCATCAAATTTATTATTATGTGTGCTTTTATCTTACATTTTGAGATAGCAGTTGATGATTTTGGATCAAAACCAATGATGAGACTAAGCATGGGAACAAATGTGCCACCTCCACCAACACTACCTACGCTTCCAAATGCAGCTCCACAAAATCCAATAAAGCTACCAAGCACAATTCTCCACCCAAATTCCATATCCTGCACATATTATAATAAATATATATTAACATCCATTTATAAACTTCCCCGACACAAAATAACAATAATAATAATAATAATAATAATAATAATAATACAATAGAAAAAATGAACTTTACATCAACACATCAGCAAGCACAATAAATTCAATAAATTCTAGCAGCACTTTTTTTAGCCAAAGCTTCTACATAACATAATTGCACTACCAATTTGAAAATAATAATAAAAAATACTCTTTTTTGAATCCCAAAATACATTTAAAAGGGTCAGCAAAAAAAAAATCAAAGAATTCAAAAAGGTTGTTGAACTTGTATACCAATCACTACTCACCATGAGACTTGGGCAAGGAAAACCATTTGATGAAAAAACTACAGCCAAAAACAGAATTCAATAAGCCATTGATTTGCAGCAACAAATACATATATGGACAAACAATACTGATTTCTAACCTTATTGGCAGCTGAGACAGGTCCGAAGTAGCTTATTGCTTATTGCTTATCAAACATTTATGTGAGTAACTTCTATTCTATTTTATTTTATTTATCTAATCACTAACACAAGTTGCATTAAAGACTTTACATCCACGCCATCACCAAGTTTTTGACTAGCTGCTCGGAACTCTTCCATAGATTTCTCAGGGTTTATCTGCCCCAAAAAAAGATTCAATAGAATGCGAGAAACGGTTTCACAAATAGAAACATATGAGCACTATTAGTTTAATATTCAATTCTATTTCAATCAAAATGAGTACCTCGAGAGCATATAGTGGTGACTCCACTCCTTCAACCGGAACAAGATGTAACACATCCTCTCCTTCCCTGCCACCATCTCGTCAAATCCACATTAGGACAATAACACATTGAGATGGAAACAGAGATAAGTGACAATAAGAACAGATTGAGTCATATTAGCCTCCTACTTCTATTGATGGTAAAATTTATCAAAACCTTCAGAAATTTTAAGTGAAAGATAGCGAGGCTTTAATCTTAGCAAGTAACCTCAAACAAGCAAGTAAATCTAACAAGCAAGTAATCTCAAACAATAAAAGCTTATACCTTCCTTATGAATTTTGAGTTGAAGTCTGGGAAAACAAAATCACAATAAGCAATGAGAAAGCACAGTGATTACGATAAGCAAACAAAATCATATGAATTTTGAGTTGAAGTCTGGGAGAAATATAATGCTGCCATTACGAAGATCACCTTTTATTTAGATTGCTTGAGAATAGGAGCATCGCCAGTGGCTCTCCGATGAACAACCACTGCCACAAAACCAAAACCCTAGTTCACGCACCCTATCGGTTCGAACAAGGGGGAAAGAGAGAGGTGGAACCGCGGCTAACGGTAGAACCGATTTTGGTTGCCATGGAGCTAGGGCTTGCGCGAAGGTATGCGAGCCAGCACTGAGTGAGATAAAAGGAGAGAGAGAGGCGCGCGGTGGTGGAGCTTGAGCTTGCTTTGTTCTGCGAACGAGAAAGACACAGGGCTTGCTTTGTTTAAAAAAGAGGAAAAGAAGGAAAAAGTAGCTCCGGTGGTTAGGGTGGCCGGCGGTGCAGCTGTAGGTAAGGAATCGAGAAGAAGGAGCTCGTGCGACGGAGAGGTGAATGCTAGGTTTGACTAAGGGAGTTCTTCGATTTGAAGTTGAATGAAGTATTATCAAATTATTGTGTGCTGTAAATGGAGTTCGGGCAGATACTAGGTTTAACTAAAAATTATCGACAGAAAATTTTAAATTACAGACGGATTTTTCGTCTGTAATAATTTAATAAAATGTAGCATTTTTGTTCATTTAATTACATATGGATTTTCTGTTTGTAATTATTTCCTACATAAAAAAATTAATTTTTTCGACAGAATTATCGACGGATTCTCTTTTCCGTCTGTAATTTATGCTAATTCATTTTTTGTTTTCCAAAAAAAATCCCTTTGAAATTATATCTATATTTCCGTGGGATAAAATCCGTTGAAAATATTCGTCTGTAATAATTAATTTTCTAGTAGTGATTAGTTTTGATTATTTTTCAACCTTAACATGATTAATTTTTTTGGTAAAAGATTTGTGAAGAAGCAGGTCTTATTTTGATTGTTCCCAAACATGTTCTAAGCAGTTTGGTTAGTGTGTCATGTACTGTACCATCAGCGGTTTGAAAAAAATGTCCAAATAATATGTCCCGAGCTTTCTTCATGAAAAATAGCTTCCCTTGAGTGAAAGAAATTATAATTTAAAATTGTCCAAATATTCAAACACACTTAATTATTAACAAATAGATTTTCTTTTTTTTAATTCTTCTTATTTTTATGGATTGGCAAACATGCATTAAAACTACTTCTCAACTAAAATATCCAAAAATAAATTGATTATCATATAATTAAATATTTTATAAAGTGATTATTAAAATAAAATTTAAATACTTACTACAACATGTAAACACAGCTTTTTTTGGCAATATAAACACAGGTAAAATACTTTATAATACTTATCATCAACATAGATACTCAACTCAAATAAAAAAATCTAGATACTCAGATGGGTAGTTGAAATATGGACTAGAAGACTGTTCTATTTAGAATCTCCTACAAAACTTCCAACTCCAAATTGATGTGCCATGGATTTAATACTTATCAATCACTTACTAACACGTAACGCAATTAAATGTTGCTTCCCCATAAATTCATTTACTAAAAGCACCGGCTTTTTTGAGTTATTTTTTGGTTGCTTCCTTGCTTGTATAATTTTCTTGAAAAATCCAAGACAAATCACGAACTAACAATGTGCATCCTATACATGTATAGATAATTCTTAGTTTGCCATGTGGTTCAGGTCAAAAGGGTTTGTTTGGGATCATTTAAAATTTCATGTGATCCCTTGGTATAAAATGGGGGTGATGGTCAAGGGAAGTAAATTGGATAATCTTATCGTATGACCGAGTTAATTACTGGTTCGGTTTGATAATTATGGTTAAAATAATAGGGTTAAGTACGATTTTGGTTTTTATGGTTTACGTCGAAAGCTTTTTTCGTCCCTAATATATTTTTTCATACAAAATCGTCCGTAAAATTTAACATAGTTTTAAAATCATATTTTTGGACAGATTATTTTTTTAAATGACAAAAGTATCCCCTCTCTCTTCTCACCACCACCACTCCACTCACTACCACTCCATTACCATCAGCACCTCACCCACTACCACTACTACTCTTTCCTATTTCCAAAAGATTAAAATAATCTGGTATTAGTCGCAGAATCCGGAAGGTAGCAACACGGTGGCGAACATTCATCGACGACCCATCAAAACTACCTTTGAGCAGTGTTGGGAGACAAGCATCGGGGACATGACAAGGGCCCAACGCCATGGAGTAAACATCCTCAAACCCAGCTGGCAAATGGCGGAGGCGGGTAGCGACAGGGTGACTAATGAGCGGATATTTCATACGCTTTTTGGCATCATTTTCATATAGTTTTTATTATGTTTTGTTTAAGTTTTATTAAGTTTTCATAGGTTTTAGTGCAAAATTCAAATTTATGGATTCTACTTTGAGTTTGTGTGTTTTATGGTAATTTCAGGTATGTTTTTGCTGAAATTAAGAAGTTTGAGCAGAAGTCTGATTCAGAGATAGAGAAAGGACTGCAGATGCTGTTAGGATCTGACCTCTGTGCACTCGAAGGAGCTTTTCTAGAGCTACAGACATCCAAATGGCACGCTCTCAATGGCTATGGAAAGCTAACATCTCGGGCTTTCCAGAAATATATAATAGTTTATACTTTGCTTTGGAAATAAAGACCCAAAATTGGCGGTCAATGCCAGCCACCAGCCCATTCCTGGCATCCAGCGCCCACAGGGGAGCAGCTGGCGTCCAACGCCCAAAATGGAGTCCCAAGCAAGCATTCAACGCCCCTAAGGGGTACTAGCTCATGGAAGACACTCAAGTTCAGCCCAAACACTCACCAAGTGGGTCCAAAAAGTGGATTTTTGCACTACAAGACTAGTTTATTTTATTTATGTAATTCTTAGTTATTAGATTAGTATATATAGGAGAAGATCACCCTTGTTTAGGATCTTCTACCTAAACTCTTGCCGACTTTTACGTTTTCCATTGTATTTTGGAACAGCATGAGTCACTGGCCTCCTAAGGTTAAGGTTAGGAGCTCTGCTAAGTTTCATGGATTAATAATATTACCGTTCTAGTTCAATATGTCTGATTCTATTCTCTTATGAATTCTCGTGATTCATCTCATGAATTGAGGGTGACCCGGACAATCACCCTTGTTCTACATAGGTTCCGTGCGAGTTCTGACCCGGATATCGTTGAACCAAAGCTAGAGATTGCATTGCGGATTCTAATAGAGTACCTGGCAACTAGCATACGTGACATAAAATCCCGTTGACCGTGGGTAAGTGATGAGCGGATAATTTATACGTTTTTTGGCATTATTTTTAGGTAGTTTTTAGTATGATTTAGTTAGCTTTTAGTAAATAATTATTAGTTTTTATGCAAAAATCATATTTCTGGACTTTACTATGAGTTTGTGTGTTTTTCTGTGATTTCAGGTATTTTTTTGCTGAAATTGAGGGACCTGAGCAAAAATCTGATTCAGAGGCTGAAAAAGGACTGCATATGTTGTTGGATTCTGACCTCCCTGCACTCGAAATGGATTTTCTGGAGCTAAAGAAACCCAATTGGAAAGTAGACATCCTGGGCTTTCCAGAAATATATAATAGTCAATACTTTGTCTGATTTTTGATGATGCAAACTGGCGTTTATACGCCAACTTCCTGCCCTATTCTAGCGTTAAACGCCAGAACTGAGATACAAGCTGGAGTTAAACGCCCAAACTGGCACCAAAGTTGGCGTTTAACTCCAAGAAAAGTCTCTACACGTGAAAGCTTTAATGCTGGTGCACGAAATTGCAATAACACTTTTGCAATCCCGCACAACTAACCAGCAAGTGCACTGGGTCGTCCAAGTAATACCTTGCGTGAGCAAGGGTCGATCCCACGGAGATTGTCGGCTTGAAGCAAGCTATGGTTACCTTGTAAGTCTTAGTCAGGATATCAGAAATTATCAGGATTGATTGTAAAAAGCAAAAGTGCATGAAAAAGGTACTTGTTTTGCAGTAATGGAGAATAGGCTGAGGCTTTGGAGATGCTCCATCTTCCGAATCTCTGCTTTCCTACTGTCATCTTCATCAAACACGCAAGGCTCCTTCCATGGCAAGCTGTATGTAGGGTTTCACCGTTGTCAGTGGCTACCTCCCATCCTCTCATTGGAAATACGTCCCTGATGCTCTGTCACAGCATCGGCTATCCATCTGTCGGTTCTCAATCAGGCCGGAATAGAATCCAGTGATTCTTTTGCGTCTGTCACTAACGCCCCGCCTTCAGGAATTTGAAGCACGTCACAGTCATTCAATCATTGAGTCCTACTCAGAATACCACAGACAAGGTTTAGACCTTCCGGACTCTCTTGAATGCCGCCATCAGTCTAGCTTATACCACGAAAATTCCAATTAAAGAATCCAAGAGATATCTACTTAATCTAAAGTAGAACAGAGGTGGTTGTCAGGCACATGTTCATAGTTGAGAATGATGATGAGTGTCACAGATCATCACATTCATCCGGGTTAAGAGCAAGTGATATCTTACAATGGAAACAAGCATGATTGAATAAGAAACAGTAGTAATTGCATTAATCCATCAAGACACAGCAGAGCTCCTCACCCCCAACCATGGGGTTTAGAGACTCATGCCGTGGAAGGTACAAGAAACGTGTAAAAAGTGTTATGAGGTCATAAGGTTCCGATTACAATGTCAAAAGATCCTATAAATAGTAAACTAGTATCCTAAGGTTTACAGAAATGAGCAAATGACAGAAAAATCCACTTCCGGGCCCACTTGGTGTGTGCTTGGGCTGAGCAATGAAGCAATTTCGTGTAGAGACCTTTTCTGGAGTTAAACGCCAGCTTTCATGCCAGTTTGGGCGTTTAACTCCAAGTTTTATGCCAGTTCCGGCGTTTAACGCTGGAATTTCTGTAGGTGACTTTGAACGCCGGTTTGGGCCATCAAATCTTGGGCAAAGTATGGACTATCATATATTGCTGGAAAGCCCAGGATGTCTACTTTCCAATGCCGTTGAGAGCGCGCCAATTAGGCTTCTGTAGCTCCAGAAAATCCTCTTCGAGTGCAGGGAGGTCAGAATCCAACAGCATCTGCAGTCCTTTTCAGTCTCTGGATCAGATTTTTGCTCAGAACCTTCAATTTCAGCCAGAAAATACCTGAAATCACAGAAAAACACACAAACTCATAGTAAAGTCCAGAAAAGTGAATTTTAACTAAAAACTAATAAAAATATACTAAAAACTAACTAAAAGATACTAAAAACATACTAAAAACAATGCCAAAAAGCGTATAAATTATCCGCTCATCACAACACCAAGCTTAAATTGTTGCTTGTCCCCAAGCAACTGAAAATCAAAATAGGATAAAAAGAAGAGAATATACAATAGACTCCAAAATATCAAAGAAACATAGCTCCAATTAGATGAGCGGGACTAGTAGCTTTTTGCCTCCGAACAGTTTTGGCATCTCACTCTATCCTTTGAAGTTCAGAATGATTGGCATCTATGAGAACTCAGAACTCAGATAGTGTTATTGATTCTCCTAGTTAAGTATGATGATTCTTGAACATAGCTAGTGTATGAGTCTTGGCTGTGACCCAAAGCACTCTGTCTTCCAGTATTACCACCGGATACATACATGCCACAGACACATAATTGGGTGAACCTTTTTAGATTGTGACTCAGCTTTGCTAAAGTCCCCAATTAGAGGTGTCCAGGGTTCTTAAGCACACTCTTTTTGCCTTGGTTCACAACTTTATTTCTTTCTTTTTCTTTTCTTCTTTTCTTTTCTTCTCTTTTTTTTCGAAATTTTTTTTTTCACTGCTTTTTCTTGCTTCAAGAATCAATTTTGATGATTTTTCAGATCCTCAATAACAGTTCTCTTTCTCCTCATTCTTTCAAGAGCCAACAAATTTAACATTCTCAAAACATCAAATTCAAAAGACATATGCACTGTTCAAGCATTCATTCAGAAAACAAAAAGTATTGTCACCACATCAAACTAATTCAACTAGTTTCAAGGATAAATTTCGAAATCCTGTACTTCTTGTTCTTTTGTGATTAAAGCATTTTTCTTTTAAGAGAGGTGATGGATTCATAAGACATTCATAGCTTTAAGGCATAAACTTTAATTTTATTAATTATGAATTAAGAACAAGACTCAGAAAATAAATATAAGATGAAACAAAATAAACTAAAAAAAACGAAAACAATAGGCTCCTAATGATAGAGGTTTTCACAGAGTTAGGACTCAACAACCTTGATTTTGAGAAGTGGATGCTCCCTCAGCTTGGGAGGAGAGCTTTTGGCGTTTCATCTCTTGAATTTCACGCCCCTACTTCTCTTGCTCCTTCCATTGACTTCTTGGTGATTGGATGTTCAATGGGTATGAATTCATCTGCTTCTATCTTCACCCCAGCCTCTTTACAGAGCAAGGAGATCAAGCTTGTGTAAGCCAATTTGGTTACAGTGGAGTTCCTATTTGCTATTGTGTAGATCTCACAGGCAATCACATGATGAACCTCCACTTCTTTTCCTAGCATAATGCAATGAATCATCACTGCTCTCTTGATGGTGACCTCAGAACGGTTGCTAGTGGGCAATATGGAACGCCCAATGAAGTCTAGCCAACCTCTTGCAATTGGTTTGAGGTCTCCCCTCTTGAGTTGGTTTGGGACACCCTTTGAATTGGTTATCCACTTAGTTCCAGGGAGGCATATGTCCTCTAGAACTTGATCCAACCCTTTATCTACTCTCACCATCCTCCTATTGAAGGAGTCAGGATCATCTTGCAGTTGAGGCAACTTAAAGATTTCTCTTATTTTGTCCAGATGGAAGTACATAACTTTCCCTCTGACCATGGTTCTATAGGTATGGTAAGCGGTTCCAGTCATTCTCTGCTTATCTGTCAGCCACAGATTTGAGTAGAATTCCTGAACCATGTTCCTTCCAACCTTTGTCTCAGGATTGGTTAGAACTTCCCAACCTCTGTTTCGAATTTGCTCTTGGATTCCCGGATATTCATCTTCTTTCAGATCAAATTTTACTTCCGGGATCACTGACCTCAGACCCATTATTTTGTGATAATGGTCTTCATGTTCTTTGGTTAAGAACTTCTCTTGATTCCAAAGATTCTTTGGATTAGTCTCTTTCTTTCCTCTTAAATTGGTTTGTTTTCCCTTAGGAGCCATGATCTTGATGAATCTTGGCTTAGTGATCACGGAAAAGCACACCAAACTTAGAGGTTTGCTTGTCCTCAAGCAAAAGAAAAGAGAGAAGAGAGGGGGAGGAAGAGGAAATTCGAATGGTGTGATGGAATGAGGGAGCCAAACGTGTATTTATAAGGTGGGGAGGGGAGTTTTCGAAAAAGAAGAGAGAAATTTGAAAGGAGATTTGAGAAGATATGGAAAGAAATTGAGAAAAGGGTGAAATTTTTGAACAATGTTTGTAATTGATTTGAAATAAATTTGAAGAGTGGTGTTGATTTTTGAAGATTTGAAAGTGAATGATGAATGATTGAAGTGTGATTTTGTAGAAAAGTTTGGGTGAGAAAAGGAAAGTTTGAAAAAAATTGAATTGAAAACAAAATTGTGGTCCCCCCACCAAGCTGGCGTTAAACGCCCAGAATGGCACCCATTCTGGCGTTTAACGCCCATTTGCTACCCCTTTTGGGCGTTTAACGCCCAGCCAGGTGCCCTGGCTGGCGTTAAACGCCAGAAATCCTTTGTCACTGGGCGTTTTTCAGAACGCCCAGGATGCTGCACACCTGGCGTTAAACGCCCAGAATGGTGCCCATTCTGGCGTTTAACGCCCAAAATGGCACCATTCCTGGCGTTAAACGCCCAGAATGGTACCCATTCTGGCGTTTAACGCCCAAAATGCCCCTTACTGGCGTTTTTTCGCCAGTAAGCTCATTTTCTCTGCTTTTTGAGCTGAATCCTTCTGTAACTCTGTGAATTCCTTCATTTTTGATACTTGCCTCTGTAAGAACTAATCATATACCCTCCTAATGACTGGATTGCCTCCCAGCAAGCGCTTCTTTACTGTCTTTAGCTGGACTTCTGCTAAGAATCACTCAAGTCTCAGTTTTGAGCATTCCTGCTCAAAATTTCCTTCAAGATAGTGCTTGATTCTCTGTCCATTAACAATGAACTTCTTGTCAGAATCAATATCCTGAAGCTCAACATATCCATATGGTGACACTTCTGTAATCACATACGGACCCCTCCACCGGGATTTGAGTTTTCCTGGAAACAATTTGAGCCTGGAGTTGAAGAGCAGAACTTTTTATCCTGGCTCAAAGACTCTGGTTGACAATCTCTTGTCATGCCACTTCTTTGCCTTTTCCTTATAAATTTTTGCATTTTCAAAGGCATTGAGTCTGAACTCCTCTAGCTCATTTAGCTGGAGCAGTCTTTTCTCACCAGCTAACTGAGCATCCATGTTTAGGAATCTGGTTGCCCAATAGGCTTTATGTTCCAGTTCCACAGGCAAATGACAGGCCTTCCCATACACCAGTTGGTATGGAGAGGTTCCTATAGGAGTCTTGAATGCTGTTCTGTATGCCCACAGAGCATCATCCAAGCTCTTTGCCCAATCCTTTCTTCGGGCCATCACAGTCCGTTCTAGGATTCTTTTTAGCTCTCTGTTAGAGACTTCTGCTTGCCCATTTGTCTGTGGATGATACGGAGTTGCCACTTTATGGCTGATTCCATATCTAACCATAGCAGAGTATAGCTGTTTGTTGCAGAAATGAGAGCCCCCATCACTGATTAGTATTCTGGGAACACCAAATCTGCTGAAGATGTTTTTCTGGAGGAACTTTAGCACGGTCTTGGTATCATTAGTGGGTGTAGCAATTGCTTCTACCCACTTAGATACATAGTCCACTGCCACCAGAATGTATGTGTTTGAGTATGATGGTGGGAATGGTCCCATGAAGTCAATTCCCCATACATCAAACAATTCTATCTCTAATGTCCCTTGTTGAGGCATGGCATATCCGTGAGGCAGGTTACCAGCTCTTTGGCAACTGTCACAGTTACGCACAAACTCTCGGGAATCTTTATAGAGAGTAGGCCAGTAGAAGCCACACTGGAGGACTTTAGTGGCTGTTCGCTCACTTCCAAAATGTCCTCCATAATGTGATCCATGGCAGTGCCATAGGATCCTTTGTGCTTCTTCTCTGGGTACACATCTGCGGATCACTCCGTCAGCACATCTCTTAAAGAGATATGGTTCATCCCAGAGGTAGTACTTGGCATCTGAAATTAATTTCTTTCTTTGCACTCTGCTGTACTCCTTGGGTATGAACCTCACAGCTTTATAGTTTGCCATATCTGCAAACCATGGAGCTTCCTGAATGGCAAAGAGTTGCTCGTCTGGGAAAGTCTCAGAGATCTCAGTAGAAGGGAGGGACGCCCCAGCTACTGGTTCTATTCGGGACAGATGATCAGCCACTTGGTTTTCTGTCCCTTTTCTGTCTCTTATTTCTATATCAAACTCTTGCAGAAGCAACACCCATCTGATAAGCCTGGGTTTTGAATCCTGCTTTGTGAGTAAGTATTTAAGAGCAGCATGGTCAGTGTACACAATCACCTTTGATCCCACCAGGTAGGATCTAAACTTGTCAATGGCATAAACCACTGCAAGTAACTCTTTCTCTGTGGTTGTGTAGTTCTTTTGTGCGTCATTTAGAACACGGCTGGCATAATAAATGACGTGCAAAAGCTTGTTATGCCTCTGTCCCAACACTGCACCAATGGCATGATCACTGGCATCACACATTAATTCAAATGGTAATGTCCAATCTGGTGCAGAGATAACTGGTGCTGTGACCAGCTTAGCTTTCAGGGTCTCAAATGCCTGCAGACACTCATTATCAAAGATAAATGGAGTGTCAGCAGCTAGCAGATTACTTAGAGGTTTGGCAATTTTTGAAAAATCCTTTATAAACCTTCTGTAGAATCCTGCATGCCCAAGAAAGCTTCTGATTGCCTTAACATTGGCAGGTGGTGGTAATTTTTCAATTACCTCTACCTTTGCCTTATCCACCTCTATTCCCCTGCTTGAAATTTTGTGCCCAAGGACAATTCCTTCAGTCACCATAAAGTGACATTTCTCCCAGTTTAAAACCAGGTTAGTCTCTTGGCATCTTTTCAGGACAAGTGATAGGTGGTTAAGACAGGAGCTGAATGAGTCTCCATATACTGAAAAGTCATCCATGAAGACTTCCAGAAATTTCTCTACCATGTCTGAGAAGATAGAGAGCATGCACCTCTGAAAGGTTGCAGGTGCATTGCACAGACCAAAAGGCATTCTCCTATAGGCAAACACGCCAGAAGGGCAGGTAAATGCTGTTTTCTCTTGGTCCTGGGGATCTACTGCAATTTGGTTGTAGCCTGAATAGCCATCCAAAAAGCAGTAATAGTCATGACCAGCTAGTCTTTCTAGCATTTGATCTATGAATGGTAAAGGAAAATGATCCTTTCTGGTGGCTGTATTGAGCCTTCTGTAGTCAATACACATACGCCACCCTGTGACTGTCCTTGTAGGAACCAGTTTATTTTTTTCATTATGAACCACTGTCATGCCTCCCTTTTTGGGAACAACTTGGACAGGGCTCACCCAGGGGCTATCAGAAATAGGATAAATAATCCCAGCCTCTAGTAATTTAGTGACCTCTTTCTGCACCACCTCCTTCATGGCTGGATTTAGCCGCCTCTGTGGTTGGACCACTGGTTTGGCATTATCCTCCAATAGGATCTTGTGCATGCATCTAGCTGGGCTAATGCCCTTAAGATCACTTATGGACCACCCAAGAGCTGTCTTGTGCGTCCTTAGTACTTGAATCAGTGCTTCCTCTTCCTGTGGGTCTAAAGCAGAGCTTATAATCACTGGAAAAGTGTCACCCTCTCCTAGAAATGCATATTTCAGAGATGGTGGTAGAGGTTTGAGTTCAGGTTTGGGAGGTTTATCCTCCTCCTGAGGAATTTTCGAAAATTCCTTTACTTCCTCTAGTTCTTCTTGATCAGGTTGAGCATCTTTGAAGATGTCCTCAAGCTCTGATTCTAGGCTTTCAGCCATATTGATCTCTTCTACCAGGGAGTCAATAATGTCAGTGCCCATGCAGTCATTTGGTGTGTCTGGATACTGCATAGCTTTTACAGCATTCAACTTGAACTCATCCTCATTGACTCTGAGGGTTACTTCCCCTCTTTGTACATCAATGAGAGTTCGTCCAGTTGCTAGGAAAGGTCTTCCTAGAATAAGAGTTGTACTCTTGTGCTCCTCCATTTCCAGCACCACAAAGTCAGTTGGAAAGGCAAAAAGCCCAACCTTGACAATCATGTCCTCTATTATGCCTGATGGGTGTTTAATGGAGCCATCAGCAAGTTGGAGGCATATCCTGGTTGGTTTGACTTCTCCAGCCAACCCAAGCTTTCTGATAGTGGATGCAGGTATTAGATTGATGCTTGCTCCAAGATCACATAGGGCTGTCTTGGTGCAAGCACCTTCTAATGTGCATGGTATCATAAAGCTTCCAGGATCTTGAAGCTTTTCTGGTAAGCTCTTCAGAATGACTGCACTGCATTCTTCAGTGAGAAACACTTTTTCAGTTTCTCTCCAATCCTTCTTATGACATAAGATCTCTTTCATGAACTTAGCATAAGAAGGTATTTGCTCAAGTGCTTCTGCAAACGGAATCTTTATTTCAAGAGTCCTTAGATAGTCTGCAAAGCGGGCAAATTGCTTATCCTGTTCCGCTTTGCGGAGTTTCTGAGGGTAAGGCATCTTGGCTTGATATTCTTCAACCTTAGATGCTGCAGGTTTATTCCTTACAGAAGTGGTTGAAGAAGCCTTGTTGGAAGGATTATTATCAGCACTCTCAGGTGTCTGATTCTCCCTTGGCGTTTGAACGCCAGGATTGGGAGGAAAATGGGCGTTTAACGCCAACTTTTCCCCCTTTTCTGGCGTTTGAACGCCAGAACTGGGCAGGGAATGGGCGTTAAACGCCAGCTTTTCCCCCTTTTCTGGCGTTTGAACGCCAGAATTGGGCAAGGAATGGGCGTTTAACGCCAGCTTTCCTTCCCTTTCTGGCGTTTGAACGCCAATAACATTCCTCTCTGGGCTCTTACTGTCCTCAGAGGGATTTTGAACAGTGGTTTGGTTATCCTCTGTCAATTGTTCCTTGTTTGGCTTTTTGCTCTTTTGAGCAGTGTTAACTAGTGTCTTCCCACTCCTCAGTTGAACTGCTTGACATTCCTCTGTTATCTGTTCAGATATTTGCTGTTTTGCTTGATTCAACTGCAGTTCTATTCTCTTGTTAGCAACCTTAGTATCATGGAGCATTTCTTTAAATTCTGCTAACTGTTCTGTCATCAGGAGCAATTGTTGATTAAGCTCATTCATCTGTTCTTGAGGATTAGGATCAGTGACTAATGCCATGACCTCCTCTTTTGGAACGGATTCATTGCTAGAATATAAGTATTGGTTTCTAGCAACAGTGTCTATAAGCTCTTGAGCTTCTTCAATTGTCTTTCTCATGTGTATAGATCCACCAGCTGAGTGGTCTAAAGACATCTGAGCTTTTTCTGTGAGCCCATAGTAGAAGATGTCTAACTGTACCCACTCTGAAAACATTTCAGAGGGGCATTTTCTAAGCATACCTCTATACCTCTCCCAGGCATTATAAAGGGATTCATTATCCTCTTGTTTAAAGCCTTGGATGTCCAGCCTTAGCTGTGTCATCCTCTTTGGAGGGTAGAAATGATTCAGGAATTTGTCTGATAACTGTTTCCATGTCTTTATGCTTGCTGTAGGTTGGTTATTCAACCACCTTTTAGCTTGATCTTTTACAGCAAATGGAAACAGTAATAGTCTGTAGACATCCTGATCTACCTCTTTATCATGTACTGTGTCAGCAATTTGTAAGAACTGTGCCAGAAACTCAGTAGGTTCTTCCTGTGGAAGACCGGAATACTGGCAATTTTGCTGCACTATGATAATGAGTTGAGGGTTTAGCTCAAAGCTGCTTGCTTTGATGGGAGGTATACAGATGCTACTCCCATATGCAGCTGTAATGGGGTTAGCATATGACCCCAGAGTCCTCTTGGACTGATTAATTCCACTTGAGTCCATAATGGACAAAAGGGAAATGATAATGATTGCAAGGAGATAAATTTTGTTTTTTTTTTTGAATTCAAACGAAAAATTAAAATAAAACAAAAGGAAATTATAAAAAAAATTCGAAAATAAAAAGGAAAACAAGATCAAAACAAATTGAGAACTGAATCAATTAGCTAATTAAAAAGATTTTGAAAACAGCAATTAAAAAGATATGATTGAAAAGTTTTTATGAAAAAGATTTGATTTTTAAAAAAAAGAGGAAAGAGAAAAACAACAAAAAGACACCAAACTTAAAATTTTTAGAAAATCAAGCACTAATTTTCGAAAATTTTAAAGGAAAAACACAAAGAGGACACCAAACTTAGAATTTTTATGAATCAAAAAGGAACTAAGAACATGCAATTTCGAAAAACCAGAAGAAAAACAAAGGCATGCAATGGACACCAAACTTAAAATATGAGACTAGACTCAACTAAAAGACTCTAAACCAACAAAAATAAAACAGTCCTGATCTAAGCAACAAGATAAGCCGTCAGTTGTCCAAACTCGAACAATCCCCGGCAACGGCGCCAAAAACTTGGTGCACGAAATTGCAATAACACTTTTGCAATCCCGCACAACTAACCAGCAAGTGCACTGGGTCGTCCAAGTAATACCTTGCGTGAGCAAGGGTCGATCCTACGGAGATTGTCGGCTTGAAGCAAGCTATGGTTACCTTGTAAGTCTTAGTCAGGATATCAGAAATTATCAGGATTGATTGTAAAAAGCAAAAGAGCATGAAAAAGGTACTTGTTTTGCAGTAATGGAGAATAGGCTGAGGCTTTGGAGATGCTCCATCTTCCGAATCTCTGCTTTCCTACTGTCATCTTCATCAAACACGCAAGGCTCCTTCCATGGCAAGCTGTATGTAGGGTTTCACCGTTGTCAGTGGCTACCTCCCATCCTCTCATTGGAAATACGTCCCTGATGCTCTGTCACAGCATCGGCTATCCATCTGTCGGTTCTCAATCAGGCCGGAATAGAATCCAGTGATTCTTTTGCATCTGTCACTAATGCCCCGCCTTCAGGAGTTTGAAGCACGTCACAGTCATTCAATCATTGAGTCCTACTCAGAATACCACAGACAAGGTTTAGACCTTCCGGACTCTCTTGAATGCCGCCATCAGTCTAGCTTATACCACGAAAATTCCAATTAAAGAATCCAAGAGATATCTACTTAATCTAAAGTAGAACAGAGGTGGTTGTCAGGCACATGTTCATAGTTGAGAATGATGATGAGTGTCACAGATCATCACATTCATCCGGGTTAAGAGCAAGTGATATCTTAGAATGGAAACAAGCATGATTGAATAAGAAACAGTAGTAATTGCATTAATCCATCAAGACACAGCAGAGCTCCTCACCCCCAACCATGGGGTTTAGAGACTCATGCCGTGGAAGGTACAAGAAACGTGTAAAAAGTGTTATGAGGTCATAAGGTTCCGATTACAATGTCAAAAGATCCTATAAATAGTAAACTAGTATCCTAAGGTTTACAGAAATGAGCAAATGACAGAAAAATCCACTTCCGGGCCCACTTGGTGTGTGCTTGGGCTGAGCAATGAAGCAATTTCGTGTAGAGACCTTTTCTGGAGTTAAACGCCAGCTTTCATGCCAGTTTGGGCGTTTAACTCCAAGTTTTATGCCAGTTCCGGCGTTTAACGCTGGAATTTCTGTAGGTGACTTTGAACGCCGGTTTGGGCCATCAAATCTTGGGCAAAGTATGGACTATCATATATTGCTGGAAAGCCCAGGATGTCTACTTTCCAATGCCGTTAAGAGCGCGCCAATTGGGCTTCTGTAGCTCCAGAAAATCCTCTTCGAGTGCAGGGAGGTCAGAATCCAACAGCATCTGCAGTCCTTTTCAGTCTCTGGATCAGATTTTTGCTCAGAACCTTCAATTTCAGCCAGAAAATACCTGAAATCACAGAAAAACACACAAACTCATAGTAAAGTCCAGAAAAGTGAATTTTAACTAAAAACTAATAAAAATATACTAAAAACTAACTAAAAGATACTAAAAACATACTAAAAACAATGCCAAAAAGCGTATAAATTATCCGCTCATCAAATGCTCAGCCCAAACCACCAAGTGGGCCTCGGAAATGGATTTCTGCACTATTTACTTATCTCTGTAAACCCTAGTAACTAGTTTATTATAAATAAGACTTTTTACTATTGTATTTTCATCTTTGGACGTTTAGTCCTTAGAGCTAGGTCTTGGTTATTCTGGTTCCCCCTCCGGGGCTGAAGCCAATGAACACCATTATCACTTATGTATTTTCAACGGTGGAGTTTCTACACACCATAGATTAAGGTGTGGAGCTCTGCTGTTCCTCGAGTATTAATACAATTACTATTATTTTCTATTCAATTCAAGCTTATTCTTGTTCTAAGATATTCATTCGCACACAAGAACATGATGAATGTGATGATTATGTGACACTCATCACCATTCTCAACTTATGAACGCGTCCCTGACAACAACTTCCGTTCTACCTGAAAACAAGCTTGAATGTATATCTCTTGGATTCCTGGTTCAGGATGCATGGTTGCCTCTCCTGACAACAAAGCCTCCATTCCGTGAGATCAGAGTCTTCGTGGTATAAGCTAGAATCAATTGGCAGCATTCTTGAGATCCGGAAAGTCTAAACCTTGTCTGTGGTATTCCGAGTAGGATCTGGGATGGGATGACTGTGACGAGCTTCAAACTCATGTCTGTTGGGCATAGTGACAGACGCAAAAGGATCACAGGATCCTATTCCAACACAAGTGAGAACCGACAGATGATTAGCTCTACGTAACCCGTAGTTAGACCATTTTCACTGAGAGGACGGACGGTAGCCATTGACAACGGTGATCCCCCAACATACAGCTTTCCATGGAAGGGAGTATGAATGATTGAATGAAGGCAGTAAGAAAGCAGAGATTCAGAAGGCATAACGTATCTCCATACGCTTATCTAAAATTCCCACCAATGAATTACATAAGTATCTCTATCTTTATTTTATGTTTATTTATCTTTTAATTATCAAAGCTTCATAACCATTTTAATCCGCCTGACTGAGATTTAAAAGATGACCATAGCTTACTTGAAGCCGACAATCTCCGTGGGATCGACCCTTACTCACGTAAGGTATTACTTGGACGACCCAGTGCACTTGCTGGTCAACTGCACGGAGTTGTGAAAAATGTGAATCACGATTTCGTGTACCATGTTTTTGGCGTCGTTGCTGGGGATTGTTCAAGTTTGGACAACTGACGGTTCATCTTGTTGCTTAAATTAAGTATTTTTCTTTTTATTTTCTTCTCCAGAATTTTTAAGAATGAATTCTAGATTTTCAGATGATGCTTTTATCATCACAAGAGCTAGTTGATTCCCATCAATTTGGCTGTTGTATGTAATGTCTTGCTGAAGCTTGGCTAGCCATGTCTAAGCTTTTTAGACTAAAGCTTTAGACTAACATTCCATGATTCCTAAAATTCTTATTAAAAATTTTGAGTTTCTTATTTGCTTTTTCAAAATAATTTTTGAAAAAAAATACAAAAAAAATTTATAAAATCATAAAATCAAAAATATTTTGTGTTTCTTATTTGAGTCTAGTGTCAATTTTTAAGTTTGGTGTCAATTGCATGTCTTTATTCTTCTTGCATTTTTTGAAAATGTGTTCTTGTGTTCTTCATTGATCTTCAAGTTGTTCTTGATGATTTTCTTTTTCTGATCTATAAATTCTCTTGTTTTGTGTCTTTTGTTGTTTCTCATGTGCATTCTCAAAGTGTTAGTGTCCATAGTATACAAACTTCTAAGTTTGGTGTCTTGCATGTCTTTCTTTTCTAAAATTTTTTTTCAAAAATATGTTCTTGATGTTCATCATGATCTTCAAAGTGTTCTTGGTGTTCATCTTGACATTCAAAGTTTCCTTGCATGCATTATTTGTTTTGATCTTGCATTCTCTTGTCTTAATTCATTTTGTTGTTTGTCTCTCTCATCATAAAAAAATTCAAAAATTCAAAAATATATCTTCTCAAGTCAATAATACAGGAAATTGAAGATTCAAAACATTCAGCAGAGGAATCACAGAGAAAAAGCTGGGCGTTCAGAAAAACGCCCAGTAAAGAAGCATTTCTGGCGTTCAACGCCAGCCAGGGTACCTAGCTGGGCGTTAAATGCCCAAAAGGGTAGTATTTTGGGCGTTAAACGCCAGAATGGATACCATTCTGGGCGTTTAACGCCAGGATGGCACAAGAGAGGAGATTTTATTTTCAATTCAAATCTTTTTCAAATTTTCATATTTTAATTCTTATTTTTGAAATCATATCTTTCAAAATCAAATCTTTTCAACCATATCTTTTTCAAAGATCAAATCTTTTTCATTTTTCTTTCACTATTTTCAGAAATTTTGATTCAAAAATTTCAAATTTGTTTCTTGTTAAGAAAGCTTCAATATTTGAATTTTAGAATCATATCTTTTAGTTTCTTGTTAGTCAAGTCATCAATTTTAAAAATCAAATCTTTTTCAAAAATTTGCTTTTCAATCATATCTTTTCAAACATATCTTTTTCAATCAAATCTTTTTCAACCATATCTTCTCAATCATATCTTTTTAAAAATCAAATTTTCTTCAATCAAATCTTTTTCAAATCATATCTTTTTAAAATTCTAATTTCAATATCTCTTTCTAACTTCTTATCTTTTTCAAATTTATTATTTTTTATCTTTTTCAAAACCACCTAACCACTTTCTCGCTTTTGATTTTTGAAAACCATTAACCATTTTTCAAAATTCTTTTTAATTAACTAATTATTTTAAATTTTGATTTAATTTTCGAAAATTACCTCTCTCTCATCTCTTTCTATTTAATCACTAACACTCCTCCTCTACTAGCAATTCGGACTCTCTCATTCCTTATATGTTCGAATTCGCCTTTATCTACCTCACCCTTCTATTCTTATTTTCCTTTGACACCTTAAGGAATCTCTATACTGTGACTTAGAGGATTTCTCTTTCTTTCTGTTCTCTTCTTTTTCATATGAGCAGGAGTAAGGACAAGAACATTCTTGTTGAAGCTGACCCTGAACCTGAAAGGACTCTGAAGAAGAAGCTAAGAGAAGCTAAAGCGCAACAATCCAGAGAAAACCTTACAGAGAATCTTAAAAAAGATGTAATGGCCGAACCCAACAACAATAGCAATGTAAAGAAGGTGCTTGGTGATTTTACTACACCAACTTCCAACTTCCATGGAAGAAGTATCTCAATCCCTACTATTCGAGCAAACAATTTTGAGCTTAAGCCTCAATTAGTTTCTTTAATGTAACAGAATTGCAAGTTTTATGGACTTCCATCAGAAGATCCTTTCCAGTTCTTAACTGAATTCTTGCATATCTGTGATACTATTAAGACCAATGGAGTTGATCCCGAGGTCTACAAGCTTATGCTTTTCCCTTTTGCTGTAAGAGACAGAGATAGAATATGGTTGGACTCTCAACTTAGAGATAGCCTGAACTCTTGGGATAAGCTGGTCACGGCTTTCTTAACTAAATTCTTTCCTCCTCAAAAGCTGAGCAAGCTTAGAGTGGATGTCCAAACCTTCAGGCAGAAAGAAGGTGAATCCCTCTATGAAGCTTCGGAAAGATACAAGCAACTAACCAAAAAGTGTCCTTCTAACATGCTCTAAGAATGGACCATCCTGGATATATTTTATGATGGTCTGTCTGAATTGTCTAAGATGCCATTGGACCATTCTGCAGGTGGATCTATTCACCTGAAGAAAACGCCTGCAGAAGCTCAGGAACTCATTGAAATGGTTGCAAATAACCAGTTCATGTACACCTCTGAAAGGAATCTTATGAATAATGGGACGCTTTAGAAAAAAGGAGTTCTTGAAATTGATGCTTTGAATGCCATATTGGCTCAGAACAAAATGTTGACTCAGTAAGTCAATATGATTTCTCAGAGTCTAAATGGTTTGCAAAATGCATCTAACAGTACTAAAGAAGCATCTTCTGAAGAAGAAGCTTATGATCCTAAGAACCCTGCAATGGCAGAGGTAAATTACATGGGTGAAGTCTATGGAAATACCTATAATCCCTCATGGAGAAATCATTCAAATTTCTCATGGAAGGATCAACAAAAGCCTCAACAAGACTTTAACAATAATAATGGTGGAAGAAACAGGTTTAACAATGGCAAGCCTTTTCCATCATCCTCTCAGCAACAGACAGAATTCTGAGCAGAACCCATCTAGCTTAGCAAATATAATCTTTGATCTATCTTAGGCCACTCTCAGTTTTATGAATAAAATAAGGTCCTCTATCAGAAACTTGGAGGCACAAGTGGGTCAGCTGAGTAAAAGGGTTACTGAAACTCCTCCTAGCACTCTCCCAAGCAATACAGAAGAGAATCCCAAAAGAGAGTGCAAGGCCATAACCGTGACC
This sequence comes from Arachis stenosperma, assembly GCF_014773155.1. NCBI lineage: Eukaryota > Viridiplantae > Streptophyta > Magnoliopsida > Fabales > Fabaceae > Arachis > Arachis stenosperma. The sequence continues at coordinate 50,737,435 of NC_080379.1, read as the reverse complement.
AACATGGCTGAACCTGGAGAGAGTGAAAAGGCAGTGATTCTCAGTGAGGAAGTCCTCAGGGAACATCCACTGGCCATTAAGGAGTACCCCAATGAGGAACCACAGGAATATGAGGCTCATACAGAGACCATAGAGATTCCATTGAACTTCTTTTTACCATTCATGAGCTCTGATGACTATTCATCGTCTGAAGAAGATAAAGATATTGCTGAAGGGCAAGTTGCCCAATATTTAGGAGCAATCATGAAGCTGAATGCCAAGCTATTTGGTAATTAGACTTGGGAGGATGAACCTCTATTTCTCATTAATGAACTGAATACCTGGGTTTAGCAAACTTTACCTCAAAAGAAACAAGATCCTGGTAAATTTTTAATACCCTGTACCATAGGCACCATGACCTTTGAGAAGGCTCTGTGTGACCTAGGGTCAGGTATTAACCTCATGTCACTCTTTGTAATGGAGAAACTAGGAATCTTTGAGGTACAAGCTGCAAGAATCTCACTAGAGATGGCAGACAAATCAATGAAACAGGCTTATGGACTAGTAGAGGACGTGCTAGTGAAGGTTGAAGGCCTTTACATCCCTGCTGATTTCATAATCCTAGACACTTGGAAGGATGAGGATGAATTCATCATCCTTGGCAGACCTTTTCTATCCACAGCAAAAGTTGTGATTGATGTTGATAGAGGAGAGTTGGTCCTTCAATTGAATGAGGACTACCTTGTATTCAAGACTCAAGGTTCTCCTTCTGTACACATGGAGAAGAAGCATTAAAAGCTTCTCTCAATACAGAGTCAAACAAAGCCCCCACATTCAAACTCTAAGTTTGGTGTTGGGAGGCCACAACCAAACTCTAAGTTTGGTGTTGATAGGCCACAACCAAACTCTAAGTTTGGTGTTGAGAGGCCACAACCATGCTCTGATTATCTGTGAGGCTCCATGAGAGCCTACTGTCAAGCTATTGACATTAAAGGAGCACTTATTGGGAGGCAACCCAATTTTTTTATCTATGTTAAATTTCCATTATTATTTTATCTTTTCTTTAGGTTGATGATCATGTGGAGTCACAAAAATAACTGCAAAAATCAGAGCAAATTCAAAAACAGCATTACAAACAGCACACCCTGGAGGAAGAACTTACTGGCGTTTAAACGCCAGTAAGGGTAGCAGGATGGGCGTTAAACGCCCAGTCTGGCACCATTATGGGCGTTTAACACCAGAAATGGGCACCAGACTGGCGTTCAACGCCAGAACAGGGCATCAGGTTGGCGTTAAACGCCAATAAGGGAAGAAAAGCTGGTGTTTAATGCCAGAAATAGGCAGCAGTCTAGCGTTAAACGCTAGAATTGCACTCTAAGGGCGTTTTTGCATGCTTAAATAGAGCAGGGATAAGAAGCCCTTGACCCCTCAGGATCTGTGAACCCCACAGGATCCCCGCCAACCTCAACTCATTCTCTCTCTCTCTCTCTCTCTCTCACACACACACCTTTTCATAACACTCTTCCCCGAATATCCTTCACCAATCACCTCCATCACTCTTCCCCAAAAACCCCACCTACCTCCAAAATTCAAAATCCTTTCCCTCCCAAACCCAACCCAAATTACACGTACCCAACCCTCCTCTCACTCCTATATAAACCCCTCATCCCTCCTTCATTTTCACACATCACAATCACCTTATACCCCCTTGGCCGAATTCCCTCTCTCCCTCCATCTCCTCTATTTTCTTCTTCTTCCCCTTCTTTCTTTCTTCTTTTGCTTGAGGATGAGTAAATCTTTTAAGTTTGGTATGGTAAAAGCAATTGGTAAAAGCATTGCTTTTGTTTTTCCATAACCATTTATGGCACCTAAGGCTAGAGAAATCTCTTGAAAGAGGAAAGGGAAGGAAAAAGCTTCCACCTCCGAGTCATGGGAGATGGAGAAATTTATCTCAAAGGTCTATCAAGACCACTTCTATGAAGTTGTGGCCAAGAAGAAGGTGATCCCTAATGTCCCTTTCATGCTCAAAAGGAATGAGTATCCGGAGATCCGACATGAGATTCGAAGAAGAGGTTGGGAAGTTTTCACCAATCCCATTCAACAAGTCAGAATCTTAATGGTTCAAGAGTTCTATGCAAATGCATGGATCACTAAGAACCATGATCAAAGTATGAACCCGAATCCAAAGAATTGGCTTACAATGGTTCGGGGAAAATACTTAGATTTCAGTCCGAAAAATGTAAGGTTGGCGTTCAACTTGCCAATGATGCAAGAAAATGCATGCCCCTACACTAGAAGGGTCAACTTTGATCAAAGGTTGGACCAAGTTCTCATGGACATATGTGTGGAAGGAGCTCAATGGAAAAGAGACTCAAGAGGCAAGCCGGTTCAATTGAGAAGACCGGACTTTAAGCCTGTGGCTAGAGGATAGTTGGAGTTCATCCAACGCTCCATCATTCTTACTAGCAACCGATCCGAAGTAACTGTGGATCGGGCCATCATGATCCATTGTATCATGATTGGGGAGGAAGTGGAAGTTCATGAGATCATACCTCTAGAACTCTACAAGGTGGCTGACAAGTCCTCCACTTTGGCAAGGTTAGCCTTCCCTCATCTCATCTGTCACCTATGCAATTTAGCTGGAATTGTCATAAAGGAAGACATCCTCATTGAAGAGGACAAGCCCATCACTAAAAAGAAGATGGAGCAAATAAGAGAGCCCACTGGTGCACGAAATTGTGATCACTACAACTTCGCACAACTAACCAGCAAGTGCACTGGGTCGTCCAAGTAATACCTTACGTGAGTAAGGGTCGATCCCACGGAGATTGTTGGTATGAAGCAAGCTATGGTCACCTTGTAAATCTCAGTCAGGCAGACTCAAATGGGTATAGTGATAAACGAATAAAGCATAAAGATAAAGATAGAGATACTTATGTATATCATTGGTGAGAGCTTCAGATAAGCGTATGAAGATGCCTTCCCTTCCGTCTCTCTGCTTTCCTACTGTCTTCATCCAATCCTTCTTACTCCTTTCCATGGCAAGCTTATGCAAGGGTTTCACCGTTGTCAATGGCTACCTCCCATCCTCTCATTGGAAATACGTCCCTGATGCTCTATCACAGCATCGGCTATCCATCTGTCGGTTCTCAATCAGGCCGGAATAGAATCCAGTGATTCTTTTGCGTCTGTCACTAACGCCCCGCCCTCAGGAGTTTGAAGCACGTCACAGTCATTCAATCATTGAATCCTACTCAGAATACCACAGACAAGGTTAGACCTTCCGGATTCTCTTAAATGCCGCCATCAGTTCTCGCCTATACCACGAAGATTCCAGTTAAAGAATCCAAGAGATATTCACTAAGCCTCATATGCTTGTAGAACAAGAATGGTTGTCAGTCACCTTGTTCATGAGTGAGAATGATGATGAGTGTCAATCATCACCTTCATCAAGTTGAAGAACAAGTGATATCTTGGACAAAGAACAAGCGGAATTGAATAGAAGAACAATAGTAATTGCATTAATACTCGAGGTACAGCAGAGCTCCACACCTTAATCTATGGTGTGTAGAAACTCCACCGTTGAAAATACATAAGAACAAGGTCTAGGCATGGCCGTGAGGCCAGCCCTCAAATGATCTAAGAACTAGATGTCCCAAAGATGAAAATACAATAGTAAAAGGTCCTATATATAGAGAACTAGTAGCCTAGGGTGTACAGAGATGAGTAAATGACATAAAAATCCACTTCCGGGCCCACTTGGTGTGTGCTTGGGCTGAGCAAATGAAGCATTTTCGTGTAGAGACTCCTCTTGGAGTTAAACGCCAGCTTTTATGCCAGTTTGGGCGTTTAACTCCCATTTAGGTGCCAGTTCCGGCGTTTAACGCTGGAATTTCTGTAGGTGACTTTGAACGCCGTTTTGGGCCATCAAATCTTGGGCAAAGTATGGACTATCATATATTGCTGGAAAGCCCAGGATGTCTACTTTCCAACACCGTTGAGAGCGCGCCAATTGGGCTTCTGTAGCTCCAGAAAATCCACTTCGAGTGCAGGGAGGTCAGAATCCAACAGCATCTGCAGTCCTTTTGAGTCTCTGGATCAGATTTTTGCTCAGATCCCTCAATTTCAGCCAGAAAATACCTGAAATCACAGAAAAACACACAAACTCATAGTAAAGTCCAGAAAAGTGAATTTTAACTAAAAACTAATAAAAATATAATAAAAACTAACTAAAAGATACTAAAAACATACTAAAAACAATGCCAAAAAGCGTATAAATTATCCGCTCATCACAACACCAAACTTAAATTGTTGCTTGTCCTCAAGCAACTGAAAATCAAACAGGATAAAAAGAAGAGAATATACTATAGACTCCAAATTATCAATGAAACTTAGCTCCAAATTAGATGAGCGGGACTAGTAGCTTTTTGCCTCCAAACAGTTTTGGCATCTCACTTTATCCTCTGAGGCTCAGAATGATTGGCTTCTTTAGGAACTCAGAATCCAGATAGTGTTATTGATTCTCCTAGTTAAGTATGATGATTCTTGAACACAGCTACTTATTGAGTCTTGGCCGTGGCCCAAAGCACTCTGTCTTCCAGTATTACCACCGGATACATACATGCCACAGACACATAATTGGGTGAACCTTTTCAGATTGTGACTCAGCTTTGCTAGAGTCCCCAATTAGAGGTGTCCAGGGTTCTTAAGCACACTCTTTTTGCCTTGGATCACAACTTTATTTCTTTCTTTTTCTTTCTTTTTCTTTTTTCTCTCTTTTTGTTTTCGTTTTCTTTTTCTCCTTCTTTTTTTTTTTTGTATTCACTGCTTTTTCTTGCTTCAAGAATCATTTTTATGATTTTTCAGATCCTCAGTAACATGTCTCCTTTTTCATCATTCTTTCAAGAGCCAACAATTTTAACATTCATGAACCACAAATTCAAAAGACATATGCACTGTTCAAGCATACATTCAGAAAACAAAAAGTGTTGCCACCACATCAAACTAATTAAGCTAGTTTTAAAGATGAATTTGAAATCCTGTACTTCTTGTTCTTTTGTAATTAAAACAGTTTTCATTTAAGAAAGGTGATGGATTCATATTCATAGCTTTAAGGCATAGACACTAAGACACTAATGATCATAAGACACAAACATAGATAAACATAAGCATGAAATTTCGAAAACCCAAGAAAGTAAAGAACAAGGAGATTAAAGAACGGGTCCACCTTAGTGATGACGGCTTGTTCTTCCTCTTGAAGGTCTTATGGAGTGCTTGAGCTCCTCAATGTCTCTTCCTTGTCTTTGTTGCTCCTCTCTCATGATTCTTTGATCTTCTCTAATTTCATGGAGGAGAATGGAGTGTTCTTGGTGCTCCACCCTTAGTTGTCCCATGTTGGAACTCAATTCTCATAGGGAGGTGTTGATTTGCTCCCAATAGTCTTGTGGAGGAAAGTGCATCCCTTGAGGTATCTCAGGGATCTCTTGATGAGAGGGGTCTCTTGTTTGCTCCATCCTTCTCTTAGTGATGGGCTTGAGGTCATGCCTTCTCAGTTGAACCGGCTTTGGATGCCATAAATGGTTATGGAAAAATAAAAAGCAATGCTTTTACCACACCAAACTTAAAAGGTTTGCTCGTCCTCGAGCAAAAGAGGAAAGAAGAGAGTAGAAGAAGAGGAATGGAGGAGAGGGAGATGGCTTTGTGGTTCGGCCAAAAGGGAAAGAAGTAGTGTTTAGGGTGTGTGAAAATGAAGGAGTGAAGATGATAGTGGGAAGAGGTATTGAGGTGATTGGTGAATGGGTGAAGAAGAAGAGAGAGAGTGGTGGGTTGGTGGGGATCCTGTGGGGTCCACAGATCCTGTGGTGTCAAGGAAAAGTCATCCCTGCACCAAATGTTGCTCAAAATCACGTTTTGAGCCATTTCTGGCGTTAAACGCCGGGCTGGTGCCCATTCCTGGCGTTTAACGCCAGATTCTTGCCCTTTTCTGGCGTTTAACGCCAGTCTGGTGCCCCTTTCTGGCGTTAAACGCCCAGAATGGTGCCAGACTGGGCGTTAAACGCCCAACTGCTAGGTTTACTGGCGTTTGAACGCCAGCAACATCTTCCTCCAGGGTGTGCTATTTTTCTTCCTGTTTTTCATTTTGTTTTTGCTTTTTCAATGGATTTTGTGACTTCTTATGATCATCAACCTACAAAAAACATAAAATAACAAAAGAAACTATATAAGATATAATCATTGGGTTGCCTCCCAACAAGCGCTTCTTTAATGTCAGTAGCTTGACAGAGGTCTCTCATGGAGCCTCACAGATACTCAGAGCAATGTTGGAACCTCCCAACACCAAACTTAGAGTTTGAATGTGGGGGTTCAACACCAAACTTAGAGTTTGGTTGTGGCCTCCCAACACCAAACTTAGAGTTTGAATGTGGGGGCTCTTCTTGACTCTGGTTTGAGAGAAGCTCTTCATGCTTCATCTCTATGGTGACAGAGGGATATCCTTGAGCCTTAAACACAAAGGATTCTTCATTCACTTGAATGATCAGTTCACCTCCATCAACATCAATCACAGCCTTTGCTGTGGCTAGGAAGGGTCTGCCAAGGATGATGGATTCATCCATGCACTTCCCAGTCTCTAGGACTATGAAATCAGTAGGGATGTAATGGTCTTCAATCTTCACCAAAACATCCTCTACAAGTCCATGAGCTTGTTTTCTTGAATTGTCTGCCATCTCTAATGAGATTCTTGCAGCTTGTACCTCAAAGATCCCTAGCTTCTCCATTACAGAGAGAGGCATGAGGTTTACACTTGACCCTAAGTCACACAGAGCCTTCTTGAAGGTCATGGTGCCTATGGTACAAGGTATGGAAAACTTCCCAGGATCTTGTCTCTTTTGAGGTAATTTCTGCCTAGACAAGTCATCCAGCTCTTTGGTGAGCAAAGGAGGTTCATTCTCCCAAGTCTCATTTCCAAATAACTTGTCATTTAGCTTCATGATTGCTCCAAGGTATTTAGCAACTTGCTCTTCAGTGACATACTCATCCTCTTCAGAGGAAGAATACTCATCAGAGCTCATGAAAGGCAGAAGTAAGTCCAATGGAATCTCTATGGTCTCATTTTGAGCCTCAGATTCCCATGGTTCCTCATTAGGGAACTCATTGGAGGCTAGTGCACGCCCATTGAGGTCTTCCTCAATGGCGTTCACTTCCTCTCTTTCCTCTCTAAATTCGGCCATGTTGATGGCCTTGCACTCTCCTTTTGGATTTTCTTCTGTGTTGCTTGGGAGAGTACTTGGAGGGAGTTCAGTAATTTTCTTACTCAGCTGTCCCACTTGTGCTTCCAAATTCCTAATGGAAGATCTTGTTTCAGTCATGAAACTTTGAGTGGTTTTGATTAGATCAGAGACCATGGTTGCTAAGTCAGAGGGGTTCTGCTTAGAATTCTCTGTCTGTTGCTGAGAAGATGATGGAAAAGGCTTGCCATTGCTAAGCCTGTTTCTTCCACCATTATTGTTGTTGAAACCTTGTTGAGGTTTCTCTTGATTCTTCCATGAGAAATTGGGGTGATTTCTCCATGAATAATTATAGGAGTTTCCATAGGGTTCTCCTAGGTAATTCACCTTTTCCATTGAAGGGTTCTCAGGATCATAGGCTTCTTCCTTAGATGAAGCATCCTTAGTACTGCTTGGTGCATTTTGCATTCCAGACAGACTTTGAGAAATCAAATTGACTTGTTGAGTCAATATCTTATTCTGAGTCAAAATGGTATTCAGAGTATCAATCTCAAGAACTCCTTTCTTCTGACTAGTCCCATTGTTCACAGGATTCCTTTCAGAAGTGTACATGAATTGGTTATTTGCAACCATTTCAATGAGCTCTTGAGCTTCTGTAGGCGTCTTCTTCAGATGAAGAGATCCTCCAGCAGAGCTATCCAAGGACATCTTGGATAGTTCAGAGAGACCATCATAGAAAATACCTATGATGCTCCATTCAGAAAGCATGTCAGAAGGACATTTTCTGATTAATTGTTTGTATCTTTCCCAAGCTTCATAGAGGGGTTCACCATCCTTCTGTCTGAAGGTTTGGACTTCCACTCTAAGCTTACTCAATTTTTGAGGTGGAAAGAACTTTGTCAAGAAGGCATTGACTAGCTTTTCCCAAGAGTCCAGGCTTTCTTTAGGTTGAGAGTCCAACCATGTCCTAGCTCTGTCTCTTACAGCAAAAGGGAATAGCATAAGTCTATAGACCTCAGGGTCTACCCCATTAGTCTTGACAGTGTCACAGATTTGCAAGAATTCAGCTAAGAACTGATGAGGATCTTCCAATGGAAGTCCATGGAACTTGCAATTCTGTTGCATTAGAGAAACTATTTGAGGCTTAAGCTCAAAGTTGTTTGCTCCAATGGCAGGGATAGAGATGCTTCTCCCATAGAAGTCGGGAGTAGGTGCAGTAAAGTCACCCAGCACCTTCCTTGCATTGTTGGCATTATTGTTATTTTCGGCTGCCATGTCTTCTTCTTCTTTAAAGAATTCGGTTAGGTCCTCTATAGAGAGTTGTGCCTTAGCTTCTCTTAGCTTTCGCTTCAAGGTCCTTTCAGGTTCAGGGTCAGCTTCAACAAGAATGCCTTTGTCTCTGCTCCTGCTCATATGAAAGAGAAGAGAACAAGAAAATATGGAATCCTCTATGTCACAGTATAGAGATTCCTTGAGGTGTCAGAAGAAAAGAAAAGTAGAAGACAGAAGTAGAAAATTCGAACTTATCAAAGAAGATGGAGTTCGAATTTTGCATTAAGGGATAGTGTTAGTCCATAAATAGAAGGATGTGAGAAGAAGGGAAGAAGATTTTCGAAAATTAAGTGAAAGATTTTAAAAACATTTTGAAAAATACTAATTGATTCTCAAAAACTAAGAATAGAAAAAGAATCAAGTGAGTTTTGAAAAAGATTTTGAAATTAGAAGTTAAAAAGATATGATTGAAAACTATTTTGAAAAAGATGTGATTGAAAAATTATGGTTTTAAAAAGATATGATTGAAAAGATATGATTTGAAAACAATTTTAAAAGATATGATTTGAAAACAATTTGAAAAGATTTGATTTTAAAAATTAATGACTTGCCTAACAAGAAAAGATATGATTCAAACATTAAACCTTCCTCAACAGAAAAGGCAACATACTTGAGATGTTCAATCAAATCATTAATTGTTAGTAAGTCTCTTTGAAAAAGGAAAGAAATTGATTTTGAAAACATTTGATTGAAAAGATATGATTTGAAAAAGATTTTATTTTGAAAAACTTTGAAAACTTGAAAAAAAATTGATTTTGAAAACAAAATCCTCCCCCTTGTGCCATCCTGGCGTTAAACGCCCAGAATGGTGCACATTCTGGCGTTTAACGCCCAAAACTCTACCCTTTTGGGCGTTAAACGCCCAGCCAGGCACCCTGGCTGGCGTTTAAACGCCAGTTTGTCTTCTTCACTGGGCATTTTTGAATGCTCAGCTTTTTCTGTGTGATTCCTCTGCAGTATGTTCTGAATCTTCAATTCTCTGTATTATTGACTTGATAAGACACAAATTAAAAATATTTTTGGATTTTTAATAATAAGGAATAATCAAAATGTACTTAAAATCAAATAACAATGCATGCAAGACACCAAACTTAGCAGTTTGTATACCATTGACACTAACAAAATGAGAATGCATATAACAAAACACTCAAGTCAATAGAATTCAAAGATCAAAACAAGAAAATCATCAAGAACAACTTGAAGATTAATGAAGACACATGCATGAATGCAGTAAGAACAGAAACATGCAATTGACACTAAACTTAAGATGAGACTCTAGACTCAAACAAGAAATATTTTTGGATTTTATGCTTTTGTAATTTTTTTGTGCTTTTTCGAAAATTAAGTGAAAAGGAAAATAAAGGTATCAAAATTCTTAATGAGAATTCCAGGAATCATGCAATGTTAGTCTAAAGCTTTAGTCTAAAGGAATTAGACATGGCCGGCTAAGCTTCAGCAGGACATTGCATTCAAGAGCTAAATTGATGATGATCAATCAGCTTTGGTGATGATAAGAACATCACCTTGAAACACTAGAATTCATTCTTAAGAACTCTGAAAAAAAAATACCTAATCTAAGCAACAAGATGAACCGTCAGTTGTCCATACACAGAACAATCCCCGGCAACGGCGCCAAAAACTTGGGGCACGAAATTGTGATCACTACAACTTCGCACAACTAACCAGCAAGTGCACTGGGTCGTCCAAGTAATACCTTACGTGAGTAAGGGTCGATCCCACGGAGATTGTTGGTATGAAGCAAGCTATGGTCACCTTGTAAATCTCAGTCAGGCAGACTCAAATGGGTATAGTGATAAACGAATAAAGCATAAAGATAAAGATAGAGATACTTATGTATATCATTGGTGAGAGCTTCAGATAAGCGTATGAAGATGCCTTCCCTTCCGTCTCTCTGCTTTCCTACTGTCTTCATCCAATCCTTCTTACTCCTTTCCATGGCAAGCTTATGCAAGGGTTTCACCGTTGTCAATGGCTACCTCCCATCCTCTCATTGGAAATACGTCCCTGATGCTCTGTCACAGCATCGGCTATCCATCTGTCGGTTCTCAATCAGGCCGGAATAGAATCCAGTGATTCTTTTGCGTCTGTCTCTAACGCCCCGCCCTCAGGAGTTTGAAGCACGTCACAGTCATTCAATCATTGAATCCTACTCAGAATACCACAGACAAGGTTAGACCTTCCGGATTCTCTTGAATGCCGCCATCAGTTCTCGCCTATACCACGAAGATTCCGGTTAAAGAATCCAAGAGATATTCACTAAGCCTCATATGCTTGTAGAACAAGAATGGTTGTCAGTCACCTTGTTCATGAGTGAGAATGATGATGAGTGTCAATCATCACCTTCATCAAGTTGAAGAACAAGTGATATCTTGGACAAAGAACAAGCGGAATTGAATAGAAGAACAATAGTAATTGCATTAATACTCGAGGTACAGCAGAGCTCCACACCTTAATCTATGGTGTGTAGAAACTCCACCGTTGAAAATACATAAGAACAAGGTCTAGGCATGGCCGTGAGGCCAGCCCTCAAATGATCTAAGAACTAGATGTCCCAAAGATGAAAATACAATAGTAAAAGGTCCTATATATAGAGAACTAGTAGCCTAGGGTGTACAGAGATGAGTAAATGACATAAAATCCACTTCCGGGCCCACTTGGTGTGTGCTTGGGCTGAGCAAATGAAGCATTTTCGTGTAGAGACTCCTCTTGGAGTTAAACGCCAGCTTTTATGCCAGTTTGGGCGTTTAACTCCCATTTAGGTGCCAGTTCCGGCGTTTAACGCTGGAATTTCTGTAGGTGACTTTGAACGCCGTTTTGGGCCATCAAATCTTGGGCAAAGTATGGACTATCATATATTGCTGGAAAGCCCAGGATGTCTACTTTCCAACGCCGTTGAGAGCGCGCCAATTGGGCTTCTGTAGCTCCAGAAAATCCACTTCGAGTGCAGGGAGGTCAGAATCCAACAGCATCTGCAGTCCTTTTGAGTCTCTGGATCAGATTTTTGCTCAGATCCCTCAATTTCAGCCAGAAAATACCTGAAATCACAGAAAAACACACAAACTCATAGTAAAGTCCAGAAAAGTGAATTTTAACTAAAAACTAATAAAAATATAATAAAAACTAACTAAAAGATACTAAAAACATACTAAAAACAATGCCAAAAAGCGTATAAATTATCCGCTCATCACCCACTCATGGACCTCAACAAGAGCATGAGGAAGTTACTCATCAAAAAATCCCTGAGATGCCTCAAGGGATGCATTTTCCTCCACACAACTATTGGGAGCAACTCAACACCTCTTTGGAAGGCTTGAGTTACAACGTGGACCAACTAAGGATGGAGAACCAAAAGCACTCCATTATTCTCCATTAAATTAGAGAGGATCAAATAGCCATGAGGGAAGAGCAACAAAGGTAAGGAAGAGACATAGAGGAGCTTAGGCGTTCCATTGGATCTTCAAGAGGAAGAACTAGCCGCCATCACTAAGGTGGACCCGTTCTTTAATTTCCTTGTTATTATTTTTTCTGTTTTTCGATTTTTATACTTTATGTGTTATCTATGTTTGTGTCCTCACTACATGACCATTAATTTCTAGTATCTATGTCTTAAAGCTAGGAATAATTCCATGAATCCTTCACCTTTCTTAAATGAAAAATGTGCCTAATTATAAAAGAACAAGAAGTACTTGAATTTCAAATTTTATCTTGAAATTAGTTTAATCATTTTGATGTGGTGGCAATACTTTTTGTTTTCTAAATGAATGCTTAACAGTGCATATTTTTTATAGTGAAGTTTATGAATGTTAAAATTGTTGGCTCTTGAAAGAATGATAAACAAAGAGAAATGTTATTGATTATCTGAAAAATCATGAAATTGATTCTTGAAGCAAGAAAAAGTAGTGAATAACAAAGCTTGCGAAAAAAGAGAAAAAAATGGCGAAAAAGAAAAAGAAAGAAAAAGAAAAAGCAAGCAGAAAAAGCCAATAGCCCTTTAAACCAAAAGGCAAGGGTAAAGAGGATCTAAGGCTTTGAGCATTAATGGATAGGAGGGCCTAAAGGAATAAAATCGTGGCCTAAGCAGCTAAATCAAGCTGTCACTAACCATGTGCTTGTGTCATGAAGGTCCAAGTGAAAAGCTTGAGACTGAGTGGTTAAAGTCATGATCCAAAGAAGAAAGAGTGTGCTTAAAAACTCTGGACACCTCTAACTGGGGACTTTAGCAATGCTGAGTCATAATCTAAAAAGGTTCACCCAATTATGTGTTTGTGGTATTTATGTATCCGGTGGTAATACTGGAAAACAAAGTGTTTAGGGTCACGGCCAAGACTCATAAAGTAGCTATGTTCAAGAATCAACATACTGAACTAGGAGAATCAATAACACTATCTAAATTCTGAATTCCTATAGATGCCAATCATTCTGAATTTCAAAGGATAAAGTAATATGCCAAAACTGTTCAGAAACAAAAAGCTACTAGCCCCGCAGATCTAATTGGGACTAAGTTTCACTGATATTGTGAAATTCATTGTATATTCTCTTCTTTTTATTCTATTTTGTTTTCTGTTGCTTGGGGACAAGCAACAATTTAAGTTTGGTGTTGTGATGAGCAGATAATTTATACGCTTTTTGGCATTATTTTTAGGTAGTTTTTAGTATGATTTAGTTAGATTTTAGTAAATTATTATTATTTTTTATGAAAAAATCACATTTCTGGACTTTACCTTGAGTTTGTGTGTTTTTCTGTGATTTCAGGTATTTTCTGGCTGAAATTGAGGGACCTGAGCAAAAATCTGATTCAGAGGCTGAAAAATGACTACAGATGCTGTTGGATTCTGACCTCTCTGCACTCGAAATATATTTTATAGAGCTACAGAAACCCAATTGGCGCGCTCTCAATTTCGTTAGAAAGTAGACATCTTGGGCTTTCCAGCAATATATAATAGTTTATACTTTGCCCGAGTTTTGACGACGTAAACTGGCGTTTAAACGCTAACTTCCTGCCCTATTCTGGCGTTAAACGCCAGAACTGAGTTACAAGCTGGAGTTAAACGCACAAACTGGCACCAAAGCTGGCGTTTAACTCCAAGAAAAGTCTCTACACGTGAAGGCTTCAATGCTCAGCACAAGTACATACCAAGTGGGCCCCAGAAGTGGATTTCTGCACTATTTACTTATCTCTGTAAACCCTAGTAACTAGTTTATTATAAATAAGACTTTTTACTATTGTATTTTCATCTTTAGACGTTTAGTGCTTAGACCTAGGTCTTGGTTATTCTGGTTTCCCCTCCGAGACCGAAGCCAATGAACACCATTATCACTTATGTATTTTCAACGGTGGAGTTTCTACACACCATAGATTAAGGTGTGGAGCTCTGCTGTTCCTTGAGTATTAATACAATTACTACTATTTTCTATTCAATTCAAGCTTATTCTTGTTCTAAGATATTTATTTGCACACAAGAACATGATGAATGTGATGATTATGTGACACTCATCACCATTCTCACCTGATGAACGCGTGCCTAACAACCATTTCCATTCTACCTGAAAACAAGCTTGAATGTATATCTCTTGGATTCCTAGTTCATGATGCATGGTTGCCTCTCCTGACAACAGAGCCTTCCATTCCTTGAGATCAGAGTATTCGTGGTATAAGCTAGAATCAATTGGCAACATTCTTGAGATCCGAAAAGTCTAAACCTTGTCTGTGGTATTCCGAGCAGGATCTAGGATGGGATGACTGTGACAAGCTTCAAACTCATGACTGTTGGGTGTAGTGATAGACACAAAAGAATTACAGGATCCTATTCTAACACAAGTGAGAATCGACAGATGATTAGCCCTACGTAACCCGTATTTGGACCATTTTCACTGAGAGGACGGACGGTAGCCATTGACAACGGTGATCCCCCAACATACAGCTTGCCATGAAAGGGAGTATGAATGATTGAATGAAGGCAGTAGGAAAGCAGAGATTCAGAAGGAATAACGCATCTCCATACACTTACCTAAAATTCCCTCCAATGAATTACATAAGTTTCTCTATCTTTATTTTATGTTTATTTATCTTTTAATTATCAAAGCTTCATAACCATTTGAATCCACCAGACTGAGATTTACAAGATGACCATAGCTTGCTTCAAGCCGACAATCTCCGTGGGATCGACCCTTACTCATGTAAGGTATTACTTGGATGACCCAGTGCACTTGCTAGTCAACTGCACGGAGTTGTGAAAAGTGTGAATCACGATTTCGTGTTCCAGTAAGTGAGGTCTCTGTGGTGTTAAGGCTAGAGTCAGAGAAGCAGCACTTTCAGATCCGGAAGATCTGCCTTGTTGTGGCACCTTCAGTAGGATCGTGCAGGGGAGTGGATTGCTTAGAACTTCATCTTCTGCTATAGTGAGAAACCTAGAGCTGGCTTGATGAGATGACATGAGTCATCTCAACGTGGTGGATTGCTGCAGTGGAGGAGGTTAACTTGATGAGGGGACATGAGTTAATCACTTACGGCTGCCATTGAAGAAATCAGAAAGTTATTGAAGTAGACAGTAAGAAAAGTTTATCCAGAAAGACAAAGCATCTCCGAAGCTTCAACCATTCTCATACCATTGATTTCTCATCTATCCAGTAATGTTTTGTTTATTTATTTTGCTTTATGCATTTTTTGTGACAAACTATAATTTCTATCCGCCTAACTAAGATCTGCAAGGTAACCATTGCTTGCTCAAACGAACAATCTCCGTGGGATCGACCCTCACTCACCTGAGGTATTACTTGGACAACCCGGTATACTTGCTGGTCTATCTGTGCAAATTCTGCGGAGCCAGTTTTGTGCATCAAGTTTTTGGCGCCATTGTTGGGGATTGTTCAGATTTGACAAACAACCGGATTATCTTGTTGCTTAGATTAGGTACTTTTTGCTTTTGTTTGAGTCTTTTGTTTTCTTTTCAAAAAAATTTTTTTCAAATCCTTTTCTTTATTGATCATTATCTTTTATTCTTATTGTTGTTAAAGTTTCGAACTTTCTTGCTTTCTTTTCAGAAAAAAATTTCAAAAATAGTATCTTTTGTTTGAGCCTAGTGTCAATTCTTAAGTTTGGTGTCCCTTGTGTGTTTATCTTTTCTTTAAAATTTTCAAATTGTTCTTAGTGTTTTTCTTGGTATTCAAGTTGTTCTTATTTCTTTTCTTGTTTTGATCTAAAAATTTTAAGTTTGGTGTTTGTTTTCTTAATTTTCGAAAATTAGTGTCTCTTAATCTTAAAAATTTTAAGTTAGGTGTCTTTTGGTTATTTTTCTCTTTCTTCATTAATTCAAAAAAAATATCTTTTCTATCTTTATTTCAAAAAAAATTCGAAAATTTCAAGCAAAATTTCAAATTTTAATTTCAAAATCAATATCTTATCTTATCTTAATTTCAAATTTCAAATCTTATCTTTTTTTAAAATCTTTTCAAATCTTTTCTTTTAATTTGATTATTTCTTATCTTATCTTTCTTTTAAAATTTAAAATTCAAAACTTTTTCAAATCTTTATCTTATCTTTTGATTAAATTTCAAATCATTATCTTATCTTATCATAATTTTAAATTTCAAAATCAAATCTTTTCAGAAATCAAATCTTTTTCAAATTCTCTATCTTATCTTGTTTCAAATTCAAAATTCAAAATTTCAATTTCAATTTTCAAAATCTTTATCTTATCTTGTTTCAAATTCAATTTTCAAAATTCAAATTTTAAAATTCAAAATTCAAAATTCAAAATTCTAATTTCAAATTTCAAAATTAAATCTTTTTCAAATCTTATCTTATTTTCAAATCTATCTTAATTAGTTACTTGTTTTCTCTTTCTTCTTTTTCAAGACTTCCTAACTAATTCCTCTCTCTTCTATTTTCAAAAACTTCTCACCTCTTTCTCTCTCTTCTTTTTTGAAAATCATCCATTTAATTTTCAAATATTTTTAATTAATTAGCTTTTAATCCCCTTCTTATTTTTGAATTTAATTAATAAATAAAATAAAAACAAAAATATTTTAATTCTAGTTTCTCTTTTTACTTCTTAACATCCAATCTCTCCTACCTTTCTTTACCATGAACCCAAGTGGGAATGAACAGTTCAGAAGAACTTTGGGGTCCTACATGGCCCTCACTCCTGACTTCTATGGGAGAAGTATAACTATACCTCCCATTGGAGCAAGTAATTTTGAGCTAAATCCTTAGCTTATTATTCTGGTGCAGCAAAACTGCCAGTACTCTGGACTTCCACAGGAAGAACCTACTGAGTTCCTAGCAAACTTTTACAAATTGCTGACACAGTTCACACTAAGGGGGAAGATCAGGATGTCTATAGACTGCAACTCTTTCCCTTTGCTATAAGAGATCAAGTAAAGAGGTGGTTAAATAACCAACCCAAATCGAGCTTGAAAACATGGAAATAGCTAGTAGACAAGTTTCTGAATCAATACTTTTCCCCAAGAAAAATTAACCCTGCTAAGGCTGGACATTCAAGGCTTTAAGCAAGAGAATAATGAATCTCTTCATGATGCTTGGGGGAGGTATAGAAGAATGCTACGGAAATGCCCCACTGAAATATTTTCAGAATAGGTGCAATTAGACATCTTTTATCATGGCCTCACAGACGTAGCTTGGATATCTCTAGACCACTTTGCTGTTGGTTCTACACATATGAGGAAAATAATTGAAGAAGCTCACGAACTTATTGAGATAGTTGCCATGAATCAGCATTTGTACTCGATTGATGAGACTTCTATAAAAGGAGAGGTTAAGGCAATATCTACTGAGTCTAACCCTCCAGAACAAGATGGCCCATTATCTCAACAGTTACACACCCTTGCACAGTAGTTGCTGGAATTGCAAGAGGCTTTGCGAGAAACTCAGGCTTCCAACAGGAGTGTAGTAGCCCAGCTGATGAAAGGGCCATGAAAGGGGCAGCAAGGGCGTTGAACGCCCAACCAGGGATGATCAGACACATACAAGTGCTGATAAGACCCTTCCTAAGAATGCTACTAAACCCCCTTCCATTTCAGTAGGCATTTAACCTACATCAACTAAAGTTGATGAATACAGGGCCAAGATGCCATATCATCAAAAACTCCTCCAAGCGAAAAAGGATAAACAGTTTTTTCACTTTGCAGACTATCTCAAGACACTTGAGATCAACATTCCTTTTGCAGATGCTCTTGAGCAAATACCTTCTTATGCTAAGTTCATGAAATATATCTTAAGTCATAAGAAGGATTGGAGAGAGGTAGAAACAGTCCTCTTCACTAAAGAATGCAGTGCAGTCATCCAAAAGAGCTTACCAGAGAAACTCAAAGACCCTGGGAGCTTTATGATATCCTGCACCTTAGGGAATGCCTGCACAAAGACAGCCCTATGTGATCTCGGAGCAAGTATTAACTTAATACCTGCGTCATTAATAAAGAGAATCTGTTTAACTCACGAAGTTAAACCTACCCGCATATGTCTTCAACTTGCTGATGGCTCTATTAAGCTTCCATCAGGCGTGATTGAGGACATGATTATTAGGGTTGGACCTTTTGCTTTTCCCATATATTTTGTGGTACTGGAAATGGACGAGCACAAGAGTGCAACCCTCATTCTAAGAAGACCCTTCCTAGCTACAAGACGGACTCTCATTGACGTTCAGAAAGGGGAAGTGACCCTGAGAGTCAATGAGGATGAGTTCATACTAAATGCTGTCAAAGCCATGCAGCAACCAGACACTCCAGAGGAATGCATGAGTGTTGATATCATTGATTCCCTGGTGGAAGAAGTGAATATGGCTGAGGGACTCGAAGAAGAGCTGAATGACATCTTTTATGATGTTCAGCCTAATTTAGAAGAGTCAGGGGAAATAAAAGAACCTCTGAAAACTCCTGAGGAGGAGGATAAGCCTTCTAAACTCGAGCAAAAGCCATTACCATCCTCCTTGAAATATGCATTTCTCGGAGATGGAGATACTTATCCTGTTATTATAAGCTCTGCCATAGAACCACAGGAAGAAAAAGCACTAATCCAAGTGCTAAAGACATACAAGATAGCCCTTGGGTGGACAATAAGTGACCTTAAAGGCATTAGCCCAACTCGATGCATGCACAAAATCCTACTGGAAGATGACGCCAAACCAGTGATACAACCACAAAGGCGACTGAATCTAGCCATGAAGGAAGTGGTGCAAAAGAAAGTCACAAAATTATGGGAGGCTGGGATTATTTATCCCATCTCTGACAGCCCCTGGGTGAGCCCTGTCCAAGTTATTCCCAAAAAAGGAGGCATGATAGTGATTCACAATGAAAAGAATGAATTGATTCCTACAAGGACAGTTACAGGGTGGCGTATGTGCATTGACTATAGAAGGCTCAATAACGCGACTAGAAAGGATCATTTTTCTTTACCATTCATAGATCAAATGTTAGAGAGACTAGCATGACATACATTTTATTGTTTCCTGGATGGTTATTCTGGTTACAATCAAATTGCAATAGATCTACAGGATCAAGAAACGATGCCATATACATGCCCATATGGTGTGTTTGCTTATAGGCGGATGTCATTTGGCCCGTGCAATGTACCTGCCACCTTTCAGAGGTGTATGCTCTCCATCTTCTCTGATATGGTGGAGAAGTTCCTTGAAGTATTCATGGATGACTTCTCTGTCTTTGGTGATTCATTTGATTCCTGCCTTGATCATCTGACCCTAGTTCTCAAACGATGCCAGGAGACAAACCTGGTTTTAAATTGGGAAAATGACACTTCATGTTGACTGAAGGAAATATTCTTGGGCATCAAATTTCGAATAAAGGAATAGAGGTGGATCAAGCTAAGGTGGAAGTAATTGAGTGATTACTACCACCCAACAATGTCAAAGGAATCAGAAGTTTTCTGGGATATGCAAGATTCTACACAAGGTTTATAAAGGATTTTTCTAAAATCGCAAAACCCCTGTGCAACCTACTAGCTACCGACACTCCATTTGTCTATGACCAAGAGTGTCTGCAGGCCTTTGAGACCCTGAATGCTAAGCTTATCACTGCGCATGTCATCTCTGTACCCAACTAAGACTTACCATTCGAATTGATGTGTGACGCCAATGGCCATGCCATTGGAGCAGTCTTGGGGCAGAGGTATGACAAGCTTCTGTATGTCATTTATTATGCCAGTCGTGTTCTGAATGATGCGCAGAAGAACTACATTACCATAGAGAAGGAATTACTTGCAGTGGTTTATGCCATTGACAAGTTCAGATCTTATTTAATAGGATCTAAGGTCATTATCTATACTGACCATGCTACTCTCAAATATCTACTCTCCAAGCAGGATTCCAAGCCCAGGCTAATAAGATGGGTACTACTTCTGTAAGAGTTTGATATAGAAATCAGAGACAGAAAAGGGTCAGAAAATTAAGTGGCTGACCACCTATCTTGGATAGAACTAGTAGAAGGGACATCTCCCCCGTCTACTGAGGTATCTGAAACCTTCTTGGATGAGCAACTCTTTGTCATTCGGACAACACCTTGGTTTGTAGACACTGCGAATTACAAGGCTATAAGATTCATTCCCAAGGAAAATAGTAGACAGCAAGCCCGAAAGCTCATTCATGATGCAAGATACTACTTGTGGGATGAACTATATCTCTTTAAGAGATGCTCGGATGGGATATTCTGCCGCTGTGTATCTGAAGAAGTGGCACAGAAAATCCTATGGCATTACCATGGATCCGATTATGGAGGACACTTTGGAGGAGAGTGAACAGCCACTAAAGTCCTCCAAAGTGGTTTCTACTGGCCCGCACTCTTCAAGGATTTTCGAGAGTTTGTCCGTCGCTGTGACAGTTGCCAAAGGGCTGGCAATCTCCCTCATGGTCACGACATACCTCACCAAGGAATCCTAGAGATTGAGCTATTTGATGTATGGGGTATGGACTTCATAGGTCCTTTCCTACCTTCATACTCAAATACCTATATCCTTGTGGTAGTAGATTATGTCTCTAAATGGGTTGAGACAGTCGCATCACCCACAAATGACACTAGAGTAGTAATGAAGTTCATTCAGAAGAACATCTGTAGCAAGTTTGGTGTCCTTAGGACACTTATCAGTGAGGGAGGAATGCATTTCTGTAATAAACAGCTTGACTCTATGCTGAGCCGATAGGGAGTTCGCCATAAAGTGGCCACCCCATATTATCCATAGACAAATGGGTAAGCTGAAGTCTCAAATAGAGAACTAAAGAGAATCCTAGAAAGAACAGTGAATACCTCTAGAAAGGATTAGGCAAGAAAGCTTGATGATGCTCTCTGGGCATACATAACAGCTTTCAAGACCCCTATAGGAACATCACCATATCAATTGGTGTATGAGAAGGCATGCCACCTGCCAGTAGAGTTAGAACACAAGGCCTACTGGGCAACTAAACTCATTAACCTTGATGCAAAGGCAGCACGAGAGAAACGGTTGCTCCATCTAAATGAGTTGGATGAATTCCGACTTACTGCATTTGAGAATGCAAATATTTATAAAGAAAGGGCCAAGAAGTGGCATGACAGAAAGATTTCTTCCAGAGTCTTTGAACTTGGATAGAAAGTTCTGCTCTTCAATTCTGGACTGAAGCTCTTCCTGGAAAGCTTAAGTCACATTGGACAGGACCTTTCCTGATCACTAATGTATCACCCTATGATCATATAGAACTCTAGTGCAATTATTCTGAAAAATGATTTACTGTTAATTGCCAGAGAAAGAAATATTACTTGGGTGGTAAGATTGAGCAAGACAACTCCACCCTATTGCTGACATGAGCGTAGTATCGTCAAGCTAGTGACGTTAAAGAAGCGCTTGCTGGGAGGCAACCCAACGATAATTAAATTCATTTTTGTTTTCATTAAGTATATTTTAATTATATTGGTTTCATTTTCTTAATTGTTTCCTCAGATTTGTGATCATGTGCAGTAGGCAAAACAGAAGCAGAAGCAATCAGAGCAAAAAATAGAGCACCCTAAGGAAGGCCCCTTGCTGGCTTTGAACGCCAAACAATATGGAAAGAGGGGCATTAAACACCCCCCAAGATGCAGCAAGATTGGCGTTCAATGCCAACCAGGAGGTACTGGTTGGGCGTTGAATGCCCCCAAGGTGCAGCAATCCTGGCATTGAACGCTAGCCAGGGAGCACTGGCTGGGCGTTCAATGCCCTAAATGGAAGAAGCAAGGCTGGCATTGAATGCCAGCCAGTGGGCAGTGGCTGGGTGTTCAACACCCAGAGAAGAGTAGCAGGCTGACGTTGAACACCAGCCAGGAGGCACTGGCTAGGCGTTCAACGCCTAAAAAGACCATCAGCATGGCGCTGAACGCCAGAATCAAAGCATTCTGGGCGTTGATGAGCGGATATTTTATATGCTTTTTGACATCATTTTCATATAGTTTTTAGTAGTTTTTATTTAGTTTTTATTGAGTTTTTATAGGTTTTAGTGTTAAAATCACATTTTTGGATTCCACTATGAGTTTTTGTATTTTTGGGCAATTTCAGGTGTTTTCTGGCTGAAATTGAGGAGCTGGAGTAGAAGTCTGATTCAGAGATAGAGAAAGCACTGCAGATGCTGTCCAAATCTGGCCTGCCTGCATTCGGAAGAGCTTTTCTTGAGCTACAAAAGTTTAAATGGAGCGCTCTTAACGACTACAGAAAGCTGACTTCCAGAGATTTCCAACAATATATAATAGTTTATACTTTGCTTCGGACTAGAAGGCCCAAAACTGGCGTCCAACGCCAGCTTTCTGTCCCATTCCAGGTGGCCAGCGCCCAAAGAGCAGAGCCCAGCATCCAAAGGCCCAGAGAGGACCCCACTAGCAGGCGTTCCATGCCCAAGAGACCTCACTACACATGGATGTCATAAAAGCTCAGCCCAAACACTAACCAAGTAGGCCCTAGAAGTGGATTTTAGCA
The DNA here is from genome assembly GCF_014773155.1 of Arachis stenosperma. Lineage (NCBI taxonomy): Eukaryota > Viridiplantae > Streptophyta > Magnoliopsida > Fabales > Fabaceae > Arachis > Arachis stenosperma. The sequence goes on along the minus strand of NC_080379.1, from coordinate 50,714,932 downwards.
ATAAATAGACTGTTTTACCCTTACTAGTCATTTGTTTAGTATTTAAGGGATTAACTTTATGTAATTCAGAGTCTTTGACCTTTTTTCACACTCTCCGATTTAGGAGAGCATCAATTTGTTTACCATTGTTTTTACTTCAGTATGAGTTTCTAAACCTCCTAGGTTGAGGGGAGGATCCCTGCTGAGTCCTATGAATTAATAAAAGTACTATTTCTTCTTCTTCGATCCGTGTTTGATCTATCTCTAAGATGTATATCCCGATCTTCATCGTGGTAAACAGGACAATCTGACAAATTGGCTCTGTTCATCACATCAAGATGAACGTGCTTGAAAAACACCCGCGTCTACTTGGGTTTGTGTGAGTACCTGGAAGAAAAGCACGAGCCAACAGATATGGTTATACATCTCTCAGACGGTTAATCCATGATTTCGTTGGGGACTTCTCGAGACACCAGTTCATCCGATCTCTAGGGAGATTAGGGTCTCCGTGGTATAGGCTAGAATCCTAAGAAGCAGCATTCTCTGATTCAGAAGATTCGACCTTATCTGTGGTGTTTTGAGTAGGATCGCCAAGAGAATGGATTACTATGCGCTTCACCCTTCGTCAGATTGAGTAACCACGGCCAAAGGCCACGGCCGTGCTTATTCTGTAGCAGAGTGGTGGACGAAATTGTGATCACTACAACTTCGCACAACTAACCAGCAAGTGTACTGGGTCGTCCAAGTAATAAACCTTACGCGAGTAAGGGTCGATCCCACAGAGATTGTTGGTATGAAGCAAGCTATGGTCACCTTGTAAATCTTAGTCAGGCAGACTCAAATGGGTATAGATGATGAATAAAACATAAAGATAAAGATAGAGATACTTATGTATTCCATTGGTGAGAACTTCAGATAAGCGAATGGAGATGCTTTGTCCCTTCCGTCTCTCTGCTTTCCTACTGTCTTCATCCAATCCTTCTTACTCCTTTCCATGGCAAGCTTATGCAAGGGTTTCACCGTTGTCAGTGGCTACCTCCCATCCTCTCAGTGGAAATGTTCAACCCACCCTGTCACGGCACGGCTATCCAGCTGTCGGTTCTCGATCGGGCCGGAATAGAATCCAGTGATTCTTTTGCGTCTGTCACTAACGCCCCGCCCTCAGGAGTTTGAAGCACGTCACAGTCATTCAATCATTGAATCCTACTCAGAATACCACAGACAAGGTTAGACCTTCCGGATTCTATTGAATGCCGCCATCAGTTCTTGCCTATACCACGAAGACTCTGATCTCACGGAATGGCTGGCTCGTTTGTCAGGCGAGCGCTCGGTTGTCAGGCGATCAACCATGCATCGTGTATCAGGAATCCAAGAGATATTCACCCAATCTAAGGTAGAACGGAGGTGGTTGTCAGTCACACGTTCATAGGTGAGAATGATGATGAGTGTCACGGATCATCACATTCATCAAGTTGAAGAACAAGTGATATCTTGGAACAAGAACAAGCGGAATTGAATAGAAGAACAATAGTAATTGCATTAATACTCGAGGTACAGCAGAGCTCCACACCTTAATCTATGGTGTGTAGAAACTCCACCGTTGAAAATACATAAGAACAAGGTCTAGGCATGGCCGTGAGGCCAGCCTCCCAGTGATCAAAAGATTCAAAGATCTCAAGATGTCTAATACAATAGAAAAAGGTCCTACTTATAGGGAACTAGTAGCTTAAGAATTACAAAGATGAGTAAATGACATAAAAATCCACTTCTGGGCCCACTTGGTGTGTGCTTGGGCTGAGCAACGAAGCATTTTTCGTGTAGAGACTCTTCTTGGAGTTAAACGCCAGCTTTTATGCCAGTTTGGGCGTTTAACTCCCATTTTGGTGCCAGTTCCGGCGTTTAACACTGGGAAATCTGAAGGTGACTTTGAACGCCGGTTTGGGCCATCAAATCTTGGGCAAAGTATGGACTATCATATATTGCTGGAAAGCCCAGGATGTCTACTTTCCAACGCCGTTGAGAGCGCGCCAATTGGGCTTCTGTAACTCCAGAAAGTCCACTTCGAGTGCAGGGAGGTCAGAATCCAACAGCATCTGCAGTCCTTTTCAGTCTCTGAATCAGATTTTTGTTCAGGTCCCTCAATTTCAGCCAGAAAATACCTGAAATCACAGAAAAACACACAAACTCATAGTAAAGTCCAGAAAAGTGAATTTTAACTAAAAACTAATAAAAATATACTAAAAACTCAACCAAATATACTAAAAATATACTAAAAACAATGCCAAAAAGCGTACAAATTATCCGCTCATCACAGAGGAGATTAATGACCACGGGCAATGGCTTTGATCACTTACAGCCTGCCATAGAATATGATCATTCACAAGCAAAGAAGATAGTAGTACCAGAGTTACTTTAGAAAGGCAAAGCAACTCTGACTCTCAACTCTATTTCTACCATTTATCCAAGCATTTATGACATACAATTATTCAAAGTTTATCCAACAAAAAACCTTCTGATTCTGCCTAACTAAGACCTGCAAGACAACCATAGCTTGCTTCAAGCCACAATCCTCATGGGATCGACCCTGACTCGCTCAGGTATTACTTGGACGACCCAGTACACTTGCTGGTACTGTTGCTATTGTACGAAATAGTGTGGGTTTTGCGTACACGCGCACCAGGCGTTCAAACGCGCAAAATAGGTTAAGGGAATTTGTTGACTTTTTCAAAGCTTATCTTTTCCAATTTTTATCTTTTTAATCATCTCTTTTAAACAACATTCTTTTAACCATCATCTTTTAATTTCAAATTCACTTCAAATCTAAAATCTTTTCAAATCTTTTTCAATTCTTTTTCAAAACCTCATATCTTTTTCAAGACTTTTTCAAATCATTTTCAAAATTTTATATCTTTTTTAATTCCTTTTCAAATCTTTTATTTAAATTTAAAATCTTTTTCATACCTTCTACCTTATCTTTTTATCTTTTTCATACCTTTTGATTTTAAAAACTTATCTTTTTCTATCTTTTACTAAAGTGTGAATCATATCTTATTTATCTTTTATCTAATTGAATTTTGAAATTCCACCCTCCCCATCCCTACCATTCGGCCACCCTCATCCTCCTTCCATTCGAATTCTTCTTCTCCTCTTCATCTTCTTTCCTTTCTTTTGCTCGAGGACGAGCAAACCTTTTAAGTTTGGTGTGGAAAGAGCCTTTCCTTCTCACTCCATTCGAATTCCATGACTCCAAAAAGTGGAAATCCTACTTCAAGAAGCAAGAAAAAAGACAACCAAACAGTTGTTTTTAAAACCTTTTAGATTCTACACAAAGCAGCATGAAAAAAATTATTACAAAATAATGTGCAAGAGAATAGTGATATCAGAAGCCAAATTCGAATTAAAAGAAGATGAGTTCCCGGAGATCCAAGAGCAAATTTGAAAGAGAGGCTGGGAGATCCTGGCTGATCCTAAGATCAATGTTAGAATAACAATGATCTATAAATTCTATGCAAATCTGTGGATGATAGATAAGCAAAAGAAAGATGGACAAGGATTCCATACTTTTCGCATCATGGTGTGAGGGAAGACTCTCTATTTTCATCTTGAAAAGGTGAGAGAGATCTTCAAGTTACCTCCCCAAAAGGTTGATCCAGAATCCTTTAATAGGAGGGTTGTGGGTAATCCAAAGTTAGATCAGATTCTAGAAGACATATGTCTGCCTGGAACTAAGTGGATCAACAGCACAAAAGGTAGTCCAAACCAATTGAGAAGAGTAGATCTCAAACCAACTGCTAAGGGTTGGTTAGATTTCATTGGGCGTTCCATACTCCCTACTAGCAAATGTTCTAAAGTTACTGGTGCACGAAATTGCAATCACACTTTTGCAATCTCGCACAACTAACCAGCAAGTGCACTGGGTCGTCCAAGTAATACCTTACGTGAGTAAGGGTCGATCCCACGGAGATTGTCGGCTTGAAGCAAGCTATGGTTATCTTGTAAATCTTAGTCAGGATATAAAAGATTATCAGGGTTGACTGTGAAAAGTAAAAGAACATGAAATAAGTACTTGTTTTGCAGTAATGGGGAACAGGTTGAGGTTTTGGAGATGCTCCATCTTCTGAATCTCTGCTTTCCTACTGTCTTCTTCATCAAACGCGCAAGGCTCCTTCCATGGCAAGCTGTATGTAGGGTTTCACCGTTGTCAATGGCTACCTCCCATCCTCTCAGTGGAAATGTTCAACGCACCCTGTCACGGCACGGCTATCCATCTGTCGGTTCTCAATCAGGCCGGAATAGAATCCAGTGATTCTTTTGCGTCTGTCACTAACGCCCCGCCTTCAGGAGTTTGAAGCTCGTCACAGTCATTCAATCATTGAATCCTACTCAGAATACCACAGACAAGGTTTAGACCTTCCGGATTCTCTTGAATGCCGCCATCAGTTCTAACTTATACCACGAAGATTCTGATTAAAGAATCCAAGAGATATCTACTTAATCTAAGGTAGAACGGAGGTGGTTGTCAGGCACACGTTCATAGTTGAGAATGATGATAAGTGTCACGGATCATCACATTCATCCGGTTTAAGAACAAGTAATATCTTAGAATGGAAGCAAGCATGATTGAATGAAAAACAGTAGTAATTGCATTAATCCATCAAGACACAGCAAAGCTCCTCACCCCCAACCATGGGGTTTAGAGACTCATGCCGTGGAAGGTACACAAAGAAACGTGTAAAGTGTCATGAGGTACAGTTACAATGTCAAAAGATCCTATTAATAGTGAACTAGTAACCTAAGGTTTACAGAAATGAGTAAATGACAGAAAAATCCACTTTCGGGCCCACTTGGTGTGTGCTTGGGCTGAGCATTGAAGCTTTCATGTGTAGAGACCTTTTCTGGAGTTAAACGCCAGCTTTCATGCCAGTTTGGGCGTTTAACTCCAATTTTTATGCCAGTTCCAGCGTTAAACGCTGGAAATTCTGAGGCTGATTTGCAATGCCGGTTTGGGCCATCAAATCTCGGACAAAGTATGAACTATTATCCATTGCTGGAAAGCCCAGGATGTCTACTTTCCAACGCCGTTGAGAGCGCGCCAATTGGGCTTCTGTAGCTCCAGAAAATCCACTTCGAGTGCAGGGAGGTCAGAATCCAACAACATCTGCAGTCCTTTTCAGCCTCTAAATCAGATTTTTGCTCAGATCCCTCAATTTCAGCCAGAAAATACCTGAAATCACAGAAAAACACACAAACTCATAGTAAAGTCCAGAAAAGTGAATTTTAACTAAAAACTAATAAAAATATACTAAAAACTAACTAAATCATACTAAAAACATACTAAAAACAATGCCAAAAAGCGTATAAATTATCCGCTCATCACAACACCAAACTTAAATTGTTGCTTGTCCCCAAGCAACTGAAAATCAAAATAGAATAAAAAGAAGAGAATATACTATAGACTCCAAAATATCAAAGAAACATAGTTCCAATTAGATGAGCGGGACCAGTAGCTTTTTGCTTCCGAACAGTTTTGGCATCTCACTTTATCCTTTGAAGTTCAGAATGATTGGCATCTTTAGGAACTCAGAACTCAGATAGTGTTATTGATTCTCCTAGTTAAGTATAATGATTCTTGAACATAGCTAGTGTATGAGTCTTGGCTGTGGCCCAAAGCACTCTGTCTTCCAGTATTACCACCGGATACATACATGCCACAGACACATAATTGGGTGAACCTTTTCAGATTGTGACTCAGCTTTGCTAGAGTCCCCAATTAGAGGTGTCCAGGGTTCTTAAGCACACTCTTTTTGCCTTGGTTCACAACTTTATTTCTTTCTTTTTCTTCTCTTTTTTTCGAAAATTTTTTTTTTGTATTCACTGCTTTTTCTTGCTTCAAGAATCAATTTGATGATTTTTCAGATCCTCAATAACAGTTCCCCTTTTTCCCTCATTCTTTCAAGAGCCAACAATTTTAACATTCTCAAAACAACAAATTCAAAAGACATATGCACTGTTCAAGCATTCATTCAGAAAACAAAAAGTATTGTCACCACATCAAACTAATCCAACTAGTTTCAAGGCTAAATTCGAAATCCTGTATTTCTTGTTCTTTTGTGATTAAAGCATTTTTCATTTAAGAGAGGTGATGGATTCATAGGACATTCATAGCTTTAAGGCATAAACTTTAAATTTTATTAATTATGAATTAAGAACAAGACTCAAAAATAGATATAAAATGAAACTAAAAATAGAAAAAAAAATTTAAATAGGCTCCTAATGATAGAGGTTTTCACAGAGTTAGGACTCAACAACCTTGATTTTGAGAAGTGGATGCTCCCTCAAATTGAGGGGAGAACTTTTGGTGTTTCAGTTCTTGAAGTTCACGCCCCTGCTCCTCTTGTTCCTTCAGCAATTTACAGAGCATGCAGTTCTGATTCTGCTGTTCTTCCTTAAGTTGCTCCATAGTCTCTTGCAACTTGGTGATAGATGCTTCTAGGCTGGCCCAGTAGCCAATTTCAGGAAATTCAGGAAGGAACTCCTGCGCCCTCCTTTTGATAGAGTTGTCTTGTATTTGTCCTTCCATTGACTTCTTGGTGATTGGATGTTCAATGGGTATGAATTCATCTACTCCCATCTTTACCCCAGCCTCTTTACAGAGCAAGGAGATCAAGCTTGGGTAAGCCAATTCGGCTTCAGTGGAATTCTTATTTGCAATTGTGTAGATCTCACAAGCAATCACATGATGCACCTCCACTTCTTTTCCAAGCATAATGCAATGAATCATCACTGCTCTCTTGATAGTGACCTCAGAACGGTTGCTAGTGGGCAGTATGGAACGCCCAATAAAGTCTAGCCAACCTCTTGCAATTGGTTTGAGGTCTCCTGGTGCACGAAATTGTGATCACTACAACTCAAATAATCCCTAGTAATGGCTCCAAAGACTTGGTGCTCAATACCATGGCATAAACACAACTTCGCACAACTAACCAGCAAGTGCACTGGGTCGTCCAAGTAATAAACCTTACGCGAGTAAGGGTCGATCCCACGGAGATTGTTGGTATGAAGCAAGCTATGGTCACCTTGTAAATCTCAGTCAGGCAGACTCAAATGGGTATAGTGATAAACGAATAAAGCATAAAGATAAAGATAGAGATACTTATGTATATCATTGGTGAGAGCTTCAGATAAGCGAATGAAGATGCCTTCCCTTCCGTCTCTCTGCTTTCCTACTGTCTTCATCCAATCCTTCTTACTCCTTTCCATGGCAAGCTTATGCAAGGGTTTCACCGTTGTCAGTGGCTACCTCCCATCCTCTCAGTGAAAATGTTCCTATGCTCTGTCACAGCATATGGCTAATCAGCTGTCGGTTCTCGGTCAGGCCGGAATAGAATCCAGCGATTCTTTTGCGTCTGTCACTAACGCCCCGCCTGCTAGGAGTTTGAAGCACGTCACAGTCATTCAATCATTGAATCCTACTCAGAATACCACAGACAAGGTTAGACCTTCCGGATTCTCTTGAATGCCGCCATCAGTTCTCGCCTATACCACGAAGACTCTGATCTCACGGAATGGCTGGCTCGTTTGTCAGGCAAGCACTCGGTTGTCAGGCGATCAACCATGCATCGTGTATCAGGAATCCAAGAGATAAACATTAGAGCCTTGATTGCTTGTAGAACAGAGTGGTTGTCAGTCACTTTGTTCATAAGTGAGAATGATGATGAGTGTCACGGATCATCACATTCATCAAGTTGAAGAACAAGTGATATCTTGGACAAAGAACAAGCGGAATTGAATAGAAGAACAATAGTAATTGCATTAATACTCGAGGTACAGCAGAGCTCCACACCTTAATCTATGGTGTGTAGAAACTCCACCGTTGAAAATACATAAGAACAAGGTCTAGGCATGGCCGAATGGCCAGCCTCCCAAATGATCTAAGATAGCATGAAACTCAAAGATAGCTACCCAGATGAAAATACAATAGTAAAAGGTCCTACTTATAGGGAACTAGTAGCTTAAGAATTACAAAGATGAGTAAATGACATAAAAATCCACTTCTGGGCCCACTTGGTGTGTGCTTGGGCTGAGCAATGAAGCATTTTTCGTGTAGAGACTCTTCTTGGAGTTAAACGCCAGCTTTTATGCCAGTTTGGGCGTTTAACTCCCATTTTGGTGCCAGTTCCGGCGTTTAACGCTGGAATTTCTGAAGGTGATTTTGAACGCCGGTTTGGGCCATCAAATCTTGGGTAAAGTATGGACTATCATATATTGCTGGAAATCCTAGGATGTCTACTTTCCAACGCCGTTGAGAGCGCGCCAATTGGGCTTCTGTAGCTCCAGAAAATTCACTTCGAGTGCAGGGAGGTCAGAATCCAACAGCATCTGCAGTCCTTTTCAGTCTCTGAATCAGATTTTTGCTCAGGTCCCTCAATTTCAGCCAGAAAATACCTGAAATCACAGAAAAACACACAAACTCATAGTAAAGTCCAGAAAAGTGAATTTTAACTAAAAACTAATAAAAATATACTAAAAACTCAACCAAATATACTAAAAACATACTAAAAACAATGCCAAAAAGCGTACAAATTATCCGCTCATCACAACACCAAACTTAAATTGTTGCTTGTCCTCAAGCAACTGAAAATCAAATAAGATAAAAAGAAGAGAATATACTATAGACTCCAAATTATCAATGAAACTTAGCTCCAAATTAGATGAGCGGGACTAGTAGCTTTTTGCCTCCGAACAGTTTTGGCATCTCACTCTATCCTTTGAAATTCAGAATGATTGGCTTCTTTAGGAACTCAGAATCCAGATAGTGTTATTGATTCTCCTAGTTAAGTATGATGATTCTTGAACACAGCTACTCATTGAATCTTGGCCGTGGCCCAAAGCACTCTGTCTTCCAGTATTACCACCGGATACATACATGCCACAGACACATAATTGGGTGAACCTTTTCAGATTGTGACTCAGCTTTGCTAGAGTCCCCAATTAGAGGCGTCCAGGGTTCTTAAGCACACTCTTTTTTGCCTTGGATCACAACTTTATTTCTTTCTTTTTCTTTCTTTTTCTTTTTCTCCCCTTTTTTTTCGTTTTTTTTTTTCACTGCTTTTTCTTGCTTCAAGAATCATTTTTATGATTTTTCAGATCCTCAATAACATGTCTCCTTTTTCATCATTCTTTCAAGAGCCAACAATTTTAACATTCATGAACAACAAATTCAAAAGACATATGCACTGTTCAAGCATACATTCAGAAAACAAAAAGTATTGTCACCACATCAAACTAATTAAGCTAGTTTTAAAGATGAATTTGAAATCCTGTACTTCTTGTTCTTTTGTGATAAAAACAGTTTTCTTTTAAGAAAGGTGATGGATTCATAGGACATTCATAACTTTAAGGCATAGACACTAAGACACTAATGATCACAAGACACAAACATAGATAAACATAAGCATGAAAATTTCGAAAAACAGAAAAACAAAGAATAAGGAAATTAAAGAACGGGTCCACCTTAGTGATGGCGGCTTGTTCTTCCTCTTGAAGGTCTTATGGAATGCTTGAGCTCCTCAATGTCTCTTCCTTGTCTTTGTTGCTCCTCTCTCATGATCCTTTGATCTTCTCTAATTTCATGGAGGAGAATGGAGTGTTCTTGGTGCTCCACCCTTAGTTGTCCCATGTTGGAACTCAATTCTCCTAGGGAGGTGTTTAGTTGCTCCCAATAGCATTGTGGAGGAAAGTGCATCCCTTGAGGCATCTCAGGGATCTCATGATGAGGGGGATCTCTTGTTTGCTCCATCCTTTTCTTGGTGATGGGCTTGTCCTCATCAATGGGGGTGTCTCCTTCTATGTCAACTCCTACTGAAAAACAGAGGTGACAAATGAGATGAGGAAAGGCTAACCTTGCCAAGGTGGAAGACTTGTCCGCCACCTTGTAGAGTTCTTGAGCTATGACCTCATGAACTTCCACTTCTTCTCCAATCATGATGCTATGAATCATGATGGCCCGGTCTAGAGTAACTTCGGACCGGTTGCTAGTGGGAATGATTGAGCGTTGAATAAACTCCAACCATCCTCTAGCCATGGGCTTGAGGTCATGCCTTCTCAATTGAACCGGCTTCCCTCTTGAATCTCTCTTCCATTGTGCGCCCTCTTCACATATGACTGTGAGGACTTGGTCCAACCTTTGATCAAAGTTGACCCTTCTAGTGTAAGGATGTTCATCTCCTTGCATCATGGGCAAGTTGAATGCTAACCTTACATTTTCCGGACTAAAATCCAAGTATTTCCCCCAAACCATAGTAAGATAATTCTTTGAATCCGGGTTCACACTTTGATCATGGTTCTTGGTGATCCATGCATTGGCATAGAACTCTTGAACCATCAAGATTCCGACTTGTTGAATGGGGTTGGTAAGCACTTCCCAACCTCTTCTTCGGATCTCATGGCGGATCTCCGGATATTCACCCTTTTTGAGTGAAAAGGGGACCTCGGGGATCACCTTCTTCAAGGCCACAACTTCATAGAAGTGGTCTTGATGCACCCTTGAGATGAATCTATCCATCTCCCATGACTCGGAGGTGGAAGCTTTTGCCTTCCCTTTCCTCTTTCTAGAGGTTTCTCCGGCCTTGGATGCCATAAATGGTTATGGAAAAACGAAAAAGCAACGCTTTTACCACACCAAACTTAAAAGGTTTGCTCGTCCTCGAGCAAAAGAAGAAAGAAGAGAGTAGAAGAAGAAGAAATGAGGAAGAAGGGAGTGGCTTTGTGTTTGGCCAAGGAGGGGGAGAAGTGGTGTTTAGGTTGTGTGAAAATGAAGGAGTGAAGAAGGGTATTTATAGGAGAGAGGGGGGATAGGGTTCGGCCATTATGGGTGGGTTTGGGAGGGAAAGTGGTTTGAATTTGAAGGGTGAGGTAGGTGGGTTTTATGAAGGATGGATGTGAGTGGTGAAGAGAAAGATGGGAGTTGATAGGTGAAGGGTTTTTTTGGGGAAGAGGTATTGAGGTAATTGGTGAATGGGTGAAGAAGAGAGAGAGAGTGGTGGGGTTGGTGGGGATCCTGTGGGGTCCACAGATCCTGTGGTGTCAAGGAAAAGTCATCCCTGCACCAAATGGCATTCAAAATCACGTTTTGAGCCATTTCTGGCGTTAAACGCCGGGCTGGTGCCCATTCCTGGCATTTAACGCCAGGTTCTTGCCCTTTTCTGGCGTTTAACACCAGTCTGGTGCCCCTTTCTGACGTTAAACGCCCAGAATGGTGCCAGACTGGGCGTTAAACGCCCAACTGCTAACCTTACTGGCGTTTAAACGCCAGCAACATCTTCCTCCAGGGTGTGCTGTTTTTCTTCCTGTTTTTTATTCTGTTTTTGCTTTTTCAATTGATTTTATGTCTTCTCATGATCATCAACCTACAAAATAAAATAAAATAGCAAAAGAAAATAGATAAAATATAACATTGGGTTGCCTCCCAACAAGCGCTTCTTTAATGTCAGTAGCTTGACAGAGGGCTCTCATGGAGCCTCACAGATACTCAGAGCAATGTTGGAACCTCCCAACACCAAACTTAGAGTTTGAATGTGGGGGTTCAACACCAAACTTAGAGTTTGGTTGTGGCCTCCCAACACCAAACTTAGAGTTTGACTGTGAGGGCTCTGTTTGACTCTGAATTGAGAGAAGCTCTTTATGCTTCCTCTCCATGGTGACAGAGGGATATCCTTGAGCCTTAAACACAAAGGATTCTTCATTCATTTGAATGGTTAGTTCACCTCCATCAACATCAATCACAGCCTTTGCTGTGGCTAGGAAGGGTCTGCCAAGGATGATGGATTCATCCATGCACTTCCCAGTCTCTAGGACTATGAAATCAGTAGGGATGTAATGGTCTTCAACCTTTACCAAAACATTCTCTACAAGTCCATGAGCTTGTTTTCTTGAGTTGTCTGCCATCTCTAGTGAGATTCTTGCAGCTTGTACCTCAAAGATCCCTAGCTTCTCTATTACAGAGAGAGGCATGAGGTTTACACTTGACCCTAAGTCACACAGCGCCTTCTTGAAGGTCATGATGCCTATGGTACAAGGTATTGAAAACTTCCCAGGATCTTGTCTCTTTTGAGGTAATTTCTGCCTAGACAAGTCATCCAGTTCTTTGGTGAGCAAAGGGTGTTCATTCTCCCAAGTCTCATTTCCAAATAACTTGTCATTTAGCTTCATGATTGCTCCAAGGTATTTAGCAACTTGCTCTTCAGTGACATACTCATCCTCTTCAGAGGAAGAATACTCATCAGAGCTCATGAATGGCAGAAGTAAGTCCAATGGAATCTCTATGGTCTCATTTTGAGCCTCAGATTCCCATGGTTCCTCATTAGGGAACTCTGTGGAGGCTAGTGCACGCCCATTGAGGCCTTCCTCAGTGGCGTCCACTTCCTCTCTTTCCTCTCCAGATTCGGCCATGTTTATGGCTTTGCACTCTCCTTTTGGATTTTCTTCTGTATTACTTGGGAGAGTACTAGGAGGGAGTTCAGTAACTTTCTTGCTCAGCTGTCCCACTTGTGCCTCCAAATTTCTAATGGAGGATCTTGTTTCAGTCATGAAACTTTGAGTGGTTTTGATTAGATCAGAGATCATGGTTGCTAAGTCAGAGGGGTTCTGCTTAGGATTCTCTGTCTGTTGCTGAGAAGATGATGGAAAAGGCTTGCCATTGCTAAACCAGTTTCTTCCACCATTATTGTTGTTGAAACCTTGTTGAGGTTTCTCTTGATTCTTCCATGAGAAATTTGGGTGATTTCTCCATGAAGAATTATAGGTGTTTCCATAGGAGTCTCCTAGGTAATTCACCTCTTCCATTGAAGGGTTCTCAGGATCATAAGCTTCTTCTTCAGATGAAGCATCCTTAGTACTGCTTGGTGCATTTTGCATTCCAGACAGACTTTGAGAGATCAAATTGACTTGTTGAGTCAATATCTTGTTCTGAGCAAAATGGCATTCAGAGTATCAATCTCAAGAACTCCTTTCTTCTGACTTGTCCCATTGTTCACAGGATTTCTTTCAGAAGTGTACATGAATTGGTTATTTGCAACCATTTCAATGAGCTCTTGAGCCTCTGTAGGCGTCTTCTTCAGATGAAGAGATCCTCCAGCAGAGCTATCCAAAGACATCTTGGATAGTTCAGAGAGACCATCATAGAAAATACCTATGATGCTCCATTCAGAAAGCATGTCTGAGGGACACTTTCTGATTAATTGTTTGTATCTTTCCCAAGCTTCATAGAGGGATTCACCATCCTTCTGTCTGAAGGTTTGGACTTCCACTCTAAGCTTACTCAATTTTTGAGGTGGAAAGAACTTTGCCAAGAAGGCATTGACTAGCTTTTCCCAAGAGTCCAGGCTTTCTTTAGGTTGAGAGTCCAACCATATCCTAGCTCTGTCTCTTACAGCAAAAGGGAATAGCATTAGTCTGTAGACCTCAGGGTCAACCCCATTAGTCTTGACTGTGTCACAGATTTGCAAGAATTCAGCTAAAAACTGATGAGGATCTTCCAATGGAAGTCCATGGAACTTGCAATTCTGTTGCATTAGAGAAACTAATTGAGGCTTAGGCTCAAAGTTGTTTGCTCCAATGGCAGGGATAGAGATGCTTCTCCCATAGAAGTCGGGAGTAGGTGCAGTAAAGTCACCCAGCACCTTCCTTACATTGTTGGCATTGTTGTTGTTTTCGGCTGCCATAGGTTCTTCTTCTTTGAAGAATTCGGTCAGGTCCTCAACAGAGAGTTGTGCCTTAGCTTCTCTTAGCTTTCGCTTCAAGGTCCTTTCAGGTTCAGGGTCATCTTCAACAAGAATGCCTTTGTCTCTGCTCCTGCTCATATGAAAGAGAAGAGAACAAGAAAATGTGGAATCCTCTATGTTGCAGTATAGAGATTCCTTGAGGTGTCAGAGGAAAAGAAAAGTAGAAGACAGAAGTAGAAAATTCGAACTTATCAAAGAAGATGGAGTTCGAATTTTGCATTAAGGAATAGTGTTAGTCCATAAATAGAAGGATGTGAGAAGAAGGGAAGTAATATTCGAAAATTAAGTAAAAGATTTTGAAAACATTTTTGAAAAACACTACTTGAATTTCGAAAATAAGAGTGGGAAAGAAATCAAATGATCTTTGAAAAAGATTTTGAAATTAGAAGTTAAAAAGATTTGATTGAAAACTATTTTGAAAAAGATGTGATTAAAAAGATATGATTGGTTTTAAAAAGATGTGATTGAGAAGATATGATTTGAAAAACATTTTAAAAAGATTTGATTTTAAAATTAATGACTTGCCTGACAAGAAAAGATATGATTCAAAAATTAAACCTTCCTCAACAGAAAAGGCAACATACTTGAAATTTTGAATCAAATCATTAATTGTTAGCAAGTATCTTTGAAAAAGGAAAGAAATTGATTTTGAAAACATTTGATTGAAAAGATATGATTTGAAAAAGATTTGATTTTGAAAAACTTTGAAAACTTGAAAAAAAATTGAATTGAAAACAAAATCTTCCCCCTTGTGCCATCCTGGCGTTAAACGCCCAGAATGGTATCCATTCTGGCGTTTAACGCCCAAAATGCTACCTTTTTGGGCGTTAAACGCCCAACCAGGTACCCTGGCTGGCGTTTAAACGCCAGTCTGTCCTTCTTCACTGGGCGTTTTGAACGCCCAGCTTTTCTGTGTAATTCCTCTGCTGCATGTTCTGAATCTTCAGTCCCCTGTACTATTGACTTGAAAATAGAACCAAGATCAAATAAACAAGGCATGCAAGACACCAAACTTAAGATTAGACACTAGACTCAAGCAAGAAACATAAAGTATTTTTGGTTTTTATGATTTTAAAATTTTTTTGTGCTTTTTTCGAAAATTATGTGAAAACAGAAAATAAAGGTTTCAGAATTCTCAATTTGAATTTCCAGGAATCATTGCAATGCTAGTCTAAGACTCCGGTCCAGGAATTAGACATGGCTTCACAGCCAGCCAAGATTTCAAAGAAAGCTTCGGTCCAAAACACTAGACATGGCCAATGGCCAGCCAAGCCTTAGCAGATCATTGCTCCAGTAGCAAGATTGATAGAGATCAACAAGCTATTGTGATGATTAGTTGAAACCTCGGTCCAATAAGATTAGACATGGCTTCACAGCCAGCCATATTTCAACAGATCACCATGAAACACTAGAATTCATTCTTAAGAACTCTGAAGAAAAATACCTAATCTAAGCAACAAGATGAACCGTCAGTTGTCCATACACAAGAACAATCCCCGGCAACGGCGCCAAAAACTTGGTGCACGAAATTGTGATCACTACAACTCAAATAATCCCTAGTAATGGCTCCAAAGACTTGGTGCTCAATACCATGGCATAAACACAACTTCGCACAACTAACCAGCAAGTGCACTGGGTCGTCCAAGTAATAAACCTTACGCGAGTAAGGGTCGATCCCACGGAGATTGTTGGTATGAAGCAAGCTATGGTCACCTTGTAAATCTCAGTCAGGCAGACTCAAATGGGTATAGTGATAAACGAATAAAGCATAAAGATAAAGATAGAGATACTTATGTATATCATTGGTGAGAGCTTCAGATAAGCGAATGAAGATGCCTTCCCTTCCGTCTCTCTGCTTTCCTACTGTCTTCATCCAATCCTTCTTACTCCTTTCCATGGCAAGCTTATGCAAGGGTTTCACCGTTGTCAGTGGCTACCTCCCATCCTCTCAGTGAAAATGTTCCTATGCTCTGTCACAGCATATGGCTAATCAGCTGTCGGTTCTCGGTCAGGCCGGAATAGAATCCAGCGATTCTTTTGCGTCTGTCACTAACGCCCCGCCTGCTAGGAGTTTGAAGCACGTCACAGTCATTCAATCATTGAATCCTACTCAGAATACGACAGACAAGGTTAGACCTTCCGGATTCTCTTGAATGCCGCCATCAGTTCTCGCCTATACCACGAAGACTCTGATCTCACGGAATGGCTGGCTCGTTTGTCAGGCGAGCACTCGGTTGTCAGGCGATCAACCATGCATCGTGTATCAGGAATCCAAGAGATAAACACTAGAGCCTTGATTGCTTGTAGAACAGAGTGGTTGTCAGTCACTTTGTTCATAAGTGAGAATGATTATGAGTGTCACGGATCATCACATTCATCAAGTTGAAGAACAAGTGATATCTTGGACAAAGAACAAGCGGAATTGAATAGAAGAACAACAGTAATTGCATTAATACTCGAGGTACAGCAGAGCTCCACACCTTAATCTATGGTGTGTAGAAACTCCACCGTTGAAAATACATAAGAACAAGGTCTAGGCATGGCCGAATGGCCAGCCTCCTAAATGATCTAAGATAGCATGAAACTCAAAGATAGCTACCCAGATGAAAATACAATAGTAAAAGGTCCTACTTATAGGGAACTAGTAGCTTAAGAATTACAAAGATGAGTAAATGACATAAAAATCCACTTCTGGGCCCACTTGGTGTGTGCTTGGGCTGAGCAATGAAGCATTTTTCGTGTAGAGACTCTTCTTGGAGTTAAACGCCAGCTTTTATGCCAGTTTGGGCGTTTAACTCCCATTTTGGTGCCAGTTCCGGCGTTTAACGCTGGAATTTCTGAAGGTGACTTTGAACGCCGGTTTGGGCCATCAAATCTTGGGCAAAGTATGGACTATCATATATTGCTGGAAAGCCCAGGATGTCTACTTTCCAACGCCGTTGAGAGCGCGCCAATTGGGCTTCTGTAGCTCCATAAAATCCACTTCGAGTGCAGGGAGGTCAGAATCCAACAGCATCTGCAGTCCTTTTCAGTCTCTGAATCAGATTTTTGCTCAGGTCCCTCAATTTCAGCCAGAAAATACCTGAAATCACAGAAAAACACACAAACTCATAGTAAAGTCCAGAAAAGTGAATTTTAACTAAAAACTAATAAAAATATACTAAAAACTCAACCAAATATACTAAAAACATACTAAAAACAATGCCAAAAAGCGTACAAATTATCCGCTCATCATCTCCCCTCTTGAGTTGGTTTGGGACACCCTTTGAATTGGTTATCCACTTAGTTCCAGGGAGGCATATGTCCTCTAGAACTTGATCCAACCCTTTATCTGCTCTCACCATTCTCCTATTAAAGGATTCAGGATCATCTTGCAGTTGAGGCAATTTGAAGATTTCTCTTATTTTGTCCAGATGGAAGTACATAACTTTCCCTCTGACCATGGTTCTGTAAGTATGGTAAGCGGTTCCAATCATTCTCTGCTTATCTGTTAGCCACAGATTTGAGTAGAATTCCTGAACCATATTCCTTCCAACCTTTATCTCAGGATTGGTTAGAACTTCCCATCCTCTGTTTCGAATTTGCTCTTGGATCCCCGGATATTCATCTTCTTTCAGATCGAATTTAACTTCCGGGATCACTGACCTCAGACCCATTATTTTGTGATAATGGTCTTCATGTTCTTTGGTTAAGAACTTCTCTTGATTCCAAAGATTCTTTGGATTATTCTCTTTCTTTCCTCTTAAATTGGTTTGTTTTCCCTTAGGAGCCATGATCTTGATGAATCTTGGCTTAGTGATCACGGAATGCCAAACTTCGAAAAAATTGAAAAGAGATTTGAGAAGATATGGAGAGAATTTGAGAGAAGGGTGAGTTTTTGAACAAGATTTGGGATTGATTTGAGAGAGATTTGAAGAATGGTTTTGAAGATTTGAAAGTGAATGATGAAAGGTTGAAGTGTGTTTATGTAGAAAAGTATGGGTAAGAAAAGGAAAGTTTGAAAAAAATTGATTGGAAAACAAAATCTTGGTCCCCCACCTTTCTGGCGTTAAACGCCCAGAATGGCACCCATTCTGGCGTTTAACGCCCATTTGTTGCCCATTGTGGGCGTTTAACGCCCAGCCAGGTGCCCTGGCTGGCGTTAAACGCCAGAATCCCCTTTGTCACTGGGCGTTTTGCTAAACGCCCAGGATGCTGCACACCTGGCGTTAAACGCCCAGAATGGTGCCCATTCTGGCGTTTAAAGCCCAAAATGCCCCGTACTGGCGTTTTTTCGCCAGTAAGCTCTTTTTCTCTGCTTTTTGCGCTGGATCTTTCTGTAACTCTGCGAATTCCTCCATTTTTGATACTTGCCTTTGTAAAAACAACACATATGACCTGCTAATGACTGGGTTGCCTCCCAGCAAGCGCTTCTTTACTGTCTTTAGCTGGACCTTTACTGAGAATCACTCAAGTCTCAGTTTTGAGCACTCCTGCTCAAAATTGCCTTCAAGATAATGCTTGATTCTTTGTCCATTAACAATGAACTTTTTGTCAGAATCAATATCCTGAAGCTCAACATATCCATAAGGTGACACTCCTGTAATCACATACGGACCCCTCCACCGGGATTTAAGTTTTCCTGGAAACAATCTGAGCCTAGAATTGAAGAGCAGAACTTTTTGTCCTGGCTCAAAGACTCTGGTTGACAACTTCTTGTCATGCCACTTCTTTGCCTTTTCCTTATAAATTTTTGCATTTTCAAAGGCATTGAGTCTGAACTCCTCTAGCTCATTTAGCTGGAGCAATCTTTTTTCACCAGCTAACTGAGCATCCATGTTTAGGAATCTGGTTGCCCAGTAGGCTTTATGTTCCAGTTCCACGGGCAGATGACAGGCCTTCCCATACACTAGTTGGTATGGAGAGGTTCCTATAGGAGTCTTGAATGCTGTTCTGTATGCCCACTGAGCATCATCCAAACTCTTTGCCCAATCCTTTCTTCGGGCTATCACAGTCTGTTCTAGGATTCTTTTTAGTTCTCTGTTAGAGACTTCAGCTTGCCCATTTGTCTGTGGATGATACGGAGTTACCACTTTGTGGCTAATTCCATATCTGACCATAGCAGAGTATAGCTGTCTATTGCAGAAATGAGTGCCCCCGTCACTGATTAGTACTCTGGGAACACCAAACCTGCTGAAGATGTATTTCTAGAGGAATTTCAGCACGGTCTTGGTATCATTAGTGGGTGTAGCAATTGCTTCTACCCACTTAGATACATAGTCCACTGCCACCAGAATGTAAGTGTTTGAGTATGATGGTGGGAATGGACCCATGAAGTCAATTCCCCATACATCAAACAATTCTATCTCTAATATCCCTTGTTGAGGCATGGCATATCCGTGAGGCAAGTTTCAGCTCTTTGGCAACTGTCACAGTTACGTACAAACTCTCGGGAATCTTTATAGAGAGTAGGCCAATAGAAGCCACATTGGAGGACTTTAGTGGCTGTTCGCTCACTTCCAAAATGTCCTCCATACTGTGATCCATGGCAATGCCATAGGATCCTTTGTGCTTCTTCTCTGGGTACACATCTGCGGATCATTCCGTCTGCACATCTCTTAAAGAGATATGGCTCATCCCATAGGTAGTACTTGGCATCTGAAATTAATTTCTTTCTTTGCACTCTGCTGTACTCATGGGGTATGAACCTCACAGCTTTATAGTTTGCAATATCTGCAAACCATGGAGCTTCCTGAATGGCAAAGAGTTGCTCATCTGGGAAAGTCTCAGAGATCTCAGTAGAAGGGAGGGACGTCCCAGCTACTGGTTCTATTCGGGACAGATGATCAGCTACTTGGTTCTCTGTCCCTTTTCTGTCTCTTATTTCTATATCAAAC
The DNA here is from genome assembly GCF_014773155.1 of Arachis stenosperma. Classification (NCBI taxonomy): domain Eukaryota; kingdom Viridiplantae; phylum Streptophyta; class Magnoliopsida; order Fabales; family Fabaceae; genus Arachis; species Arachis stenosperma. The sequence continues at coordinate 50,695,296 of NC_080379.1, read as the reverse complement.
TCTTGCAGAAGCAACACCCATCTTATAAGCCTGGGTTTTGAATCCTGCTTTGTGAGTAAGTATTTAAGAGCAGCATGGTCAGTGTACACAATCACCTTTGATCCCACTAGATAAGATCTAAACTTGTCAATGGCATAGACCACTGCAAGTAATTCTTTTTCTGTGGTTGTGTAATTCTTCTGTGCATCATTTAGAACACGGCTGGCATAATAAATGACGTGCAGAAGCTTATTATGCTTCTGTCCCAACACTGCACCAATGGCATGGTCACTGGCATCACACATTAATTCAAATGGCAATGTCCAATCTAGTGCAGAGATGACTGGTGCTGTGACCAGCTTAGCTTTCAGGGTCTCAAACGCCTGCTGACACTGTGTGTCAAACACAAATGGCGTGTCAGCAGCTAGCAGGTTACTCAAAGGTTTTGCAATTTTCGAAAAATCCTTTATGAACCTTCTGTAGAATCCTGCATGCCCCAGAAAGCTTCTGATTGCCTTAACATTGGCAGGTGGTGGTAATTTTTCAATTACCTCTACCTTTGCCTTATCCACCTCTATTCCCCTGCTTGAAATTTTGTGCCCAAGGACAATTCCTTCAGTCACCATAAAGTGACATTTCTCCCAGTTTAAAACCAGGTTAGTCTCTTGGCACCTTTTCAGGACAAGTGCTAGGTGATTAAGACAGGAGCTGAATGAGTCTCCATATACTGAGAAGTCATCCATGAAGACTTCCAGAAATTTCTCCACCATATCAGAGAAGATGGATAGCATGCATCTCTGAAAGGTTGCAGGAGCATTACACAGACCAAAAGGCATCCTTCTGTAGGCAAACACGCCAGAAGGGCAAGTAAATGTTGTTTTCTCTTGGTCCTGAGGATCTACTGCAATTTGGTTGTAACCTGAATAGCCATCCAAAAAGCAGTAATAATCATGACCAGCTAGTCTTTCTAGCATTTGGTCTATGAATGGTAAAGGAAAATGATCCTTTCTGGTGGCTGTATTGAGCCTTCTGTAGTCAATACACATACGCCACCCTGTGACTGTTCTTGTAGGAACCAGTTCATTTTTTTCATTATGAACCACTGTCATACCTCCCTTTTTGGGGACAACTTGGACAGGGCTCACCCAGGGGCTATCAGAAATAGGATAAATAATCCCAGCCTCTAGTAATTTAGTGACCTCTTTCTGCACCACCTCCTTCATGGCTGGATTTAGCCTCCTTTGTGGTTGGACCACTGGTTTGGCATTATCCTCCAACAGGATCTTGTGCATGCATCTAGCTGGGCTAATGCCCTTAAGGTCACTTATGGACCACCCAAGAGCTGTCTTGTGTGTCCTCAGCACTTGAATCAGTGCTTCCTCTTCCTGTGGATTTAAAGCAGAGCTTATAATCACTGGAAAAGTGTCACCCTCTCCCAGAAATGCATACTTCAGGGATGGTGGTAGTGGTTTGAGTTCAGGTTTGGGAGGCTTATCCTCCTCCTGAGGAATTTTCGAAAATTCCTTTGTTTCCTGTGGTTCTTCTTGATCAGGTTGAACATCCTTGAAGATGTCTTCAAGCTCTGATTCTAGGCTTTCAGTCATATTGATCTCTTCTACCAGAGAGTCAATAATGTCAGCGCCCATGCAGTCATTTGGTGTGTCTGGATGCTGCATAGCTTTTACAGCATTCAACTTGAACTCATCCTCATTGACTCTCAGGGTTACTTCCCCTTTTTATACATCAATGAGAGTTCGTCCAGTTGCTAGGAAAGGTCTTCCTAGAATGAGAGTTGCACTTTTGTGCTCCTCCATTTCCAGCACCACAAAGTCAGTTGGAAAGGCAAATGGCCCAACCTTAACAATTGATGACAAGTCATCTTAGCCTAGTTTTACTAGTCTTTTTCTTTTGTTTTTACTTGAATTATGCACTTTCTTAAGCTACAAGCAAGCCTAATTAGGTAGATTTTCATGCTTCCTTTGATTAAATCAACCATATGTGAATTAATGCAAATTCATGAGATTTGATGACATAATTGATGCATATTAAGATAGAATGATCATCTCATGATTTTGAGCATAGCTTTGATGTGTTTGGTTGATTTATGATAGGTGAAGAAAGCTTGGAAAAGGATTGAAGTGAGAAGGAATGGCTAGAAGCTAAGAGGAGACAATGAATCAAGTGAGATTGAACCAGGAACAAATGAAGTTGGAGTTGAAGTTAGCCCCCAAACGTTGGCATAAACTTTTGAACTTGAAGTTAGCCTCAACGTTAGCCCCCTAACTTGGAGGCTAACGTTGGAAGCTAAAATTTTCTCCCAGGGTGCACCACGTTTGCGCCAACGTTAGCCCCCTAACTTGGAGGCTAACGTTGGCATGAGAAATTGCTCCCAGGGGTGTGCCACGTTTGCGCCAACGTTAGCCCCCTAACTTGGAGGCTAACGTTGGCATGAGGATTTGCTCCCAGGGTGCCCAACGTTTGCGCCAACGTTAGCCCCCTAACTTGGAGGCTAACGTTGGCGCCACTCCAACACTAAGCAAGGCCAACGTTAGGGACAAAGTTAGCCCCTAACGTTGGCCCCAACGTGAGATGCAGGAAATGGTGTTTGCTGCTAGAAAAAGTTAGCCATGAAGTTAGCCCCCTAACTTTGAGGCTAACTTTAAAACCCAACTTTGCAAAACTCACATCCGGTTCAATTGATTCACTTGGGTTTCTCTCCAAGCTTCAAGAGCAATCAACCAAGGCCTCTTTCAACCCAATTCCACCAAGAGCAAAGGCCCAACTCAAGGCTTGAAGATCAATTGAAGAAAGTGTATAAATAGGCTAGAATTCAATTCATTCGGGGAGTTCCCTTTTTAGAATTTTTCATAGAGTTTGCCTTGGGAATTCTAGTTACTGAGTGATCTTTAGTTTCTTAGTTTGGGGAAGGAGAATTCCATTCTCTTCCTCTTAGTTTTATTGCTTTAAGCTCAATTACAATTGTCTTGGATCTTGGGTTGGAGAATTGAAGGAATTCTGTTTCAATCTCATCCTCGGATCTTTCTTTTTATTGACTGTTTGATTGAATTTAGCTTTCTGTTAATTGCTCTTCTTTTATTTGCTTTGCAATTTACAATTCCATTGCTATTGTTCTTGTTGGATCTAGGAAGGCATTGAGATCTAGACTTGGTTTTCTAGTCTCTGGGTCCTGAGATTCAATTTCCCATTTCAATTCTTTGCTCCTTGCTTTAATTGTTCATTTAAATTCCTGTTTCGAACCTGTTTCAACCCATTCCCCATTTACTCTTCTGTTTAATGCAATTTAAATTCTCTTTGTTTAATTCTTGCAAATCCGAGTCCCAATCCCCTTTACATTTCAAGTCATTTACAATTCTTGCCATTTAATTTCCTTGCAATTTACATTACTTGCTCTTTAAGTTTCTGCCATTTAATTTCTTGCTTCTTAAGATTCATCACTTTAATTTCTGTTTCCTTTAATTTCATGCCAATTCCCCATCCCCTTTACTTTCAATGCAATTTAAATTCTGCAACTCAATCAACCAAATCTTGATTCGCTTGACTAATTCAACCACTAAACTAAAATTGCTCAATCCTTCAATCCCTGTGGGATCGACCTCACACCCGTGAGTTTTATTACTTGATGACACCCGGTGCACTTGCCGGTTAGATTGGTGTTATTTTGGGAGAAATTAATTTTTCAACCAAAAATATCCCATCAAGTTTTTGGCGCCGTTGCCGGGGAAGTTTCAAAGGAGGAGAAGTTTCAGCTACTGCCCCTTGCCTTGGCTTTTCCTCAGCAAGCTTCCTTTTGCAAATGGCTTGATTGATCTTGCTTACTGGATTAGGGACAGGATTGGTGCTTTTGTTAGTTGCCTTCACTTCTTTGAATCCAAGTCTTGGTTGCTGTGTGATTATTGGAGTTTTGTATTCATCCAGAGCCTTTTGTATTGGTGGTTCCATGAACTCCTCCTTTATGTACTTCTCTGCCTCACTTGAGTTTGGAATGACTTCTTCACTTTCTTGCTCCTCCACTTCCTCTTTTGCACCCAACATTTGTTTTAATTGCTCTATCATGGGGGAGGTTTGTTTATCTTCCCAACATTTCTTCATCTCCTCGTCATACCTTTCAATCATGGAGTCAAGTGCTGAGGCGTTTTGGTCCAGGGGAGTTTGTGAGAGCTGTGAGTCTTCATGTTCTCTTGTTATCTCAAGTGCAGTTTCAGGTTCAACCACCTCATTCTTCCTTGAAAGTTCACTTGATGCAGTGGCCTCCTTATCTTGCTCTTCCACTTTATCCTTTACATCTGTCAATTGGTCTTTATTTCCCTTGCTTAGTAGTTCTAAGCGTTTATCTGTGTCCTCCAATTGCTTATCTATCTCCTGAGAAAGGATTTCTAGTTCCCTCCAAGATTGTTGACCTTCCTCCACCATCCTGTTAAACATGGACTCAAGTTTTGAGAGTCCTTGGCTCGTGGAGGTTTGTGTTGAGGCATATTTAAGTGATGAAGAATTGTCAATTGAGAAACTGGGATGTGAGGGTGAATGCTCTTTCATTCCTTGGTGATACTCCCAGCCACCATTAGAATAATGACTTGAATCATTTTGTGGTGGTGGTTGGTATCCCATATGATTTTCTTGCTCATCTTGTGTTTCTGAAGCATAGCTCCATGAATTGGAGTGCCCAAAATTTGAAGTTTCTTGGTGATATTCCCAACCACCATTAGAGATTGGTGATGATGGGTAACATCCCATAAAATTTGTTTGATCATAAGATGAGTTGAACTCCATTTGAATTTTGTAAAACACAACGCCAAGAAAAATTGAAATTCATATCTCAGAGATGAATTTCTTAGTGAGGCAATAACTCAAACACCTTGGTTTCAACTTAGAACAGAGAACAAAAATAAAGAAAATGCTTGATCTAGACTTCTCACCCACTTAATCATTGTTGATCTAATCAATCCCCGGCAACGGCGCCAAAAACTTGATGGGATTATTTTGTCGGAAACAAGAATCTCTCCCAAAACAACACCAACCTTACCGGCAAGTGCACCGGGTCGCATCAAGTAATAAAAACTCACGGGAGTGAGGTCGATCCCACAGGGATTGATGGATCAAGCAACTTTAGTGGGTGATTAGTTTAGTCAAGCTAACATTGAGTGAATTGTGTGAAGTTGAGCAACAGAAGGTAAAAATTGCAATGAATTTAAATTGCAGAAAGTAAATGGAACTGAAACTTAAAGAGCAAGAAATGTAAATTGCAAGAATCTTAAATTGCAAGAAATTTAAATTGCATGAAATTGTAAAGGGAATTAGGAATTGGATTTGCAGAATTTAAACAAGGAGAAGTTAAATTGCAACAAGCAGAGAAGTAAAAGATGGATTCGATTGATTCGGAATCAAAACAGAAATGTAAATAAACATGAAAAGTAATAAACAGAGAATGTAAAATTGAAATTAAGATCTCAGGATCCAAGAGACTAGATAACCAAGTCTAGATCTCAATGCCTTCCTAGATCCAACAAGAGCAATTGCAAAGAAATTAAAGAAATGTAAAGTGCAGCAAGAGTAGATGAAGAACAATTAACAGAAAATTAGATTCAATTAAGCAGTAAATAAAGCAGAGAGAAATCTCAGAGGGAGAATGAAACAGAACACCTTCAATTCTCCACCCAAGATTCAAAAACAAAGAAAAGAAAATTAAAGAGAGAGCTCTCTACTACTACTCCTAATGCTCCCTAGTGGAGCTAGCCTTCTCACAAATATGAAAATGATGCCTTATATAGGCTTTACAAAATGAAAATGAAATTAAAAACAAATTACAGTTAAATGAAATTCCTATTTTATCTATTTCTTGTGCCTTTGAGTGATGATCATTTGGGCCCTTGCTCTTGATGGAATTGGGTTGATAAAGGCCTTGGTTGATTGCTCTTGGAGTTTGAAGAGGAACCGAATTGAACCGGGTTGAGTTTGCAAAAGTTGGACCAAAAGTTGGAGCTAAAGTTAGGGGTCTAACTTTGGCTCCAACTTTTCATAGCAGCCCACAAATCTTGCTGGTATGAACGTTGGTGCCAACGTTAGGGGTCAAACTTTGACCCTAACGTTGGCCTCCCTTATGCACATTTATGGGGCCAACTTTGTCCTCTTGTCATGTTGCCAATTTTATGCCCAATATAGACTATCATATATGGTTGGAAAGCTCTGAATGTCAGCTTTCTAACCCACTTGGAATCACTTCAATTGGACATCTACAACTCAAGTTATGATCATTTGAAGAGGGCATGGTCGCTGGCTTTGGTGTGCAGCGTTTGAGGTAACGTTAGCCCTCAAACGTTGGCGAAAACGCCAGTTCTGGAGGCTCAAATGTATTGTCCACCCCATACTATTATACATTGTTGGAAAGCCCTGAATGTCTACTTTCCATTGCCGTTGGAAGCGCATCAATTGGAGCTCTACAGCTCGAGTTATACTCCGTTGAAGGTGCAGAGGTCAGTTGGCCTCACTGCAGGTTGCCACCATGTTCGTTTATGCACATTGCGGGGCAGTTTTCTCCCTCAATTTTAGTGTCCACCATGCAGTGCCATATATGCTTGGAAAGCTCTTGATTCCTACTTTCCAATTCTTCTTGAATCACCTCATTTGGAGCTCTGTAGCTCAAGTTATTCTTGTTGGAAGTATACCCCTTCAAGCTGTTGTGGTGTGTGGCGCCAACGTTAGCCTCCAAGTTAGGGGTCTAACGTTGGCGCAAACGTGAGTAGCCCCTGGGACAAATTTTTCATGCCAACGTTAGCCTCCAAGTTAGGGGGCTAACGTTGGCGCAAACGTGGAGTAGCCCTGGGTGATTTTTCATGCCAACGTTAGCCTCCAAGTTAGGGGGCTAACGTTGGCGCAAACGTGGAGTAGCCCTGGGTGATTTTTCATGCCAACGTTAGCCTCCAAGTTAGGGGGCTAACTTCAAGGCTAACTTTTCACCCAAAACTTTTTGTCCTCTCTTCCTCCTTGTTTTGAGCCACGCTTTTCTTCCTTTGGGCCACGCTTTTCTTCCTTGATTTGGTCATGGGTCACGCTTTTAGAAGCGTGGCCTAAGCCTCCAAAGTGTGCTCCAACTTCAAAGTGTGCCCAAAATTCCTCTTTTCTTCTTTTTAGCTTATTTTGTGCTCTTTTTGCTTCTTTTTCTTCTTATTTCCTACAAAGTTTATCAAATCAAAAGATCAAAGAAATGTACCATTTAAGCACCAAAGAATGCAATATTTAAGCACTAATCATAAATTTCTTGTATGAAAAAGCATAGAAAAACATGACATGGTGACATGTCATCAACAATCATATCCTCTATTATGCCTGATGGATTTTTAATGGAGCCATCAGCAAGTTGGAGGCATATCCGGGTTGGTTTGACTTCTCCAGTCAACCCAAGCTTTCTGATAGTGGATGCAGGTATTAGATTGATGCTTGCTCCAAGATCACATAGGGCTGTCTTGGTGCAGGCACCTTCTAATGTGCATGGTATCATAAAGCTTCCTGGATCTTGAAGCTTTTCTGGTAAGCTTTTCAGAATAACTGCACTGCATTCTTCAGTGAGAAACACTTTTTCAGTTTCTCTCCAATCCTTCTTATGACTTAGGATCTCTTTCATGAACTTAGCATAAGAAGGTATTTGCTCAAGTGCCTCTGCAAATGGAATCTTTATTTCAAGAGTCCTTAGATAATCTGCAAAGCGGGCAAATTGCTTATCCTGCTCCGCTTGGCAGAGTTTCTGAGGATAAGGCATCTTGGCTTTATATTCTTCAACCTTAATAGCTTGGTTATCCTCTGTCAATTGTTCCTTATTTGACTTCTTGCTCTTTTGAGTGGTGTTGTTCAGTGTCTTCCCACTCCTCAGTTGAACTGCTTGACACTCTCCTGTTATTTGTTTAGATATCTGCTGTTTTGCTTGATTTAACTGCAGTTCTATGTTCTTGTTAGCAACTTTAGTTTCATGGAGCATCTCTTTAAATTCTGTTAACTGTTCTGTCATCAGGAGCAATTGTTGATTAAGCTCAATTATCTGTTCTTGAGGATTAGGATCAATGACTACTGCCACGACTTCCTCTTTTGGAGAGAACTCATTGCTAGAGTATAAGTATTGGTTTCTAGCAACAGTGTCTATAAGCTCTTGAGCCTCTTCAATTGTCTTCCTCATGTGTATAGACCCACCAGCTGAGTGGTCTAAAGACATCTGAGCTTTTTCTGTAAGCCCATAGTAGAAGATGTCTAACTGTACCCACTCTGAAAACATTTCAGAGGGGCATTTTCTTAGCATACCTCTATACCTCTCCCAGGCATTATAAAGGGATTCATTATCCTCTTGTTTAAAGCCTTGGATGTCCAGCCTTAGCTGTGTCATCCTCTTTGGAGGGTAAAAATGATTCAGGAATTTGTCTGATAACTGTTTCCATGTCTTTATGCTTGTTGTAGGTTGGTTATTCAACCACCTTTTAGCTTGATCTTTTACAGCAAATGGAAACAGTAATAGTCTGTAGACATCCTGATCCACCTCTTTATCATGTACTGTGTCAGCAATTTGTAAGAACATGAAATAAGTACTTGTTTTGCAGTAATGGGGAACAGGTTGAGGTTTTGGAGATGCTCCATCTTCTGAATCTCTGCTTTCCTACTGTCTTCTTCATCAAACGCGCAAGGCTCCTTCCATGGCAAGCTGTATGTAGGGTTTCACCGTTGTCAATGGCTACCTCCCATCCTCTCAGTGGAAATGTTCAACGCACCCTGTCACGGCACGGATATCCATCTGTCGGTTCTCAATCAGGCCGAAATAGAATCCAGTGATTCTTTTGCGTCTGTCACTAACGCCCCGCCTTCAGGAGTTTGAAGCTCGTCACAGTCATTCAATCATTGAATCCTACTCAGAATACCACAGACAAGGTTTAGACCTTCCGGATTCTCTTGAATGCCGCCATCAGTTCTAGCTTATACCACGAAGATTCTGATTAAAGAATCCAAGAGATATCTACTTAATATAAGGTAGAACGGAGGTGGTTGTCAGGCACACGTTCATAGTTGAGAATGATGATGAGTGTCACGGATCATCACATTCATCCGGTTTAAGAACAAGTAATATCTTAGAATGGAAGCAAGCATGATTGAATGAAAAACAGTAGTAATTGCATTAATCCATCAAGACACAGCAGAGCTCCTCACCCCCAACCATGGGGTTTAGAGACTCATGCCGTGGAAGGTACACAAAGAAACGTGTAAAGTGTCATGAGGTACAGTTACAATGTCAAAAGATCCTATTAATAGTGAACTAGTAACCTAAGGTTTACAGAAATGAGTAAATGACAGAAAAATCCACTTCCGGGCCCACTTGGTGTGTGCTTGGGCTGAGCATTGAAGCTTTCATGTGTAGAGACCTTTTCTGGAGTTAAATGCCAGCTTTCATGCTAGTTTGGGCGTTTAACACCAATTTTTATGCCAGTTCCAGCGTTAAACGCTGGAAATTTTGAGGCTGATTTGCAACGCCGGTTTGGGCCATCAAATCTCGGGCAAAGTATGGACTATTATCCATTGCTGGAAAGCCCAGGATGTCTACTTTCCAACGCCGTTGAGAGCGCACCAATTGGGCTTCTGTAGCTCCAGAAAATCCACTTCGAGTGCAGGGAGGTCAGAATCCAACAGCATCTGCAGTCCTTTTCAGCCTCTAAATCAGATTTTTGCTCAGATCCCTCAATTTCAGCCAGAAAATACCTAAAATCACAGAAAAACACACAAACTCATAGTAAAGTCCAGAAAAGTGAATTTTAACTAAAAACTAATAAAAATATACTAAAAACTAACTAAATCATACTAAAAACATACTAAAAACAATGCCAAAAAGCGTATAAATTATCCGTTCATCAGTTACCATCAGAAGGGCCGTGATGATTCACTGCATCATGATGGAGAATGAGGTGGAAGTCCACCAATTGATTCCCTTGGAGCTGTACAAGTTTGCAAACAAGATGTCAACTCAAGCTAGATTGGTGATGAGCGGATAATTTATACACTTTTTGGCATTGTTTTTAGTATGTTTTTAATATATTTTAGTTAGTTTTTATTATATTTTTATTAGTTTTTATTTAAAATTCACTTTTCTGGACTTTACTATGAGTTTGTGTATTTTTCTATGATTTCAGGTATTTTCTGGCTGAAATTGAGGGACCTGAGCAAAAATCTGATTCAGAGGCTGAAAAGGACTGCAGATGCTGTTGGATTCTGACCTCCCTGCACTCGAAGTAGATTTTCTGGAGCTACAGAAGCCCAATTGGCACGTTCTCAATTGCGTTGGAAAGTAGACATTCTGGGCTTTCCAGCAATATATAATAGTCCATACTTTGCCCGAGATTTGATGGCCCAAACTGGCGTTCCAAATCAGCTCAAGACTGCCCGGCGTTAAACGCCGGAACTGGCACAGAAGTGGGAGTTAAACGCCCAAACTGGCACAAAAGCTGGCGTTTAACTCCAAGAAAAGTCTCTACGCATGAAAGCTTCAATGCTCAGCCCAAGCACACACCAAGTGGGCCCGGAAGTGGATTTTTACGTCATTTACTCATTTTTGTAAACCCTAAGCTACTAGTTCTCTATAAATAGGACCTTTTGCTATTGTATTTTCATCTTTGGATCACTTTAGATCTTCAGATTATCTTGGTTCTTCTGGTTCCCTCTTTGGGGCTGAAGCCAATGATCACCATTATCACTTATGTATTTTCAACGGTGGAGTTTCTACACACCATAGATTAAGGTGTGGTGCTCTGCTGTACCTCGAGTATTAATGCAATTACTATTGTTCTTCTATTCAATTCAGCTTATTTTTGTTCTAAGATATCACTTGTTCCTCAACTTGATGAATGTGATGATCCGTGACACTCATCATCATTCTCACCTATGAACGTGTGCCTGACAACCACCTCCGTTCTACCTTAGATTGAGTGGATATCTCTTGGATTCCTTAATCAGAATCTTCATGGTATAAGCTAGAATTGATGGCGGCATTCTTGAGAATCCGGAAAGTCTAAACATTATCTGTGGTATTCCGAGTAGGATTCAAGGATTGAATGACTGTGACGAGCTTCAAACTCGCGATTGTGGGGCGTTAGTGACAGACGCAAAAGAATCACTAGATTCTATTCTGACATGATCGAGAACCGGCAGATGAATACCCGTGCTGTGACAGAGCGCATTGAACATTTTCACTGAGAGGACGGGACTGTAGCCATTGACAACGGTGATGCCCAACATACAGCTTGCCATGGAAAGGAGTAAGAAGGATTGGATGAAGACAGTGGGAAAGCAGAAAGACAGAAGGGACAAAGCATCTCCATACGCTTATCTAAAATTCTCACCAATGAATTACATAAGTATCTCTATCTTTATTTTATGTTTTATTTATCTTTTAATCATTAATCCTCCATAACCATTTGAATCCGCCTGACTGAGATTTACAAGATGACCATAGCTTGCTTCATACCAACAATCTCTGTGGGATCGACCCTTACTCGCGTAAGGTTTATTACTTGGACGACCCAGTGCACTTGCTGGTTAGTTGTGCGAAGTTGTGATAAAGAGTTGAGATTACAATTGAGCGTACCATGTTAATGGCGCCATTGATGATCACAATTTCGTGCACAAATTGGCCTATCCAAACTTTATCTTTCGCTTGTGTAAAGAAGCTGGAGTCATGATTAACAGAGACTCATTTATCGCAGCAGAAAGCCCAATCACCAAGCATGTGATGGAAAGCGTCCAAGTACCAGTTGATCAACCTAAAAGGAAGGCGCCTGAGCCTCTTCAGGTGCAATTGAATATTGGACCCAGCTGGAAGCATCTATTGCACAATTGCAAACCACCTTGGATCAGTTAAGAGAGGAGCAAAAAGATGATACTAGCATGCTTTGCAAACTGGTCAAGGAACAAGAGAAGGAAGGGCGTGAGCTAGAAGAACTGAAGCGTCAGAAATTATCCCCTGAAGAGCCTAATGCCTCCCATGATTAAGGTGGTTGAGTTCCACCTCCCTATTTCTGTGGCTATTTCTAATTCCTATTTCTTATGTTTAGATTTATATTATCACTAGTAGTCATTAAGTTTTTATGTTTATTTAAATTTCTGTCTTTTAATTTAAGAAGTGCATGAGTATTATTAGGATTTAAGTTTTTATTTTCCAATTAGCTATAAAATGTTCCTCTTATCATCTCATTGAATTTGAATAAAATTTTGATTTTTTTTAGAAGCAGTAATGATACATAAATTTTGAATTTTATATTAAGAATAGTTCAATTATTTGATGTAGTGGCATTGTTTTTATTTTCTGAATGCATGAATAAATAGTGCACATTTGATATTGGAGTTAAGAATGTTGGCTCTTGAAAGAATGATGATAAAAGTGAAGTATTATTGGTGATCTGAAAAATCCAAAAATTAATTCTTGAAGTAAGAAAAAGCAGCAACGTGAAAGAGAAAGAAAAGTAGCGAAAAAAAGAGAGAGGCAAGCAAAAAAAGAAATAAAAAGCAGAAAAAGCCAATAGATCTTTAAACCAAAAGGCAAGAGCAAGGATCCAAGGCTTTGAGCATCAATGGTTAGGAGGGCTTGAAAGAAACACAATCTTGGCCTAAAAAGTTCAAATGAGCTGCTTCCCTAACTATATGCTTGTGGTGTGAAGGTGTGAAGTGAAAAACTTGAGACTGAGCAGTTAAAGTCGTGATCCAAAGCACAGAGTGTGTTTAAGAACTCTGGACACCACTGGTTGGGGATTCTAGCAAAACTGAATCACAATTCGAAAGGGTTCACCCAGTTAAGTGTCTGTGGCATTTCTGTATCCGGTGGTAATACTGGAAAACAAAGTGCTTAGGGTCACAACCAAGACTCTAAAGGAGCTGCATTCAAGAATAAAAAAGAACTAAACTAGGAGAATCAATAGTATCATCTGGAATTTGAGTTCCTAAAGATGCCAATCATTTTGAGCTTCAATGGAAAGTGAGATGCCAAAACTATTTAGAAGCAAAAAGCTACTTGTGCTACTCATCTAATTGAAATTGAGCTTCATTGAGAATTCTGAGATTTATTGTATCCTTCTCTTCTTTTTAATTCTACTCTATTTTTGGTTGCTTGGGGACAAGCAACAGTTTAAGTTTGGTGTTCTGATGAGCGGATATTTTATACGCTTTTTGACATCATTTTCATATAGTTTTCATTGTGTTTTGTTTAAGTTTGATTAAGTTTTCATAGGTTTTAGTGCAAAATTCATATTTATGGATTCTACTTTGATTTTGTGTGTTTTATGGTGATTTCAGGTATTTTCTGGTTGAAATTGAAAAGCTTGATCAGAAGTCTGATTCAGAGACAGAGAAAGGACTGCAAACGCTATCAGGATCTGACCTCCGTGCACTTAAAGGAGCTTTTCTAGAGTTACAGAAGTCCAAATTGTGCGCTCTCAATGGTTATGGAAAGTTAACATCCAGGGCTTTCCAGAAATATATAATATTTTATACTTTTCTTTGGAATGAAGGCCTAAAACTGGCATTCAACGCCAGCCACCAGCCCCATTCCTGGTGTTCAGCGCCCACAGGGGAGCAGCTGGCGTCTAATGCCCAAAAGGGAGTCCCAAGCTAACGTTCAACGCCCTTAAGGGATACTAGCTCGTGGAAAATACTCAAGCTCAGCCCAAACACTCACCAAGTGGACTCGAAAAGTGGATTTTTGCACTGCAAGACTAGTTTATCATATTTCTGTAATTCTTAGTTATTAGATTAGTATATATAGGAGAAGATCACCCATGTTTAGGATCTTCTACCTAAACTCTTGCCCACTTTTACGTTTTCCATTGTATTTTCGAACAGCATGAGTTACTAACCTCCTAAGGTTAAGGTTAGGAGCTCTGCTGAGTTTCATGGATTAATAATACTACTGTTCTAGTTTAATACGTCTGATTCTATTCTCTTATGCATTCTCATTTTTCATTTCATGAACTGAGGGTGACCCGTGACAATTGCCCTTGTTCTACATGGATTCTGTGCGAGTCCTGACCCAGATAGCATTGAACCAAAGCTAGAGATTGCATTGCGGATTCCAATCGAGTACCTGGCAACTCTGGATACGTGACATAAAATTTCGTTGACCGTGGGTAAGTGAAGTCTCTGTGGTGTTAAGGCTAGAGTCAGAGAAGCAGCACTTTCTGATCCGGAAGATATGCCTTGTCTATGACACCTTGAGTAGGATTGTGAAGAGGAGTTGATTGCTTAGAGCTTCATCTTCTACTACAGTGAGAAACCTAGAGGTGGCTTGATGAGAGAGCATGAGTCATCTCAACGTGGTGAATTGCTGCAGTGGATGAGGTTAACTTGATGAGAGGATATGAGTTAATCACTTACAACTGCCATTGAAGGAATCAGAAAGTTATTGAAGTAGACAGTAAGAAAAGTTAATCCGGAAAGATAAAGCATCTCCAAAGCCTCAACCGTTCTCATATCGTTGATTTCTCATCTATCCAGTAACGTTTTGTTTATTTATTTTTCTTTATGCATTTTTCATGACAAACTATAATTTTTATCTGCCTAACTAAGATCTGCAAGGTAACCACTGCTTACTCAAACTAACAATCTTCGTGGGATCGACCCTTACTCACCTGAGGTATTACTTGGATGACCCGATATACTTGTCAGTCTATCTGTGCAAATTTTGCAGAGCCAGTTTCGTGCACCAGTGATAGAGGATTAATGTCGGTCTAGAAAATTCAAAGGTTTTCAAACTTGAATGTCGCAAGTATAGCCTAAACTGACAAGCAACTCTCAGTCAGAGTTTAGAAGAGTGTCACAAGAATCAAATCAATTATTGGAAGTAGGATCCTGAGTCGTTTTTCCTAGGACTTGCAATTGAATACACATCATTGATTAGGAAATTTGAGGGATTTTGAATTGCTCGTGGGAAAAGTAAAGTGATTAGAATTCAAGAGCAATTAACAATTAACAATTAAAATGTGACAATTGGAAATACCAAGCAAGTAATTGACTATCTAGCAAGCATGAACTAAGATGATAACAATAAAAATGGCATGTAACTAAGAAACACGAAATTAAGGTAAAAGAGCTAAGAAATCAAAGTCAACGGAAAGGAATGACAATCAATTAATCTAAAGAGTCGTTGTTAGGGGTGAGAACTAGGCTTCTTATCCTTGTTGTTAACCACAAATATGGTAATTAGCAAGAGTATTCTTACTTCGTCTTCCTCTAACAATGAAGGAAAGTCAAGTAAGCATAATTGATTTCAATCCACAAGTCCTAGCCAACTCACTAATTTGACTTAGTGAAAGACTAGCGTTAGTGGAAACCAAACCATCAACAAACCTCAATTATCGACTAGAATTGGACATTAACAACTCAATGATACCCAATTACTCAATCCCCAAACCAAGAAAGAGAATCTACTCCATATTCAAAGTAAATATTCTATTAAACACTTGGTGAGCAAGCAAAAAGAACATCATGTAATTGAGAAAATTAAGCAAAATTAAATATACCCACTACTAATTGGCAAAGATCACAACTCAATTAACACATATAAATCATGAAATCTTTAATGCAATAATAGAAATTCAAAATTAACAAGATCCATAAATAAACAAACTAAGAGAAAATAGCTAACAAAGTTTTTAAGTGAAATTAAGCTAGAGAAACTACAATTAAAGCAACAAAAGGGAAATTCAACAAGATCCAAACTAGGAATTGAGACAAAATGTAATTAAAGTGCATTAAAATCCTAGAGAGAAGGAAGAGTTTCTCTCTCTAAAAACCTATAAACAAAAACTAGCTAAAATTATGAAAATGTGTGTATACTTGTGTGTCCCCATTTCCCCTTCAATATTTGGCTTCTTTCCCTTTAGAATTGAGTTGATTCGGGCCCAAGAAAAGTCCAAAAATCACTGGCACATGCAATTCTATGAAAATCACGCGCTTCATGTCATGCGTACGCATGTGTCATGCGTACGTGCAAGTTGAGCTTTGCGCAGGTCATGCATTCGCATGAGCCATGCGTACGCACGAAAGCCAGATCCTCAAAACTTCAATACTTCATGTTTCTTCCACTTTTTGCATGCTTCCATTCCATCTTCCAAACCATTCTTGCCCTACAAATCCTGAAACCACTCAACAAACATATCACGACACCGAATGATAATAGAAGAGAATTAAAATTAACATCTTTAAGGCTTACGAAGCATATTTTCAACTACAAAGCATAATTAGGAAGGAATCATAAAAACATGCAATTAATATGAATAAGTATGAAAAGAGTTGACAAAATCCGTACCTGTCCAGATCAGGCTGTCAGTATGCCCCATACTTTTTGTCGTCGTGTTGGCTCCAGAATTAGACATGTGTATTGTGCAATGACAGGGTGCATGAATTAGGTGTTATTTCTGACCTCCAAGCAAGTAGAACCAGTTGTATTGTAATTGCAATTCTACCTAAACACTTTGTGGTGAAAACATAATAGTTATATGTATGAATAGAAATTTATAAAAATTGGTTTTTTTGTGAGTTGGGCTTTCAATAGTTCTGACTTAGATATTTTAGTAGTTGGGTTAGCATATTTTTTTTGGTTTATAATTGGTAATAGGTGTTTATTGTATTTGTCAATTTGGATTTTAAAATAGAATTTGATATTGGAATTGATCCAAAAACTAAGTCTGAAATAAATAGCAGTTTACTCCTAACAAAAAAATGACAATTTACTATAAAATATGTTTTAATTTTATTTAGTTATTGAAAGGAGTTAATTAAAAGATGATTAAAACATAAAGAAAATTTATGTTTAGATTAAGTGAAGTTAATGTTATTTATTCCAACATTACAAGAGAGATTGTATAGTCATACAAACTATATTGAAGATTTCACATCGTTTAAATAGTTGTTAATCAAAGTAACAAATTTTTTATAAATACTATTTTGTAAGGCAATCAATACCAATATAATGAACCTCCAGCCTAAGAAATAGACCCAATGTAGAGGACCCTGCCTTAGCTCTATTGAATTCCACGGGTTTAATAGCTACCATCAACCACCAAATAAATATTCTTTGAATAATCCAAGAACATCATCACCACTTTAATTCACTCTACAACTACAATAACTATAGAAACCACAACGAAACATTCTTACCATCAGGAACTAATCTTCAGTACTAGAAATACTTTAGTGTTTATCTTCTCCCATACATGCATTGGCTGCATCAAGCTCCTAAATCTGAAACCATAAGTTCAGCTATTTAGAGATCTGACTTTTTGGAAACTCAGTTTGAGATGTTGGGATAAAAGGCATCACTGTATACATCATCTCCATCGCTCGCTGCATTCTCCTCGATGACCCCTTCTTCCTGGAATAGTTCATACATCGAATTGTTACAATACCTGTCCGGATCTTCCTCTAATAACGACACTTGAAGAACGGCGATGATGTGGAGGTTGCAACTTCCTCACTACCACGGTCGAAAAAAAATTCTGGTCTTCTGGAGTTGAGAGAGAGCCACAGAGGCCACAGAGCTGAGGGTTAGGGAACTTAGGGCTTTTGCTTCAATGGAAACTGCCAAAAAAACTTGCAAAACATTTATCTTTCTATTTTCAAAAAACATAGCCTCATGGCCATTTAAAAAATAAAATCTCTTACAAAAATATCTGATGGGCCGGCCCACTCAATTTCAATGATAACGTCGATCAAGACATTAGATAAAAATGCAAAATATAGAAAACAACTTCTTCAATTATTAAACCAATTTGGGTTGGTCGAGTGGTCAGCTCACTCGTCCGCTTAAGCAAGTGTCGGGGGTTCAAATACCGCTTGTGCATGCAGCAACTCATTGGCCAGTGGCAGACCCTTAAATGGAGCTCAGATCCATAACGGATTAGTCCTTGACCAGTCGGGTTGGGGGATACCGTGGGTGATGAGCGGTATTTTATACACTTTTTGGCATCATTTTCATATAGTTTTTATTGTGTTTTATTTAGTTTTTATTAAGTTTTTATAGGTTTTATTGTTAAATTAACATTTTCGGATTCTACTTTGAGTTTTTGTGTTTTTGTACAATTTCAGGTATTTTTGGCTAAAATTGAGGAGCTGGAGCAGAAGTCTGATTCAAAGACAGAAAAAGCACTACAGATGTTGTCTGGATCTGACCTACCTACACTCGGTAGAGCTTTTATGGAGCTACAAAAGTCCAAATGGAGCACTCTTAATGACTATAGAAATATGACTTCCAGAGCTCTCTAGCAATATATAATAGTTCATACTTTTCTTTGGATTAGAAGGCCCAAAACTGGCATCCAACGCCAGCTTCCTGCCCCCTTCCTGGCGTCTAGCGCCCAAAAGCAAAGACCAACGTCCAAACGCCCAATGAGGACTCCCAGTTGGCATTCCATGCCTGAGAGACCTTATAGCACATGGATCTCATCAAAGCTCGGCCCAAACACTCACTAAGTGGGCCCCAGAAGTGAATTTTAGCACTAAATAGACTATTTTACCCTTACTAGTCATCTGTTTAGTATTTAAGGGATTAAATTTATGTTATTCATACCTTTAACCATCATAGTCGCACATCATACACATTTTACCATTGTTCTTCACGTTAATATGAGTTTCTAAACCTCCTAGGTTGAGGGAAGGAGCCCTACTGAGTCATATGAATTAATAAAAGTACTACTGTTTCTCTTCGATCCGTGTTTAATTAATTCTAAGATGTATATTCGTACTTTAACGTGGTGAGTAGGATGATCAGTGACAATCAGCTCTGTTTATCACATTAAGATGAACGTGCCTGACAAATACCCGCGTCTACATAGGTTCAAAGTGCGTCTTTCGTCGGACAATGATGAACTAATAGCTTGAATATACGTCACTCAGACGGTTAATCCACGACTTCGTTGGGGACTTCTCAAGACATCAATTCAGCCAATTTTCGGGGAGATTAGGGTCTCTGTGGTAGAGGCTAGAACCCAAAAGATGCAGCATTCTTTTATCTGAAAGATCCGACCTTGCCTGTCCTGTTTTAAATAGGATCATTAAGGAGAATGGACTTAATGAGCTTCACCCTCAATCAGAATGGATCCGCACTAAACTTGGGGTTCAGATCTGGAGGAGTATTGGCAGTTGCTCAAACCAGTGTCAATCACATACAGCCTGCCATTGAAGAAATCACTCACAAGCAAAGAGAGCAGTCATACCAGAGTTAGTTCAAAACGACAAAGCAACTCTAATCCTCAACTCTATTCCTATCATAGACTCCTTTTTATTTACAGAATATTACATCCAATATTTCCTTTAATGCAAATTTGACAACTCTTCCAATAACTTTCTGATTCCGCCTGACTAAGACCTGCAAGATAACCATAGCTTGCTTCAAACTACAATCCTCGTGGGATCGACCCTGACTCGCTCAGATATTACTTGGACGACCCAGTGCACTTGCTAGTACTACTGTACGAAGGTGTGGGGATTCGTGCACACTAGTGGGCAACCAAAAAAACTTCTTCAATTATAATATAATTTGTGGCAACATTCACAATACACAAAAACTACATGGGTCAATTACAATTACATTATTAACCCAAAAACCCATTGCAGAATGTGTCAGCATAGTACTGGTATCTGGAATGCCTCATTTAATGAGGCACTTCCTAAAACTCTCAATTCAATCTAAAATAAACCATAAAATTATGGTTTATTACGGGTATGCTGATTGAAATAACAAGCACCTGAAAGTGGTGGAGGTAAAGATGCCCTCTTCGCGTCTCACGGAAAATAAGAGGCAGTTCACTCTATTGATCGCCGTCTCTAGGATTGGGATTGGCAGTTTCTTTCAATAATTATTTTACTCGACCACCACCACCACCTCCTCGACGACAACGAAGAACACGAGGGCAAGGGCTAAGTGCGTCACGGCGAGAGCAAGGTGATGGCGAGGCAAGGGCAGCGGCGAGGCTTCCTTCTCTCCTCTTCTCTCTTTGAGCTTTTCCTTCTATCTGTCAAGTCTCTACTTCTCTCTCTTATAAAGGTGTAATGGAGATGATGATACTGAGGGCATAATTGTCCAAAGAACGATTTTAAAACTATATTAAATCTTAAAGGCGATTTTATATACAAAAAAAATTAAAAACGAAAAAATTTTTTGGCCTAAACTATGGACCCAAATTGAACCCAAAATAATAAGTACAAGAAGAAATTAAAACAAGTGGCCGTGGCAGGCTAAATTAATTTAAATAAAGCTGGGGAAGTGACTCCCAGGAAAACTGAAAAGCATTTGTGGGAAAGAGTAGAAAGTAAAAAAAGAGAGAGAAGAAACAGAAGGATGGAATCATGGGTGAGCTCGATATGTGACACAGAGATCCCTCTTCAACTGCGCAAAATCGATTACTTGGCCACTTCATTCTCCAAATCCCTCCAATCCCTCAAGTCCACCGCTCATCAAACAGCTCAATTCAAGGTCTTAGGGTTTCTACTTCATGCTTTACTCTGGGCTACAAATCAGAAATGTTACTGTTCGTAGGGTTTTATTCTTGTATTACTTATTCTTTTTTTGTAGGGCAATTGGAAGAGGCTAAAGGTAAAGTTAGAGAAGCCGAGGATGATTTGGTCAAAGCAATTACAGGTATTCCTGGGTTTCTTTTCTCATTCTTTATTCTACAACTTCCTTTTTTATTTTTCATTCTAGATTTTCTTTTTAGTTTTATTTTTGTGATTTTTAGTTAGAATTGAAATCGCTCATTTAGTTTTCTTCCGTGTTTGCAATAATTATCGTGTAACCTTTTGGGAACATATTGATAATTTAGTGTTACCGCTATGCAACCCCTTTTTTGTTATTTTTTTAAAAAAATTAAATTTCTCTGTTGTATATTATTTTGATAGTGCAGTTAAGACCCGCCAAGAAGCCAAACGAATGGCCTTGTCGGATGCTATTGCCTCTGCAAAGGCTAGAGTGGAAGGCTTTAACGCAAGCATTCAGCAACAGCAAATAAAGAAACAAGACTTTGCAAAATTTCTCGCTCAACAGTCTCTTGGTAATGACCCCTTTTTTTGCATGCGATTACAGCTATTTCTAGCTATTTAAAGAAATAAGCTGTTTTTGGTTTTGTTTCTATAGTAGAGTGGAAGTTGTTAACATTTGCTTTATAACTTGTTAACACCTAATACGTAACTTGTTTAAAGATTTTAAGTTGTTCTGGCATTGACATTTGAATCACATGGTTGTAGATAATTTTTCTTGTGTTTGTGCTTAGTTGGTTGGGGTGGGCATATTGACGAAGAGAATTAGTACATATAGTTTGGAATCAATCAAAACAAGCATCAATTCGTTGGTAGCATAGTCCAAACCAACAATGAATTCTCTTAATCAAATAATAATTTCAAACAAATATAAACCGAGAGTATTAAACCTCAGGTCGTTCTCCCTAGGAATGCAATTGAAGTGTTACTTCCTTGGTTGTTAAGACAAAAAAGGGGTTTTTAAAATCAAGGAACGAAAGATTAAAGGGACTTAAGAAATCAAAGAACTAAGAAATGAGCAAAATTATGAATTAATGCATAAAAGAGACCTTGACTTCGGAATTGAGAATCCAAGGAATCCTATCATTGCCATAACCACAACTATGGTAATTGTCATGAGTCAATCTTGCCTAGTCAACCCCAACCATCGAGAAGTAAGTCAAGCAAGCATAATTGACCTTAATCCATAAGTCCTAACCAACTTATCAAACAAGTTGATAAAAGGCTAGGGTCAATGGAAACAAGAGCCAACTAACTACCTAAGAATTACCACTAAATGTCGGACATTATGACTCTAGTATCCAAGGAACTCAAACCACAAGCCAAGAGGTGAAAATCTACTCAAATTCTAGAGTTGGAATTTTTACAAACACTTGGTGGCCACAAAACCAAACATGAGAAATTACAAAGTAAAATGTAAAACTATAACCAACTATCAACAAAACCAAATATAAACAAGCAATCAAACATAA
This sequence comes from Arachis stenosperma, assembly GCF_014773155.1. Lineage (NCBI taxonomy): Eukaryota > Viridiplantae > Streptophyta > Magnoliopsida > Fabales > Fabaceae > Arachis > Arachis stenosperma. Next base: position 50,673,289 of record NC_080379.1, on the reverse strand, counting down.
ATAAGCATGGAATAGTAAATTCATCAATCAAAACTTCAAGAAATCAAAATTGCAATTATAACCAAAGTAACTTGAACCAAAAGGAAATGAAGATAAAAGTGCTTTGATTAAAGAAGAAATTGAGAGTACTTACAATTAAAGAAGTAAATCCAAGGATCAAAGCTTGCTATAAAATGCTACAAGAAGGCTACATAAACCCTAGGAGAGCTCTCTATTCTACACTACTCCTACTCCTAATTACTATGCAAAACTATGGAAAATAAATTCTAAGTCCTCCCCCTTCAAATGTGTTGATTCTCCCTCTATATAGCACTTCAATTCAGCAATTCAGCCTTCCAAAATGGGCCAAGAGCCCCCAAAATTCGTGTAGCACGTGTTTCATTAATGAATTCACGTGCAAGAACCTGTGCGGATGCACAGACGTGTGCGTCCGCACACTCGGCTGAAAATTGACCTATGCGTACGCACAGGTGCTTGTGCGCATGCACACATGGAAATCGCAGGGCTATGCGCACGCACACTTCGCTGTGTGTGCTTTTTCTTGTTTTCTTCATGTTTTCTCCCTTGTACATGCTTTCTTCCGCTTTTGCCCATCCATTCTTGCCTTCAAGTCCTGAAATCACTCACAAACCATATCACAGCATCGAATGACATAAAAGCGGGATTAATTTGCTCTATTAAAGCACAAAATTGCATGTTTTCACAATTAGGATCAAATTAGGGATCAAACACAAAAGTATACTATTTTGGTGCTTAAGTGTGAGTTCATATGCTAGAATCCATTCAAATCAAGCCAAAATATACCATTAAATATGGACTCATCAATTCCCCCACACTTAAACGATAGCATGTCCTCATGCTAAACTGACAAGGAGAATGAACAAAAGGGGTAAGCAACTTATTAAATGCAACTATCTATATGCATGCAAGTATGTATATACTATCTATACCTACATATCTATCTATAATATCTATATGAAATTGGTGAAAACAAACAATCAAATTCCCAAGCACGTATAGAAAATTAGGGCAAAGCAAGGGAATAATCCAATGCAACCAAAATCTAAAGAATTGATCCAACTCATTAAAGCGAAGCAACTTGCAAGAATACATGATAAGAGGCATGAAAACATAGAGTTGAGTAATTGAACCCTAACTAGGTGTGTATACACTCTGATCACTCGGTGTTTAGGGTTTTAATCACTCAAATCTCCTACTAATCATGCTTTCAAGGATTTGCTTTTCATCTAACAATCGACAAAACAAGTGATGCATGAGTGAAATTATCATGAGGACTTCATATGGTTGTAATGGGGTTAGGGCAAGGTGGGGAAGATATGGCTAAGTGGACTAAAGAATTGGATCCTTGATTAGTTTAAGTCTCCAAATCAACCTATATCATCCAAATCAAAACAAAAAGGCAATCCTAACCTTCCATCAATTCTTTTTCACAATCACTCATGTATGGCTCATCATTCACATCACATATGCATTTCTTATTCATTTTCCTTCACTTAGGGGTACTTTCATCCCCTTTTTATGATGATGATGTTTTTTTTTAAATGGAAGTGAAAATGCATATGGTTTTAGTAGCTCATACATGAATGCACCCATTTCCAAGATTTTCAATAAATACCCAAAAGTAATATTTTAAATCACTACCAATGTTTCCCAATATTCCCCCACACTTAAATGAAACACACTTCTCCAACATAAGCTAATCAAGGATACAATCCAAGGTAATTCATGGTTTTTCGCTTATGGTTGTGATGTGCTAAAATCAAGAACAATGGGGTAAATAAAGCTCAAAGGGGTTTAATAATGGTAAATGTAAAGGGTAGGCTATATAGGAAAAGTAAGCTTTTAGACAAAAATGGCCTCAATCATGCTCAATGCAATTTAAAACATCAATTATTGGAAATAAAGAATTAAGCAAAACCAAGATCACAATCATAGAAGAGATATGTCACACAATGAACAAAATTAGTGATTAAAGATGTATAACCACTCATTAAGGCTCAAATCTCACAAGGCAATTGTTCTTTACTCTTCTATGTTTCAAAGAAATTCATTCAATTAAGTTTAAAAACAATTTTCTAATCAATTCAATAGAATGCCCTTGAAGCAAAATTCTTGAGAAATTTGTTGTTTTTCACCAAAATTATTTCTTATATATGTATGTATGTTGTGATGGATGCAAAATTTTTCAAAATTTTCTAGTTCTTTAATTTTTAACAAGCAAAAACGTAACATGAACAATTAGGATCAAGATAAACTAGGCATAAACTATTCACAACATCCAATCACAATTCATATCTATACTATATACCAAGCAATATAAAATGCAATATGTTTATATATACCAAAATGAAAATGCGATACTAAAGATAACTAGAAGCAACTACTATATATATACCAAAATAGAAGGTGCATAAGTCAAAGTACCAAGAATAGCCACAAAAGCATCTAAAGACTGAAACTAACTAAATGAAAGTGTTCAGGAGAGAATGTTTACACCCAAAATTAGAAGATCCTCCCCCACACTTAGATGAAGCACGGTCCTCCGTGCCAAGAATGGATCGAGGGTGATCAACTCAATAAAGCTCCACTGCCTGGCGGGTGGGTGGTGGTGGCGCTGGTAGACGATGATGTCAGTGGACAGCTGTCGTACGGGATCTGCTCTAGGCTCCTCTAGTGTCTGGCCAACTGTCTCTGATATGGTCTCAACAATCGGCTCGGCTACAGCTACCGACTCCTCAACTCTAGGCTCTTCAATCATCTCATTTGTAGGCTCCTCTATTGTGGCCTCTGCTGCTGTCTGCTCAATGGGCTCATCTGCCTTGCCAGCTTCAGCTGCTGGCTCCTCAGGCTCTGGTATGTTAGGAGGAGGTGGCCCAGGATCGCGATGTCAAACTTAGCCACTATTCACTGGAAGCGGTGAGAGTTGTGGCGCTCAATGCGATGTAAAGTCTGCAAGTTCTCTCGACCCAGCTCATAAGGCGTCTAGGGTCGGGGTGTGGGCACAGGAGGTGCTGGTGATGCTTGATGACAGGTCATCATATACCCATTTTTCAAGCTAATTTCACTTGATTTATTAGTCTTTATGCACTTTCTTACATCCTAAGTAAGTGATTTGGAGTGAAAATGCATAACTTCTTTAAATCAAACAACCACCATGAAATTAATGCTAACTCATGAGGTTTAAGCTGAATTTAATTGATTTTTAATTGATTTATAAGCCTTGTGAATTTAGTGATACTTTGAGTAGTTGTTTTGGTTTATTGTAGGTGAAGAAAAGAAGAAAAGAGGAAGCGTGGCTTAAGAAAGCGTGGCCCAAGAGAGAAAAAGTGTGGCGCATAAAAGAAGGAAGCAAGCATTGCCCTCCACAAGGGCACACTGCCCTCAAGGAGGGCAACATAAGGAAGCAAACTTTGAGAGGCAACACTGCCCTGCCCTCCTCAAAGGCGGAGCACAAATTGGTGCCATGGATCAAGGAGAGCAAAAATTCTGCCCTGCCCTCCTCAAGGGCAATATCGGGCTCATCAAGGGAATAAATTCAAGGAAAAAGCTTACCAATGCTTGCCACAAGGATCGAACACGACACCATGAGGAAGCAAGGAACTAGGCCTCACTTTGGTGCCAAGAAAACCAAGGAAAAATAGTAGCGTGTGCATCGACCAAGTCTCGAACACGGGGCTTCAACTTTGGAAACATTGCCCTGCCCTCCGCAAGGGCAGGGCAGCATTTTGTGGTGCACGGCCAGCGCACCAAATTGGCGCACCAAGGGAGCTTCGGCAGCAACATAGCGCACGCACAGGCAGAATCTGGCGCACCAAAAATTTCTGCCCTGCCCTCCACAAGGGCAGGGCAGCATCCTGCAGCACCAACTCGCACAACACGCTCGCACCAAGGCCGCACGCATCAATTCCTGCCCTGCCCTCCACAAGGGCAGGGCAGCCTCCTGGAAGCAACTTTTCTTGGGCTGAAATTGGATTAAAAATCCAATAAAATTCATTTCTTCACCAAATCAAAAAGCCCATCCAAATTCCAAAATCCAAGAATAGAAAGTGTATAAATAGGAGTTAGTTTGATGTAATTAGGACTTTTTCTTGGGAGCTTTGAATCTTCACTTTTATTTTGGAACTTTTGAATTTTCTCTGAGAGACTTCACTGAGATTTCTGAGAATTGGGGAGGAGAATTGATCTCTCTTCTTCCTTGTTCTTGCTTGAGCATTTTTACTTTTCTTGTTTGAGTCTTGGGTGTTAAGAATTGAGGAAATTCTGTCTCAATCTCCACTCAAGAGCTCTTTAATTTCTCTTCTGCATAATTGAGTTCAATTACATTCCCTTTACTGCTTCTTCTTTAATTTCTTGCTAATTGCTTTGTGAACTTGGATCTAGGAAGGCAATTGAGATCTAGACTTTGTTTTCTAGTCTCTGGAGTCCTGAGATCCTATTTTCCTTTTAGGTTCTTCTGTGAACCTCTGCTGCAATTCAATTCCATTCTCTGTTTGAATTTTAAGTATTTCTAATTCATCTTCTGCTTTATTATTTGCTGCAATTTAATTTCCATTGCTTGAATTTTGAAATCCCAATCCTCAAATCCCTTTTCATTATTGCAATTTATATTTCTTGCTCTTTAAGTTACTGCAATTTACATTTCTTGCACTTTAAGTTTCAGTCATTTAATTTCTTGTTCTTTAAGATTCAGCTCTTTTACTTTCAGTTTTCTTTAATTTCTGCAATTCATCCCTCTCCCTTTACATTTCCTGTTGTTTACTTACTGTTGGATACAAAAACACTCAACCAATACTTGATTCGCTTGACTAAATCAACCACTAAACTAAAATTGCTCAATCCTTCAATCCCTGTGGGATCGACCTCACTCATGTGAGTTATTATTACTTGATGCGACCCGGTACACTTGCCGGTGAGTTTTGTGTCGGATCGTTTTCCGCACATCAAGTTTTTGGCGCCGTTGCCGGGGATTGAAATAGATTGACAATGATTACGTGAAGTGGAGATTTAGATCAAGCATTTTTTTCTTTATTTTTTTTTTACTAACACACTAACTGTTTGAGAAATTGCCTCTATCAACTCACTAATTGTTTGAGAGTTTATCTCAACTAACTGCACTCAATTCTCAAGAGTGCTGCTGTTTGTTCCTCCTGATTGTTTGCGTACCACAGGAAATCAAGTTTCTACAGACAAGGAGTATCATGACATGAAGCCACCACTCATTACACTCATCAAGAACAATTGTTCTTATGACGGAAATCCATTGGAAGATCCTCAACAGCACATATCCACTTTTCTGAGGACTTGTAATACCGTTAAAACTGATGGTCCCGATCATGACACTTATAAGATCCTATTATTCCCTTTCTCATTAAAGGGTGAAGCTGCACAATGGTTTGAAACTTTTCCCCAAGGAAGTATTACTAGTTGGGATGATTTGGTCACTAAATTTCTGGCCAAATTCTCCTCATCCAAACAGGTCATCCAGCTGAAAGATGAGGAACATCTATTCACACAAGGAAAAGAAGAACCACTCTTCAAGGCCTGGGAAAGGTACAAGAAAGCAACTGATAAAGTGGGTTTCCGAGCCTTTTATGAAGGCCTAACCCCAGAAACAAGAAACGCAGTGGATTACTTCTCAGATGGCCTACTTAAAACAACAACAACTGCCCAAGGAATTGCAAACTTCAATGACAAAGGGTCATCAACCAACACTCATGCGAGAAACCACAGAATGCAATTCCAGAAAAAGAAGTGATGAAACTTGAAGGAATGAAGACATCCATGAACCTGAACAAACAAATGCACCATCAAACACAGTAAAACATGGAGCTGAGGGAGAGAAAAGTTGATTGCCTGCAATCTGCTGCAGTGAATGCCCAATTTCCACCATGGAGGCCCCATTCTTATCTAAGAATGGGGGATTCCCGACATCAAGAATAAGGAAGTTTCAACCAGGGCAAATCCATGACCACAAACAACCAACATCATTCATCCACCAATGCCAATCAAAGCCAATACTCACAAAACACACACTTCCAGACTCATTCCAACTGGAGAAGGAACGAGTACCAAAATCACGAACTAAGGAACTTCAATTACAACAACCCTAGCTTCACAAACCAGCAAAAACACCATTATGGTAACAACAACCACTACATGCCGCCACCACACCCACCCTTCCAACCTTTAACATCTCATAACCAACCAATCCCACAAGACTCTCAGAGGATCACGAACTTGGAGATCTTAATAGAGAGAATGATGAAACACCAAGAGGAGACAACAAGGAACCAAGAGATGTTAATCAGAGGGATTGAGGAGCAGATAGCTCAACTGGCAAAGTACTTTGCAGAAATGGATGAGAAGAAGCCAAACACTTTCTTCAGAACCACTGAAGACAAACCAACCAACAACGAAGATGCCACAAAGAAGGAAGGATGGAAAAGGATCATAGAGGAAAATGAGAAAACCATGGACAAAGAAAGTACCAGCCAAGAAAAACACAACAAGGAATTCTTTTAAGGAGAGACAGAGGATAGAATTAAAGAAAAGCGGAAAATCCCCACTGGAAAATTTTCACTAGGGGACAGAGTAATGATCAACATTCAAACCATGAAGATATCCCCACAGTTGTCTGATCACTACATTGTGACTAAGATCCTTCCACAGGAATTCATAGAGGTTGTCAAAGAAGAAATCGAAAGGAAGTTTACAGTGAAAAAAAACAAGCTAAGGCACTGTGATCTTCAATTTCCATGATCAGCAGAACAGAAGATGTCAAGCTAGTGACAATAAAGAAGCGCTTGTTGGGAGGAAACCCAACTTGAGGTAGTTTTCTTTTCATAGCTTTTTCAATAAAAATGTTGATTAATTGGTATGCATTGCAAGGAGCTAAGTTTGGTGTTGCACACCAAAACAATTTAAGGGAGAATGAAGGATTCTAAGTTTGGTGTTCCGCCAAAAATATCATTTAAAAACACATTCTCACCTTTTGCAAAGTGCTAGCTCTAAGCAATCAAACAAATTATTCAACTACTTAACTGCTTTCTAGTTTTTAATTCCATAACCTTTAGCAAGGACACAAGGTTTCACCTATGGTTAAGTTGATGCATGAAAAATAGTGGCAAGGAACTAAGTTTGGTGTTCACACACCAAAGTAAGTTCAAAAAGCCATAATCATTTCTAGACTAACCAATTGCACAAAGGCTTGAGAAGCAAGCAACCTTTGAGAACTATGCAGGACATTAGTCAACCATTGAAGATATTGTGCATCTTAACTCAAAGAGAACACAACAGAAGGAAGAATCAAAGGGCTACAACTTCAAAGGTTGTATCTAAACTTAATCCTTGCTGCTGTGTATTGTTTTGAACATGGGAACCATTATATATCCTGCTAAAGTGTTTATCTAGTTGCAAGTGAAGTTGTTTGATTAAGTATGCTAAATCTGCATATTGCTTGTCATTCATCACTTAGCTTGAATTTTGTTTTGTTTCTCATATGCTTGAACAAAAGAGATTTTGTTTGAATTGAAAAGTAAATATCCAATGTTGCATAAGTAGAATGGAAGTTAATGGTGGTATATGTGTTTGATTAAATGCATAACTCATGAAATAATTGCTGCATAATATCATTTTCATTGAAGTGTGAGCTAGCTTGCTGTTATAAAGGTTCTTATCAATAAAGAAAAAAGCCCTTGAGAACAAAAATAAAACAGAAAGAAAAGGAAGAAGAAAAAGCCAATGTGGCAAGAAAAACAAAGAATAAAGGCTGGACACCAAGAGCTTGGACCCTAGGACACATGCCTGTGGTGTTCTTGTACTAGGATATGCTTGGATAAGTAAATTCTGAGGGGTATTTCAAAACCCGGTCACTTAGATCAACTGATTTGGGATGACCAATTGAAAGTCCACAATAAAGAGCAACCTAGATACAGAACATTTAGTTATCCAAAGAGATGCTGGGCATCAATGATCCTAGGAAGAAGTAGTGAGCCATGTGTCTGTGGTGGAAGATGTTGATTTAAAAATAAAGCCAAAGGCTACTACTACAACATTAGACACCAAGCCTTCAAGAATATAAGCTTGATAGCAACATAAGAAAAGAAAGTTAGCAAGGGAGCAAAGAAAGAATAAACCTTATAACAGCAAGTTTAGCAAGCCTTTGAGGAAGAATGTATATTATGTAACAGCAACAATAATTGAGTTATCATTGTCTGCATAAAAACCCCATGAATCAAATTCTGCTATATGCCTAATAAGGATATGTTTTCTTTTCTTGTTCATTTCATTTTCTCTTAGTTTTGATGCTTGCTTGGGGACAAGCAAGATTTAAGTTTGGTGTTGTGATGACAGGTCATCATATACCCATTTTTCAAGCTAATTTCACTTGTTTTATTAGTCTTTATGCACTTTCTTGCATCCTATGTAAGTGATTTGGAGTGAAAATGCATAACTTCTTTAAATCAAACAACCACCATGAAATTAATGCTAACTCATGAGGTTTAAGCTGAATTTAATTGATTTTTAATTGATTTATAAGCCTTGTGAATTTAGTGATACTTTGAGTAGTTGTTTTGGTTTATTGTAGGTGAAGAAAAGAAGAAAAGAGGAAGCGTGGCTTAAGAAAGCGTGGCCCAAGAGAGAAAAAGTGTGGCGCATAAAAGGAGGAAGCAAGCATTGCCCTCCACAAGGGCACACTGCCCTCAAGGAGGACAACATAAGGAAGCAAACTTTGAGAGGCAACACTACCCTGCCCTCCTCAAGGGCGGAGCACAAATTGGTGCCATGGATCAAGGAGAGCAAAAATTCTGCCCTGCCCTCCTCAAGGGCAATATCGGGCTCATCAAGGGAATAAATTCAAGGAAAAAGCTCACCAATGCTTGCCACAAGGATCGAACACGACACCATGAGGAAGCAAGGAACTAGGCCTCACTTTGGTGCCAAGAAAACCAAGGAAAAATAGTAGCGTGTGCATCGACCAAGTCTCGAACACGGGGCTTCAACTTTGGAAACATTACCCTGCCCTCCGCAAGGGCAGGGCAGCATTTTGTGGTGCACGGCCAGCGCACCAAATTGGCGCACCAAGGGAGCTTCGGCAGCAACATAGCGCACGCACAGGCAGAATCTGGCGCACCAAAAATTTCTGCCCTGCCCTTGTGGAGGGCAGGGCAGCATCCTGCAGCACCAACTCGCACAACACGCTCGCACCAAGGCCGCACGCATCAATTCCTGCCCTGCCCTCCACAAGGGCAGGGCAGCCTCCTGGAAGCAACTTTTCTTGGGCTGAAATTGGATTAAAAATCCAATAAAATTCATTTCTTCACCAAATCAAAAGCCCATCCAAATTCCAAAATCCAAGAATAGAAAGTGTATAAATAGGAGTTAGTTTGATGTAATTAGGACTTTTTCTTGGGAGCTTTGAATCTTCACTTTTATTTTGGAACTTTTGAATTTTCTCTGAGAGACTTCACTGAGATTTCTGAGAATTGGGGAGGAGAATTGATCTCTCTTCTTCCTTGTTCTTGCTTGAGCATTTTTACTTTTCTTGTTTGAGTCTTGGCTGTTAAGAATTGAGAAAATTCTGTCTCAATCTCCACTCAAGAGCTCTTTAATTTCTCTTCTGCATAATTGAGTTCAATTACATTCCCTTTACTGCTTCTTCTTTAATTTCTTGCTAATTGCTTTGTGAACTTGGATCTAGGAAGGCAATTGAGATTTAGACTTTGTTTTTTAGTCTCTGGAGTCCTGAGATCCTATTTTCCTTTTAGGTTCTTCTGTGAACCTCTGCTGCAATTCAATTCCATTCTCTGTTTGAATTTTAAGTATTTCTAATTCATCTTCTGCTTTATTATTTGCTGCAATTTAATTTCCATTGCTTGAATTTTGAAATCCCAATCCTCAAATCCCTTTTCATTATTGCAATTTATATTTCTTGCTCTTTAAGTTACTACAATTTACATTTCTTGCACTTTAAGTTTCAGTCATTTAATTTCTTGTTCTTTAAGATTCAGCTCTTTTACTTTCAGTTTTCTTTAATTTCTGCAATTCATCCCTCTCCATTTACATTTCCTGTTGTTTACTTACTGTTGGATACAAAAACACTCAACCAATACTTGATTCGCTTGACTAAATCAACCATTAAACTAAAATTGCTCAATCCTTCAATCCCTGTGGGATCGACCTCACTCATGTGAGTTATTATTACTTGATGCGACCCGGTACACTTGCCGGTGAGTTTTGTGTCGGATCATTTTCCGCACATCAATGCTGATGGCTCTGCTGATGATGATGTAGGCTCAGTAGTCTTCCTCTTCTTCTGTGGTGGTCCGTCGTAGTTACCGTATGAAAAGAATGGCTGCTTGCTTATCAGGACAGACATCCAGTCGGTCTAACATTTCTCCACCCAAGACAGAGTGGCTAACCTGGTGATCAACGATGGGAAGGGAATGTTATACTTCAGTTGCTGTGTCACCTTCTACATTGAATCTCTGATGAGGGGAAGAACAGAAATCCTCTTCCTCTCCAGAATGGCCCAGAGGAGGACTACCACTTGGACCCAGATGTGTGTGGCATGTGTGCTTGGAAGAATATAGTCGGCGATGATCTGCTGCCAAATCCTCGCCTCTGGGTTAAAGTCAGTGCACGCAATGCTCTGAGGGACCGAATTTTCTCCCCTACTGTACTCTCATTTGGCCTCAAGTGTGCCAATCTTTCTTAGAACGACGTCTAGAGATAGCTTGCTCGATAACAGATCTTTCACTATCTGAGGATAAGCATTACGAGCCTTAGGAATATGCGGAATGCCTAAGAGTGCCTCTAAAGCAGTATCAGAGGTGTCCAGAGTGACACTTCTGAGAAAGACAGTGGGGGCATCTCTCTACAGGAGATTCGCGTAAAATTCTTTGACCTAGTGTTCATTAACTTCCACCAGATCGAATTTTACGAACTCCTAATGATAAAAATTCAGTCTATCCAAAATTTGGGCCGCATATTTCTCAGGTAGGTTCAGCTTTTGCTCATAGTGAAAGGCCTTGTTTTCTATTTTTTGTATTGTTCTTGGGCTTCAACATTTATAAAAACTTCAGGTTGAGTGCTGGGGGTGTAGGAGGAGCACGAGTCAAAGGATTGGCTTTCTCCTTTCCCTTTTGACGCATCCTGAAAAAGAAAAAAAGAACAAAGTACAACTTAGGAGAGGTGTACAGAATTCACAGAAATCTAGAGGAAATAATCAAATAATTCATGTAAGAGCAAATTAGGTAAATAAATACTGAATCAAGGGATAACATGTATAAAACAGTTAAAGGTTCAAAAGAAATGTATTTCCCAAGATAAAGCAACCTAAGCAACAAAGAAATGAGTGAACAACAATACAGGCATGTGTATGTCTTAGGTGCATCATACAAGTAAATTGAGGTTTGAAGAAATTGATGATTGCAGCTGTGCTTGGAAAATGAAAAGGGTTTGCAAAAATCAGCACAAAAGGCAAAAATCAAGGTAACAGTGAAAGCATGGCATATTCATGTTGGTAAATAGAAAATGACCACATGTACATGGCTACTTGTCCAAAGCAATGGTTGTTTGAAAAGCTGGACGCATTGTTCAAAAACATAGAAGAACAATTGGCCATGTATATTGGCATTAAGGTGAATGATACATGAAAAAGCACTTGACCAATTCACAAACAAACATCATAAGTACCGCTGTGAAGGGTACTAAACAGATTTCAAAAGTTTGAAGCTTAATGTCGGTTTGGATTAAAACAAAAGGACATAGCAGTCAGCACATAATGCACCATTCAGCATACTATGCACTCAAAAATACCAAAGAGGATGATCAAGACTATCAATTTCAATCCAATTTAGTTTTAGGAACAAAATCAGCTAGGGAATGCATAGTTGGCATTCTAGTTAGTAAAGGAAGGTATGCACCACAAAATTAACATCAAACGAGATAATCAGAATACAGAATGAAGATCAGTTTGATATTGCAGCATAAACATAGAATGCATATTCACAAAATTCCAGGTAGCATCCATATTTAACATAAAATTGCACAAGTTTGAAGTAAACATACCAATCGGAAGAAATTGCCAATTTTATGTTGATCAGACACAAAAAATGGTCTAAAAAATCCAATCAGGCATTTATATGAGCATATTATGTGCAGGAATAAGAAGCAGCAATCACAGTTCACTAGACATGGTAGCAGTCACAGTCAGATAACACAGCACTCAGTCTCAGCAACATTATTCACCAAAATCAGCCATCATCACATGTCCAATATAGCAATCACAAGTCATCTAATCCTAAAACCACATAGATTCTAAAGCAAAAATTAAAGGTAGAAATAAACAAAAGCAACATAATGAAATAGAAGAGAAGGGAATGAAATAGGGAAGAAATGAAACCTGCAATGTAGAAGAGAAGAAAGGAAGCAGATGGAGGGGAGGTGACTGACGGTCGCAGCGGCACAGAAGCTCGCCGCCGCTGGTGGTGTCCGGCAGAGCAGTGAGGCGCAGCCTAAGGGCTGGCACTGGTTCTGATGGCAAAGACATGGACAAAAGAAAAGGGAATGGGGAAGAGGGAGAAGAAAGGAAAAGAAAGGGAGAGAGAGAGAGAGGAGGTGCGACGGTGGCGGCGTGGAGGTCGCCGGAGGTTGGTCACGGAGGAGGGAGGAAGAAAGGCTAAGAGGGGTTGGGTGATGTTGTGGGTTTAGAGAGAGAAGAAAAGGGAAGGGTTGGGGTGAGTATGGAAAACAAAGCGCGGGTCCCTTTCCTTTTCGAATTAACGTTCGAAAAGTGACCTGTGCAGACACACAAGGTCGTGTGCGGATGCACATGATGATTGGATTTTTTACGGTTTAGAATTTCACAAATGAAATCTCGTCGAAGTATAGTTTCTAAACCAACACTAATTCTTTCATACAAAAATTTGTTTGTCACAAGTAACAAACCTCTAAATTTATAAACTGAAGTATTGAACCTCGGGTCGTTCTCCCTAGCAATTACAATAAAGTGCCTTGTTATTGGTTGTGAATTATATTTAGGGTTTTTAAGATTTTAGACAAGAATTATAAATGGCAAAGAAAATAAACTAACAACTAACAAATTGTGACCACAAATTGTTCATTGCTACCACTTAGTTAACCTCTAACCATGGAGGAAAGTCAAGTGGATGAATCAATTTGATTCCTCAAGTCCTAATCAACTCCTAAAGGAAAGACTAGCTTTAGAGGCATTCAAATCAATTAGCAACTTCTAATTATCAATCAACAAAGGAATTAGATAACTCAAGAGTCACCAATTACTTTACCTAGGCCAAGAGGAACAAAATCTATACTAAAATCCAACCAAGCATTTCATCAAACACTTGGGAGGTACAAAAGAAAAGCAAAGCAAATTGACAACAAGAATAGAATCTAACAACAATTATTGCAAGTAATTAATAACAACAATCAAAAGAAACACAATTATTATGAATTACCTTGAATAAAATGGAAAGAAGAGAGAAGGAACAAGAGTAGATCTACAACAAAATATAGAAACAACATAAAGGAAATTACAACAAAAGAATATAAGAAGAATAAATGGAACAACAAGAAATTGAAAGGAAGAAGTAGAAGAAGATATGAATTAAACCCTAGATCTAAGAACTAAGCCTAATCTTAATCCTAATCCTAGAGAGAAGTGAGAGCTTCTCCCTCTAAAACTAACTCTAAACTAATCCTAATGAGTGTGTATGATTGGAGTGAATGAAAGATAATGATTCCCCTTCAATCCTTGGTTCTTATATGCATTTTGGCACCAAAGTTGGTTGGAAACTGGGTCCCACAGCTCTCAGAAATCGATGAGCACATTTTTTATTAAAAAATCACGTGCGGCCACTGGCGCGTACTGATGAGCGGATAATTTATACGCTTTTTGGCATTGTTTTTAGGTAGTTTTTAGTAAGTTCAAGCTACTTTTAGGGATGTTTTCATTAGTTTTTATGTTAAATTCACATTTCTGAACTTTACTATGAGTTTGTGTATTTTTCTGTAATTTCAGGAAATTTCTGGCTGAAATTGAGGGACTTGAGCAAAACTCTGAAAAAGGCTGACAAAAGGACTGCTGATGCTGTTGGAATCTGACCTCCCTACACTCGAAATAGATTTTCTGGAGCTACAAAACTCCAAATGGTGCGCTCTCAACGGCGTTGGAAAGTAGACATCCAGAGCTTTCCAGCAATATATAATAGTCCATACTTTATTCGGAAATTGATGACGTAACTTGGCGTTGAACGCCAAGTACATGCTGCTGTCTGGAGTTAAACGCCAGAAACACGTCATGATCCGGAGTTGAACGCCCAAAACACGTTATAACTTGGAGTTCAACTCCAAGAAAAGCCTCAGCTCGTGGATAGATCAAGCTCAGCCCAAGCATACACCAAGTGGGCCCCGGAAGTGGATTTATGCATCAATTACTTACTCATGTAAACCCTAGTAGCTAGTTTAGTATAAATAAGACTTTTTACTAATGTATTAGTCATCTTTTGATCACTTTAGATCTAAGGAACATCTCGGGGCGCATAGTTCTCAGATCATGGGGGCTGGCCATTCGGCCATGCCTGAACCTTTCACTTATGTATTTTCAACGGTGGAGTTTCTGCACACCATAGATTAAGGGTGTGGAGCTCTGCTGTACCTCAAGTTTCAATACAATTACTATTACTTTCTATTCAATTCTCTTTTATTCTTATTCCAAGATATACGTTGCACAACACTTTGATGAATGTGATGATCCGTGACACTCATCATCATTCTCACCTACGAACGCGCGTGACTGACAACCATTTCCGTTCTACTATAGGCCGGGCGCATATCTCTTAGATTCCCCAACAGAATCTTCATGGTATAAGCTAGATAGATGGCGGCATTCATGGGAATCCGGAAAGTCTAACCTTGTCTGTGGTATTCCGAGTAGGATCCCGGGAATCCGGAAAGTCTAACCTTGTCTGTGGTATTCCGAGTAGGATTCCGGTATTGAATGACTTTGACGAGCTTCAAACTCCTGAAGGCTGGGCATGATGACAAACGCAAAAGAATCAAGGGATTCTACTCCAACCTGATTGAGAACCGACAGATGATTAGCCGTGCTGTGACAGAGCATTTGGACCATTTTCACTGAGAGGATGGGATGTAGCTATCAACAAGGGTGATGCCTCCAGACGATTAGCCGTGCAGTGACAGCGCATAGGACCATTTTCCCGAGAGGATTAAAAGTAGCCATTGATGATGGTGATGCCCTACATACAGCTTGCCATGGAAAGGAGTAAGAAGGATTGGATGAAAGCAATAAGAAAGTAGAGATTCGAAAGGATTCTAGCATCTCCACATGCCTATCTAAAATTCCCACTATTGATTTACATAAGTATTTCTATCCCTTTTTATTTTCTATTTATTTTTAATATTCAAAAATCCATAAACCATTTAATCTGCCTAACTGAGATTTACAAGGTGACCATAGCTTGCTTCATACCAACAATCTCTGTGGGATCGACCCTTACTCACGTAAGGTATTACTTGGATGACCCAGTACACTTGCTGGTTAAGTTGAACGGAGTTGTGGAAAGAAAGTGTTGAGTTAGTTTTTATGCACATGCCAAAGAGCCATTATTGTTGATCACAATTTCGTCCACCAAGTTTTTGGCGCCGTTGCCGGGGATTGTTCGAGTGTGGACAACTGACGGTTCATCTTGTTGCTCAGATTAGATAATTTTCTTTTCAAAAATCTTTTTCAAAATTTTTCTTTTCTTTTTCGTTTTTTTTCCAAAAATATTTTCGAAAAAATTAATAAAATTCCAAAAAAAAATCATAAAATCATAAAAATCAAAAATATTTTATGTTTCTTGTTTGAGTCTTGAGTCAATTTTTAAGTTTGGTGTCAATTGCATGCTTATAAAAATTTTTCTTGCATTTTTCGAAAATTCCATGCATTCGTAGTGTTCTTCATGATCTTCAAGTTGTTCTTGATAAGTCTTCTTGTTTGATCTTGATGTTTTCTTGTTTTGTGTTGTTTGTTGTTTTTCATGTGCATTTTTCGTTTGTTAGAGTCCATGCATTAAAAATTTCTAAGTTTGGTGTCTTGTATGTTTTCTTTGCATCAAAAATTTTTCAAAGATATGTTCTTGATGTTCATCATGATCTTCAAAGTGTTCTTGGTGTTCATCTTGACATTCATAGTGTTCTTGCATGCATCTTGTGTTTTGATCCAAAATTTTCATGTTTTGGGTCATATTTGTGTTTTTCTCTCTCATCATTAAAAATTCAAAAATCAAAAAAATATCTTTTCCTTATTTCCCTCCAAATTTTCGAAATTTTGGGTTGACTTGGTCAAAAATTTTCAAAATTAGTTGTTTCTTACAAGTCAAGTCAAAATTTCAATTTTAAAAATCTTATCTTTTCAAAATCTTTTTCAAAAATCATATCTTTTCCATTTTTTTCTTATTTTCGAAAATTTTAAAAAAATTATTTTTCAAAATCTTTTTCTTATCTTTTATACCATATTTTCAAAAATTAGCTAACAATTAATGTGATTGATTCAAAAATTTGAAGTTTGTTACTTGCTTGTTAAGAAAGGTTCAATCTTTAAGTTCTAGAATCTTATCTTTTAGTTTCTTGTTAGTAATTAATTTTAATTTTAAAAATTAAATCTTTTTCAAAATATCTTTTTCTTAAAATTTTTATCTTATCTTTTTATCTTATCCTTCTCAAAATTTTATCTTTTTCAAAATTTGATTTCAAAATATCTTATCTAACTTCTTATCTTCTTATCTTTCTCAAATTTGATTTTAATATCTTTTTCAACTAACTATTTGACTTTTTGTTTGTTTCTTATCTTCTTCAAAACCACCTAACTACTTTTCCCTCTCTAATTTTCGAAAATATCTCACCTTTTTTTAAAAATTCTTTTTGTTCTAAATTTTAATTTTAATCTTATCTTATCTTTAATTTTCGAAAATTACTAACCCCTTTTTCAAAATTATTTTCAAAATTTCCCATCTCTTTTCTTATTCTATTTAATTATTTATTTACTAACACTTCTCTTCACCTCCCCTATCCTTACTCTTTATACAGACTATTCATTTTTTCTTCATTCTTCTCCCCTCTCTTTTTCTACTAACATAAAGGAATCTCTATACTGTGACATAGAGGTTTCCTCTTCTTTTCTTGTTTTCTTCTCTTTCATATGAGCAAGAACAGGGAAAAAGGCACTCTTGTTGAAATTGATCCTGAACCTGAAAGGACTCTGAAAAGGAAACTAAGAGAAACTAAATTACAACAATCCAGAAACAACCTTTCAGAAATTTTCGAACAAGAAAAGGAGATGGCAGCCGAAAATAATAATAATGGAAGGAGAATGCTTGGTGACTTCACAAAGCCAACGTCCAAATTTGATGGAAGAAGCATCTCCATTCCTGCCATTGGAGCCAATAACTTTGAGCTTAAGCCTCAAATAGTTGCTTTAATGCAACAAAACTGCAAGTTTTATGGACTTTCATCTGAAGATCCCTATCAGTTTTTAACTGAGTTCTTGCAGATCTGTGAGACTGTAAAGACGAATGGAGTTGATCCTGAAGTCTACAGACTCATGCTTTTCCCTTTTGCTGTAAGAGACAGAGCTAGAATATGGTTGGATTCACAACCTAAGGATAGCCTGGACTCCTGGGATAAGCTGGTCACTGCCTTCTTGGATAAATTCTTTCCTCCTCAAAAGCTGAGCAAGCTGAGAGTGGATGTTCAAACCTTCAAACAAAAAGATGGTGAATCCCTCTATGAAGCTTGGGAAAGATACAAGCAGCTGACCAAAAGATGTCCATCTGACATGTTTTCAGAATGGACCATATTAGATATATTCTATTATGGTCTATCTGAATTTTCGAAAATGTCATTGGACCATTCTGCAGGTGGATCTATTCACCTGAAGAAAACGCCTGAAGAGGCTCAAGAACTCATTGACATGGTTGCAAACAACCAATTCATGTACACTTCTGAGAGGAATTCTGTGAATAATGGGATACCTTAGAAGAAAGGAGTTCTTGAAATTGATGCTCTGAATGCCATATTGGCTCAGAACAAAGTGTTGACTCAACAGGTCAACATGATCTCTCAAAATCTAAATGGATAGCAACATGCATCCAACAGTACTAAAGAGGCAGCTTCTGAAGAAGCTTATGATCCTGAGAACCCTGCCATGGCAGAGGTTAATTACATGGGTGAACCTTATGGAAACACCTATAACTCATCATGGAGAAATCATCCAAATTTCTCCTGAAAGGATCAACAAAAGCCTCAACAAGGCTTTAACAATGGTGGATGCAATAGGCTGAGCAATAGCAAGCCTTTCCCATTATCTTCTCAGCAACAGACAGAGAATTCTGAACAAAACACTTCTAATTTAGCCAATCTAGTCTCTGATCTGTCAAAGGCCACCTTCAGTTTCATGAGTGATACAAGATTCTCCATTAGAAATCTGGAGGCACAAGTGGGCCAGCTGAGTAAGAAAGTCATTGAAACTCCTCCCAGTATTCTCCCAAGCAATACAGAAGAGAATCCAAAAGGAGAGTGCAAGGCAATTGATATAATCAATGTGGCCGAATGCACAAGGGAGGAGGAAGACGAAAATCCTAGTGAGGAAGACCTCCTGGGACGTCCCTCAAGCAAGAAGGAGTTTCCTATTAAGGATCCACAGGAATCTGAGGCTCATATAGAGACCATAGAGATTCCATTAAATCTCCTTCTGCCATTCATGAGCTCTGAAGACTATTCCTCCTCTGAAGAGGATGAAGATGTGACTGGAGAGCAAGTTGCTCAATATTTAGGAGCTATCATGAAGCTGAATGCCAAGTTGTTTGGTAATGAGACTTGGGAAAGTGAACCTCCCTTGCTCATTAATGAACTAGATACCTGGATTCAGCAAACTTTACCTCAAAAGAAACAAGATCCTGGCAAGTTTTTGATACCTTGTACCATAGGCACCATGACCTTTGCAAAAGCTCTGTGTGATCTGGGGTCAGGGATAAATCTTATGCCACTCTCTGTAATGGAAAAGCTGGGGATCATTGAGGTACAACCTGCCTTGTTCTCATTACAATTGGCAGACAAGTCATTAAGACAAGCTTATGGATTAGTAGAGAACATGTTGGTAAATGTTGAAGGCCTTTACATCTCTGCTGATTTCATAATCTTAGACACTACAAAGGAAGAGGATGAGTGCATCATCCTTGGAAGACCTTTCCTAGCCACAGCAGGAGCTGTGATAGATGTCAACAGAGGTGAATTAGTCCTTCAATTGAATGGGGACTACCTTGTGTTTAAGGCACATGGCCATCCCTCTGTGACAAAAGAGAGTAAGCATGAAGAGCTTCTCTCAGTTCAGAGTCAAGAAGAGCCCCCACAGTCAAACTCTAAGTTTGGTGTTGGGAGGCCACAACCAAACTTTAAGTTTGGTGTTAAGACCCCATATCCAAACTCTAAGTTTGGTGTTGGGACTATACAACATTGACCTGATCACCTTGTGGCTCCATGAGAGCCACTGTCAAGCTATTGACATTAAAGAAGCGCTTGTTGGGAGGCAACCCAATTTTATTTATCTAATTTTTATTTTATTTTATTGTTATTTTGTGTTTTATTAGGTACATGATCATGAGGAGTCACGAAAAAAAATTAAAAATTAAAAACAGAATCAAAAACAGTAGAAGAAAAATCACACCCTGGAGGAAGCACAGGCTAGCGTTCAACGCCAGTAAGGAGCATCTGGCTGGCGTTCAACGCCAGAACAGAGCATGAAACTGGCGCTAAACGCCAGAAACAAGCAACATCCTGGCGTTTGGACGCCAGGAATGTGCCTAGAGGAAAAGCTGGCGCTGAACGCCAGTAACAAGCATGAAACTGGCGTTCAACGCCAGAAACATGTTACATCTGGGCGTTGAACACCCAGAATCTGCACCACTCGGCGTTTAAACGCCAGAATGGTGTGCAAAGGCATTTTACATGCCTATTTGGTGCAGGGATGGAATTCCTTGACACCTCAGGATCTGTGGACCCCACAAGATCACCTCAGGATCTGTGAACCTCACAGGATCCCCACCTACCTCGCCCTCTCTCTCTCCATTCATGGTCATCCCTTCTGTTTTTCATTCACCACCTACATCAAATTCTCTTTCCCACCATATAGCCGAATACACACATCCCTCAATTTCCTCCATATCTTCTTCTTATTCTTCATCTTTTCGTTCTTCTCTTGCTCGAGGGCGAGCAATTTTCTAAGTTTGGTGTGGTAAAAGCATAGCTTTTTGCTTTTCCATAACCATTAATGGCACCTAAGGCCAGAGACATCCAAAAAAAAAAAAGAGAAGAAGAGAAAAAAAGGGAAGACAAAAGCTTCCACCTCTGAGTCATGGGAGATGGAAAGACTCATGTAAAGGGTTTATAGCTCAGTGGTAGAATATTTGACTACAAATCAAGAGATCCCTGAGATACCTCAGGGGATAAATTGTCCTCCACACAATTATTGGGAGCAACTAAGGATAGGAACACCAAAATTACTAGGAATCATGCAACAGAAGCAAGGAAGAGACATAAAGGAGCTCAAAAAGCACCATTGGACCTTCAAGAAGGCGCCACCCTCACTCAGGTGGATTCCTTCCTTGTTCTTATTTCTTTCTGCTTTTCGGTTTTTATGCTGTGTTTATGTATGTTTTGTGTCTCTACTTCATGATCATTAGTAGTTAGTAACTATGTCTTAAAGTTATGAATAATTCCATGAATCCTTCACCTCTCTTAAATGAAAAAATGTTTTAATTCAAAAGAACAAGAAGTACATGAATTTTGAATTTATCCTTGAATTTAATTTAATTATATTGATGTGGTGACAATACTTTTTGTTTTTTGAATGAATGATTGAACAGTGCATATGTCTTTTGATCTTGTTGTTTATGAATGTTAAAACTGTTGGCTCTTGAAAGAATGATGAACAAAGAGAAATGTTATTGATGATCTGAAAAATCATGAAATTGATTCTTGAAGCAAGAAAAAGCAGTGAAAAAGAAGAAGCTTGCGGAAAAAAATGGTGAAAAAAAAGAGAGAAAGAAAAAGCAAGCAGAAAAAGCCAATAGCCCTTAAAACCAAAAGGCAAGGGTAAAAAGGATCCAAGGCTTTGAGCATCAATGGATAGGAGGGCCCAAGGAAATAAAATCCAGGCCTAAGCGGCTAAATCAAGCTGTCCCTAACCATGTGCTTGTGTCATGAAGGTCCAAGTGAAAAGCTTGAGACTGAGTGGTTAAAGTCGTGATCCAAAGCAAAAGAGTGTGCTTAAGAGCTCTGGACACCTCTAACTGGGGACTCTAGCAAAGCTAAGTCACAATCTGAAAAGGTTCACCCAGTTATGTGTCTGTGGCATTTATGTATCCGGTGGTAATACTGGAAAACAAAATGCTTAGGGCCATGGCCAAGACTCATAAGTAGCTGTGTTCAAAAATCAACATGCTTAACTAGGAAAGTCAATAACACTATCCAAAATTCTAAGTTCCTAGAGAAGCCAATCATTCTGAACTTCAAAGGAAAAAGTGAAATGCCAAAACTGTTCAGAAACAAAAAGCTACAAGTCCCGCTCATCTAATTATAATTAATATTCATTGATATTCTGGAATTTATAGTATATTCTCTTCTTTTTATCCTAATTGATTTTCAGTTGCTTGGGGACAAGCAACAATTTAAGTTTGGTGTTGTGATGAGCGGATAATTTATACGCTTTTTGGCATTGTTTTTAGGTAGTTTTTAGTAAGTTTAAGCTACTTTTAGGGATGTTTTCATTAGTTTTTATGTTAAATTCACATTTCTGGACTTTACTATGAGTTTGTGTGTTTTTCTGTAATTTCAGGTAATTTCTGGCTGAAATTGAGGGACTTGAGCAAAACTCTGAAAAAGGCTGACAAAAGGACTGCTGATGCTGTTGGAATCTGACCTCCCTGCACTCGAAATGGATTTTCTGGAGCAACATAACTCCAAATTGCGCGCTCCCAATGGCGTTGGAAAGTAGACATCCAGAGCTTTCCGGCAATATATAATAGTTCATACTTTATTCGGAAATTGATGACGTAACTTGGCGTTGAACGCCAAGTACATGCTGTTGTCTGGAGTTAAACGCCAGAAACACGTCATGATCCGGAGTTGAACGCCCAAAACACGTTATAACTTGGAGTTCAACTCCAAGAAAAGCCTCAGCTCGTGGATAGATCAAGCTCAGCCCAAGCATACACCTAGTGGGCCCCGGAAGTGGATTTATGCATCAATTACTTACTCATGTAAACCCTAGTAGCTAGTTTAGTATAAATAAGACTTTTTACTAATGTATTAGTCATCTTTTGATCACTTTAGATCTAAGGAACATCTGGGGGTGCATAGTTCTCAGATCATGGGGGCTGGCCATTCAGCCATGCCTGAACCTTTCACTTATGTATTTTCAACGGTGGAGTTTCTGCACACCATAGATTAAGGGTGTGGAGCTCTGCTGTACCTCAAGTTTCAATACAATTACTATTACTTTCTATTCAATTCTCTTTTATTCTTATTCCAAGATATACGTTGCACAACACTTTGATGAATGTGATGATCCGTGACACTCATCATCATTCTCACCTACGAACGCGCGTGACTGACAACCACTTCCGTTCTACTTTAGGCCGAGCGCATATCTCTTAGATTCCCCAACAGAATCTTCGTGGTATAAGCTAGATAGATGGCGGCATTCATGGGGATCCGGAAAGTCTAACCTTGTCTGTGGTATTCCGAGTAGGATCCCGGGAATCCGAAAAGTCTAACCTTGTCTGTGGTATTCCGAGTAGGATTCCGGTATTGAATGACTGTGACGAGCTTCAAACTCCTGAAGGCTGGGCGTGATGACAAACGCAAAAGAATCAAGGGATTCTACTCCAACCTGATTGAGAACCGACAGATGATTAGTCGTGCTGTGACAGAGCATTTGGACCATTTTCACTGAGAGGATGGGATGTAGCTATCAACAAGGGTGATGCCTCTAAACGATTAGTCGTGCAGTGACAGCGCATAGGACCATTTTCCCGAGAGGATTAAAAGTAGCCATTGATGATGGTGATGCCCTACATACAGCTTGCCATGGAAAGGAGTAAGAAGGATTGGATGAAAGCAATAAGAAAGTAGAGATTCGAAAGGATTCTAGCATCTCCACACGCCAATCTGAAATTCCCACTATTGATTTACATAAGTGTTTCTATCCCTTTTTATTTTCTATTTATTTTTAATATTCGAAAATCCATAAACCATTTAATCTGCCTAACTGAGATTTACAAGGTGACCATAGCTTGCTTCATACCAACAATCTCTGTGGGATCGACCCTTACGCATGAGGTCGTTTGTGCCCCAAGCACAATGCACGAGCAACGTTCCCATAACTCTCGGGTTATTGGCTGGGGGTGGAACTTCTACATCCACACGTGCGTGCCATGTGCACGTGCGCGTGGATGGTCGAAAATGCTTGGAGTGTGCGTACGCACACTATACGCGTATGCGTGGATGGTGCTCTATTTTTCAAAATTTTTCTCTATGTTTTACACCAATCCAAGCCTTCCAAACCTCCAAACAAATACCAAAACACCCTAAAACATTATTTAACATGATAAAATACTAATTAAACTCAACAAACTAATCAAGGTGGACTTTTGTTTATTGTCCTTAAGTTGGACTTATGGGGAGCTTCTCATCAAGGTGGCTTGTGCTTGTACTCATCTTGGAACTTCCACCAATGCTTGGACTTCCAATAAGCTCCATCATTCAAGATCAATATCTCCAAGCTTTGATGGAGTTCTTCACAAACCATGGGCTCCCAATGTTGATCCTCTTCTTGTAGTCCGGGATCCCACACTTTATTTTCACACCCGTCTTGAGGTTGATCATCATTGATCCATCCGGGTGGCAAGGAAGATGAATTCTCAAGGTGATACCAAACTCTCCTTTGAGACTCATTCAAGTGAGCACTAGCCCAACCTTTGCATCTAAGCTTTGATGTATCAACCAAAATGAGCCTTGATTTGCAACGCCATCCACTAAACATTTTTCTCTTACGCTTTATCCCGCAAATCATCCTAAGTTGACCATCTGTTTCAAGCAAACCATACTCAAGTGGGACAATAAAGCTAATAGAAATGAGTTTTACCCACTCAAGTGAAGGAATATATGACAACCTAGGCAAAGAAGCTTTCAAAGATCTTGACAAAGCGTACTCAACTCCCGTCCTTCTTTTTCTAAGGACTTCCACCTCTTCACAAGATTTTTCAAATTCAATCCTTTGTCCATCAATTTCATCTAAATCTTCTCCATCACTCAAATCATAAATGGGAGGTTGAGAGAAATCTACCTCCACATCGCTCTCTTCTTCATCGGGAGAAGGTTCTTCAATTTTAAAGGATTCACCACCACTAGGATTTGATGCTTGATCTTCATCTCCAAGGGAACTCAATTCTTGCTCTATTCCTTCCAAGTCTTCATATGGGATATGTCTTGGAGGTTGTGCATGTTCCTCCTCAACATCAACTTCAATCTTCTTGGAGGGGTTTTCTATAATTTTAGCTTCCCATGGAGGTTTCGCATCTCCTAAGTCTTCCACCACTTCTTCCTCTTCTTCAATGATCATAGGCTTCTCCAATTATTCCAACACAAAGTAGCTTTCCTCCTTTTCCACCGGAGTTTCCAATCTCTCCTTCATGCTATGCTCTTCTTTAGATTCTCCACATGTAGCAATGGGAGCTCCTTGAGTGTCCAAAAGTTGGGATGCTAGCCGGTTTACCACCTCATCCAAGGCGGTCATGAATTGTTGCACATCCATTGTCATCTCCTCTTGTCCTTGAAGGAGAACACCAAGGGTTTCATCCATTAGAGGTTGGGGTGGATGGAAGGGTTCATTGTTTTGGAGGAAGGGTTCATAATAAGAGGGTGGTTCATCATAATTAGGGTGTGGTGGTTCAACATTCTCCACTTTTTCCACTTGTTGCACAACATGCTCCAAGGTTGCTTGAAATTGATCCAATGCTTCCTTGAGACGATCCCTTGACTCTTGTTCTGCTTGGATATCATGATAGAGATCATATGGCTCTTTGACCGATGGACATGAATATTCTTCCATGTGAAGTTGTGGTAGAAGGTAGAATTAATCTTGTGGTTGAAAATTTTCATTTATTGATGGTGGTTCTTGGAAGTATTGAGGTTGGAATCGTGGCGGTTCTATGTGTGGCTCTAGTGCACGAAATTGTGATCTCTAATAATGGCATTCAACTTGGTATGCGCATCTACTAACTCAGCACTTTCTTCACAAATTCGCACAACTAACCAACAAGTGCACTGGGTCGCCCAAGTAATAAACCTTATGTGAGTAAGGGTCGATCCTACGGAGAATGTTGGTATGAAGCAAGCTATGGTCATCTTGTAAATCTCAGTTAGGCGGATTTAAATGATTATATTGGTTTTCAAAAATAATAATAAATAAAACATAAAGTAAAGATAAAGATACTTATGTAGATCATTGGTAGGAATTTCAGATAGGCGTATGAAGATGCTGTGCTCCTTCTAAATCTCTGCTTTCCTACTGCCTTCATCCAATCCTTCTTACTCCTTTCCATGGAAAGCTATATGTAGGGCATCACCGTTGTCAATGGCTACATCCCATCCTCTCAGTGAAAATGGTCCAAATGCTCTGTCACAGCACGGCTAATCATCTGTCGGTTCTCGATCATGTTGGAATAGAATCTATTGATTCTTTTGCGTTTGTCATCACGCCCAACAATCGTGAGTTTGAAGCTCGTCACAGTCATTCAATCCCTGAATCCTACTCGGAATACCACAGACAAGGTTTAGACTTTCTGAATTCTCATGAATGCCGCCATCAATTCTAGCTTCTACCACGAAGATTCTGATTAAGGAATCCAAGAGATATGCGCTCGGTCTAAGGTAGAATGGAAGTGGTTGTCAATCACGCGTTCATAGGTGAGAATGATGATGAGTGTCACGAATCATCACATTCATCATATTGAAGTGCAACGAATATCTTAGAACAAGAATAAGCTGAATTGAATAGAAAATAGTAGTAATTGCATTAAAACTCGAGGTACAACAGAGCTCCACACCCTTAATCTATGGTGTGTAGAAACTCCACCGTTGAAAATACATAAGTGATGGTCCAGGCATGGCCGAGAGGCCAGCCCCCATGAATGTGATCAAAGGATCATAAGGTAATCCGAAAATAATCCAAAGATGTCTAATACAATAGTAAAATGTCCTATTTATACTAGACTAGCTACTAGGATTTACAAAAGTAAGTAATTGATGCAAAAAATCCGCTTCCGGGGCCCACTTGGTGTGTGCTTGGGCTGAGCTTGAGCTTTACACGTGCAGAGGCTTCTCTTGGAGTTGAATGCCAAGTGGTAACGTGTTTTTGGCGTTCAACTCTGGTTCGTGACGTGTTTCTAGGGTTTGACTCCAGAATGCAACATGGAACTGGCGTTGAGCACCAGTTTGCATCTTCTAATCTCAAATAAAGTATGGACTATTATATATTGCTGGAAAGCTCTGGAGGTCTACTTTCCAACGTTGTTAAGAGTGCGCCATTTGGAGTTCTGTAGCTCTAGAAAATCCATTTCGAGTGCAGGGAGGTCAGAATCCAATAGCATCAGCAGTCCTCTGTCAGCCTTCTTATCAGAGTTTTGCTCAGCTCCCTCAATTTCAACCAGAAAATACCTAAAATCACAGAAAAACACACAAACTCATAGTAAAGTCCAGAAATGTGAATTTAGCATAAAAACTAATGAAAACATCCCTAAAAGTAGCTAGATCCTACTAAAAACTATCTAAAAACAATGCCAAAAAGCGTATAAATTATCTGCTCATCACAACACCAAACTTAAATTGTTGCTTGTCCCCAAGCAACTGAAAATCAAATAGGATAAAAAGAAGAGAATATACTATAAATCCCAAAATATCAATGAATATTAGTTCTAATTAGATGAGCGGGACTTGTAGCTTTTTGCTTCTGAACAGTTTTGGCATCTCACTTTATCCTTTGAAATTTAGAATGATTGGCATCTATAGGAACTTAGAATTTCAGATAGTGTTATTGATTCTCTTAGTTAAGTATGTTGATTCTTGAACACAGCTACTTTTATGAATCTTGGTCGTGGCCATAAGCACTTTGTTTTCCAGTATTACCACCGGATACATAAATGCCACAGACACATGACTGGGTGAACCTTTTCAGATTGTGACTCAGCTTTGCTAAAGTCCCGAGTTAGAGGTGTCCAGGGTTCTTAAGCACACTCTTTTTGCTTTGAATCACGACTTTAACCACTCAGTCTCAAGCTTTTCACTTGGACCTACATGCCACAAGCACATGGTTAGGGACAGCTTGATTTAGCCACTTAGGCCTAGATTTTATTTCCTTGGGCCCTCCTATCCATTGATGCTCAAAGCCTTGGATCCTTTTTACCCTTGCCTTTTGGTTTTAAGGGCTATTGGCTTTTTCTACTTACTTTTTCTTTTTCTTTCTCTTTTTTTTCGCCAAAAAAAAAAATTTTCCGTAAGCTTTTGCTATTCACTGCTTTTTCTTGCTTCAAGAATCAATTTTATGATTTTTCAGATTATCAGTAACATTTTTCTTTGTTCATCATTCTTTCAAGAGCCAACAATTTTAACATTCATAAACAACAAGATCAAAATTATGCACTGTTCAAGCATTCATTCAGAAAACAAAAAGTATTGTCACCACATCAATATAATTAAACTAAATTCAAGGATAAATTCGAAACTCATGTACTTCTTATTCTTTTGTGTTAAAATATTTTTCATTTAAGAAAGGTGAAGGATTAATGGAATTATTCATAGTCTTAGGACATAGTTACTAAATACTAATGATCATGTAGTAAAGACACAAACATAGACAAACATATAGCATAGAAACCGAAAAAAATAGAGAAATAAGAACAAGGAATGAGTTCACCTTAGTGATGGTGGCGTCTTCTTCTTGATGGACCAATGATGTCCTTGAGCTCTTCTATGTCTCTTCCTTGCCTTTGTTGCTTGATCCCTAGTAATTTTGGTGCTCCTATCCTTAGTTGCTCCCAATAATTGTGTGGAGGATAATGTATCCCCTGAGGTATCTCAGGGATTTTTTGATGAGGGAATTCATCATGCTCTCTTGATGTGCAGTTAAATGCTCTTCTACTAAGCTATGGACCCTTGAGATGAATCTCTCCATCTCCCATGACTCAGAGGTGGAAGTTTTTGTCTTCTCTTTTTCTTTTCTAGAGGTTTCTCCGACCTTGGGTGCCATAGGTGGTTATGAAAAACAAAAAAGCTATGCTTTTACCAAACCAAACTTAGAAATTTCTTGCCCTCAAGCAAAGAGAAGATAAAATAGAAGAAGAAGAGGAAGAGATGGAGGAGAGGGAGAGAGATTTGTGTTTCGGCCATTTAGGGTGGGTTTGGGTGGGAAGGATGGATGGATGTGAGTGGTGAAGAGGTGATGAAGAAAATAGATTGAGGTGATTGGTGAAGAAGAGAGAAGGTGAGTAAAGGTAGGTGGGGATCCTGTGGGGTCCACAGATCCTGAGGTGTCAAGGATTTAACATCCCTGCACCAATTGGGCGTGTAAAATGCCCTCTGCATGCAATCCTGGTGTTTAACGCCAGATTGATGCTTGTTTCTAGCGTTAAACGCCAGTTTTATGCTTGTTTTGGGCGTTCGACGCCAGTCTGCAGCATGTTTCTGGCGTTGAACGCCAGCTTTCCTCAATGTGCGATCCTGGCATTTAAACGCCAGATTGCTGCATGTTTCTGGCGTTCAGCGCCAGATCCATGCTCTGTTCTGGTGTTGAACGCCAGCCAGATGCTCCTTACTGGCGTTTAAACGCCAGTAAGCCCTTCCTCCTGGGTGTGCTATTTTTTCTGCTGTTTTTTATTCTGTTTTTAATTTTAGTATTTGTTTTGTGACTCCACATGATCATGAACCTAATAAAACATAAAAGAACAATAAAAATAAAATAGAATTAGATAAATAAAAATTGGGTTACCTCCCAATAAGCACTTCTTTAATGTCACTAGCTTGACAGTGGCTCTCATGGAGCCTCAAAGGTGATCAAGTCAATGTTGTAGACTCCCAACACCAAACTTAGAGTTTGAATGTGGGGATTCAACACCAAACTTAGAGTTTGGTTGTGGCCTCCCAACACCAAACTTAGAGTTTGATTGTGGGGGCTTTGTTTGACTCTGTACTAAGAGAAGCTTTTCATGCTTCCTCTCTATGTATACAGAAGAACACCCTTGGGTCTTAAACACAAGGTAGTCCCCATTCAATTGAAGGACTAATTCTCCTCTATTAACATCTATCACAGCTCCTGCTGTGGCTAGGAAAGGTCTCCCAAGGATGATGCATTCATCCTCCTCCTTCCTAGTGTCTAATATTATGAAATCAGTAGGGATGTAAAGGCCTTCAACCTTCACTAACACGTCCTCTACCAATCCATAAGCCTGTCTTACTGACTTATCTGCCATTTATAATGAGAATATGGTAGGCTGTACCTCAATGATCCCCAGCTTCTCCATTACAGAGAGTGGCATAAGATTTATGCATGACCCTAGGTCACACAGAGCCTTCTCAAAGGTCATGGTGCCTATGGTACAGGGTATTAAGAATTTGCCAGGATCTTGTCTCTTTTGAGGTAAAGTTTGCTGAGCCCATGTATCTAGTTCACTAATGAGCAAAGGAGGTTCATCTTCCCAAGTCTCATTACCAAACAATTTGGCATTCAGCTTCATGATGGCTCCTAGATATTGAGCAACTTGCTCTCCAGTTACATCTTCATCCTCTTCAGAGGAAGAATAGTCTTCAGAGCTCATAAATGGTAGAAGGAGGTTTAATGGGATCTCTATGGTCTCTATATGACCTTCAGATCCCTTTGGGTCCTCAATAGGGAGCTCCTTCTTGCTTGAGAGACGTCCCATGAGGTCTTCCTCATTGGGATTCACGTCCTCTCCTTCTTCCCTTGGTTCGGCCATGTTGATTATGTCTATGGCCTTGCACTCTCTTTTTGGATTCTCTTCAGTATTACTTGGGAGAGTACTAGGAGGAGTTTCAGTGACTTTCTTACTCAGCTGGCCCACTTGTGCCTCCAAATTTCTAATGGAGGACCTTGTTTCACTCATGAAACTTAAAGTGGCCTTAAACAGATCAGAGACTATGTTTGCTAAGTTAGAGGGGCTCTGTTCAGAATTCTCTGTCTGTTGTTGAGAAGATGATGGAAAAGGCTTGCTATTGCTGAGCCTATTTCTTCCACCATTATTAAAGCCTTGTTGAGGCTTTTGTTGATCCTTCCATGAGAAATTTAGATGATTTCTCCATGATGAATTATAGGTGTTTCCATAAGGTTCACCCATGTAATTTACCTCTGCCATTGCAGGGTTCTCAGGATCATAAGCTTCTTCTTCAGAAGATGCCTCTTTAGTACTGTTGGATGCATTTTGCCATCCATTTAGACTTTGAGAAATCATGTTGACTTACTAAGTCAACATTTTGTTTTGAGACAATATGGCATTCAGAGCATCAATTTCAAGAACTCCCTTCCTTTGAGGCGTCCCATTACTCACGGAATTTCTCTCAGAAGTGTACATGAACTGGTTGTTTGCAACCATGTCAATAAGTTCTTGAGCTTCTGCAGGCGTTTTCTTTAGGTGAATGGATCCACTTGCAGAATGGTCTAGTGACATCTTAGAGGACTCAGATAGACCATAATAGAATATATCCAGAATGGTCCACTCTGAAAGCATGTCAAAAGGACACATTTTGGTCATCTGCTTGTATCTTTCCCAAACTTCATAGAGGGATTCACCTTCTTTTTGTTTGAAGGTCTAAACATCCACTCTAAGCTTGCTCAACTTTTGACCAGGAAAGAACATAGCCAAGAAGGCCGTGACTAGCTTATCCCAGGAGTCCAAGCTGTCTTTAGGTTGTGAGTCCAACCATGTTCTAGCTCTGTCTCTTACAGCAAAAGGGAAAAGCATGAGCCTGTAGACTTCAGGATCTACTCCATTAATCTTAACAGTCTCATAGATCTGCAAGAACTCAGTTAAAAACTGATAGGGATCTTCTGATGGAAGTCCATGGAACTTGCAGTTCTGTTGCATTAGAGCAACTAGTTGAGGTTTCAGCTCAAAGTTATTTGCTCCAATAGCAGGGATTGAGATGCTTCTTCCATCAAACTTGGAAGTAGGTGTAGTATAATCACCAAGCATCCTCCTTGCATTATTATTTTTGGCTGCCATCTCCTCTTCTTTTTCGAAAATTTCTGTAAGGTTGTCTCTGGATTGTTGTTATTTAGCTTCTCTTAGTTTCCTCTTCAGAGTCCTTTCAGGTTCAGGATCTGCTTCAACAAGAATGTTCTTGTCCTTGCTCCTGCTCATATGAAAAAGAAGGGAATAGAAAATAATAATAGGAATTCTCTTTATCACAGTAGAGAGATTCCTTTATGTTAGTAGAAAAAGAAAGGAATAGGAGAAGGAAAAAGGAAAGAATCCAAACACAATGGTGAAGATAGAGTTCGAATTCTTGAGATGAAAAGAAGTGTTAGTAAATAAATAAATAAATAGAATAAGATGAGGGAGATAGAATTTCGAAAAAAAATTTTGAAAAAGAGTTAGTGATTTTCGAAAATTAAGAGAAGAAATAAAATTAAAATTAAAATTTGAAATAATTAATTAATTAAAAGAATTTTAAAAAAGGGTGATGAATTTTCGAAAATTAGAGAGGGAAAAGTAGTTAGGTGGTTTTGAAAAAGATAAGAAACAAACAAAAAGTCAATTAGTTAGTTGAAACAGATTTGAAAATCAATTTTGAAAAGATAAGAAGATAAGAAGTTAGAAGGGATATTTTGAAATCAAATTTTTTTTTTGAAAAAGATATGATTTAAAAAAATATGATAAAAAGATATGATTAAAAAGATATGGTTGAAAAAAGATTTAATTTTAAAATTAAAATTGATTACTTTACTAACAAGAAACTAAAAGATATGATTCTAGAATTTAAAGATTGAACCTTTCTTAACAAGAAAGTAACACTTCAAATTTTTGAATCAATCACATTACTTGTTGGTTAAGTTTCGAAAAATTTGAAATAAAATTAAGAAGGGGATTTTGAAAAATATTTTTAAATTATCGAAAATAAATGAAAAATGAAAAAGATTTGATTTTTGAAAAAGTTTTTAAAAAGGATAAGATTTTTAAAATTGAAAATTTGGCTTGACTTATAAGAAATAGCTTATTTTAAAAAATTTTTGACTAAGTCAACTCAAATTTTCGAAATTTGTGAGAAAAATAAGGAGAAGATATTTTTATTTTTGAATTTTTAATTATGAGAGGAAAAAACATGAAAATGACCCAAAACATGAAAATTTGGATCAAAACCAATGATGCATGCAAGAACACTATGAATGTCAAGATGAACATCAAGAACACCTTTGAAGATCATGATGAACATCAAGAACATATTTTTGAAAAATTTTTTATGCAAAGAAAACATGCAAGACACCAAACTTAGAAATCTTTAATGCTTAGAAACTATGAATGCAAAAATGCACATGAAAAACAACAAAGGACACAAAACAAGAAAACATAAAGATCAAACAAGAAGACTTACCAACAACAACTTGAAGATCATGAAGAACACATGCTTGAATTTTTGAAAAATGCAAAAGTTTTTAAAACATGCAATTGACACCAAACTTAAAAATTGACTCAAGACTCAAACAAGAAACACAAAATATTTTTGATTTTATGATTTTCTAATTTTTTTTGGATTTTTTTTCGAAATTTTAAAGGAAAAAGAAAATAAGAAATTCAAAATTTTTAATAAGAATTCCAGGAATCTTTCAGTGTTAGCCTAAAGCTCCGATCCAGGAGTTGGACATGGCTTAATAGCCAGCCAAGCTTCTTCAAGGCATTACATGCATTGTGGTGATTAGTTGAAGTCTCAGTCCAAAAGAATTTAGACATGGCTTTACAGCCAGCCAGACTTCAACATGTTACCATGAAACTCTAGAATTCATTCTTAAAAATTTGGAATAATTTTCGAAAACAAAAGGGAAAATTTTTTTTGAAAGATTTTTGAAAAAATTTTTGAAAATAAAACAAAAAGAAAATTACCTAATCTGAGCAACAAGATGAACCGTCAGTTGTCCAAACTCGAACAATCTCCGGCGACGGTGCCAAAAACTTGGTGCACGAAATTGTGATCTCTAATAATGGCATTCAACTTGGTATGCGCATCTACTAACTCAGCACTTTCTTCACAAATTCGCACAACTAACCAGCAAGTGCACTGGGTCGTCCAAGTAATAAACCTTACGTGAGTAAAGGTCGATCCCACGGAGATTGTTGGTATGAAGCAAGTTATGGTCATCTTGTAAATCTCAGTTAGGCAGATTTAAATGATTATATTGGTTTTCAAAAATAATAATAAATAAAACATAAAGTAAAGATAAAGATACTTATGTAGATCATTGGTAGGAATTTCAGATAGGCGTATGAAGATGTTGTGCTCCTTCTGAATCTCTGCTTTCCTACTGCCTTCATCCAATCCTTCTTACTCCTTTCCATGGCAAGCTGTATGTAGGGCATCACTGTTGTCAATGGCTACATCCCATCCTCTCAGTGAAAATGGTCCAAATGCTCTGTCACAGCACGGCTAATCATCTGTCAGTTCTCGATCATGTCGGAATAGAATCCATTGATTCTTTTGCGTTTGTCATCACGCCCAACAATCGCGAGTTTGAAGCTCGTCACGGTCATTCAATCCCTGAATCCTACTCAGAATACCATAGACAAGATTTAGACTTTCCGGATTCTCATGAATGCCGCCATCAATTCTAGCTTCTACCACGAAGATTCTGATTAAGGAATCCAAGAGATATGCGCTCGGTCTAAGGTAGAACGGAAGTGGTTGTCAATCATGCGTTCATAGGTGAGAATGATGATGAGTGTCACGGATCATCACATTCATCATGTTGAAGTGCAACGAATATCTTAGAACAAGAATAAGCTGAATTGAATAGAAAATAGTAGTAATTGCATTAAAACTCGAGGTACAGCAAAGCTCTACACCCTTAATCTATGGTGTGCAGAAACTCCACCGTTGAAAATACATAAGTGATGGTCCAGGCATGGCCGAGAGGCCAGCCCCCATGAACGAGATCAAAGGATCATAAGGTAATCCGAAAATAATCCAAAGATGTCTAATACAATAGGCAAATGTCCTATTTATACTAGACTAGCTACTAGGGTATACAGAAGTAAGTAATTAATGCAAAAAATCCGCTTTCGGGGCCCACTTGGTGTGTGCTTGGGCTGAGCTTGAGCTTTACACGTGAAGAGGCTTCTCTTGGAGTTGAACGCCAAGTTGTAACATGTTTTTGGCATTCAACTCTTGTTCGTGACGTGTTTCTAGCGTTTGACTCCAGAATGCAACATAGAACTGGCGTTGAGCGCCAGTTTGCGTCTTCTAATCTCAAATAAAGTATGGACTATTATATATTGCTGGAAAGCTCTGAAGGTCTACTTTCCAACGCTGTTGCGAGCGCGCCATTTGGAGTTCTATAGCTCCAGAAAATCTATTTCGAGTGTAGGGAGGTCAGAATCCAACAGCATCAGCAGTCCTTTGTCAACCTTCTTATCAGAGTTTTGCTCAGGTCCCTCAATTTCAGCCAGAAAATACCTGAAATCACAGAAAAGCACACAAACTCATAGTAAAGTCCAGAAATGTGAATTTAGCATAAAAACTAATGAAAACATCCCTAAAAGTAGCTAGATCCTACTAAAAACTACCTAAAAACAATGCCAAAAAGCGTATAAATTATCCGCTCATCAGGCTCATATGGCTCAAAAGGTGGTTGGTTAGGTGGATATGGGTCAAGGTCATATGGAGGTGTTTGGTGAAAAGAAGCTTGTGAGTATGATTGAGGGCTATGTTGAGGGCATGGCTCATAGGCATATGGGGGTGGTTCTTGAAAGTCACAAGGAGATTCACCATAGCCATTGGATTAGTATGCATCATAGAATGGCTCTTCTTCATAGTACATTGGTGGAGGTTGTTGCCAAGAAGATTGATCATATGCATATGGCTCCTCCCACCCTTAAGTGTCCCATCCTTGATACATTTCTTCATTGTAGTTCTCATTCCCTACAACATAGTTGTAATCACACTCATAGCCAAAATGAGAATTCATGGTAGCAAGAGAAAATAAGAAATAAAAGCTAATAAGAAATAATGAAACAAAATTCTAAAGCTAGCAAAAACTAACAAACAATCCAAAAATCAAGCTATTCACAATATTCACATATATACAATAACCAATAACATAACACCATTACAATTTCCCGGCAACGGCGCCATTTTGATGATTGGATTTTTGACGGTTTAGAATTTCACAAATGAAATCTCGTCGAAGTATAACTTTTAAACCAACACTAATCCTTTCATACAAAAATTTGTTTGTCACAAGTAACAAACTCCTAAATTTATAAATCGAAGTATTGAACCTCGGGTCGTTCTCCCTAGGAATTACAATGAAGTGCCTTGTTATTGGTTGTGAATTATATTTGGGGTTTTTAAGATTTTAGACAAGAATTATAAATGGCAAAGAAAATAAACTAACAACTAACAAAGCTCTTGGCAAGATATGAGAACTAAAAGTCCTATCCTAGTTATCCTCCTCAATTGTGACCACAAATTGTTCATTGCTACCACTTAGTTAACCTCTAACCATGGAGAAAAGTCAAGTGGATGAATCAATTTGATTCCTCAAGTCCTAATCAACTCCTAAAGGAAAGACTAGCTTTACAGGCATTCAAATCAATTAGCAATTTCTAATTATCAATCAACAAAGGAATTAGATAGCCAAGAGTCACCAATTACTCTACCTAGGCCAAGAGGAACAAAATCTATACTAAAATCCAACCAAGCATTTCATCAAACACTTGGGAGGTACAAAAGAAAAGCAAAGCAAATTGACAACAAGAATAGAATCTAACAACAATTATTGCAAGTAATTAACAACAACAATCAAAAGAAACACAATTATTATGAATTACCTTGAATAGAATGGAAAGAAGAGAAAAGGAACAAGAGTAGATCTACAACAAAATATAGAAACAACATAAAGGAAATTACAACAAAAGAATAGAAGAAGAATGAATGGAACAACAAGGAATTGAAAGGTAGAAGTAGAAGAAGATATGAATTAAACCCTAGATCTAAGAACTAAGCATAATCCTAATCCTAATCCTAGAGAGAAGTGAGAGTTTCTCTCTCTAAAACTAACTCTAAACTAATCCTAATGAGTGTGTATGATTCGAGTGAATAAAAGATAATGATTTCCCTTCAATCATTAGTTCTTATATGCATTTTGGCGCCAAAGTTGGTTGGAAACTGGGCCCCACAGCTCTCAGAATTTGCTGGGCACATTTTTTATTAAAAAATCACATGCGGCCACCAGCGCATACGCGCACAGCGTGCGTGCACGCACATAAGGATTTTCGCAATTCGCGCGTAGGCGCATAGTGTGCGCGCGCGTCCCTGGGCTTTTTCCAAATCTTTGGCTTTTCATGATTTCTCCACTTTGCATGCTTTCCTCTTCATTCCTTTGGTCCATTCCTAGCCTTTTCAATCTGAAATCACTAACAAACAAATCAAGGCATCTAGTGGAATCAAAGGTGAATAAAAATCATCATATTAAAGCCTCGAAAGCATGTCTTCACTCTTAAGCACAAATTGGAAAACAATCATGAAATCATGCTATTTCATTGAATAAATGTGGGTAAAAGGTCATAAAATCTCCTAAATTAAGCACAAGATAAACCCTACAAATAGGGTTTATCAGCACACAAGGAGGAAAAAAGGGCTATGTGCACGCACAGAGTCGTGCGGATGCTGCGAGCAGAATGTACAATGCAATCTGTGCAGATGGACAGGGTAGCGTGCGGTCACACAGAAGGAGAAAATAAGGGGGGCGCGATCGCACAAGGGGTGCGGTCGCTGCGACCAGAAAGGTGTGTTCAGGCTGTGGGGGCACACAAAGGGTGTGCGTTCGCACGTGTGGCTTCTCTCTTTTTTTTTTTTTTGAAGATAGGGATACGGGTGCGGCCGCACGCATGGTGTGCGGATGCATGGGATGGAAAGGGTAGTGTTCCCACGCACAACCTGTGCACGTACTGGGAACAGAGGGGATGTTCATGGGTGTGCGTGCGCACGTTGCTGTGCGTACGCACGGGAACTGGAAAACATGGGGCTTGTGCAGACGCACAAGGCTGTGCGCACGCACAGGTCTCTGTTCCTACACCAAAAAGTATGCCTCTAGGGCATCAATCTTGACATCCCAAACAGGTTTTCAAGTCCCAAAATATCACAAAACTCTCTAAAACACATTATTTCACCAAAATTACTCAACAACCATCAAAATAAAACTAACCAACCAAGCAAACTAACCAATTATTCATGAAACAAAAGCAAAAGGAGATAAGGTTAGAAGGATATTACCATGGTGGGGTGTCTCCCACTTAGCACTTTGGTTTATAGTCCTAAGTTGGACTTGGTGCGGAGATCCTTGTTAGGGCGGCTTATACTTCCACTCCTCCTTCTCCTTGAATCTCCAACCAAGTTTGCTATTGATTTGACCTCCGGGGTCCCATATGAAATTCTTCAAACTCTCAAGAGACTTCAAGCTAGTAACTAGGATCCTTAATTGTTGACTCTTAAGACCAATACCCGGATCCCATACTTGAATTCCTCTATTACCGTTGACATTCTTGTGCACTACCCAGAATCCACTAATTTGAGTCTTGCACCAAAATTAGGTTTTAATGTTAAATTGGCCTTTTTGATGAACTTTTCATTCCATTGCCAATTAACATTCTTCTCATCGCCTTCCACTACTCCAAGAAGGGTTTGAAGTTGACAATCCGTCTCCAAGACAGCATATTGATGCGGGCCTATAAAGCTTGTTGAAGATAAAAGCCTTTACCCACTCAATCCGTTCTTGTAGACACACTTTCACTTCTTGGTGACTAAGGTTGTCCTCAACATCTATTGAATCTTCTTCATCATCACTCAAATAAAAAATTGGAGGTCGCGTGAAGTCCACATCAACATCTCCTTCCAAATCTACTGGTGGAGACTCGTGAAGGTTATCAAAGGAATTACCCAAGTTGGACAAAAAATCTTAGATGATGGAATCCTCTTGATCAATTCCTACCAACTCTTTATTTGACCCCTTTTTCACTTTATCTTGTGACTTGACATCTTCTTCTTGATTTTGCACTTTTTCTTTCACTCCACACTTGTCACCCGGTTCCATACATCCATCCACTAGAATTTCTTGCGTGTGGTATGAACGCAATGAAGCTAAATGATCCAAAGCTTTTGCTAAGGTAGACATGGCGAGCTCTTACTTCTTCCGGAACTCTTGTTGTCCTTGAATGAGCATGAGAAGTACTTCTTGTGTGGCTTGATCCATAATTGAAGATAGAGATTGATGTGATGAAAGTTGACTCTCAAACTCATGAGGGTGAAGGTTTTGTATGTAGTAAGGTGGTGGGGGTGTAAGATTGGTGACTAAAAAGGTAAGTATTTGGGTTCCATTGGGGTGCATTGTGGTGATGGTGTGAAAAATTCATCAAGAAAACATAAACAAAAACCTACTAGCAAAAGCAAACAAACAACCGAAAAGTACTATTTACACTATCAACATATTCACAACAATCAAAAGATTTAACACCAATTGCATCCCCAGCAATGGCGCCAAATTTGTCGAAGAGAATTGGTACGTATAGTTTGGAATCAATCAAAACAAGCATCAATTCGTTGGTAGCATAGTCCAAACCAACAATGAATTCTCTTAATCAAATAATAATTTCAAACAAATATAAACCAAGAGTATTAAACCTCGGGTCGTTCTCCCTAGGAATGCAATTGAAGTGTTACTTCCTTAGTTGTTAAGACAAAAAAGGGTTTTTTAAATCAAGGAATGAAAGATTAAAGGGACTTAAGAAATCAAAGAACTAAGAAATGAGCAAAATTGTGAATTAATGCATAAAAGAGACCGTGACTTGAGAATTGAGAATCCAAGGAATCCTATCATTGCCATAACCACAACTATGGTAATTGTCATGAGTCAATCTCGCCTAGTCAACCCCAACCATCGAGAAGTAAGTCAAGCAAGCATAATTAACCTTAATCCATAAGTCCAAACCAACTTATCAAACTAGTTGATAAAAGGCTAGCGTCAATGGAAACAAGAGTCAACTAACTATCCAAGAATTACCACTAAATGTCGGACATTATGACTCTAGTATCCTAGGAACTCAAGCCACAAGCCAAGGGGTGAAAATCTACTCAAATTCTAGAGTTGGCATTTTCACAAACACTTGGTGGGCACAAAACCAAAACATGAGAAATTACAAAGTAAAATGTAAAACTATAACCAACTATCAACAAAACCAAATATAACCAAGCAATCAAACATAAAGGAAGCATGGAATAGTAAATTCATCAATCAAAACTTCAAGAACTCAAAATTGGAATTATAACCAGAGTAACTTGAACCAAAAGGAAATGAAGATAAAAGTGCTTTGATTAAAGAAGAAATTGAGAGTACTTACAATTAAAGAAGTAAATCCAAGGATCAAAGCTTGCTATAAAATGCTACAAGAAGGCTACATAAACCCTAGGAGAGCTCTCTATTTTACACTACTCCTACTCCTAATTACTATGCAAAACTATGGAAAATAAATTCTAAGTCCTCCCCCTTCAAATGTGTTGATTCTCCCTTTATATAGCACTTCAATTCAGCAATTCAGCCTTCCAAAATGGGCCAAGAGCCCCCAAAATTCGTGTAGCACGCGTTTCATTAATGAAGTCACGTGTAGGGACCTGTGTGGACGCACAGACGTGTGCGTCCACACACTCGGCTGAAATTTGACATGTGCGTATGCACAGGTACTTGTGCGCACGCACACATGGAAATTCTTGCTTGTGCGTACATACGCAGGGCTGTGCGCACGCACACTTCGCTGTGTGTGCTTTTCCTTATTTTCTTCATGTTTTCTCCCTTGTACATGCTTTCTTCCACTTTTGCCCATTCATTCTTGCCTTCAAGTCTTGAAATCACTCACAAACCATATCACGGCATCGAATGACATAGAAGTCGGATTAATTTGCTCTATTAAAGCATAAAATTGCATGTTTTCACAATTAGGATCAAATTAGGGATCAAACACAAAAGTATGCTATTTTGGTGCTTAAGTGTGAGTTCATATGCTAGAATCCATTCAAATCAAGCCAAAATATACCATCAAATATAGACTCATCACATATTTTACGCAAAAATGCTATTTGCACATCAAATTCAGCCATTATGTATTTGTGTATAAATACATGTGTATTTTACATTTTAATGTATATTTTACACTGGCGGCTAATTTTGGTGATTGATTTTAGTATACATCTAGCATGGTTGTATTTTATATGATGGATTAAAAATTATGTAGTTCTGTGTAAACTTGCACAAATTATATGTCGAATGGAATTAACTTATACTAAATAATACATTGGCTGGGTCGACATAGCAGAATTGCAAAGATTTTGCAAGAGTTTTGTTATATTTAATTCGTACAGAAAGGTTTCTGACAATCTGACTTGAACTATAATTCATTGGAAGATTTAAATATTGTGAGAAATATATGAATTTATGTTTGAGGTTTAGTAATTTATTGAAATTCCTGATGCAAGATACTCTATGGATCCTTGATTATTGAGTTATGGATCAAAGTAGGCTGATCAATGACAAAGATGCTACTTTAACTTATGTTTATGAAAAGATGCTACTCATAACATCAACCATACATTCTGAATCTCTACTACATGGGTGGACAGATAAATGGATATATCTTAGATATTGGGGCCAATAAAAGTTATCTTGATTGTAACATTATTGTTGCATTATTCTGTCATAAGAGAATACTCAGTGGTGAGTATTACATAGAGAAAGTTAAGGCTGTTTATTGCAAAGGAGCGTACAGTTCCATATTTTGTGAGAGGTATTTGAAGTTATGGTTTTAGCCATAGTGCCAGTGCAGCAATCTCTGGTTTATTACTTAAGAACATATGGGGAATTTTCAACTACAGTAAGCTCAAATATGCAAAAGTGAAAAACACAAAATAAAATCAGAAAAAGAAATAATGCATATAGAGCAGAATTAAAAGGAGCAAAATATGATATTTAAATTAACTCAGAACAAATTATACTTAAATGAAAATAAAGATGGTTTCAAACTCAAACAAACAAGTTCAAGCAAATAAAAAAAAGAAACCCAAGTTATGACGGGATAAGGCTAGATTGTTTATTGTCTCTCTTGCTGTATATGATATCTACCACTTTAAAAAGAAAGAAAAGAAAAGACAGCATCTACCACTTTCAAAGGAAAGTATGCGAAGATTAAGTTTGCATTATTGCCCTTCATTTCCGTGGTAAAGGTAATAATTAGATATCAACACTGGTGTAGTGTAATAAGCCATAATGACCAACTTAGAACACAGCAGTTAGCATCCGTCAACAGAAACCCCTCTGGTCTCTGTCTTTGTAATGGTTATTTTTCTACTACTATATTATATTATTATTGTGCATTAATATTAAAGGTTTCGGTGCCACCAACTATCTGCAATTCATCTTGGAAATCATTATAGCAAGCTGCAAATATTATTAAAGAGTAACACTGTAAAGAGAAAATAGTTATCCCTTGGTATCATTACTTGCCAGAATGCAGCAAAGTGCAAATTTCCTTTTCATCTCTTAATCCTTTTGATATCTCAGGTGTTGGTTTTTTAATCATGTTTTTAGCATGAGTCAAAAGTGCTTTTATCTTGGGCTTCCATTTATGTATATCCTATCAATTTAATCTTTTGGTTGAGTGATTTTGTAACATAGTATTGAAAGTTTTATGACAAGCTATTCTAAAAAAAAGAAAAAGAAAAATAGTATAAGACAATTTAACAAATATGTTAAAAATATAATTATTCATATGTCTTTTTATTAGTTTAAACTTTTAGACTAAGTAATTTCATACTATAATATCAAGAAATCTGTATTCTCTATTTACATGTGAATATGTGATTTCTGGTTGCAACTCTTATGAAAGAAGTTTTGAAGGATGATTTACAATGGTTTTGTAATTATGTCCTCTCTATTTTTCGTTTCTGTTATCCTTATTGACCGACTTATTGATG
Source organism: Arachis stenosperma (assembly GCF_014773155.1). Lineage (NCBI taxonomy): Eukaryota > Viridiplantae > Streptophyta > Magnoliopsida > Fabales > Fabaceae > Arachis > Arachis stenosperma. The sequence continues at coordinate 50,630,890 of NC_080379.1, read as the reverse complement.
TTTGAAATTTTGTGATGTAAAGATATTATAAACTACTCTGACCTCATCCCTCCTAGCTTCCTTTTTCTTCTGTAAATAGCTTTGGCAGCATCTGAAGGGAGGTCAAATGAAAGAATTGAACAAGATAAAACATAAGAGGCCATCTCTTGGTACAATAGGGTCTTGGCCTTCATGTTGAATGTGGATACGGTAATTGATGTCAATATTTTAGTCCATGGATTATTCTTTTCAAAATTAATATTATCATTAATTCTTCTGCTCTTCAGGAGTAAAATTCACATTCAAGAATATAAACATGAACAGCCCAAATGAGGAATATTCTTTTACCATCCGCCATGAAAACAATACTTACACATGTAAGCAGGATATCCGGTTTCGTCTATGATCTTAAAAGTATATTGATATACTAGCTCAAGAAATCTGAATTTTGTCTTTTGTATCAGTGTTAAGTTGTGAACCTTCCCTTGAAAACACACAAGATCTGATCCATGAATTAAACAAGACAAATGGGTTATTTAAATTTGTTAAAGTAATGAGGAAAAAGTTCCATGAGGCAGTGACACAAGGTACAGTCATATCTCTAGTATTTTATATGAGTGCATTAAGCCATTAAAACCATGGGGTTCCTATATATCATGAGGCTAGAACGGCCACTTCAATCGCATCACAATTGAGCTGACCTTTTGTTCAGTCTTTATTTGATGCAAACCATGAATTTGTCTTTATAAGGAGTAAACCAGCTAGTATTCTGTCAAACTGAGAGTCATTGCTATTCATCATGTTTATGTTGGTCAAATGATGTTTTATCTGTTGGCCCTTGTTTATCATTGCTACTCTAATTATTTATTATATGGATGTTATTTTTCAAATATATTCTGTTGTTTGTCTGTTAAGATAATATTATGAACCCTAGTCAGTTGCAGTTCTATCTTTGTCAAACTCTGACATGTTACCCTTCTCTCAACTTGTTAAATAGTATTTGGAACATTGATGAAAAAGGTCTTCTTATAAGTGTTATATTCTAAAATTATAAAAAAAACAGGGGGTATTGTTCAGGCTACAGTTGAACATGAAGAATCTATGTTGATATCTGCATCTGCTCTAGTTTTATCAATATTATCTACTAGAAGTGATACTACAGCTGAGGGAATTGATGATTATGTTGAACCTGTCAAAGTTAATTCAAATATTAACAAACAATACATTCAAAGAAGGGTAAATTTAGGAATTCTATCTTCTGGTTCCTCATCGTCTATTCGCCGGTCCTCTCGTTTGAAGGTATGATGCAATTAGTTGTGTTTGGATATATTATGTGATAAGTGATTTTAAAAATGTTGTTTGTATCGATTGTCAACATTTCTTTTGCATAATAAATTATCGGACATGGCGTCGTTTGATCCATGTAGCCGATCCCACCTAGTGGGATAAGGTTTTGTTGTTGCATATATTTGATTCATTTATCAATGGATAAATAGTTAAAATGGTTCCACGTTGAAAAAATTTCAACCTGAATAAAGTAGAGCAGTATGAGTATGACTATGATTCTATTTTCATATTTCAATGGCCTAAAAAATAGAAAACATTAACTAGTTTAGTATTTTGATTTTGATTTTTTTTTATTGTAATATAAGAAAATTCAACTCAATACTAAACCAAAACGAAAAGTCAGAATCAAGTAGATTATAACTAAAATGTAAATATCTCTTTTCTCAATTGCAAGCATGTAGACACATGCTGCCGTAATGTGTTTGAGGTTATATCTTTAGCTACCCATTCTTTAGTTCGGCAATGATGCATTTCCCTCCCATTCCCCACCTACCTTGGGGTAAAATGTGGAGGTGGGGGTATAAAGTATTCTGAACTTCTGTCACTGTTTAATGAGAAGTTCGTTTTAATGGCAACTTTTCTACATTAGAAAACTGTAGTGTTCTGGTATATCTCTCTGAATATGTCGGTTAATGCTATGGTGTATCTGTTATGCAGGCCATGAAATGAATCCGAATGGAGGATGCTTGCCTTCTCATTTTGTGATGCATGCTGAGTTTGCTGAAGTGCTCTTATAGGCATGACTTATAAGTTATGGTTAATGTTGCTAAGAGCTAACAGATTGACATTTCAGACTCATTTACCTTCTCGATGTCTGTATATTGTAGATCAGAGATCTCCAAAAAATGGGTATTGTATCTTGTTATATATTGGGAAGCAGGAAATTTAATGTAGCTTTTCTGAAAAGCCATGTTCCTTATGTGGAAATTGCTTTTTCTAATCCCCATCTCCCTGTCTTGATATCAGTCGTTATGGTACCAATATCTTCATCTTGTATTGGCTTTGTAAATGAAGCAGTGGATTAGGTTAGATCTCCATGATTTTTTTGTTTGTTTTCTATTTTGCTATCCTTTTGTGTGAATTTTCTTTTTGTTAACCATTATGTATCAAGCTTTTGCGTGTAAAAGTTGCTGTAAAATTACCAAGTGACCTAGTGATAAAGTGTACTCTATTCTTGAAACGGGTGCACTAGTCTATGCATCCTTGAAAACCAATTTTGGGAGAACATTGTACATCGGAGGTAGGGTGTTCATAAAAAAACCAAAATGTGGTTAATCGGTTAAAAAACTATAACCACATTTTGCTTAACCAGTTTAATAAAATAATTTTAAAAATCATATCCATATTTATTAGAATTGGTTAACCAAAACTAAGTTAAAAAAACTGGTTTTTAACCGGTTAATCAAAATCAAATTAAATTCCCCTTTTTCTCTCTCTCCTTTCTCTCTTTCCCCTTCTCTCTCTTCCTTTCCTCCTCTTTCTCTCCCCTCTCCATCTCTCTCCCCCTTGCTTTCCCTCTCTCTTCTCTCTCTCTCTCTCTCTCTCTCTCTCTCTCTCTCTCTCTCTATCTCTCCCTTTTTTCTCTTTATCTCTATCTCTTTTCCCTCTCTCTACTTCTCTCTCTCCCTCTTTCTCCCCTTTCTCTCTCTCCCTCCCTTCCCTCCTCTCTTCCTCTCTCTCTCTCTCTCTCTCCCTCTTTCTCTCCCCCTTCTCTCTCCCTTATCTGTTTCTTTTCCGTTTTTCCTCTTTTTTTCTCCCTCTCATCTCCCTCCTCTCTCTCTACTTTCACCTTCTCTCTCTCTCTCTATCTCTCTCTCTCTCTCCACCTCCCCTTTCTTTCTCTCTGTTCTTCTTTTCCTCTCTCTTCCCATGCTCTTTCTCTCTCTCTCCCGTTTCACTCTCTCTCTCTCCTTTGCTATCCTCCCTCCTTTTCTCTCTCTGTCTCTCTCTCCTTCTCTCCCCTTTGTCTCTTTCTCTCTCTTTCTCTCCTTGCCCTCTTTTTTCCTCTCCCTTCTCTCTCTTTCTCTCACTCATCCCCTTCCTCTCTCTACTCATATCTCCCTTTCCCTCTCTCCCCTCTTCTATCTCCTCCTCCTCCTCCTCCTCCCTCCCTCCCTCTCTCTCTCTATCTCTATCCTCTCTTTCCATCTCTCTCCTTTCTTCTCTCTCTTTCTCTCTCTCTCTCTCTCTCTCCCATTTTCCTCCTCTCTCTCCCCCTCCCCTCTCTTTTTATCTCTCTCTTTTTTTTCTTTTCTCTCTTTCTCTCTCTCGCTCCTCTTTCTTTCCTTTCCTTCTTTCTCTCTCTCCTTCCCTCTCTCTCTCCTTCTCTTCCTCTCTTCTTCTCTCTCCTTCTCCTCTTTCTTTTCCTACTCTCTCTTTTCTCTTTCTCTCTCAGCCTTTTCTCACTCTCTATCTCTCTCCTCTCTCTTTTTTCCTCTTCTCTCCAAAGTGAGAGAGATAGAGGAGAGAGAAGAGAGAGAGGAAGAGGAGATAAAGGAGGAGAGAGAAAAAAATAGGAGAGATAAGAAGAGAGAAGAAGTGAAAGAGAGAGAAGAAAGAGAAAAGGAAGAGAAAGAGGACAATGAGAGAAAGAGAAATATAGATAGAGAGGAGTGGGAGAGAGAGAGAGAAAAGGAAAAGAGGATGGGAGAGAAAAAATGGGAGAGAGAGAGAGAGAGAAAGAAGAGAGGATGAGAGAGAGAGAGGAGGGGGAAGAGAGAGAAATGGGAGAGAAGGGGAGAGAGAAAGAGGAAGACATAGAGAAGGGAAGGGGAGAAAGAGGATAAGGGGAGAGAGAGAGAAGGAAGAGAGGAGATGAGGGGGAGAGAAAATGAGAGAGATGGAGAGAAGGAGATAAGAAAAAGCTACTCGTATCATTAGAAAGAAAATTATTTACATTAGAAAAAATTATTTACAGAAAATACTGAAAAGAGATAAGAAAGAAAAAGGAACGAAGCAATGGAAGGGATTTCATTGTTTACAAATGTTACTCGTATCATTTAGAAAGAAAAAAATAATTTTTAGAATAAAAAAATTCAATTTAAAAAAAGGGTTAAAAATTTGGATTTTTGTATGTAAAAGAATTAATTTTTGTGTGAAAACCGATTTATAATTGTAAAAACCAATTTTTGGTATAAAAACTAGTTTTTGGTAAAAAAAACCGGTTTTTTAAGTATAAAAACCAGTTTTTAATATAAAAACTATTTAAGTTTTTATTTTAAAAACCTGTTTCAAATTTTACTAACTGGTTAATAACCGGTATTATCATGTACAACTAATTTGGTTAATTAGCCAAGACTATATTTTTTGTTAACCAAAAAACTGGTTTGGTTTTAGGATTAACCAAACCATGAACACCCCTAATCGGAGGCACCCTTTATTATTATCTTAAAATTATCGATTAGAAATATTCAAGGCTGCTGTCATTGTATCACCAACAATGAACATTTCCTTCCCCCTTCTTTTTCCCTCCCACCTTGCGTGATTCCCTTCCCCTTCCCCTTTTTATCCGTTTTCTTTCTTTTTTTTCTTGTTTCATTTTATAATTTTGTTTAATTAGGGGTAATTTAGTAACAAAAATTAAAATTTTGGTAAAAAGAACGACTTTTAAACTAAGTTAAACCTTAGAGACGATTTTATATGCAAAAAATATTTGGAACGAAAAAAATTTTCAGCCTATACCTCAGGAACCAAAATCGTGCTTAACCCTATTAAAAATCTTCATAATAGTTTTATAAATAAGATTTAATTTTTCACTCTGTGAATCCACTAAAGTTGGTATCCATAAATCTTGAATTCATAATGTCATACCTTCGATAATTTACTTAAATAAATTAAAACTAGTTGAAAATCAATTATACCAGATTGTCTTAAAATTGAATGCATTGTTAGTTTTTTTTTGTCCTCTCAATATGTATATAAAGCATGGTCCTTGTACAAGATTTTAAAGAAAAAAATATAAAACCTGCAAAACCACAAGACTTGTGAAGTAATTTTGTTAGTTTTTATCAACTTATATGTTTTTTTAAGATATTAATTTGTTATTTTTTATCTAACTAAAAATTCTTTGTTTTTTAATTTGTATATCTATGATTATATATATTATTTGTTAATTCCATGATATAAGTTTTAAAATTAAAGAACATATGGGCGTTGACAAACACGAAATATAAAAATATGAAACAAAAAGAATTACTCGTATTTTTTTCAGATATTCATCTAAATTTATGTTAAAAGATATTTTAATCATAATTGTGTATAAAATATTTTTTTATTTATGTTATCAAGACGGATCTAGAATTTTTAATATGGAGCGGTCAAACTTTAGACAAATTTTTTAACTTTTTTTAGATGTTTTCATTACATAAAAGCAATTTAGGAATAATATATAGTTATTGAATTGATTTTATCTAGATATAAAGAAAAAATCTTATAAATTCTTTTTTGTAATATTATTTTTGATATGAAAATTACATAAAAGAGATAATAATATTAATAATACATTATAAAATTATAAAATACCAGAAATTTATAATGTATTTAGTTAAAAAATTATTAATTAAAATTACTTAAAAACAACTCATAAATTATTAACTACTTGAAAGCTATAGTACTCTTATAAAATATAAGATACGAATATCAAAATATATATAACGATAGCTAGAATTAAATAAGTTAAGATAAAAAAGTAAGGTAAATTTTTTTCTTTTAAGAATGTAAAATTAAAAAAAATTGAGTATTTTTTTTACAAGAAAAGAACGTCTAAAATACACAATATAATTATCAGAACATAACTCTGTAAGTTAGTACTAATATTTTATATAATAATATAAATGTTAAATATGTTAATATTAAAAGAACAAACAAATTTTCTGAAAAATAGATATACAGATAAATATATAAAAACTAATTTGAAAAGTACAAAAACTTAAGTGTATAATATTAAATTGGTTAAATAAAAAATATTAGAGAGATAAATAATTAATATATAAACCAATCACATAATAAAAAAATAATACATATAAAATTACTAAATTACATAATATTTTTTATTTTCTTAGACATATATCCCATATGTAGGCATAGTTCTTTAAAGTTTTGGGGTGGTGGAAGCCGCTACTGGCCCCTTACATGTTACAATTAAAGATAAAATAAAACTTAAAAATGAACAAAAACTAAAATTCAAATTTTGTATTTAACTCGAACTCAAAAAATAGCATTTCTACAAACATATAAGGGTTAAGTACTTTTTTCGTCCCTAACGTCTTGGGTCAAAATCAAAATCGTCCCCGACCTTTTTTTGTTATTAATATCATCCTCAATGTTAATTGTTTTAAAATCATCTTTTACTCATAAAATATTAATTATATGATCATTTTGCCCATATCCTCTTCCACCCACAGCTTCTGCACAATCATATCATCCCTAGTGAACCCAGAAGTAGCTACACCATCTGAATCTTGAAGAAGTGGATTGTTGATCGGATTCAGAACTTCAAAAAATTGATTTAAACATTCTATCCTTCCTAAAAAAGACACTTTTTTTTTCGAACCAATCCCGTGAGAGGGAAAGTGCTTCGAATCGGAAGCACGTCTTTGTTGGCGATTACCTGACCAGCCAATCTTCTAACGTCGTCGTTGAGGGGAGGTCGTCGGAGCCAAACACAGCCTTAGTGTGATCATCTCGTCCGGATCTAACGGTGGCGAAGTGGAGAATGTGATTGTGGGTTTGTTGATTGGAAAATTGGTGGACGTTGTGAGGGGTTTTGAAGCTGCGGCGGAGGGAGGCAGAGAAGGGTCATAGAAGTAGCTAGTAGAGAAGAGGGGATCGGTGGTGTCGAGGGCGAGGTTAGGGTTCTGGTCGTCGAAGTCGAGCTCATCGATAGGGTCGTCGAAGTGGAGCATCGGGTGTGGAATCGGAGAGGATGGAGGGGGAAGGAGGAGATTTGGTTGTTGGCGATACCAATCTTGGCACTGTTCAAAGTGGCAAGTCTGCATATAACATGTTCGAATCGAAGCTCGAGGTTGAGATAAGCCAGAGGACATCGATCAGGTTTCTTCTGCTACCTACTCTTTCTGCAATTTGTGTGAGCCTTACCCTTGTGACGTTGTTCCTTTTTCTTGTATTCATGAGGAAGATTTGTATGTACACAGGTAAGATTCAAAATTAATAAGGAAAATGACATCACCAACACCACCATCATCAATAGCAACAATATAATGGCATTGATGGTGAAGTTCTAATAGGTTCAATGTTCAAGTTCTCAGTGTTCTTTGTTTCACTGTCTTTTTTGTTCAAATTGCGGTGCTTGATTTTGATGGTTTTCTTTGATTTCAAATGGGGCTAATAGAAATCATGTGAACTGGTTCTTTTATGGTGGTGAGTGGGGAGTGGAATTGTGGCAATATAGGTGGCAGTGGATGTAACAGCGGTGGTGGGGGTGAGGTGATAAGTGGAGTGAGAAGGATGAGGGAAAGAGACGATGAAGAAGGGTATTTTAGTCTAAAAATTAGAAAAATGATGATTTTATAACGTTTTGTAACATTGAGAATGATATAAATAACAAAAAAAGTTGGGGACAATTTTAATTTTGACCCAAGACATTAGGGACAAAAAAAGTACTTAATCCAACATATAACTTTAAACCATGAATTTTGTGTTTGAAAAAAATAACCTATATATAACCCTCCAAAATGGCACATCAGCATAAATTTTTATACATTTTAGATTTTGAAATAATAAAAAACTTTAAAAGACTAACCAGATTTATACAGTGTGATTCTGAAAATATTAGCGCATAACATTAGTAAAATTATTATTTAACTTTAAAAATAAACATGGTACAACAATGCTTTTAAATGATTATCTGTTAATACAAACTCTAAAATTTTTTAAGTTTAAGCTCGTGTCTCCTATGTCACATGCAGGACTATATGCCTATCTTTTCAAAGTCAAAAGTCTGGATAATGATTTTTTAGATGGTAATAAATTAAATAATAAATTTTATAAAATTATTAATTGTTTTGTTTTAAAATCATAAATTTAGTGGAATACTAATTTTACTGAAGTTGAACTAAAGACAAAATTTATATTTTTATTCGTATAAATTTATTTGTTAATATTTTATTTGAATCGAAATAGAAATAATTTTTTATTTATATTTTATTTGAATCTAAATAGAAATAATTTTGTATTAAAATCTCTTTTACCTTATTTTTGAAGTTTTTTATATTTAAATTAGTATTTTTGCCCGTAATAATATGAATTTTTTAAAACTACGTCGGTTTTGTCCTGACATTATAGATTATGACACTACTTTTACAAAAAAGTCGTAGTCGACAAAAGTCCCTGTCGACTAAGAAGATGAAGGTCTCTGTAGATAAAAACATTAAATAATAAGCCTTTTAGTTATTTGTTTATGAAAGAGTTTAATTTTTTACTAATAATTAATTTTAACATTTATTATCTAAAACTTAAAAAAAATAATGTGTATATTTTTACATTTGATTATGTGTTAAGTCTGTTGTAGAAATAAAAATAATTAATTTTCATGCTTATTACTTAAAATTAACTAGTGTATGTTTTCGTACACTGCACGGGATAATACATAAAAATATGTAGTAATTATCACTATAAATATTTTATAAAGTTATAATTAAAACCAAAGTTTAACGGTCTTCAATGTTAAAAATATTAATAATAATTAGTATTTAGTTGAGTAACTATCTCACTTGTCTGCTTAAATAAGTATTAGGATTCAAATTCTTTCTTGTGTGTAGTAATTCATTGGCTAGTGATAGACCTTTAAATGGACTTCTAATCTGCGGTAGATTAGTTCTCGACCTGCCAAGTTAGAAAATACCGTAAAAAAATAGTATTTATCTTTAAAGTCTGCCGAGCTAGAAAATACCATGAAAAAATAGTATTTGTCTTTAAAGTAGATCAATTTCTCATTGATAGCAATACATACAAAGATTTGTCTTTGTTAAATTTATCCGGGACAGATTCATTTGTTGATATCATATTAATATGTTAGGATTGATAGAGACAAAGAAGGATATGATTTCTAAGTTTGATGTAGTACAATTTTGGGGTAATGATGTGGTGAGTTCGGAATTTGTGGGATCAGAAGGTGTTTCTGGAGGTTATTAATAATGTGGGATATTATGATGTTTAGGTTGAGTAATTGTTACAAAGGGGAGAGATGGTTGTGTATAAAAGGGGAATTGACAAACAATAATTTTATTTGTGCTAGTTGCTTGGTGTATGGTGCGCATACAAGGGAAGAGAAGCTTGCTGTGTGGGAAGAGTTGAGCTTTTTATCGAAAATATGTCAGGTTCCTCTTTGCTACGTGGGTGTCTTCAATGAGGTTGTGCAGTTGGAAGAAAGAAAAGGCGCTAGTGTGTTAACAGCATTATCAAACTGGTGGATATAAAGCTAAATGATAGTAAGTTTACGTGGTTCAGGGGGTCAATCGTACAGTCAAATTAATAAAATATTGGTGACTTTGGTTTCATTGTTATCATTTGGAGCACTTGATTGAAAAGGAATAACAGAATTTTCAGGAATCAAGAATCATGTGTTGCAGGAGTAGTCAACAGGTCGATTAAGGGTTACAAAGAGTAGAGTGGTATTTCATCTTTTGGATTGTTGATGACTCTTGTCAAAGATGATTAGGAATTAGTTTATTTTATCTGTTTAGTACTTTTCTGTTGAGACGTTGATGCTCCACCTTGTTGTGTTGAGCTTTTTATTTCAAAAAAAAAAATTGAAATCAAAAGAATATGATCAACATTGTTACCAGTTGAAGCTTCACATTTTATGACTTAATTTTCAAGCTTCCAAATTTATAGATTTATGCTATCACATAAGCTATTGAATTGATTAATATTCCTAATAACATTACTAGAATACTATCGTTGAGTATGAGTTTGTGTGAAGAGATCAAAACCATAACAATAGTTGTTATTCAATAATTTTTTCAATTGAAAAATGAATTATTATCCCCTGAATTGATAATACATTTTTTCTAATTTCTTTCACTATTTTATTTGAGAATAATTGTCATTAAAAAAACAAATGACTATATTGTCTTACAATATGATGTACCAAATAATTTTTATTTTAACATCAATTTTTTATTTAAAATTAAATATTAAATAATTTTAATTTGTTATACTCCCAAAAATTGGGCTAGAAATTAATTACAAGTTAATAATTCATGTATGTGTTCTTGTCTCTGTGCTGATTTCTTTATGTTTCTGTCTTATCCTATGTGGGACATCTACCAGATGTAACCTAAATGCATTGTTGACGAACTAAGTATTTTACAGATATTCGCTCCCATTTGGTCTGACAACCAGTGGTTCCTGCTGGTCATGGACATTTTTGGGAAGGAGTTGGTGTATCTGAATTTTTTGAAAGTTGCTGCCCGAGTTAGGGCTAGAAGGATTAGGCAGATTAAAAAAGTAATACAAAATGTACTCCTTTTGTATCCTCTTTGTGACTTATTTGTTGTTTATAAATTTTTGTGTATTTTCAACGTAATAACAACTCTACTTATGTCCTGTTACGTGTTCAGGCCATTTTCTTTGAAGAACTGCTTGATGACGAATCATGGTATAAAAACCCAACTAATGAGAGGTTACTCATAAGTGACTACAAACTTTATGAGCCAAAGGTTGTCAAACAAGACCATCAAAGGTATGAGACAAGGGGATCTCAGTTGTTCATCACAATTATGTATTGAATTTATTTAAGTCGATACACGAGTTCTTGAAGTTTATTTTACATATGAACCCTAAAATTGCAATGCAACGGCAATGACTACGGAATGTATGTAGCTTAGTGGATGATATTATTCCACCTCTGGAGCTCTTACAACATTGCGGTAAGCGACGTTATTGCATAAACTATTTTGTCTGGTACCATATCACTGAACAATGTATCGAATTTCATTTGAAATACGCTCATTAAATGTTAATTGTCATGCAGAATGTTAGCTACTATAGCAGGATGAGGCTTGCCATCGACATGGTCCTTAAGTACCACAACGAAAACCACGTGCCAGTGATAGAATCGGCGATAGAGTATTGGAGAACATTCACAAGGGATCCTCTGATTACGAAATGAAAAAACAGTTGTCAACTTAACTCTTTTTGGGAGCAGCTATGATAATACAAGGCCGAACAAATGAATCCATTTGGTAGTACTTACTTTTGTAGTCCGCCCCCTGCAACTGTGATGGATGAACCCTCGGACACTAAGACATGAAGATATAAGGTGCTAAATCTTTTGCTAAGGTTTAGATCCAATGCACGTGAAGGTACTATTAAAATTATGGCCTAATGATTCTGAGTGAAACAATGTGCCCCCTCCGGTTTGGCTTCAGGAGGTGGTTATTTTCGGTTTTATTGATGTTCTCATCCACCCTTTTGTTACCTTCAGGTTGACCACTAAGGTCACTACGAACAGGTAGCCTTGTTGAAAGACATAAGAAGAGAGTAGCATTTGCGATTGTCACTGGGAAAAGGAGCAGTATCCCTTGCGTTTCCAGCAAGGTTGGGTGCATAACTCATTGTCCTACCCTCCTCCCTACAATTTGCTTTCCTAGTGGAAAGGACGACTAAACCATGTTGAGATTTGTGTTTTGAAACTTTATTTCGGACCTAATTTAATTGAGTTGCTACTTGATATAAAGTGCTAAACAAATGTAGACACACTTTATGTTTTCATACTTGATGCACTGAAGTTTATTGTGTAGACTTTCCCTTTTGAATGTATAATGTTATTTCTTGCACCAAAACATAAATATCCTGTGCCTGAAGATATTGACAAGATCATATCAGCAGAGATCCTAGATCTAGTTCGAAACCCTCAATATTTTAAGGATGTTAAAGCAATCATGATGCATGGTCTATGCGGATCAGTAAAAAAAATTCACCTTGCATGAAAAATAGACATTTTCATCCGTTATTTTCCTAAAAATTTTGTTGAATATACCACTGTTGATCAAAACCGATATCCATTTTACAAGCGTTGAGATGATGGTCGCACAGTTGAGGTATTCGGCATCCCATTGGATAATTGATATGTTGTACCACATAATAAATTCTTATTGCTAAAACATGGAGCTCATATAAATGTTGAATGGTGCAATTAATCTAGGTTAATAAAGTATCTTTTCAAATATGTTAACAAGGAAAGTGATCAGGTAACAGCATCTTTCTATTCTAATTCAAAAGTTGCTAATGCCGACTTAGTTATTGACAAAGTGAAAATATTTTATGATTGCCGATATATCTCTCCATGTGAATCTTGCATGGATAATATTTGCATATGACATACATTACAGATAGCTATCAGTTGAATGGTTAAGTTTTCACTTGGCAGATCAACAAACAGTTCTATTTGAAGATGGAGACTAGTTGCGAACCGTAGTTCAAAAAGCAACAGTCAAAGAAGCAATGTTCTTGGCATGGTTTAAGGCTAATGCAAAATATGCGGCAGTTAGACAATTGACCTATAATGATTTTTCTACTCATTTTGTTTAAAAATGCCAATCTAAAGTGTGGGAACCAAGAAAGAACACAACTGTTATTGGTAGATTGTTCTTTCTACCGCCATCATCATCTGGTGAATTATACTACCTAAGAATGCTCCTAAATATTGTAAAAGGTCCAAAGATTTAATTACAAGGAACTGAGAACATACAATCATGTTGTATATGACTCATTTAGAGATGCATGTTACGCGCGAGAATTATTAGATGATGATTAAGAGTATATTGATGCGATCGAAGAACCAAGCCATTAAAGGGGGGGAGGGTTCCGGCCATTATCTCCGAAAATTGTTTGCAACACTCTTATGGTCAAATTCAATGGTGCGGCTAGAAGTTGTTTGGAAAAAATGTAGCATAATACTATCTAATGGAATACTACATGATCATATAACTACCTTTAACTTACCAAGTACATTGTTGTTCTTTCATTTATTCTTTTAAATATACTTAAATATGACACAACTTTATTTTATTACAATCGCTGATATGCATGACTCATTTTATTATTTAACTTTTAGTGTTGTCATAACTTACGTAAACTCCAATTCTAATTGTTATCATATTTGTATATTTACGAGAAATGAAACCTTTGGTTTTTATATTGATATCTTCGAAATTTCTTTGATTTGGTTATTTCAGAAGATGAGTTATTACAGTTGACTCTTATTTAAATTGAGTAAATCCTTAAAAATAATGGAAAGACACTTAGAGATTTTTCAACAATGCCATATCCTAATCTGGATAGTGTCCATATCAAAACACGAGATGTTACAAAACAAATTACTCTTGGATGAACTCAACTATGACAGTGTTTTGTTAGCTAATGAGTATGAGCAATATCTCTCACAAATGGCACAAGAACAAAGGAACGTGTTGTATGAACATGTTATAGATGTTGTTAACTCAAAACATGGTCGAGTCTTTTTCCTTTATGGTTATGGGGAAACAGGAAAAACTTTTGTCTGGAAAACACTCTCACCTGGTCTTTGATCAAGAGGTCAAATCGTCTTAACAATTCCTTCAAGTGGTATCGCAGCTCTTTTGCTGCCAGGAGAAAGAATGACTCATTCTAGGTTTTCTATTCCTCTTACTCCATATGAATACTCTACATGCAACATCAAACAAGGCAGTCCATTAGCTGAATTGATTGTAAGAACAAAATTAAATTAGGCATCAATGATGAATAAATTTTGTTTTGAAGCACTAGATTGATCAATGAGAGACTTGCTTCGTTTCACTAATGAATCGTGCTCCACATTACTGTTTGGAGGAAAAACGGTAGTTTTTGGAAGAGATTTTAGACAAATACATTTAGTTAGCACAAAAGGTTCTAGATAGGATATTGCTAATGCAACAATAAACTCATCTTAGGTGTGGTCTAATTGCAAGATATTGAACTTGACACAAAATATGAGACTTAATTCTATCTACAAATAGAAATGAAACAAACGAGGAATTAAAAAAGTGTGCAAATTGATTCTCGATTTGGGTGATGGAAAGTTAGGAGAATCTGATTATGACTCCAGTTTAGTTGTCGTACCACCAGAACTTCTGATTGATGGTACCGATGACCCAATCAAAGCAATTGTTCATGTTATATATGGTGACTACATAAACGACTATGAAAATTGCGATATTCTCCATGGTCGAACTATTCTGGGTGTGTTTGGCAAACTCGTTTGGAAAGAAAAAGCACGTTTAAGCTTTTTGAAAGCTTCACATTTTTGTTTGGCTAATTTTTAGTTTGGCAAACGCAGAAGTGATTTTGTATTTAAAACCACGTTTACCAGAAGCAACAATTTCTAGCTTCTGCGTTTCACCAACGGGCTTTTAGCCATTTATCCTCAACATCTATTTTTCCTTTACCAATTTTATCCTATAGACATGTTATTGTATTATTTATGGAATTCTTATTAAGTGAATTGGCCTTCTTTTCTTGTTATTTCTCTTGATGTGAGTTCTTTTTTTCTATTATGTATTATTTATCATTTCTCTTTATATAAGCTCTTCTTTTCTATTATTATTATTTTTAATAATAATAGTAAAAATTTATAAGGTACTAAAAAAAAGTACTAAGAAAACTAAGAATATACTATATAAAATACATTATCAAAAATTTTTAGGTTTCTTTCAAGATAAATATTTAATTTTATTATTTTTAATATTTTTTTTATATTTATAATTCTGGTATATATAGTTTTTTATTGTATTTCTTTTATAATATAGATTATGATCCTATTAAAAAAGATAAATTAAATAAAAAATTAATCATAAGTATTAATAAAATCATACACGTTAAATTCTAAAATAATATTAAGAATAAAATTATTAAGAGTATTAAACCGAAAATACGATGTAAAAAATACTAAATTAACATTTTTACGTTAATACTTAAAATTTTTAAAAAATATAACATATTTGATTAAATACTCTTATATATAGTCACAAAAAAAAATACTCTTATATATATAATTTTATTTTGTTAATTTTTATATGTTATTTTTATTTAAAATAATATATATTAATTTTATTATAAAATTAATTAATAAGATTATTCAAATATCTAAATTAAAATAATAGGATAATATAAAAAATTATTTAAGTTGATGTCTATTTTAATAATTTTTCATCTAAAAGTAATTTTGAGTAGTGTATTCCAAACCATATTTATTTTACTATAATCCATTTTGATATAAAGATGGCCAAACATAAATCACTTCAATACAAACTTACTTTTCATCAAAATCAAGTTTGCAAAATCAATTCTATGCAAAATCCAACTATTAACATTGTTGAGCAAGTGAATGATTACGTGCTATCCTTTAATAAAAATAATATGAAACAATATTTGAGTTCTGATTCACCTTGCTTTTAAGAAAGGAGTTGATGATACATTTGCTAGCATACACACTCCTGAATATTTGGCTACTATCAAATGCCTTGACATGCCAAATCATGAAGTTTGCTTTAAAAAAAGTTGTCTAGTGATTCTTATTCGAAATATTAATCATTCCGCTGGTGGCTTTTATAACAAAACTGGATTGGTTGTCACAAAATTTGGAAACAAAATTATTGAAGCTAAAGTATTACCAGGAAGCAATGTTGGGAAAAAGGTCTTTATTTTGAGAATGACATTAATCTTATCAGATGTTAAATTACCATTTAAATTTTAACGAGGTTAATTTCTAATAATGCTTTCTTATGCAATGACTATTAATAAGAGTTAATAACAATCATTAAATTATGTAAGTTTGGTTCTCAAATAGCCTGATTTTACATATAGATAAACTTTACTTTGCAGTTTTAAAAATTATCAACAAAAATAGATTGAAGATTGTAATTTCTCATGATAATTCAAATAATTATATTGCAACAAATAATGTGATTTACCCCTGAGGTTTCAGAAATATTTGATTCCTTTCAACAATCTCAAGGTACTATGCTCTTAAAATAATTTTTTTTGTCAATTATCAATTGCTCTTCCATCTGTTCCTTTAATTTGTCTGAAGTGTTGTCCTTTTATAGTTTTCATCATGTTTTATTGATCAAAGATACAAGCATCAATATCATATAAAATGATTTTCATATTCTATCATTTCAGTGATTGCAGCTAATGAGTCAAAACTGTCCAATCAAATTGTTCACCCTTAAAGTTAAGGAAAACATAACTGCATTCTTTTTAAGAATGCTTTTCTTTTCTTTTTGTCAACTTTAATTATTCAGAAGACATATAATTTCAACTTTAGCACACTACCCACAAACTTAGTTGGTAATTTACTATTTCCTAACTTGGTCGTCTTTAAATGTGTTATATGTTGCATGTAACTTTGCATAAACATTGCCACGAAGACATAACTTCCTTTGTTTACTTCACACCTGAATTAACAATCCTATTGTTTAATACCTCCAAGAACCATATTCCTATAAAAATAAAATAAAATAAAATAATACATGGTTAAAAGAACAGAACAGTCGCAAAAAAGAAAAAAATTGTGGTAACTGTATAGAGTGTTTTGCCTGTTTGGTCGCAATCTGATAATTTGCAGCTTCAGCGCTTCTTCTGATCTTCTCCTTCCTTATCTAGGGTTTTTGAAATCAATGGCTTCCTCTCCTCATTTTGATGATGTAAGACACTCCTTCTTTTCGAATTTTATTTTTTCTTTCCCCTTTCTATCTATGAATCTCGGCCCCAATTCAATTTTCTCAAACGCAGCAAGACTTCGATTTTGAAGGCGGATTTTCCGGAACGCGTTCTGGTGAGAAGAGGCCCTCTCCCGATTATGACGACGAATATTACGATAATGACCCTTTCGCACCCAAGAAGGTAATCAAATATAATCCACTATAGTTTAGTTTATTCTATGTGATTCTGCGTTACATGTTCTCTAATTAGAATGTTCTATGTGGAAAATGGAATACGTTCGTCAATTGTACATGACTCGTTGAAGGTTGGATATTTGTTTTCTAAAATTGTACTCTGTTCTGTTTGTTATTGGTTCAGGCAAAATCAAAGGCTGAAGAAGCTGCTTCTGGTGTAACCACTGGAATGATATTGTCTCTTCGTGAGAGGTATAACGAAATCTTAGTTGTACTGTGTTCAGGTTGCTGTGAGGATATAATTTGAGCCTAAACTTCTTTCTGTGGCTCTTTCTTTCTGGCAGTCTTCAAAACTGTAAGGATACCCTTGCCACATGCCAAGTACGTCTTACTTTTATGAATTCAATTACTCAAAGTTGATATTCTCTTCTTGATCGAAGTGGACTGTAGTTTATAATAATGTTGGATTCATTAATGCCTCGAGAAAATGTAGCATAGATATGGGTACATAGTATGGTCATTTTGCACGAGGTAGGGTATGTATTTGTGTGTATATTATATAAAATGTAAAACAGTAAACAATAAAGTAATTGAAGCATATTATATGCAATTTTTATGATGTTGTAACTTCAAGTTTTTATCAAAGTATTAGGAAAGAAAGCAACATCTTAAGAGGAATAAGACTTGAAGAAATGAAGTAGTGTTTTATTTCATTTAAAAGTAAACCCAAATAGCGTACTTGTCAAATTTTATGATTTGTAAGTACTAACTTAGATTTAGGCCTTTGGGTACATATGCTTGTTGTAATGTTTGACCAACAATTATCAATTATTCGTGTGTACCTAGCAGAAATTGGCACTGGGTACATAGTCGTATGAGTAGGTCAGGCATACTAAACATTAGGCATTTAGGATTACCTAGGTTTCATTGCTTCATGCTTCATGGTGAAAAGGTTCACGTTTATTATTTTGATCATTTGATAGTTGTGGGATATGGTGTCTAATGTTTGATTTGTAAATTCCCATAGCAGACTAGCAGAGAGCCCTGGCCATAATCTGTTCAAATTGTGTTCTTTTACTATTATTATTTTTTTTAATTGTCATATCTTAGATTGAATTCTACCTTTTCCTTTTCTTAGAAACTTGATCAGATCATTCCATATTTCAGAATGAACTTGAGGCTGCAAAATCTGAGATTCAGAAGTGGCGCACAGCATTTCAGAATGAACCCTTCATACCTTCTGGGACCACTCCAGGTTAGTTTATACCTGGTGTTTTGCAGGTGACCTCTGTATTGTTATTCTAGATCTAGTTCTATTACTTCTTTGTTTCAAATATATTCCTGATCTCTTCTGTTATATTTCTTCATTCAAGCACCCAAATTGGTGATTAACTATCTTCAAGCCCTAAAATCTTCTGAGGAGTCTTCAAAAGAGCAGGTTTGGAATTAAATCGTTCATTTTTTTTTCCTTAAAAAATTATTCTTTATCCATTGATCAGGGTTCGCTGATCCCTTTCACTGTTTCATTGATTATTAGCTTGAAAAAGCAAAGAAAAAGGAAGGTGCATTCTTTGTTACTTTTGCAAAACGAGAACAAGAAATAGCAGAGTTGAAGGTAGGTAATATACTGAAAATAGGGTTCCGATGCTCTTTAACAGAAGCTTTTAACTTGTAAAATCTTAGATGATGACTTTCATACTGTCTTGATTGGCAGTTATCATGTCTACACTGCTCAACATTGATTGACTTGTCCAGTTGTCCTTTATAAGTTAGGGCTCTGTTTTCATTCTTTTTATTGATAAGTGGCTGTTTGGAAAGGACGGAGATACCCACTTCCTTTGAGAAAAATTTCATTGGAATTTGGAACTTTAGATTGGGGAATGGTGCTTTTTTCTTTCTTTCTTTCTTTCTTATTTATTTATTTAAAGGGTTAAGTACGATTTTGGTCCTAAGGTAGGGGTTGAAAATTTTTTTCGTCCCCAATCTTTTTTTGCTTACAAAATCGTCTCTAAGGTTTATCTTAGTTTTAAAACCGTCCTTCGGACCAAAATACTCCTTTCCCTTCTTCCCAAAATCAAACACAATCAAAAGCAAAAGGAGAAGAAGGAGCAGAAACAGAAGCAACAACAATGAAACAATGTAATAAACATTAAAAACATAGATAATGGATCAACAAATCTGTATAATGAAACAATGAAACAATGTAATCAAGCAGGAGCAGGAGCAGAAGCAGAACAACAAGAACAATGAAACAATGTAATCAACCAGAAGCAGAAGCAATCAGAAGCAACAATATAAAAGAATCATAATCAGAAGTCAACAACATAATAGAAGCAGAAGCAGAAGAAGAATGGAATTAGAATCAACAACGTAATAGAAGCATAAGTGTTTTCCCCTGTCCAGAGGAGCAGCGGCGAGATCCCCTTCCCCCTCGTCTCTCCCTCCCCCCCCCCCCCCCCCCCTCTCCCGGCACGTGATTTCCTTACCCTGCTCCCCAACCTTTTAACCCGTTTTTCTTTTATATTTTTTTTATTAGGTGTAATTTGGTAATAAAAATTAGAATTTTGGTAAAAATGACGATTTTAAAACTAAGTTAAACCTTAGGGATGATTTTGTAAGCAAAAAAATGTGGGGGACGAAACAAATTTTCAGCCCCTATCTTAGAGACCAAAATCGTACTTAACCCTTTATTTAAATGAGCTCTTCAATTGCCTAATTGGTTAATAATAGTTAGCTGTATGGAGAAGTCATTATACCCTAGAAATGTTATTTATTCTGGCAATAGAATTGGATAATGGATATACTCTCTATTTAGCAACTAGCATGAAGTAACAGCAAAAGGGTTGGGACGAACTGGTTGTAAAATTAAAGTATTATGCTTTTGATGAGAAAGTATAAAGTCCTTAAAGGATAAGAGGCCAGAAATTATCATGTATTGTGTAGGTGTATGAAGTGTTGAATTGCAATAAGAGCTTGAACTGATCCTATTGCTTGTTACGAATCTTGAGCAGAAAGTTTAAAGCTACATGCACTTTAAAGATTTAGGGTTATGTAGTAAGATTTTATCTACTTTTAGAAAACTTTCCCCCCCACTAAAACGTATATGCTCTCTAACCTTTTCCAGTCTGCTGTGCGGGATCTGAAAGCTCAACTCAAGCCAGCAACAATGCAGGTATTGTTTTATATAATATAATTTTTGCTATTGTGTGCTTTCATCAATATGGCTGTGTCTAAAGTCTTTCATGGTACATAGGAAAAGCTGCAATTTTTAATTCTAAGTTATCCTGTTTGTAGTGGTTTATGTACTATTTTTGTTGTTCTGTTCATTATTCTCCTTCAAACAGTGATATACCCAGGAGGTTTACACTTTATGACATGTATAAATTGTTCACTAGATCTTGTATATTAGCTGACAAGAAGGTTGCACTCAAGATAAATAACTATGTGCTAGTCTGCCTCTTTCTACTTCAAAGTTTTATAGAATTATAGCAGCCCTGATAATCTGTTACTGGATATAGGCATAAATCCTTCTGGATCATTACCCGATTACAGTTACTGGAACTTCAATAATAATTATAAAAAAAATGAGGAGTAATGTACTTGCATTGGATCTGATAAAAGTGGGTCTATTATACTTATACAACTCAATTTTCAATACTTTCTGCCTGCTTATTTATTTATTTATTTATTTTTATTTATTTATTTTTTGAGTTATTCATGATATGCTGCTTTCAAATAATTTTGGCTGCATCTTGTTGCCTTCCATTTTGACTTTTAGTTATGCCCAAAGGTAGTCCTTGTTTCCATGATTTTAACTTTCAGGCAAGAAGGCTGTTACTAGATCCAGCTGTCCATGAAGAGTTTACTCGTTTGAAGGTTTGTTATTCAACTTGGTTATGAATTCTATTGAGTCAAGTTTGTTATTTTCAGAGATATA
Organism: Arachis stenosperma; assembly: GCF_014773155.1. Classification (NCBI taxonomy): domain Eukaryota; kingdom Viridiplantae; phylum Streptophyta; class Magnoliopsida; order Fabales; family Fabaceae; genus Arachis; species Arachis stenosperma. The sequence goes on along the minus strand of NC_080379.1, from coordinate 50,609,749 downwards.
GAATCCAGGATGGATATTATGCCTCATACTTGGAAAATGTTAGAGCAAGCTGTCTTGTTAGTTCTTTCTGGGAGAGTATCACCTTAGAGATATGGTGAAGAAACAACTTGTTATCCATTATGAGGAGAGAGGAGTATTGTACTGTGTCTTATGTAGTGGTAGTTTTAGTCCCTTCTTCACCGCGCGGCTGGGGGGGCGCGGAGGTGTTATTTTGGAGTTATCAAAAAAGAGATTTCAGTATTTTAGTCAGTTTTTACATTGGTGAATGGTGATTACTTCAGTTGTTTCTTACATGGGTTCTCATTTGATCTTAGAATTTAGTCGAGGAGAAGGACAAAAAAGTGAAAGAGTTGCAAGATAACATTGCCGCAATCAATTTCACTCCCCAGAGCAAGATGGGAAAGATGCTTATGGCTAAATGCAAAACTTTGCAGGAGGAAAATGAGGAGATTGGGAACCAAGCGACTGACGCAAAGGTGATGCTATCTTATTTTCTTGATGCCTCTAACTGTCACTTCAACCCCCCCAAAACCAAAAAACCCCAACCCCCATTTTTTTGTTGCATACATGAGATTCTTTACAACTGTTTCTAATATAATTGTCATTGTGCTGATGACATAATAATTTATTATTTACTAGAGGTAATATTACTCATGCATTTACAATTGTACATAATTTATTCGTCATGGTTATTGCTGTGTCGATGGTGATGTTGGCATCTCCCCCCCCCCCCCCCCCCCTTCTCAATGTTTTGTTGTTCTTGATTTCCAGATACAAGAGTTAGCAATGAAACTATCATTGCAGAAATACCAGAATGCCGAACTGAGAAGTCAATTCGAAGGTTAGCAGCTGGATGATTTCAAAAATAAAAAATTGTATGCTCTGGCATTTTAATCCTCTTTGACCCTTTTTAGGATGAATCTTAAACGGGTTTGCCTATAAAATTGAAGTTTTTGGGAATCAAAAGTTATGCTAATGTAATATCAATGCATTAGCAATTTATGTAAAATTGTAATCTTAACCTCTAAACTTGACTACAGGGCTGCAGACACATATGGACGGACTGACAAACGACGTTGAAAGATCCAATGAAATGGTTTTGCTTATCCCTACTTTCATACTTTAATGTTTCAAAATATCAATGCACTGCATATTCTCCTCTGCATTATACACTATTTGCTTCAGAGTTTCTGACAGAGTAAACCATTTTTGTTTAGTCCACTTATACTTAAATCTCTATATGATTTAGATGAATACTAATAGGGAATAAATAATATAATATACATTAATTTGGATGTAATATGTTGCTGGTCAAGAAAGATCTAGAACGGTCTCGCTAAACATGGTGGAACTCAATGGGGTTGTTTGATTCATATAACCGATTTCACCTAGTCAAATAAGGCTTTATTGTTGTGTATTGGTTCATAATGGGAGAATCTCCTCTTCCCCATATATTTGGACAAAAGCCCAAAAATATATGATTATTTGAAGTTTTCTTGTGCTGAATTTTTGTGGAGTTATATATAAGGTGCTTAAGAGCTTAACCTAAATATTGAGTACATTGTACCAAAGAAAATCTTTGAGTACGCATAGCTTCAATGGGTTTTACTGCAGGTTTTGATGTTGCAAGAGAAATTAGAAGAGAAGGATGAAGAGATCCAACGGCTGAAAGATGAATTGCAAGAGAAAGGCTTCATGGATGAAGGGACAACAGAAGCAGCATCTAAGAGAAATGACATTTATGCAATGCCCAAGGAAAATGCTGATTAATGTGCCACGTTAGCTTAAGACGAAAAGTTTTTGTGGGAACGGTTTCTTAAGAATTCAGTTTATGTCGAATTGAATTTATCAATTTGCAAAGCAAAAGTGATTTTGGTGCTGCAACGTGTAGCATTAGAATCCTCGTTGATTCTGTCATTAGTTTGTGGTGTTATCCTTATTTAAATAAAGTTTTAATTTTAAATTTCGTTTTGCATATAACAAGTGTTTGATTCAGCACTTCATTTTAAGTAACAGTTCTATTTTTACAACAGAAAATAACATTATTTTACTGTTGGTGTAAATTATAACGCATGAACAATTTCTACACAGAAATGCTCTCAAGTGAAAAAAATGATCATAATAAAACTTGATTATCTAGAACTCTCAGGTAGCTTGTGATGTGGCAGGCTCCAATGCTTGATCTTCGTTTTTGTTCTCTTTGCCAAACACGTAGTCCTTCTGCCCCTTCATCGCATACGTATTCCACTTCTCCTTTTACTTGTTTTTTCTCCTATGAATATTTGACAATAGTTCATATTTATTTTGTTTTTATAACATTTCTTAGTTTGACAGGATAATAATTAATTTATTTAATTCATTGCAATTCTGAATTCTATTTAAAGATGAAGTTAACAAGTGAGCTGATTATTTAATTAATCTAAATTAGTTAATAGTTCACATTTATTAATTTTAATAGAATAAGGAAAATTTGTTGGAACCAATATGAGACTAATGTTTCTTAACTAATGACTGATGAATGCTTTTTCTTTCTTATTTTTTTTGGCAATCTGGAGTACATATTTTATTTTCACTCATGCTAATATTTGTTAGTCTATTGATCATTTAAAGTTATACTTTTTTATTTATTTACTCATAATTTTATACATTAATAGGAAAAAAGCACTTAAGTACACTACTAATATCTAACTATATTTTGCTATGTTTTACTCGTATATACTTTAAAAATTGTGTGAAATAGTCAATATTATAAAATATTTTATATGGATATTTGATACCATATTAATACTTTACTATGATCAATATAGGAACATGTTTCTTCGTTTGAACAACCCCTCCAGGATTTAACCTTCATATAATTAAGGCATGTACATGCTACTTTTATCATCACTTTCTAATATCAAATTATCAATGGATACAAATATAACAGCTTAATTTTACTACACACACAGCTTTTGTTATTTTATTCAACTAAGCCCTTTCTATTTCATTATTCAAACACCTTCCCTTTCTCACTCGCAAATTGAAGAAAACTCCAATAAGCAGAAGTTAGAGCTTCTTCATGGCGCCAAGCTTAACCACCCTCCAAGAAAATGGACTCTTCAAACCGTTACCACCCTCCATAAAACTCGAAGCCTCAACCTTCTCAGTCAACGACCACCCCATCCTCACCGAAGTCCCACCAAACATAGTTGCCGCCACTGTATCACCGCCACAAGATTCAACCACCACCAAGAACACCGCAACAGGATGCTTCGTGGGGTTCAATGCCGACGAGCCACTCTCCCGGCACGTTGTTTCCCTTGGTAAGCTCAGAGGAATCCGGTTCATGAGCATATTCCGGTTCAAACTCTGGTGGAGCACCCACTGGACCGGCTCCAACGGTACCCAAGTAGAGCACGAGACTCAAATTATGATACTCGAGAACAGTTAGTTACTATCTATCCATCTTTTCAGTTATTATTAGACCAAAAGGTACAAGAGTGTTGGAAAAGATTTTACATATTTCATTAAGGGTGAAGACTCGCATGTTTCACATACATATTTTGACATATATGTGTTCTTAAATATCAACTTCATATAACTTGATTAAACTGGTTAATGTTAGTTTGAGTTTAATTGTTATATCAGGTGAGAGCGGCGGGCGACCCTATGTCCTCCTCTTGCCGCTTATCGAAGGAGCTTTCCGGGCTTCCCTGCAGCCCGGTCTTGACGACTTCATCGACGTCTGCATGGAGAGTGGATCCACACGCGTGGCGGAGTCGACATTCAAAGCGTGCCTCTACATGCACGCCAACAACGACCCCTACACTCTGGTCCACGAAGCCATGAAGGTCATCCGCCTCCACCTTGGAATCTTCAAGCTTTTAGAAGAGAAGACCCCGCCGGCAATCATCGACAGGTTCGGGTGGTGCACGTGGGACGCGTTCTACCTGGAGGTGCACCCTCAGGGCGTCCGCCAAGGCATCAAAACCCTCGCGGACGGAGGGTGCCCTCCCGGTCTAGTCATCATTGATGACGGATGGCAAACGTTTTGCCGTGACGATGAGGCGGTAACCGACGGAGGGAGCTTGAATTGTAGGATACCGGGAGAGCAGATGCTGAATAGGCTGATAAGGTTCCAAGAGAACTGCAAGTTTAGGGAGTACGAGTGTTGTAAGGGGAAGGGGATGGGTGCGTTTGTGAGGGAGTTGAAGGAGGAGTTTGCAGCGCTGGAGAATGTGTATGTGTGGCATGCGTTTTGTGGGTACTGGGGTGGGATAAGGCCCAAGGTGGAGGCGATGCCGGAGACAGAGATGGTGGCCGCGAGGCTGTCGAAGGGAGCGGAGATGCTGATGACGGACTTGGCGGTGGAGAAGATACTAGAGAACGGTGTGGGAGTTGTAGCGCCGCATGAGGCTCACAACTTGTATGAAGGGCTTCACTCGCATCTTCAGTCGGTGGGGATTGACGGTGTCAAGATTGATGTCACACATGTAAGTCTTTTCAAATCATCTTGAATAAAAAATTTGTTGATAATGGTAGAAAATAATTTCATATATATTAAAATTTGGTTGACATTTAATTATAAAAAAAAAATAAATAATTTTTTATTATTAGATAAAATTTTACAGTATTAAAAATATTAATATAGTTTGTACATTTATATTTTAATTAATATTTATATATATTTAGTTGTCAAAAATGTTACCAGACCAATAAAATTTACTGATTAGTCAACAAGTTTATGATATCAAAAAGTAGTTCAAATATATCGACATGTTGGCAATGGTTGCCTCCAAACTTTATATATATGAAAAGACAGAGAAGTGTCCATAGAGAAAAACTCTTGATGAAATTTCAGTTTAAAATTTTAAATATAGCGCAACAAGGTTTTAATTTAATATGAGTAAGATAATTTTAAGAAATATTTATAAATAAAAAGTTATACATTAAATAATTGAGATGATTGAATAATTATCAGTCAAGTATATGTTTATTTATTTAAGAGTGGTTCAGTCAAGTACATGGTTAAGATTTATTTCCAGATTGAATAATTGCGTGTGCATGTGAGTGGATTTGCATGTGAGCGGTGTGTTTACTTTAGAGAACCGCTAATGTCACCCCCAATGAAAAAACTCTAATGTCTCAAACACCTCAGAGGCTCAGAGATAGATCATTTCTATTTATTCGGTATTTCGGTATATTCCCCTGAAATTAAAATTGGGATGTAATAACTTCGAATCATTACGGCAATAGGTGAAATTATAATTTTATGCCATTAGTTGGACCAATCTTACTTTGCAATTAACTAAAAGAAATATGACATGTGGGAGATGCTGATTTTCTAAAAGTTGATTTCATTCTTGAATTTAGAAATCGGAGCTAAAGTTAATTCGTTGGGATGGAGAGAAACGAACGTTTTTTATATGGTAATAATAAAATAAGGTGTACTACTTTTGACCATGTTTAGAATTTTAATGATTGTTTTATCGTATGTCATATAACGGTGTAAATTAAATTGATAGGTTATTCTAATAATCTTATAGGAAAAAAATACTAAAAATTATTAGAATTTATTATTTTTAATTATTTTTTTATTATTATTGATTATCAACTCCATTTGTTAATTTAATTAATTAATCTATTAATTTAATAATATAATTAATTAATAAAAATAAATAAATTTTAATCGTCCTATAACATTCTTTAGTTATAAGATTGAATATCTTATAATATTACTCTCATAATGCATGACAACTATATAAATGTGCCAAGACATATAATATTCGATAACATTATGTGATATAAGTAAGATATGGAATATTGAATAATATCATGAATGCTATAGCTTATAAAAATGAAGAGAATCAATTAACTATTAGGAATGAAGAGAAAGTACTTATCACTAGGATTCTTACATGTGGCAGGTTCTAGAGATGCTATCAGAGGATTATGGTGGTCGTGTTGAACTCGCCAAACCATACTACAAAGCACTCACTGATTCTATTAAGAAACATTTCAAGGGCAATGGTGTCATTTCCAGCATGCAGCAGTGTAACGATTTCATGTTCCTTGGCACAGAAACCATATCACTTGGACGAGTTGGTAACGTCCTAATAATAATAATAAAAATTCATAGTAACTATTTTTATTTAGGAAAAAAATCCTCTAAAATTTTTTTTAGTTATTTGATTTCTCACTTTATATTTTTTAAGTAGAATAAAAAAATATATAAAAAAATTAAATACTTAAAAATCACATTTTACTAAATAATTAAAAAATAAATAAAAAGATTCACTCTCTTTTTGTTTATAATCCTTGACCAAACGTGCATTAATTTAATTTTCAAAAAATAAAATACCTCAATTGATTCTTAAAAGATATACTTATAAATAATTTTTTTATCGATTAGATAATAATATATAACATAATTATTTTGCAACAAATCATTTAATTTGCATAAGAATCGATTTGATTAAACCAATTTATGGCTTCAAAAATAGAATGCAAGATGAGAATTTAGATGTTCAAATATTATTTTTACAGGTGATGATTTTTGGTGTACGGACCCGGCCGGAGATCCGAACGGAACATATTGGCTACAAGGATGTCACATGGTGCATTGTGCATACAACAGCTTGTGGATGGGGAATATCATTCACCCGGATTGGGACATGTTCCAATCTGATCACGCCTGCGCCGAGTTTCACGCCGCCTCTCGAGCCATCTCCGGTGGACCGGTTTATGTGAGTGACTCTGTTGGAAAACACAACTTCAAGTTGCTTAAGAAGTTGGTTCTCTTGGATGGCTCCATTTTACGGTGTGAACACTATGCACTTCCTACTAGGGATTGCTTATTTGAAAATCCTTTACATGATGGTAAAACAATGCTCAAAATTTGGAACCTCAACAAGGTAACATACAATACAATACAATACAATACAATACAATACAATAATGTCTATACATACATAAAAGTTAATCTCTTATGTACATATTAAATTAAACAGCAAATTAACGTATTAGTTTCATGAAGAATATGCAGGAACTTTTTGGTTCTTTAAATTTACTAGTAAATAGTTGAACTTGTAAATCTATTATAACGAACCTTTAGACTTAGCACGAAAAATAGAAAACCAATAAGAAATTCCTTCGATGTTCTTGTAATCCAAATTTATTATTGTGTTGCGTTTCAATAACAGATTAACTTAATAATATACTTGTTTTAATCAGTCTATACACTAAGTCAGAAATCATATTCACTAATTTAACAGTATTGTAAGGGTTATAAGAGTATCTAGTTAGTTGAGAAGGTAGTTAAGTTGTTAACCATGCACATGGAGTTAGTTATATTGTTAAGCATGCAATTGCAGTTAGTTATGAGGTTAGAGAGTTAGTTTCTCTGATAGTTCAATCAGTAGAGTATATAAAACACATGTAATGAAGTGAGTTTAGTTATCGAAAATCATTCTTACTCTCTCAAAGAGCCTCTCCAATTTTCTCCTCTCTTAATTCTTTCTCTTATACAACTAGTCTTTTATTCCTTTAAATTTGTATGAATTTTTGCATAGAATTAAATTTTTTTTTTGTTTCGTGCTGAATTTTTTTTATACATATTATAAAAGTATTTTGCAAAAAAATTAAGTCGATCGAAAGAGATAAATAAATGATTATGTAAAAGACGGCATTATTATATATTCACTTATTAGTTTCGATTGAAAACAGTATACAGGGGTTTTGGGTCTGTTCAATTGCCAAGGTGGAGGGTGGTGTCCTGCGAGTAGAAGAAACAAGAGTTTTTTAGATTGTTCACACTCCGTTACTTGCATTGCAAGTCCCAAAGACATTGAATGGAGCAAAGGAAAGAACCTTATTTGCACCAGAGGAGTTGATTCATTTGCAGTGTACATGGTGAAAGACCAAAAGTTGAGGCTAGTGAAGTATGATGAGAGCATTGAGGTTTCGCTGGAGCCTTTTGCTTTCGAGCTCATGACGGTTTCTCCGGTGATGTTTCTACCAAGATCATCAATTCAGTTTGCACCATTTGGATTGGTGAACATGCTCAACTCTGGAGGCTCAATTCAATCCTTGGAGTTCCATGAACATGATAAATTAGTTAGAATTGGGGTGAGAGGCCATGGTCAGATGGCCGTATTCGCGGCAGAGAAGCCGGTAGATTGTAAGATTGATGGACAACCTGTGGAGTTTGATTACAATTATGACGATAACATGGTTAAGCTCCAAGTTCCATGGCCTAGTTCTTCGAGGTTGTCCATAGTCGAGTATTTTTTTTGAACCGATTAATTAAGGTCTGAATGCTTGAGAATGCATAAATAACTGCCACTTTGATAAGATTAGCATTAGTACATAAAAAAATTGAGTGCAAATACTTAATTTTATAATGCACTAATTAATTTTGTTAAAGTGTCGGATATCATATATTGAATTAAAAGGGTAAACTTTGTGTTGTATTAAGTTAAATATTTGTATCATAAATTGATGACATGTTAGTTATTGATTGAAATTTTCGATTTGTTTATGTAAATCCTTAATAAGTGATATGTTTGTTGACGTTGCAGTAGTAATAATGTATTTCTAGTACAGTTTCTGTGGAAACTCTATTCTTGCTCGCAGAGCTTGGAAAGTGAAGTGAAGCTCACTTGTGTGAGAGAGAAAGATTTGAAAAATGAGAAAAGGTTGAACGGTAAAATGCACTAATTCTATTTGCTATAAACAATATATATACTTTATGATCTAAGGATGAAGTTTTTATATCTAACTAACTCTAAATGAATATATGTGCACAGCATGTGTGATGCCAATTAAACTAAAACTAACTCCAACTAACTTCTTATTAACTTAATTTGTCTTCTAGTTATCTTTCACTTTGATTACTCCTAATCACACCCTCCCTCAAGTTGGGAGTGTAGAAATCTATAAGTCCTAGCTTGGATTGAGCTTATGAAAAAGGGGTTGGAGCTAATGCTTTTGTTAGCACATCTGCTACTTGGTTTGCGGACGAAACTGGAAGCAGCTTAATCACACCCTCTTGAACCTTGTCATGAACAGTGTGACAGTCGATCTCGATGTGCTTAGTGCGTTCGTGAAAGACTGGATTTGAAGTAATATGGAGAGCCGATCTATTATCGCAATATAGAGTAATGGGATGCGTGAGAGGTTGTCCGAAATCGCGGAGAATGTTCTTAATCCAAACACCTTCACATGTTGCAACAGCCATTGCTCGATATTCGGCCTCAGCCGAAGACCAAGCCACTGTGGGTTGTTTATTACTTCTCCAGCAGATTAAGGAATCGCCTAAGAAGTAGCAGAAACCAGTAACTGATCTTCTGGAGTCCGAACAAGTTCTCCAGTCTGAATTGGAGAAAGCTTTGAGGCTGAGATTGTTGGAAGTAGAGAAGATGACTCCTTTGGCAGGGGCACCCTTCAGATATCTGAGAACATGTAATGCAGCCTCAAAATGTTTAGTAGTTGTGCAGTCTAAATATTGGCTCAACTTGCTGATTGCGAAGCAAATGTTGGGTCGAGTATTGGTCAAGTAAATGAATCGTCCAATGAGCCTACGATAGCTAGTAACATCAGGCAATGGATCACCTGAAGACTTAGATAAGTGGTGGTATAATCCATTGGAGTCGCAGCTGGCTTCGCATCAAGCAATCCAAATTCCTTAAGGAGATCAAGTATGTACTTGCGCTGGTAGATAGCAATGCCTTGCTTGCTTCTCGCTACCTCAAGACCAAGAAAAAATTTGAGCACCCCCAAATCCTTAATGCTAAATTTGGCATCAAGGAGCTGCTTGACCTCTTCAATTATTTTCAAGCAATTGTCATCCACCACCAAGTCATCAACGTAGACCAAGATACAAGTGAAATTAGAACCAGTGAGCTAGGTAAATAGGCATGTGTTAGCCTTTGATTGAATAAAACCAGTGGTAAGAAGGACTTGGCAAAGCTTTGGTGCCATTGTCGACTCGCTTGCTTCAGCCTATAGAGAGAACGCTGCAACCTACACACCATACCGGGAGGAGCTGATAAACCCAAAGGAGGTTTCATATAAACTTCTTCAGGCAAGTCCCCATGAAGAAAGGCTGTGTTCACATCAAGTTGGTGAACATACCAGCCATGATTTGCAGCAAGAGTGAGTAGAATCCGCAATGTAGTAAGTTTAATCACAGGGCTAAAAGTGTCAAAATAATCAAATTCGGCAGTTTAAGTAAACCCCTTTGCCACTAATCGAGCCTTGTGCCTTTCTACGTCGCCATTAGGCTTGAATTTGGTCTTAAAGACCCACTTGCATCCAATAGCCTTCTTCCCATGAGGAAATGATGTTAATTTCCATGTTTTGGTTTCTTCAAATGCTTTCAATTCATCCATTATAGTCTACCTCCAAGAGTCATGTTTGATTGCCTCCTTATAATTTCTAGGTTCTATACTGGTGGAGATAGCCAAATCTAATGCCTTATTTGTTGGTGATAACCTGTCGTAAGAAACATAATTGGAGACAGGATACAATGTTGATGATTGAAGTTGCTGCTCTTGAGCAATGACTTGCAAGCATTGAAAATCTTGAAGGTATTTGGGAGGATTTTGGGCTCTACATGATCTCCTTAAGGCATGTCTTGTGGCAGTGATGTTTAAGTCAGAAGCATCAAGTGACTGTGAAGCTAAATGTGGTGAATAAAGTGGAGTGGATGCATAAGGTTCAACTTCTAAAGGTGCAGGGGTTTTTAGAACAGGTTGAATATGATCTAAACTAGATGCATGTGTGTCGTGAGACTCTGTGAATAATGGTGCAGGCATTGTGGATTGTGAATGATTATTATTGCATTCTTCAAAAACATCTGAATATGTATGAAAGTGAGGGTTTGGAAAAACATGGGCAGATGTGGAGTGGCTAGTGATAAATGGAAAATATTTTTCATAAAATTGCACATGTCTTGATAAGAATATCTCTCAAGTGTTAACATCAATTAGAAGGTAGCCTTTTGTTCCACTTTTGAAACCAAGAAAAACACATTTTCGTGCGCGCTTATCGAATTTTCGTCTATGAGAGGTCAAAGTGGAAGCAAAAGCTAAACAACCAAAGACTATAAGATGATCAAGTGTGGGTAATTTCTTATGTAAAGCCTCAAAGGGGCTACTCTCTTTCAAAGTAGAGCTAGGGACTCAATTAATAATATGGACAGCATATGCTATTGCATAGTGCCAAAAACAGTTGGGGATGTTTGAGGAGAAAATGAGAGCTCTAGCCATGTTCAAGAGTTCTTGGTGTTTTCTTTCTACAATTCCATTCTGCTGTGAAGTTTCAATACAGCTAGTTTGCTGCAAAATTTCTTTGGATTGATAGAAAGAAGACATCATAAACTCAAGGCCATTATCTGATCTTACACACTTGATCAACTTGTGCATTTGGGTTTCAATCATCAAAATAAATTGTTGTAGGAAACTTCTTGTTTCAGACTTGTTTTTCATAAAAAATAGCCATGTGAATTTGCTTTTATCTTCTACAATGGTGAAAAAATATTTATACCCTCCTATGGAGGGGCTTGCTATTGGTCCCCAAATATCCACACGTATGAGATCAAACAGGTCAGTTGATTCAGTGTTACTAACAGTAAATGGCAACCGTTTCTGTTTGGCAAAATGACAAGATTCACAAGGAAAATTTGAGTTTGTACTTTTAATGAAAGGAAAAAACAGATGCATTTTATTCATTCTTGAAAAAGAGAGATGACCTAATCTACAATGCCATACATCATCAATAAGAGAAAATGAATGCTGGGTATCTTTGCCTATTGTACTATTATGTGGTGAACTATCTAAAGCTTGGTCAACTAAATTTACTGACTTGAAAGCATGTGCAGCATTGGGTGGCAAGTCTAGTGAAACTATCTTAGCAGCTGGAATTGGTTTTGTTTTCAATGTGTACAAGCCATTGTGCTGATCAACAATTCCAATCATCCTCGAGGTAAGTGGATCCTGAATCTCGCAATTATGTGCGTTGAATGAAAACCAACAAGATAATGCATTAGTAGCCTTAGAGATTGAAATTAAATTGAATTGAAAAGAAGGCATGTATAACACATCACTCAAATAGAAATGTGTCAAAAAGAAGACTGTGCCACATAAGGTTGTCACAGCTTGTGAACCATTTGGCATTTTAATCGTTACTGGTTTAATTTTTCTAATTGAATGAAAGTGTGTAATAGAAAAAGTCACATGAGTAGTGGTTTCTGTGTCTAAAACCCAATCATGTGAGCTCAACTCATGATTAGAAGTTGAAAGGAGATGAAATGTACCTGCGGAAGGAGCAAGCACAATTGCCAAGTTTCCATTATGAAGAGGGTCTTAATGCTTTTGAATTAAGGCCATAATGGCCTCTTGTTGCTTCTCAGAAAGCAATCCATGAAAATTAACATTCTCTTCCTTATGGTTAGAATTGTTGCTGTCTTCAGTGTTCATAGCAATCATGTTGGCAGTGAAGCCATTAGACTTGCTCTTGCTTTTATTGTTCTGCATATGTGGCGGGAAGCCATGCTTGTGATAGCATGTGTCCACTAGGTGACCTGATTTGCCACAGTGTGAGCATAATTTTGGAGTGCTTCGACCTCTTTCTCTGCCTCTACGCCCTCTCCCTCTTCCTCTATTATTCGATCCCGCATTGGCTCCATTATAGTTACCATTGTTCCTTTGATAAGTGTCAAAGGCATTTGCATTAGCATCGGTGCCAATGTTATTTATTATTGCTCTTGGTTCTAGGTCTGTCGTATGTGACATTTGCCTTTCTTGTTGCAAAAGCATAAAGAATGCTACGGCAATATCGAGGAAAGGTTTCATCAGCATCACTTGTGACTTTACACCAGCATATTGTTCATTGAGCCCTCTAAGAAAGCATATTACATGTGTTTGAGATCTATATTCTCTAATTACTCCTAGTCCACATATGCACTCTTTCGAACACTTACAATTTGGAATAGGTTTAATTTCCTCCAGTGCTTCCCAAATACTTTTCAACCTAGTGAAATAAGAGGTAATGGATAATTCACCTTGTTTTGCAGTGAACAAATCTTCTTGAAGATCAGCAATTCTGAAGAGGTCTCCCTCGTAGAAGCGGTGCTTGAGGTCTCTCCAGAGTTCACATGCATTGTCGCACCAGAGGACGCTGTGAAGAATCTCAGGACTTAGCGATCCATGTAGCCATGAGAGGACCAAGGAATTGCATCGATCCCAAGCTTCAAACGTGTGATCGTTTTCTTCTGGCTTTGGCAATGATCCATCGATGAATCGTAGCTTGTTCTTTGTTTTGAGCGAAATCTTCACCGATTTCGACCATGAGTGGTAATTTTGCGTCGTCAAAGGAGCAGTTGTAGCGAGAGCGCTGGTGTCTCGCTTGGATGTACGTAGAAACAATTTGATTGATCTTGGGGCGAGTTCATATTCGAGCCCAATCTTGAGGATTTACCTTTTGCAAACTCGAAAAATGCGCCATCATTCGAGAGAAATTTTGAAATTCAGATGCTGTGAAGCCTCGCGCTTCTGGTTCCACCACTTCATCACGCACATTCGCCGCCATTGATGAACGATGTGTGCTTGATCCAATTCTCACCAATCTTCTCAAGATGAAGGTCTCACACCTTTTTGCAAGCATCCATGCTCACCGCACCATGTGGAAACTCTGTTCTTACTCGCAGAGCTTGGAAAGTGAGGTGAAGCCCACTTGTGTGAGAGAGAGAGAGAGAGATTCGAGAAATGAGAAAAGGTTGAGTGGTAAAATGCACTGATTTCATTTGTTATAAATAATATATATACACTATGATCTAAAGGTGAAGCTTCTATATCTAACTAACTCTAACTAAATACATGTGCAGCATGTATGATGCCAACTAAGCTAAAACTAACTCCAACTAACTTCTTATTAACTTAATTTGTCTTCTAACTATCCTTCACTTTGATTACTCCTAGTCACAATTTCTTTGAATTTAATTGCTAATTTCACAAATAATTCTTTTTACAGTATACATGATTATGTTATTTTTTTTTTGGTATTATATACATGATTATGTTATTATTTATAGGATGTTCAGTCCCTTACCCTATGATTTGATCTCAGTTTTCTACACAATACTCAACCAAATTATCAGTTTTCCTGTCTGTAGTCAACAACAAATGTGGGCATATATTTTCTTTAAACTTTCTGGCTCATGATTGGCCTATATTGAATTGAAGAGTGAAAGTAGCTGAGACCTAGTAGCAGCCAAGATAAGGCCATAAAGTAAATTGAATGGAGGACCCATAAAATTAGAAACTATTATGGTCCAATGGTGTTTGTGCACCAAAATCGTCCATGAGATTCTAATTGCATCAATTACATCCCTGAGATTAGAAAAATTGCACCATATTAATCCCTGATTTGTTTTTCTTTAACAACGCACTGACGTGGCTTGATGACATGGACATTTAGTGACACATATCACCTCATAGTTTGGCCACGTGTAACGATATGATGATGTGTTGGTCAACGACACGTGACATATTGACATGGATGTTTATGCCACGTGTCACAATGCTATTTTGTCACGTGTCAGATTGTGCCACGTATCACAATGCTATTTATCCACGTGTCATCCACTATGTCATTGTTATATGTGCACCAAATTGGTCCCTTACTTTGCATCAAATGACTTATTTTAGTCCCTGAAATTGAATGTCGTATACCAAATTAGTCCTTTCATTATTTTTTTCTCATTTTCTTTATAAATCTAAAATTTTCATTATATATTTAAATACACTAATTTTAGTTATATCTTTTCACAAGTTATTTAAATACAAGTGTTTTTATAAAATATTTTTAAAATTTTAGTTTTAATTATACATTTTTTTCTACAATATTTTATTGAAAAACTATATGAGATATTGATATTGATTTAGTAAAGAGTGTAAGTTAAGAATATAATAATATTTCTTAATACAATTTTTTAATATTTAACACTTTAATAAATATTTTAAGAATACTTAATAAGGCACTTGTTAACTAATATAAATTCATTATTCCCATCCATTTCAAGAATGTCTGATTTCCCATATAATTGACTTCTCACTAAATTAATAAGATAGATTTACACTGTCGATTATAATAATTTATTTTATCTATAACTTAACTAGACGGCTTTTTCATATATTACACTATTAATCAATATAAGTACTTACTGTAACCATGACTTGAACAATATTAAAACAGATACAAATAAACACAAGAAGAAATAACAAAGTTTTGATTTTAGTTAACATGTTCTCCAATGATACAAGTTAAAATTATTAATTAAAAAATTTATTATAAAAATTTGTATAATAAAAAATATAATTAAAATTAGTGTATAAAAAATATTGAGAATTTTAAATTTATTTAAAAAATGAGAAAAAATTGATGAAGAGACTAATTTGGTACACGATATTTAATTTCAGAGACTAAAATGAGTTATTTGAGGCAAAGTAAGGGACCAATTTAGTGCACATTTAACTAGGGACGGATTTAGAAATCTAAGAGTGGAGGGGCTAAAAATTAAAATATTGTATAATCAAATATAATGCTATATATTTAATAATAGATATAATTATAATTAGTTTTTTAATTAAAAAATTAATAAATACTTGTCAAATAAAAGAATTATCTCAGTTTTTATAATTTTTTCATAATTTTTTATGATTTTACATCTAATAAAATATAAAATTATATATTGTTAAATATTTTGTTAATTAATTTACTTTATTAAGTATTTATGTGACAGTAAGTTATTTTTATATTTTATATCATTAAAAAATATATTTAATTACTCTATTAGTCCTCATAGTTTTACAAAATTTTTAGTTAGATCCATATACTTTGTTTTCTTTTGATTGAGTCCTGGCACCAAAATTTTTTTTAATTGAGTCCCTACACTTTTTTTCCTTTTATATGAGTCCCTACACTAATTTTTTTTAGTTAGATCCCTATAAAATTAAGCCAATTACTGCTAAGAGGGGACCTAATTGAAAAAAAAATTGGTGTAGAGTCCCAATTAAAAGGAAAAAAAATATAGAGACCTAATTGAAAATTTTGCAAAACTATAGGGATCAATAGAGTAATTAAACCTAAAAAATATAACATAAAATAATATAAGTTAATTGCATTAACAATTTTGTTACGTGAATTTAAAATATATTAAAATATTTTTATATAATAATAGGGGAAAAATTAATTAAAAAATAATTAAAAAAGAAATAACTAAATAAAATTAGAAAAAAATAATATTATCATAAATAATATTAAAATATTTTTTACATAATTATAAATGTTAAAATTAATCTTAAAAAAATATAAAAAAACTCTAAATTAAATAAAAAATACAAATAATATAAATATATGTAGAGAAATTTAAATCCTAATACATAAAGAATAGTAACTCTTTTTATTATTACTACACTATTAAATTTTACTCTATACAATACATTTATTATAATAGTATATGAGTGACAAACCCCAATTTGACGGTTTGTTTTGTATTGAAATTAGAATATTTTGATAACCTTTTGTCACATTTAGCCTAGAAATTAGCATGGTTTTGTTATCTCTCCCTTATTTGTACTTAAGTGTAAAAACATGCTTTTTAAGCCTTATTTTGATGAATTCTAGTTTCTCTTTGATTCCATAAGATGCCTTGATATGTTTGCTAGTAGTTCCAGGATTGAAATAGGCTAGGCATGGATCAAAGAAAGCAAGGAAGGAAGCATGCAAGTGGAGAGAAGCATAAAAAGTCAAAGAATTGATCTCGGCCAAGCACGCGTACGCGCACAAGGCGCTCGCGCGCACATCGCAGAATCAGCCAGGGACGTGCACGCGTACCGTGCGCGCACGCGTCGTAGTCCGCACGTGATTCCTTTATTGCAGCACGTGCCTGGCGATTTTAGGAAGGTTTCAACAACCAACTTTGGCGCCAAAATGCATATAAGAGCCAAGGATTGAAGGGGATTGATACACATTCACATCCAGAGACTAATTTTAGATCATTAGATAGATAGTTTTAGTTAGTTACATTTGTAGAGAGAGAAACTCCAACTTCTCTCTAGGATCCATCTTTATTTTCTCAATTCTCAACCATTCCTTGGTGAGATCTATTACAACACTCAATTTACTTTGTTCATGTTGTAGATCCTCTTCTCTAATCTCAATTAGTGTTTGTAATTGTTCAATTCTTGTAGATCTTAGGTTTAACTTTGTTGTTTTGGATTCTATTGATTCATTGAAGATCTCATTTTCGTTGTTGTTCATTGTTGATTCTTGTTAATCTCTTGTGTTGAATTGCTTTGATTCTAAATCTCTTCTCAATTTTACTATGTCTTTCATTCTTGCCCTCCAAATGTTTGAGAAAATGCCAACTTTAGATATGGAATAGTATTCCCTCACTTGGCCTAGTGGTTGAGTCATTGGAGACACTTGAATAATGGATGTCAATTGTTGATTAAGAATTGAGGATTGCTAATTGACTTAGAGTGCACTAAAGCTAGACTTTCCTAGGGTAAGACTAGGACTTGTGACTTGAGTTAATTACTTTATTTGACTTTTCTCTATAATTAGGGGTTAACTAAGTGAAGCAACACTCCTTTGTTATCACAATTGAAGGAAGCTATAGTGATGGGACTTCCAATGTTCAACCTTGGCCAAGGCTTTTAATATTGATTGATTGTTGTTTTCTTTTATTCACACTTTTATGCCACACTCTTCAAGCCACAAAAAGACCACTTAACCAATACATGCATCCTTGTAGCATTCCTAGGGAAGAACGACTCGGGACTAATACTCTCGATTATAGATTGTAGATTTGTTTGATGATGGATTTTGCGTCGGTTTAGACTATACTACGATTGATCACTTGATAATTTCTATACCGGCAAAAATTCATACGTTAATGAGCTTTTAAAATTTGTTGGGGGGGCCTCATCCCTGCATTTAATGATGACATAGTGGATGACATGTGGACAGGTAGCATTATGACACATGGCATAATCTAACACGTGGCAAAATAGTACTGTGACACGTGGCATAACCATCCACGTCAGCATACCATGTGTTGTTTACCAACACGTCATCATACCATTACATGTGGCCAAACCATGAGGTGACATGTGTCACCAAAGGTCCATGTCATCAAGCCACGTCAGCGTGTCGTTAATGGAAAATGGGTCAGGGACTAATATGGTACAATTTTTCCAATCTCAAAAACGTTATTGGTGCAATTGGAATCTCAGGGACGATTTTGATGCACTACATCAATCTCAAGGACTACTATGAGAATTTAGTCTGCTAATGCATGTGATGTAATGACAAAGGTGTTTACCTCATATTAAGCCACACCAAATTCGAATTTTAGTAATAGTGGCTAGTTTAGTATATGTGAGAGAGTGAGCCTGTGAGTATGTTTGTATGACCAAAAAATAAAAAAAATGCATATTTGTCAATTAAAAATTTAAAACCATCTTGGATTTGACAAAAGAAAATGATCTTGGATTAATTCAGATGCGAATGGAGGTAGCGGATAGGCTTGTTAAGGATGGAGCTTTTGGAGATGCTTATGTTTAAGGATGACAATGAATCTTTACGGGAGCAAGAACTTCTTTCCTACCCTTTATTCTTATTTAGAAAAATGTCCCGTCCTTGCCTCATTTCTATTTCAGGCTCCTATTTATTTTCCTCCCCAAAAAAGATAGATATACGATGGTATTCATGGATATTAAGTTTTAAAATATTTAAAAATTAAATATAACTATAATAAAATTTTATACAATTTAACTAAAATATATCAAATTAAATATAATTCAAATATATTCAACATAATAATATAAACACAAAATCTCTTACATACAAAATAAGATAAAATAAAATAGAAAAGTATTCATATTCTGACCCAATAACTGAGAGCCAGACCCAATAACACATAAAGACCCACCAATAAAGGTAGACTTCACTATAAACCCGATCTCTTTAAGGAGGTCAGACAACGACATAGAGGTCCAACTCTACTTGACCTAACAAGTAACTGCCTCCTTAGATCTCTTCTACTAACTCTACCTCGTCTAGAAGGTAGACCCCCAACAAGGTCCCAAGATAAGGCGAACGCTTATCCATCAGAAAAGATGGAACTACTCCAACAAAGGTAGTTATCAAACTCTACTATAAATACACTGCATCCCCCAAGGTATAACTCACGCTATAATCTACTAAAAACCTGCCTAAAGTCCTTGCTGACTTAAGTATTGGAGTCTCTTGCAGGTACCACCCCCACCTCCTCACGAGAAACTCGGACAGGCGGAACCTCAACATCAAAGAGGTCGGATGCTGCCATATCAAGGGACTTGGACCTCACGTTCAGGCCCAAATTAACATTTCAAGTAATCCTCGGAACATTGGCACTGTTACCGGGGACCTGAAATTCTCCCGCTGACAAATGGTAGACCATGAGCATAGAGATGGCTACACAGCATCTGAGTCTGAGCCGGAAAAACAGCCAGAAGGCCAAGCCCTCTTACTTTCACCTTCGCCACCACACCAAGGCCCCTACGGGGAAGGGATCTCAGGAAATCCTGAAACAAGAAGGATCCATTCCGAGGTCCACCATCCCGAGGCTGAGGACTAACCTCGTACAACTGAGATCTTGGATCTCATTCATAGCCAGGGGGATCGATTACAATAGCTCGAGTACGAGACTGAACGACAATGGGAAGCAGAATAGGAATTGCGAAGAGAAGTAAGACAACAAAAGGAGTTAGAAGACAAGCTACGAAAACTGGAAGCTGACATACAAATGAGGAATAATTGGGCAGAGCATGATGAAAGTCTTTTAGGAGAAGAAGATCCATTCACAGAAGAGATCATGAGGGCTAAAGTTCCTAGGAACTTCAAATCGCCCAACATGGATCCCTATGACGGAACATCCGACCCGAGCCACCATCTCAGTAAGTTTATAAACAGAATGTACCTGGCCGACGCCTCTGACGCCACTCGTTGCAAAGCCTTCCTGATTACTTTGACCAAGGTGTCCATGAAGTGGTTTGTTAATCTGCCACCCAAGTGGATAACCTTCTTCGACGACTTGGCCAGGAAATTCCTAACCATATTTTCTATCCAGAAGGACAAAACGAAGCATGCTCTGAGCTTACTAGGAGTAAAGCAAGAAGTCAGGAAAAGCCTCTGTGATTATATGAAAAGATTCAACAAAGCTTGTCTAGAGATCCAGAATATACCAACTGAAACTGTGATTATGGGTTTGGTCAATGGCCTAAAAGAAGGATCGTTATCACTTATAAATAACCACTCTTACCATAATTCTCACTTATAAATCATTATCTTCAAAATCATCAACCCCAAACATCAAATTCATCACACTCACACCATTCTCAACCATCAAATTCATCAATCATCAATTTATCACTACCAAATCTTCAAAATTATTAATATTCAACCTCAACATCAATAATCAATATCATTCATCAACAATCAACATAAATCATGAATCATCATAAATCATCAATAATTCAAACTTATCCTAAGGTCCACGAGCCTATGTTTCATAAAACATTACATATTATATAGAGAAAACCGAAACCATACCTTGGTCGATTCCTAATATGCTCAAATTCACCAAATTACTCCAAACAAGCCTTCACGAAGCTTCAACCACCAAAACTCAAATCCAATGGCCAAAATCAACTCCACAAATCACCACATTCAAGCTATACACCATATATTTCACCCCAATCAATACTAGAGTTCAAAATTACACTACATCATAAGAATTTAAGGCAATCTTACCTTATCCACAGTAAATTAGGATGAAACCCAATAATTTCTCAATATTGGTTGGCAGCTAAACAACCAAAATCACAAAAACCTACTCAATACTATACCCAAATTTTTAAAATTGTTTGGGTTGAAGAATGGAGTGTGAAATTTGAATTCTTACCAGCAATGTCTAGTTAGAACTGATATGCTCAGCGAGAGCTTTGCGTGGCCGTAAATGACACGCAAATCGGAGCACCGTAGCTCAAGATATGAGTGACTGAAGAAGAAAGTGAATAGTAACTTCTCCTCTCTTCTCCCTTCTTTATCTCAACGCCTCCCTTCTTGTTTGTGGATGAAAATGAGCTAAATTATTCATTAAAGTGGTTTATATATGTTGGGCTTGGACTCGACTTGTGCCCAGTCCAACGGTGTAGTGTTTTAGGTTCGTTTTGCCCAACTTTGGGTCAAACATTTAGAATTAGCGCCCGATTTTTAACTTTAATTATTTTCCTAAGTTTTTCTACAGTTTTTATTACTCTCACGCAGTACCAGATAGACTTAAGTCGGTATTGCCGACTAATTTACCGATACACGTTTTTACGCAATTTTTCGCAGAAAATTATATTCTTCCACTCAGAAAAAAATTTACCAGATCCAAATTTCACCTTTAAATTTTCTAATTAGTATTTCTATATTTTTGAACCTATTTCGGACAATTTAATTTATTCTTTTACGTTAATTAGTCGGTTAATAATTTCTGGTTCTTACAACGGCAACGGTGTTGGATGGCAACGGCAACAGACGAACAGACAGAAAGAGGAGTCGCGGCTGGTGGAGAGGAGAGGAGGAACGAGCTGATGGAGCTGACGAAGGGGCAGGTGGTGGTGGGGCTAAGGATGGATGGCGAGGAGAGGCGGCAGTTAGAGAGAGAAAAGGAGAAGAGAGGTTAGAGAGAGAAAAATTTTCTAAATGAAGGGGGAGAAGATTCGCGCTTTGAATTTTAGGGCTCGTTACCGTCGGATTTATCGACGAAGAAATCTGACAGTAACTCATTGCGGGTCACCAAAACGTAGCGTTTTACTAACATGGGTTTACCGGCGGATTGTTCCGACGGTAAATCCCACGATAAATTTTGCGCCTATTTTTTCCGTTTTCTCTCCATATATTATTGGCGTATTTACCGTCGGAAACTGAAATCCGCCGGTAACGAGTTGACCAAACGAATTTTCCATCAAAACCGTTCATAAATTCGTTGATAAATCCGACGCTAATGTACAACACTAAATCTAACTATTTTCGCGTTTTTTGTAGTGAGTATTATTATTATTATGGGTTGAACTATCAATAATTTACTATACTTACTGCTAAATATCAATAAAAAATATCTAACAAAATACTTTAAATAACCAACCCACTCTTCCAAAAAAAAGGTTTTATTCCAAATTACAAGTTCACCACTTGACCCGTTAAGGCCATTAGCCCAAAAAAATTAAAAAACTTTCATTAAGCATAGTTGATTAGCAATGTAATTATCCTTACATGACATAAACCCTTTCTGAAAAGTGCTGCTCCTGTCAGTCTTCTGCCTACATGAATTGAACCAACCACAATATCTTTCCCTCCACATCTCGCACAGTAAAGTCAAACACCTAATTTCTAAATGTGTGGATGTCTCATACAAACTGCACCATAGAATTCTCATAATTTTTTTAAGGCGACGACTCTGGTGTAGAAGCTCTTATGGCTTCTACACATGTAGAAGTGCAGTGGCGGATGGAGCTGAAGACACGTGCCTGAGGAGGGAACACAACTTGTGCTGCTGCAGGTGATGTACAAGGCATGTTCAGTTTTTATCACGTGGGATTATGACAGTCTCCTTGTGTAATTATGTGTATTAGCGCTTAATGAAGATATCATGGTTACGGGCCAAGAAATTGGGCTGAATGTTGAGGGTGTTTTTTTTAAGAGCGTATTTTTTTAATTTAAGGGCAATGTTTATATTCAGCAATTTTAGAAGCTGAAAATGTAAAAGATATGTAGAAGGTTGTTTAATTTGTCATATGTTATTTGTTAATTTTTTTGTTTTGAAAAAAATAATTCAAATAAATATAATTACATTTAATTAAAATATAATTTCTTATCACTTATTTAATATGTGCCTTTTTTGGGCGTTTATATATATATATATTGGTATTTTGGGCGTTTATATTTTTCTCTAAAGAACTGAGATATTGTTGAACAAATTAAACTAATTTTGTGAATTATTTGAATTACATAATTTAATAGTTTAATTTAATATATTATTTCAAAGATTTATTTAAAATGGATGACGTAAATACTATTTAACTATATTATATTATGATTTTTTAAATTTTAAAATTATTTTACTGAATATAATTGTTGTTATTTGTATTTATTAAATATCTGTGCTACAATTTATAAAAAATTCTTTCAAAAATTAATTTTAATAAGTTACTTTTAAATTTAGAAGTTTTATCAATAGTGTTATATCTAAAAAGCAAAAAATATACCACTTTTACAAACTGCAGTCTTTAATAAACCCACGCTAAAAATTAAACTACGAAAAATTTATTCTCCCGATTTTTTATTACTTGTATTCATTTTCTAGGGGTGATATTGTCTTTTAGTATCAATCACATTGCTTTTTTATTGTTTACTATCATAAAAGTGAAATGAATACTAAAAAAGCAATGTGATAGTAAACAATAATTTTTATTGTCTTTTAGTAACATATTCATTTTTTTATGATAGTAAACAATTAAAAAGTAATGTGATGATACTAAATAGGGCTGGCAATGGGTAGGGTAGGGTAGGGTTTGGACCCTACTCTAACCCTACTCGCGGGTTGAAAATTTTATTAAAATTCTACTCTACTCTACCCGCGGGTTGAGAATCTCTCAACCCTAACCCTACCCGCACCCTAAAATTCTAAACCTTACTCTACTCTACCATACCCGCAGAAATATTAAATTTTTTTAAAGTAAATATAAAATTCAATTATTTCGAATTTTATACGTATTAATAACATAAAAAATAAAAAATTAATGCTCTAAATTACTAAATTAACTAACTAGTTTAATGGTTGTTCACTTATTATAAGTCATTATATAAGAAAGGTTGTGGGTTCAAGTTTCACTTCTTTCACTATATAAAAAGATTTTTATAAAATATGTGTTATATCACCCTACCCTACCCTACAGACATACCCGGACCGTATCCTACCCTACGGGCCCTACTCTACCCGCAGACATACCCGAACCGTATTCTACCCTACGAGTTGGACCAGGTTGAGTATCCGCGGGTAAAGTATAAATTGCCAGCCCTAATACTAAAAGACAATATCACCCGTAGAAAATGAATACAAATGAATAACAAAAGACAAATAGCGTGGGTTTATTAAAGATTGTAATTTATAAAAGCGGTATATTTTTTACCTTTTTAGATATAACACTGATTTGATAAAACTTCTAAATTTAAAAGTAACTTATTAAAATTAATTTTTGAAAGAATTTTTTATAAATTGTAGCACAAATATTTAATAAATACAAGTAACAATAATTATATTCAGTAAAATAATTTTAAAATTTAAAAAATCATAATATAATATAATTAAATAGTATTTATGTCATCCATTTTAAATAAATCTTTGAAGTAATATATTAAATTAAACTATCAAATTATGTAATTCAAATAATTCACAAAGTTAGTTTGATTTGTTCAACAATATCACAGTTTATATATATATATAAACGCCCAAAAAAGGCACATATTAAATAAGTGATAAGAAATTATATTTTAATTAAATGTAATTATATTTATTTGAATTATTTTTTTCAAAACCAAAAAAAATTAACAAATAACATATGACAAATTAAACAACCTTCAAAATATCTTTTACATTTTCAGCTTCTAAAATTGCTAAATATAAACATTGCCCTTAAATTAAAAAAATACGCTCTTAAAAAAAACACCCTCAACATTCAGCCCAATTTCTTGGCCCGTAACCATGATATCTTCATTAAGCGCTAATACACATAATTACACAAGGAGACTGTCATAATCCCACGTGATAAAAACTGAACATGCCTTGTACATCACCTGCAGCAGCACAAGTTGTGTTCCCTCCTCAGGCACGTGTCTTCAGCTCCATCCGCCACTGCACTTCTACATGTGTAGAAGCCATAAGAGCTTCTACACCAGAGTCGTTGCCTTTTTTTAATTAAAATTGTACATTCATTCACCTGTATTTGATTTGTGTATGGGATGAAATATAGACATAAGGCTCCGTTTGGTTGATGTATTTGATGAGACATAGACACAGAAACACAGACATTAAAAACATGGACATAAAATATTTGTATCTATGTATTGTGTTTGGCAAAAATAAGAAACAAGACACATATATTTAAAAAAGACTGAATTACCCTTCATTCAACCACAAGTTTTACCACCATTACAATACACCTATTATTCCAAACAATGCATGCCATCACCATTAAATTTTTATTTCTTCTAATAATTTTTTATTTCTTCTAATATCATCTTAAATTATCATTTAAATATTAAATATATAATTGTTCTTGAAAAAAATAGAAAATTAAAGTTCAGAATTTATCAAAGATTAATCAAAATTTAAATAAATAAAAAAAATTAAATGTACAATTTTTTTTTGAAAAAAATAGAAAAGTAAATTTAGTTGTAGAATCTAAAAGAGAAAGAGAAAAAAAAGATTTGAGAAGATAAGAGGACAAATTTTAAAAACTCAATAAGGGTAAAAGAGTAAAAAATTAGTGTCTCACAAGTTGTGTCTCAGTGTCTCACCAAATTGGAGGTACACAAATTTAGGTAGTGTTTGGTTTCTGAGACATAGACACTGAGACATAGACACAGTAGTACACGGTGACACATGTCTGCTGTTTGGTTTGGTGAGACACAGATTTTCGAAGGACACGGGAGGATACGGATGGACACGGAGACACTAAATTTATGTACCTCCAATTTGGTGAGATACTGAGACACAACTTGTGAGACACTAATTTTTTACTCTTTTACCCTTATTGAGTTTTTAAAATTTGTCCTCTTATCTTCTCAAATCTTTTTTTTCTCTTTCTCTTTTAGATTCTACAACTAAATTTACTTTTCTATTTTTTTCAAAAAAAATTGTACATTTAATTTTTTTATTTATTTAAATTTTGATTAATCTTTGATAAATTCTGAATTTTAATTTTTTATTTTTTTTTTCAAGAACAATTATATATTTAATATTTAAATGATAATTTAAGATGGTATTAGAAGAAATAAAAAATTATTAGAAGAAATAAAAATTTAATGGTGATGGCATGCATTGTTTGGGATAATAGGTGTATTGTAATGATGGTAAAACTTGTGGTTGAATGAAGGGTAATTCAGTCTTTTTTAAATATATGTGTCTTGTTTCTTATTTTTGCCAAACACAATACATAGACACAAATATTTTATGTCCATGTCTTTAATGTCTGTGTCTCTGTGTTTATGTCTCATTAAATACATCAACCAAACGGAGCCTTAGTGTCTCCGTGTCCATCCGTATCCTCCCGTGTCTTTCGAAAATCTGTGTCTCACCAAACCAAACAGCAGACATGTGTCACCGTGTACTACTGTGTCTATGTCTCAGTATCTATGTCTCAGAAACCAAACGCTACCTAAATTACTAGTTTTTATATACTGAATTTAATAATAAAAATAAGATAAAATATTATTTTAATCTTTAATGTTTGGATAAAATCTTAATTTAGTCCTTTAACAATTTAAACATTAATTTATTTTGTTTCTACATTCTAAGGTTGAGTACAAGTCCTTTAACGACGCTAATAATAATTTTAACCGGTGCAGTGCCATAAAAAATGAATTGAATGCCTTGAGTTAAACAACACTCTTAGTGTCTTATTGATTATCCTGCAAGTATTAATCCAATTGACTGCAAATAGGTGTATCGGATCAAGTGCAAACCAAACGATTCTATTAAGGGTCCATCTACTGTACAGATTTACAGATTTTTGTCTTTTATTGATTTAAAAGCGTGTCACTAAAAGTGTTGCTTAAAGAGAAAGTGTTATCCTTAATCGTTAACTTGGCTCTGATACCAATTTTTAAATGTAATTTCAAAATTTCTATTAACTCTTCATATTTTGCTTCGAATAAGTTTATAATTTGTATAGATTTGGTTGGTAGTACTTTATAATTTGCAATTTTATAATCAAAAGTATTGATCATTTCTACTATTACTAATTCTGATTTCATTTTTATAGTTTTTCAATCTTGTTTTAGTTTATAATATTCTTTTTTGCATGGATTATTGTATATAAAATCTTTTATCTGTTTGTCTTTTTCTTTAATATAATTTTTCAAATCCTCAAAAACTTCTTTTATTTCTACACTTTCTGTTGTTTCTAAATATCTTTTTAATTTTTCAACTTCATTCTCCATTTTTTCTTTCAACAGTTTTAATTCTTTTAGGTCATAATATGGTGTTCTAGGCATTTATAGATTTTTTAAGTTTAGCTCTAACTTGTTTATATTTGTTTTTATTTCTATCCTTTTTATTATAAGGTCATTAATTTCGAACTGAAGATTATTTAATTCCCTTTTATACTCCTTTATTTTACTTTTTAATTTTTTCGCCCTTTTTCTTTTTATTTTGTTTTCCGGTCTTTCAATCTTTGTATACTTCATTATTTATTTTAGAATTTCTGCAAATTCTATTATCGATTCATCACTATTTTCTAGAGATTCTATTAATTTTTCTAACTCTTCAACTTCTCCTTTTAATTTGTCATAGATTATTTTTAGAGCTTTAAATGCTCTTTGATTTATTTCAGAAAACTGTAAATAATTCAACCGATTTTCTCTTTCAAAGAGCTCTTGTTTCTTATCTTGATAGGTTACATATATTTTTTTTCTTTATTTATTGTCATAACTTAGTGTTTAAGGTTTCATTTAATTTTTTGACCTTTTTTGTTAATTCTTTTATTTCAGAATTTTCTTCTTTGATCTTTAACTTAGATAAACTTAACGGGCTATTAATTTTGGATTCTCTTATTTGAAAATTTGATGAAACTAATTTTCCTGATGGTTCTTTTAGTAAAAGAACTGGGTTTTCAATAGCTTTATATTTTGGTTTTTCTGTCTTTACAATTTTCTGAAATAATTCATCAACATAAATTCTTTCTCTATTTTTAAATATTATACTATGATGGCTATTTGTTAAAGCATAATTTATTGCATATGTAATTGAAAATGGTTCATCGTCTTGTTCCATTAGATTTTTTCTATGAAATTTATATGCCAAACTTATAGATCTTCCAAGATTTTCAGTTGATAAAGGTATAGCATATCCAAGATGGGCATTGAATTTAACATTTACGTTTGCCAAGTTTCCATAAACAATTCCAATTATTTGATCTATTGGGTCATCAGTAATTCTTTTGTCACAGATTGCTAAGCTTATTGGTGAATTAATTCCTTTCATATATGTAGATTTGATTAAGACTTGTATAGTACTAATATGAATCCATCCAATTTTAGATCTTTTTTGTTGATCCTTAATTTTTTCAATCTGTTTACTCAATTCTTCATCATTTATCAAAGCTATCTCAAGTTCTCCGTTGGCGGATTTTATCTTTATAGGGGCTTCAAGTTGAATTTTTCCATAGTATATTATATTTTTTCTATTAAAAACTTCTTTTAAAAGATTTTGTTTATTAAAATTTTCATTTGATTTGAGATTTAATTCTGTTTTTAGAACAGTCTGTTTTTCATTATCTAATAAGGCAGATAATCTATAATAATCAGATTCTTCCGTTAATTCTAAACTTTCTAAATAATTCATAACTATGAGATTAGGATAAAGGCGTACCTTTCTGGAAAAAAACTTCCTTTATTTAGAATATTTACATAAGATGTTTTTATCTCCAGATGGGAGATTGTAGATACTAACTTCAGAGGGGAGTTTAGAATTGGTTTTTCCTAAGGGAATTCTTCTTCAAACTATAGAATCGCCTCGGCAGCTTCCTCCTTGCTCTCCTAGCATATGAGTACTCTTAGCCTCCTGCTTTCTATGGTTTGATGCTTTCTACAATTGCCTAAGCAACCTATTTATAATGGTTGGGTCTGATGGACAATTCACATCCTTACCCTTCTTATGACGTCATTGCTTACGTCATTGTTTATTATCTTGCACCAGCTACATTGTTGGTGCTCTATGACCTAAGCGCTTACGTCATTATGCAATAATGTTGAGAGATGCTTCAGATGTGCTGTCCTCTTCTTTCATTATGTGGCCTTCAGATGTGTTGTCTCCTTCCTTTATCATGTGGGTTGATTCCGTTTCATTATTGCTTTCTTCAGATAACTCTGAGACACATAGCTGGCACTTGTGGTCTTCTCTGTCTTTTATCAAATAGCAGAGATTCCTCTTTATCCCTTCGGGGAGCTTTTCTAAGAGCCCAGATAAGTTGTAGAATACTGATTCAAATTCCACTAAGAGTCCCATCTCTCTTTCTTCAATTTCATTCCTTTTACTGGATACAAGCAAAGTATTTCTGCTTTTATAATTGATTCTTGTGTGAGATTCCCTTGTTATCCTTTGAGTTCTTTCGAAGACCCTTGCTAGTGTGCTGGCTAGTCTTCCTTCATGACTGTAGATTGTTAAATCTTGAACTTGATCAATTGGTTGAAAATTTCCTGGGAAGACGGACATGAAGATTACTTGATGTGCTGGAACCAAGCATTCTTCTTCTTCATTAAAAATAGGTTGACTATTCGTAAATTTTAGGGATATATCCCTTGGATTTACGTTGTCAATCATATTTTTAAATCTCTTTACTGCATCAACGAATCTTGCAGGAAACTCACTAATAATTTTTAAATCATTAAAAATTAAAATTGTATCAATTAATCCATACTGGAAAAACTGATAGGTGTCAGATGGGGAAGCATCTGGAAATATAACCAGCTTTGTTAACTGTTCTTTGGCAATAGGATAATATCCCAAGATTGCCCTTTTTTCTTCAGTCCAATTTAGGACTATGTTAAGGGTTTCTCTGAGATTTGATCTACAGACCCTTTTCTTTTCCTTGATTTCAGCCCTTGTAGGAATGTTTCTTATTATCCCTGTTCTCTGGGTTTGAATTGGAGCTTTATCTGCTCTTTTTAGAGTTTGCTCTGGATGAAGAGCTTCATATTCCCTGAAGGATTCTTTTGCTTCTTCCAGTGTTAAAAATCCTCCTTTATGAATTATCCTTGATTGATGTGTAAATGGTGCTGCTTTTTCCCAGGCATCATATACTCCTTTCATGGGGCCATTATAAATTACATAATATTTTTTTATCTTGGGTGGATTTTTTGATAATTTCAGCAATTGTTTTATTTTCTGAAATTTTTTCTTCACCTGATTTGTCCACCACGCTTAGTTGGCTGAACTCTGATGGTTTTGGTTGTTGTGTTGATTTCATTGCTTCGATGGCCTTCTTGAGGGATTGGATTTGTATCCTTATTTGCTGACAGTGCTTGCATTTTTCGAGTTCTTGTTCGTATTTTTGAATTTCTTGATCTAATGCGTTGTAGACGAACTCCATTCTCTTGTTAATGTATCTGCAATAACATTTTTGTCACCCTTAATATATTCAATTTTTATTGGATATTGTAACAAAAATAATTGCCATCTTACCAATCGTCCATGATTATAATCAACTTTTAAATTATATCGTATAAAACCTGTTAGATAACTTGAATCTGTCCTTAATGTAAATTCTTTGGGTAGTAAATCGATTTTCCATTTCTTAAGAGATTTAATTGCTGCCAGAGTTTCCTTTTCATGAGTGGTATATCTTTGTTCTGTTGGAGTAAAAGTTCCTGAAATATACCTGCAAAGTAATTCCTTTGGGGGATATTTAGAATCTAGTGATTCTTTTTCTTGTTCTAAGCTTTTTATAGCTTTCTTAGCTTTTAGACATCCTAACCAGGTTATGTCTGAGGCATCTGTTTCTACTATTAAGTAGTCATTTTCCTCTGGAATATAAAGTTCTGGAAGTTTTTCACATAATTTTTTAATTCTTTAAATTTGTATACTATCTTTTTCATCCCATTTCCATTCTTTTTTAGTACTTATTTTTGGAAATAAGCTTTTAGTGTATTCTGTTATATTCTTTAAAAATCCTTGATCAGAAATATAATTTATACACCCTAAAAATCTTTGTAATTGTTTTCTATCTTCTATTTTATTAGGAAATAAATTTACTTTTTCTAGAACATTTGGTTGTAGTTTTAGCTTTCCTTCAGTGGATAGAATTAATCCAAGAAACTCTATTTCTTGTTTTGCTATTCTTGCTTTCTTTTTGCTAAGAACTAATCCTTTTTCTTTACATCTTTCTAAAACTATTAATAATTTTTGAAGATGATCTTTTTTATCCTGTTTTGTAAAAATTAGTATATCATCAATGTATACTAACACAAATTCATTTAACTCCTTTAGATTTTCTTCCATAAATCTTTGATAAATACCTGGGGCTTGTTTTAATCCGAATGGTAATACATTCCATTCATAGAGCAACACACTTGTTAATTCTTTTGTTGGACAAGTAAAAGCAGTTAATTTCTTTGTTTCTTCGTCTAAACGAAGTTGCCAATATCCTGATTTTGCATCAAGAGATGAAAACCAAGTTGCTCCTTTGATTTTTTCTAAAATAGAATCTTTTCTTGGAAGTTTATGAGCATCACCAATAGTTGCTTCATTCATTTTCTTATAGTTTATTACCATTCTTCGTTTTTCCCTTTTAATTTCATTATTGTTTTCAACGTAAAAAGCTGGAGCCGCATGAGGACTTGTACTTAATCTTATAATTCTTTTTTCCAAAAGATCTTTGCATTCTAGTGAGAACTCTTCTCTATCTCTTGCAGAATAAGGAATTTTATTTGGAACATTTATCTCTTTTGTGGGATCTTTTAATTTAATGCTTACTAATTCGTTATTTGTATTTTTAATATCTAAAGGATTTTCAGCACAAATTTCATCCAAAAGTTCTTCTATCTTTATTTCAAGATTATTTTTTGGAATATTTATCTGAAAGTATAGATTTAAATAACATGTTTCTAATATAGAAAATATTTTAAATTTTAAGATCTTATCTATAGTAGTGGTTGGTATTTTTATACGTTTTGATTTTTGATTTATTGAAGAATCGTGTGGAGCTTTTAAAACTATATATGTTAATTCTTGAATGAATGGATGATATAGCTTTAAAAAGTTATTTCCTATGATAAAATCCATTCCAGAATCTAACATATATATAGATGGAACAATGAATCTATAATTTTGAATAAAAATTTCAACCATCTCTGCTTTTTGGTCAATTTTATGTATTGATTTGTCAGCTATTCTAACTCTTAATGGTTTCTTTAATTTTTTCCAATCAAGTTTTATATTTGAACTAGCAAAGCATTGTGTTGCTCCAGAATCTATGAAAGCATTTATAAATTTTTCTGTTATTTTTATAGTAATAAATGTAGCATTATTACTCAGTCTCTGAGTCTGTTTCTGAGACATATTCAAAAATATAGTCTAAGTTATCATCAGATTCTTCTAATGGTTCCATGAAACAAGACTTAGCAATTTCTATTTGTTTAGTAAGATCCTTTTTATCCTTCTTTTTTGGGCATTCATTTGCGTAGTGTCCTTCTTCTTGGCAATACCAACATTTACAATTTTCTTTTTTATTCGGGCAATAGTTATTTCTTTGTCTTTTGTTTTTATTGTTATTTTCTTTCCTAAAATATCTCTTTTTCTCCAGTTTGGATAGTATTTTCTTCTTCTAAATTGATATTTTCTTTTTCTTTGAAAATTTTTATTAAGACCATATTTTTGAGGTATCTCTTCATTATCCTGACAGCAAATTCTAATTATATTTGCAAATCTTTTTGAGTTGCTTCTTGCATACAACGTTCTTTTATTTCCTCTCTTATTGCAGAGGTTGCTCCACCAAAATTATTTTCAATTGTTCCTCTATTTATTTCTCTTATAAATCTTCCCATTATAAATTCATTAGCAGGATATGGAAGTTTTGTTATATACATACTTAGATAATGATTTTTATCTTCTTCTTTTAATTTGTAATAATGTATTCTATATTCACATATATAAGATTCCACATTACATAAATCATATATCTGAATATTAGCTAAATGGTTTTTTGCTTCTTGATATTCTTTATTATAGACTTCTTGTCTATAATCTATAATATTTTTTCCAAAAAATTCTTTATATAGAATCATCATTATATATAATATCTTATCATAAGCTGTTGTTTTTGTTTCTAATTCTTCTATTATTTGGTTTTCTATTGATGTCATATAATCTCTTATAGTTCCTTTAGTATGAAATCCTATGTAATTCCAAATATCTCTTCCAGACAATTCACTAAGCTTTGGATTAGTAAAAGCTTCTAATAAAAAGGAATTCAACCAATTTTCGAAAATTTCTTTTTCATTCTTTTTACAGTCTAAATCAAGCATTCTTTCTCCTTCCATTTCCTGGATTTTAGGAACGTATTTTGATGGTATTTTTGTATATTTTGAATCTTTATTTATAAACCCTTTTTTAAAAGCATAATTATCAAAACCTGTTTCCCATTTATATTGAGATTGGTTATCTTTAGATGTTCCAGCTTCATTTTTTACTTGTATTGGAATTGCTGGTTCTTCGTCACTTGAATAATCTAGGATGTGTTCTTCATTTTCTATATTTTCGGAATTTACTAATTCTTCTTCTATTTGAAATCCTTGTTCCATAATATTATTTTCTTGAGCCATTTTTAATTGTTTAAAAAGCATTGTAACTTCTTCTAATTTTTCTTCGATATTCATAATTTTAGTGGTGGTTTTACTTTTAGATCTGTTATGTTGATTATATTTTAAAATTTTATGGATACTAATATTTCTTCAAGCATATCTACTATAGAATTTAATTGTGGGTTAAAAGTATGATAAAGATGTGGGAAATCATTTCCATGGTAACATTTCTTAGAAATTCCGTGTGAAAAATAAGTTTTTTCAGGTTTTTGAAGTCCTTCAATAAAACTTATAGTAAAATAAAGATTTTGAGAAAAATTATTTTGTATTGATTTTAAGAATTCGGTGTCATTACAGTTAACATTAGTTAAAATCATTAATTTTTTATCTATTAATTTTGATAACTTGATTATTTCTTCTCTTAAATCTTCTAATTTACTTTTTTCCATTAGGTTACGCTTTTCTTTGTGAAGAGTTACGGTTTAAAGTGTGGCTTTAGAAAATATGGTATAAGCAAATTTTTAAATCTGTACCAATTTTGATCTGTATACTAAAATTCACCTTCTATTAATCGGTACAAAGCACGTTTTATGGCTAAAAAATTTACACAAACTAAAGGTATTGATTTTTTTTAATTTTTTTTCAGTTGTCAAATTTGCAACTACAGTATTGGTACTTGCTTTGGCATGAACGAAGCACGAACTATACATCACTTGAATGTTAATAATGCCTTTTTACATGAAACCTCTTGAAAGATATTTACATATCTTTGCCTCCTAGAATTGTACTCATTTGTCCAAAGCAATGCTATAAATTGTTGAAATCACTCTATGATTTATAACCATCTAATTGTATGTGGTATGAAAACTTTTTAAATTCTTAATTTCTTTCTATTCTCCTAATTTTATGATGTAGTTCTGACAAAAAATTTAAGCTTATTAAAATTAATTTTTAAAAGATAATTTTTAAAAAATTATAACATTTAAAATAAAAAATACTATAATAGAAAAAAATGTAAGAATTAAATTTAAAAATTTATTGATGTCTGGTGTTATATTATATTTTTTAATTTTGATAAGAAAAAACTAATTTTAAAAAGTTATATTTTAAAGCTTGATTTGATAAATTTTTTTGAAAATGTGTTAAAAAACAGAAGCTTTTGATTCTGTATTTGGTAAATCGAAACAATCATGTGCTTGCAACTTTTAAAAAATAGGAGTATTTTTGCACTAAGTTATCTTTTAAAAATTTTATTTTAGGTGCTTTAAAAAACATTCATATTTTTTAAAAACTGCAAACACAAGCACATGATTTTTTTTATTTACTAAATGCAAAAAAAGCACAAATATTTTTTCAAAAAATTTTACCAAACCAAGTCTTAAAATAGAATTTTTTTAAAATTGGTTTTGTACTTATCAAAATTAAAAAATCTAATATAACTTTATACATTAATTAATTTACAAATTTAACTTTTACATTTGTGTTTATTATGATCTTTTTTAATTTTAAAAACTATTTTATCAAATACAATTGTGGTGTTTTTGTTTATTTAAAGTAATTTTTAGTTTGATTTTATTAGATGCTATAACTTTTAAAAAGTTATATTTTAAAAGATAAATTTCATAAATTATTTTTAAAAAATAAAAGTTTTACCAAAACCAAGTCTAAGTACTTTTAGAAACAACCATATCTTTCAAGGAATTGTCTAAAGTGAGGAAACTTGAAACTGGTTCTGAAAGGATTAGTAAAGAATATTCCAATTTAATGACTTATAGTAGTACCGTACAAAAAATGTGTAAATTTATAAAATTCTACTTTAAAGTTGTACTAATTATGAAAGGGTCTGTTAGATTAAATAACGAATTGATCAAATAAATTGAAAACTAATTATATCTTTTTCATTAATTTTTAAAAAAATTAAAAGAATTTTTTTAACATTATGAAGAAATAATATTTTGATATTAGTATTAAAAGATTAAAAAGCTTTTTATTTTTAAAGTTTTTTAATTGTATTACAACTTAAAATTTGATTTCTATTTTAAAATATTAAAATATCTATAAAATTCATATTAAAAAACTAAATATTTGTTAATTAGCATTAAATTTAAAATACCAAAATATTCTTTATGTAATAATTTTAAAATTACTATTACACATTTCATATGAGTAAATAATATTATTTGATTTATTAGCAACTATAAATTTTAATTTAATATTAAAAAGATTAAAACATTTTATAGTTAATTTTAAAATACCAAAACAACCTTTTTTTTAGCATTAACCTTAAAAAACTAAAATACCATTTTAGAATAAAAATTACTTAATTGTATTAGAAATTGTAAATTTAACATTCGAAACAATTAAAATATTCATATAATTAATTTTTAAAATAACAAAATACATTTTAAAGTTAATCTAAAAAAATTAAAATACCATTATAGATTAAATTCACATTGTTTCATCGTATTAGAAATGAAAAATTTGAATTTGATTTTAACAAGACTAAAATACTCATTTTAAATGATTAAGATATCATTTTTAAAACTCGAATAAAAATATTCTTTTGTATTAATTTTAAAAAATTATAAAATATCTTTTAGATTTAGAGATATTTGATTGTATTAAAAACTAATATTTAAATTTTATTATAAAAAGACTAAAATTGACATAAAATTCATTTTAAGAGAATAAAAAATTTTCTTAACATTAATTTTAAAGAGATAAATTTTTTTATTATAATTATAGCAAATTTTATTATTATTGATATTAATGTAGTACATTAATTAATATTATTATAATTATTATTATTACTGTTATTATTGTTATTTTTTATGACTAACACACTTTTAATAAAAATGTTTTAGATCTTTTAATGAAATTGTTTTTAGAAATGAGCAACTAATTTAAATTTGCAGTAATTCTCTTATTAGTGATATTGACACGTGTAGAGAGTGGTACGGACTCTTCGAAAATATGGATGTGATAGTCATGCGAAGTTTAATTACTTGTTTATCATATTTTAAAGTAACCCCATATATTTTACATATTTTTAATTTATCTTAGTCCATTAAGAACCTTAAAATACTTTTCTCATGCTAGAAGCTTCCATTTTTTAAATGCCGTAAGTACAAACATATATTCTTTTTTATTTATCAAATAGAGGGGATTGTTCTGCCAAATCAAACTAAGCTGTAGTGTATTTGTAGGTATTATAAAAAAAATCTTTTTATGATTAAAGTTTAGTATTTTAAGTCAAGTGAATTTCAGATGTTTTTTGAATGATTGAACTTTTTAGAAAATTAAATAGAATTAATTACTAAATGAGTATTCAAAAATTTATATCGCTAGCAAAAATAATTTAAAAATATACGAACGACAAATAAACTTTTCAAATGATTTAAACATAACAATAATATCATGTTTTTAATAAATGACAAATGGCTTTTTTATTTAGCAAAAAATTTGTATATTTGGTTCGAATTTTTGTTGAAAGATTCAGATAATAATTTAAAATGTACATACAAATCTATTCTATTATATAAAAATCAGAATTCTATACTTAATGATGGAATTGACGTGGTATACTTCTGAGAGTATTTTTTAATTTATTTTTTTAACTCATTAAATATAAATTATTAATTACTATAAACTAACTATATGAACTAATTAATTTGATTAGATATTTAAATGTCACATAATTTATTATAATTTATATCAATTTGATCTATTAGTATTTTTTAATTTATTTTTTTTATTTTTTGTTATTATTTTTTAATTTATTTCTTTTAATTTATTAAATCAAATTTATTATGTGTACTAATTAATTAATTTGATTAATTTATTAGTCATTAAAATAATAAATTTATGAATAAAATAGACAACTGAGATTTTTTCAACTAATAATTCAATCTAATCAAATCATATATATTGAGCCAAATTCAAATCATGCGAATTAAGGACTAAACTAGAATAAGATAATTTCTTACTTATATATTCAACTTGAATGTAATAATAAATATAAATTAATTTTGTTAGATAATCATAATCGCTGGTCTACTACATATAAATTGCCACACATAATTATAAGAATCATGATTTTTATCCCTCTTGCTATTTCAACTTTTTTTCTTCTTCTTTTTTTTCTTTATGTATAATTTTTATTTTATGTATAAATATACTCAAAATGAAAAAGTACGGATGAGTGTTTCATTAATTATTTATTTGATGAATATATCTCAATTTATGCATTTTACCACTGTGGATGGAGGTTGACATGTAGTAATTCAAGGTGGACACTGTATTTTTTTTATAGTACTAATAGAAGAATATTTGTTAAAATAAATATATCCGTTGTAATGAATTTTTTTCAATTGTTAGATTTTTACGTCAATCATGTGAATTCTTTGAAGGCACAAAATAATAAAATAGGTTGACTTTAATATCATTAGAAGCTAAATTTAATAGTTCAAGTAAGCACCACTAATTATGTTAATAAAGTAATTTTGTAATAATAATAATAATGTAATTTACATATTAATTTTTTCGAGTAAATTCATTTTAAAATGTAGAAATTAGACTCAATTATGCTAAAATTTTAAAGGTAATATAGAATTTCACAACAAAATTAACATTCATTAAGAAAATAAATTTATTTATGACTCTTTTCTAATTATAAATAATAACAAGACTTATGTCATAGGTGGAAATTATTAAGTAATTACGTAAAAAAATAGCAACGGATAAACAATAAGGATTCATAAAAAATCTATTATATATTACTAATTTTATAATTAAAATATATCACATATCATATTCTCATATATTCTATTTATTATCTGTTTTATTATATAAAAATCAGGTTCTATACTTAATGATGGAATTGAGTGATATCCTTTTGAGAATGTTTAACGATTTATTTCTTTTAACTCATTAAATATAATTGATTACGATAAATAACGCAATCTTTTTTATAAAAATAATGTTTAAATATAAGACCCAGAACTTTTGAAAAGTCTTTTTATGAGCAAGTCTAAAATCATATAGTTATTTATAGCCTTAATTTCAGAAATTATTTTATTAAAGATAATTAAGGTAAGTTTTGATTTATTGAATTTGAGATGAGTTATGAGTATTATCAAATTTTATAATTATTGGATTATTTTCTATATTTGAATTATAGAGTTGGTAGTTGTGAAATAATAAAGATTTTATATGATTTGGACTAAATAATTAATATTTTAAATATTAATACTGCTTTTTTGGATAATGAAAAAATTAAGTATATTATTTTTAATTTTTGGATTTAAACATTTTATTAAAAATAATTTGTAAAATTGATGAGCAAATAGTATTTTTCTATATGTAATTAGTGTTGAATTTAATTTGAGTTTCAATTATTATATTATTCCCAATTTTATTTGAAATTATCAATTTGCCCCTAATCTTAATTTTCACACACCTCACCAAAAGCAACACTCAGCCACCGAAACCCCAACCCAGCTACCCTCTCCTCAGTGCCGTTTCACCTCAGCAAACCACACATGCCACAGTTCCTTTCACCCATGAAAGAAAGAAGAAAGAAACAAAGAAGGGCTGGCGCCGCCGTGCACCTTGCCGCGCCTCCTACCACTGCCGCCCCACTAATCCGCGAACCAGTCACGCCTTGCCGCCAGCTGCTCCTCACTGCCGCCCGCCTTGCCGCCTCGCCAGCCACCCACGCCAGAGGACGAAAGAGAGAGATCGGACAGAGAGAGAGATGCGAAGGGGGAGGAGGAGTCGCGCTGCTGCTGCGGTCCCTGCAGTCGTCGCCGAGGGAAACCAGCGCCACCACCGCGTCGCCATTTCTGAGCCTCTGTGTCGCCGTCAAGCCACGTCGAAGGGGGAGCGCCGTTGTGTCTCCATCGCCACTGAAGACGCCGGTTGTTGCTGCTGCTGGTGAGGGGGAAAACAAGATGAATCTCCTCCATTTCTGATGTTCTGGTCACTGCTGCTGAGAGGCCGTCGCTGTTGCCTCTATTTCCACCGTAGATACCCTCCGTGCTGCCACTAGAAGGTTGCTGGAAATAGTTAGAACTGCCGTTCTGATTCTGCTTTGTTCGGTTGATGTCTTGGTCGCCATACCAGCGCCGCTGCCGTTGTTAGTGTTGCCGGGAAGAGGAACCCGATCGGGAGAGAGAAAACGGGGAGGTTGTCACTGCGAGTGTTACTGTCGGAGGAGGAGGGAACCGCGCCGCCGTGCCTGGCTGCCGGAAAGCCTTGCTGCCGTCGCCGAAAAATTTTGCCGGTAAGGATTTTAATT
Organism: Arachis stenosperma; assembly: GCF_014773155.1. NCBI lineage: Eukaryota > Viridiplantae > Streptophyta > Magnoliopsida > Fabales > Fabaceae > Arachis > Arachis stenosperma. The sequence goes on along the minus strand of NC_080379.1, from coordinate 50,569,797 downwards.
GAGATTTCTGTTCTTTTGAAATTTCGGGAAGATTGTTGATACTACGTAGTTGTACATCTGCTATTATCAGAAATTTGGGCCGCCGCCGTAGCTCGGAATTTATTAACAGAGCCACTGCCGAGTCGATTTAGTGTTGCGGCTGCTTCGTTTTATTAATTCAGTGAGTATCTCTATTTCAAAAGCCTCGCATTAGTACCTTGTTGTGCTTGGTTAATTAATATGAGTTTTGGTAATGTGGGTCGAGTCCTGATTGTTATGTGTTACAATTAGAGTTGTTGAGATTGTTGAGCAAGCAAGTGGAGCCGAGTTGTTGGCTGTAGTTGGTTTTGTGTTGAGGCGGAAATGACTCTGTGAGGTGTTTGGGTTGTGGTTTCGCGTGTCGAGGTAGGGGTGCTTTCAAAAAACTATACTTTATATATTGAAATTATTACATATGAATACTGATGTGAGAAAATGTATATTTGGTGATTGTATCGGCCTTATGTATTATTCGATTGTCTCGAAAGATTATGAATGTTTGTTTGGCTGAATTTGTTGTGCGGCTTTGTGAAATGGAATGTTTGAAGTTGATTCTTTAAAGCGTTGGAATTTGAGTTTAATCCGTTGGGAATTGATTTGAGTTGAGTTGACTCTTTTGATAATGTGAAAGATAGAATACTCTTTAAAATTCAGCCTGGTTTGCTTTAATTGGTTGGGTTTTGATAAATGATTTGTTGCTGAACCATTTCTTTAAAGCTTTGGAAATGTGTTAAATCGGTTGATATTGATTTGATTTTGAAATGGTTTCCTTGAGATATGAAAATGAGATGATTGTTGGATTTAGCTTGCTTTTGAATTGATTTCTGGTTTTGAGCTGTTGAAAAGGAATGAGGAACCGTTTAGTTAGGACCCAAACCGGGTGGCAAAAGTCCAAGTTTTAGGGGAGGTGTTGCCAAATTTCTACAAAATCTTAGTATTGTTTGAAAAGTTATTTAAAAGGGTTGGATTTGAGAAATGGTATTATTTGATTTATTAAGAGAATATTTATGTTTTCAAGCTTAATTTATTTAACGAACTTTATGCCTTGAGTTTGGCTTATTTAGAAATTGAACTATTTTTACCATTTGAATCACTGAAGGAAAGAATGAGGCTCTAATATTGATTTCAATATAAAAGGAGCTTTTAGTGATTTTAAAGGAAACTAGACTTTTGATTGAATAATTAAGTTTGAGGCATTTTGGGAAGAGGTTAGAAAAATGGGTTCCAAAAAGAAATCTGAAAGTGGTTTGATTCAAATGAACCGATTCCGTTTCAAATGAGTTGATTTTTGGACCGGATTGGAACTTGTGATTTTGTATGGTTCGGTTTCATAATAAATTCAGTTTTATTTACTTGAGCCGAGAATCTATGATTTTAAGAGTTTCAATGAATTTTTAGGAATTGATATAGATTGACCTTCCCTAAAGACTTGGGACTCTGGTGAGAAACTTTTGTTATAAAATCCCATTGTTAGATGTGTGATTTTGAATACTTTGAAATGAATCTTTAACTTGCCATGATTATGAAAGTTTTGGAAAGAGGATGCCGAGAGTGGCATTGTTTTTAAAAGGGAAATTTGCCTTGAGTAAAAATGGCTTATGAGCCTGAGATGATTTGAGAAATGAGATCTTTAAAGCCAAGGCTGAAAAGAGTTGAAATTTGATTTCAAAGTGAAATGACTTGAGAAAAGTGATTTATGGCTTAAATGCCGGTTTTATGAATTTGATGATGTTGAATGGTGGAAGTGCTATTTTGTTACGAGCCGAAATGGCTGTGTATGCTATTGAATTATGGCTGATTGCCGAATGAGTTATGAGCCGTATGGCTGACGATGAATTATGAATTTAAGCCGAAGGGCTGTGTTTATTGATAAATTAGTTGGTTCTGGATTGAACCGTGAGCCGAATGGCTGAGATGAATGTTGTATGTGACTATGCTTGTGCTTCTCTCTGGTTGTAAGGGTGACAGGGCACCGATACCCTCTAATGGCGATAGGGCGCAGATACCCTCTAATAGTGATAGGGCACATATTCCCTCTAATGATATTAATGCGCAACAGAGAGACTGTGTCTGGGTTAGCTACCAGACACGTCGGGTTGGCTTGATAACCGACAGATGATATCATTAGCCACTAGGACAGACATGCATCATATGTATCTATGTGACATTGTTTGGGTGTGCATATTATACTTGGTTTGCCTTTGTGATTAACTGCTAATTGTTCTACTTGCTGTAACTGTTTGTTTGTGCTTGAACTTTCTATCTGTGTTTGCAACTGGGACTCTGTTGGATTGTGGTGATTTGGTTGATGGTTGGATTGTTTGGGCCTAGGGCCGTGGTTGAATTTGAGATGGACCGATGGTTGGTTTCGGTTTGGTGTTTCTAGTTTGGAAAAATATGAAAGGCTATTTTGGTTCAGTATAGATAAACCTTTTGAAAGGCTTTTGAGTTTTTGAGAATTGAATGGTTCCTCTTTTAGAAAAGATTTCCGACTTTACTTTTATTGTAAGCCGTTGTTTTTGAAAAGAGGCATAAGGCGGTTATTAATCACTGGTGCGGTTATCTTCACGTATCCTATTACAGTAATTCCCAAAACCCCTCTACTGAGAACCCCTTTCGAGGATGATGTTCTCACCCCCTACATTTTTCCCCTTTCAGGATATGGGCGCAGAAGTCACGAAGAGTTTATTTAGTTATTGTTGTGATGCTCTGTATTGTCTTAGTTATGGTTTATTGTACCCTCGCCTTTATCTTGATATATTCTGTAAGAGGGTTAGGCATTGTAATTGGATAATGCTTATATATATGTATATGGATGCACTCTTTATGAGTTTTGTAAGTTGTATGATATCTATGGATGTATGTTATCGGACGAAAGTATTTTTGGGAGCGGTTCCGCAGTTTAAAGTTTTAAACAGGTTTATATTTTAGTGTTAAATAGCATAAGTGTCGTCGTAATGTCCGAGCTATCAGAGTCGCGCAGCCGGAAGCGTGAGCTTTGGTAGTTAAGGTGTTATATTAAATAATTGTTGTAAGACCCCTACTTTTCGAAAATTTAATAATAAGTTATTTTACAATTTATTCCATTTATTCAAGATTATATTTTTTTAGAGAATTTTATAATAATCAGATTTTTTTTATTATTGACTTAAGGCTTTGGTGATTGAAAAAAAATAATGAATATTTTATATGCTTAGTTTAGAATATTTAGATTTTGAGCTTTATTTTATGATTTTAAAGAAAATTAATTTGATTATCTCAAATTTTAAGTTATAATATTTGCTTAAAAATTAGTTAGCAAATTCATAATTAAAGGATATTTTTTAAAGTGATTTTAAGAGATTAAATTAGATTTTTTTTAATTAATACTTTATATCCTAATTTAATTAAAATCACCAAATCCCTAATTTCACATTTTTCCTCAAATTTTTCACCCTTTCAGTGACATAGATTTGAAAACGCAATTTAAAACTGCAGGCGATTAGTAGGTTTTCTTTATGGTTTTAATTGCTTTCATAGAGTTCCCTCGCAGTTGTCCCTTGAAATTTTATTTTATATAGAAGGGTAGGTTTAGTATATTGTATTTGAGTTTTATTTGGTTTCTTTTGTATAAGAATTATTATTAATAATATTTATGTGATTATTATTTGTTGGAAACCTTTGAAACATGACTTTAATGAATAAACAAAATTTTCTGGCATTTTTTTAGAACTGAAACGCGAACTCGATACAAAGGTTTGATAATTAAGTAGTTAATACTAGAAAAGGTTACGTAATGTTCTTTCTAGTAGAAATACCCTGACTTAAGCAAGGTATTTTACTGGATGGGACGTTATATTATGGTATCAGAGTAGTTCATCCTTATTAGAGCCTTGGGAATAGACTGACTATGCTTCATTGCATACTCTAAGTGTCTGTCATGTCATAGGTCTTGTTCGAATGACGAGAATTAGAACTTTATGCACATGACTGTCTTTTGATTAACGATGTTAGCTTACCGTTGCATATCTATCGATATTAAGTCTGGCCAGCTTAATGTTGATGGTATGTGTACGGAAAAGTTAATGGGTTATCATAGATAAAATATGATTGATAAGTGATGCGATTCATGGGTTTTGGGAGTGTTAGAAATTAATTTTTTTTAAATCATTTCCGTTTTGGCGTAAGATCCTTATTCGTGTTTGGCGTTATCTCCTTCTCTATCAATTGTACTGGAATTCCTTCTTCTTTACTTCTTTCATGAAATGTGATTGATTCAATTGCCAACCTTATCTTTCTATTTATACATTGCTTTTGCTTAGTTTTGTATTCAGTTATTGCTTGAAACTTTTGAAATATTTACCTTTATCACTGTTAATAGCCATCTTTATAAACTCTATACTTCTTAACTTGATCTTGGATTTGTTCTAGAGCCATAAAAGATTCACGAATCTCAGGAAATATTAACTATTGATTTTAGCTACCCTCACTTATAAACTTTGAATTCCTTTTTAACTGCATGGTGTCAACGGATGCGTCATGAATCATGCCACGTTATCTGATGTATCATTTGTTTTTCTTTTCTTTATTTTGAAAACACTTGCTTTAGTATTACTTAAAAAGCAATTTGAATTTTCTTACACATAATTTAGTTGATCGTGTTCTTAGCTTTCCTTCTTTATTCTTGCAATGTGGTTATTGATTTCGTATTCTTCTACATGAGCTAGGAAACCCTTGAAGTGACTTGAATTTGCACCGCCGTGATGCACAACAATTTATTTAATCCTCTCAAAAATCTTGTTTTAGACTTTTCTAAATAAGTTTTGATTTCATTTGCTTCCTGCTTGATTGTGTTTCTTACAGTTTACTTGAACCTTTCGAAATATTCCCCTTACAAAACACACGCACACAATCCTTTAATCTTAAATGGTTTTGAACCCTGAAAGTTACTATTGTAGTGAACTAATTATGCAAGTTGATTCTTCTGCTCCATATTTTGTATCTTATTTTCATCTTGTTCTGTTGTGACACTTTATGTCTTATAGCATTTACTTTGAATTCTTACTTAGGATCTGTTAAAAGAGTTTCATTTTATTTTTCTTTGCCCAACTGTGTTCACAATCACTCTTTGAAAGTTTTGACAAGATTGCATTTACTTTTGCATGCACTTTCTTATATGAATTTTGAGAACCTTTTATGTGGTTTGAATACAACTTAAATTATACCAATTATACTTCAATTTTCTATGCATAACCTTATTTGATTATGTATTTGAGTATCTTCCAGGGTTCTCGAAGAAAGATTCTTGCACTTACCCTAGTTAATTTTCGTTTTACAAGCTTTTTATACTCTATTTTGACTTAAACTTGTCTTGGCATAATGTAAAATTTATGCTTCTAAGACTTCTTTTGAAAAAGTTTATCTCATATATTTCTTTAAGAAGGTGGAATGATTTTCTTAGTTTTGTCTATTATTAATGGATGTCTTAATTAAGTGTGTCCCCTGTTATCTTCTTAAAATCTTGTAAACATTATCTTGAATCCAATTATCTTCTCTTTGCGGACTTTGTATGTCTTTTATTCGGCCTAAACTTGTTTCGGCTAAATATGTTGACTTCTTTTATGATTTCTATTGAAGTTCACTGATTCAGATCTCCTCGCAAGGATATAAATTGACTCCCCTTCTGGAATATTTCATTATTATTGTGCATCCCTGTTAAATTGCGACTCTATTCGTTCTCTCGATTTCATGTGAATATTGTCCTTGTTGTTTGATTTGTTCTTCCTGGGTGAAGTTTGTAAGTGCCCGATGTCACATAATGTTGTGGAGTCTTGTTTTACGTGAAAGGGGTTTTATTATTAGGTTTTTCGTAATATTTTTGAAATATTTTCTCATGCCTGTACATCGTTGCTTAGTTGCAATCTTACACCTTCTTCCAAATTCATGAGAAACATATATTTGTCGCTTATTCTTCTCTTCCTGCGAATTGTATCTCTTTGAACGTACTCATGCCTATCTCAATGTCACACATGGTCCTTAGAGATAAGAACTATTGTGTTAGTTCTTTAGAAAATGACTGGTAGATGGGGAGTGAATCTTGAAAGTCTGAGACGTTGCAAGTTAGAACATTTGAGTTTGGTAAAGAAATGTCGTTAAGAGAAGGTTTAAATTTTCAGTAGCTCGATGCATACACGATAAACTCGTAATAAGTTAGTTAAGTGATTAGAGCAACATGAGATAGTGATATTGCATTGACGTGTTTAAGTGCGTGTCAGATAATTAAAGTTTTTGAAATAATTAGATTGATTGATTAGAAGCCGCTTGATGACAAATGAGTTTAAAACCTCGAGTGAGTTAGCTGGGAGCCAAAGTTAATGGTTGAGCGTGGATAAATATGAGAATTCAAAAGGAATGGAAGTTAAGAAGTTTTTTCTCATATAAGATAAAATGTTGGGAATAACGTTGGATATTCAAGTAAACATGAAACGAAGTGATAAGCGAGTTGGAAAGCAGCTAGTGATTGATTAGTTACGGGAACAAAAGCGTTAGCCTGTCGACCACATTGTCCTTGCAAACACCTATTTTGAAAAATTTGCACATTATTCTGTTTCTTCAAGTTTTAGTAAAGTGTTGGCACCATATAACCTCTTTGTTATCTGCCTATCTTGTGATTTCTTCTTTACGCCACATACTTCTCTTATATCTAGCTCTTATGACTTATCCGGTATTTGAAAATTTATATATATACCAAGACTTTTTGCTTATCTAAAGTATTCAAAAGTAAAGTATTAACAGTAAGCAATATCTTATGTATTATTTTAATTTTCGAGGACGAAAATTTTTATAAGTAGGGTAGGATGTAAGACCCCAAATTTTTGAAAATTTAATAATAAGTTATTTTACGATTTATTCTATTTATTTAAGATTATATTTTTTTAGAGAATTTTATAATAATCATATTTTTTTATTATTGACTTGAGGCTTTGGTGATTGAAAAAAAATAATGAATATTTTATATGCTTAATTTAGAATATTTAGATTTTGAGCTTTATTTTATGATTTTAAAAGAAATTAATTTGATTATCTCAAATTTTAAGTTACAATATTTGCTTAAAAATTAGTCAGCAAATTGATAATTAAAGGATATTTTTTAAAGTGATTTTAAGGGATTAAATTAGATTTTTTTAATTAATACTTTATATCCTAATTTAATTAAAATCACTAAATCCATAATTTCACATTTTTTTCCAAATTTTTCACCCTTTCAGTAACACAGATTTAAAGACGCAATTTGAAACTGCAAGCGATTAGTAGGCTTTCTTTATGGTTTTAATTGCTTTCATAGAGTCTCCTCGCTGTTGTCCCTTGAGATTTTATTTTATATAGAGGGGTAGGTTTAGTATATTGTATTTGAGTTTTATTTGGTTTCTTTTGTATAAGAATTATTATTAATAATATTTATGTGATTATTATTTGTTGGAAACCTTTGAAACATGACTTTAATGAATAAACAAAATTTTCTGACATTTTCTTAGAACTGAAACATGAACTCGATACAAAGGCTCGATAATTAAGTAGTTAATACTAGAAAAGGTTACGTAATGTTCTTTTTAGTAGAAATACCCTGACTTAAGCAAGGTATTTTACTGGATGGGACGTTACAATTGTGAAATTAAACTATACCATAGATGATGATAAATATCTTGGCATTAGATCTGCTATAAAACAAACTTCTAAAAATATTATGTATGTTGTATTATATAATTTAGTTATATTATAAAAAAGGCTTATAATGATCATCTTATCGTATTAGTGTAAAAGTTGTAGATGTTATATTTACTTTGTATGCTCTTAAATCTCATGTCTTTGATAGATATTTGTGACTAAGTAATTATTAAAAGAAATTGGTTTAATATCTATTTTATATTATATTTAAATTATAATAGTGAGTAAATATTTTTTTCAAAATAAATGACGCAATTTTTTTCATAAAAATGTTTAGATAATTGTGAAATTAGATTATACCACAAATCATAATAAATATCTTTATATTAGATCTGTTATAAAACAAACTTTAAAAATATTATGTTGTATTATATAATTTAATTATATTTTTCTTATCTTTAATTTATATTATTTGAATTGGCATGTTTCTAAAAGGTTTTATTCAATTTTTTTAAATTATTAGATTAAATCAGTTACAACTAATTAATTATGTTGATTAAATATTTAGATGGGTTTTACAATTTTATTATTTATTGTAATAAATTTTAGAGATAATTTGTATAATTTTTAATTTATTTTTTTCACGTATTCATTTTTTAAAAATAATTTTTTTAATTTTTTATTTATAAATAGATTATTTTTTATCTGCATATTTACCTTTTAAAATAATTTTTTTTAATTTTTATATATTTTTTCTATATATTCAAAATTTAAGAATGATTTTTTGAGTTTTTTATTTATAAATAGATTATTTTCTACTTTAACGTGTGTTTGAGATGAATATTACACTTTATAATTTTGTCTTATTGTATAAATATAATTAACCTGATCTTATTTTTATTATTTGAACCGCAATAATGCTTTTATAATTTTTTTTATTGTGTAATTTACTTTAACAAAAAAAATTATTTATGAAAATTTAAATTTGAGCGGGTTATTATGGTTAAGTTCCTATTTTAATTTAATTGCTCATGTTATCATATAATTTACCAATAAAAATATGAGATATTTATCATAATTTTTTTAATAACAATATTATTTTATTAAAGTGATGCATTTTAAAAATTTATAAATGATCTTTTTATTAAAAAAATTATAAAATAGAAAATACTATTTTATTTTTATTTTATCTTTAACATTTAGTTTTAATTTTATCTTTAGAGTTTCAATATGTTTCAATTATACTACTAGGATGAACAACATTAATTATAACTAATCAAGTATATTATTTGATTTGACCAAAATAAATATTAAACTATTTAATAAATAATAAATAAAAAATAAAATAAATAAATTTAATTTGAATTATTCTCTTATTATTTTTTATATATAGAAATTAGAATGTGTTTTTATGTATTTTGATTAATAATTCTTAAAAAATTACTATTTTTTTTACTAATATTTTAAATTTTTTATAATATTTCATAAAACTTGATTAATAGATTCTTCTTCACAATATTTTTTTTAAATTTCTTTAATAAAAATATATCTTAATTTATATCTTTCATCTTTTATATTAACTAATTATACTAAATTTTTCTTACAGTATATTTTTATCAACTACATGCATTATTTTTTCTGTCTTTTTTTATTTTTTTAATTATTTTATTACCTTATTTTTAATTATTTATTTTACTTTTACTCCTCACATGTTTATTGTATTTCACTTCATCTTAGTCTCAATTTCATAGTTAACTTTCAATTATATAAAATTCAATAGTTTCTTTCAAAACATACTTAAATATATTATCTATTATATACAATCATTAGAAAAAACTAACAAATATAAATTAAATATAAAATTTAATTTTAATTTAAACTAAAAACTAAATAAATTGTCAGAAAAATAGCAATCAATTTTATTTTTAATTTCTCTATAATTTTATTTAAAGGTAAAAATCTCTCTATAACCACTAACATTGTCAATAAAAAAATTATGATGAGTCTCTACAAAATAAAAAATATATAAGATAAATAATGTATATAATTTTAAAGTTATTAATCATAGACTAAGATAATTTCAAAAAATGTTATGGATTAACATGTAATATTTTGATATTTTTATTTTTTTTCTAAAATTTTTTAGATTTATCAATATTTAAGTTGTCTATACATCACTTTTTAAAATATTATGATTTCACAAGTTATAATATGTGATATTAATTATTGTTATATATATAAAAATGTGACTTATTTACGTATTGTTTATATTAGAAGAATTTGTAGGAAAAAAATGCTAGAAAAGAAAATAGATGAAAAAATCAATTTTCTATTGTTTGGATTAGCAAAGAAATTAAATGAAAAATAAAAAAAGTGTATGAGGAGCTCATGTAAAATTTTTTTTCTTCAAAGTTGCGAAAAAAATTAATGTAGAAGTACAAACATGAGTAAAAGTATAGAGTTACTCTTTGAATTATAATGTGTATATAATATATAAGAACATTAATGTAATTTTACTCTATTATAATTTTCTCTCTTAATTTTCCTTCCATCTAAGTAAAAGAAAATTTTTCTTCTTTCTTTTCATTCATTTTTTCTTCATCCAAATAATACACAAAAGAATATATTTTTCTTTCCTCTCATTTTCTTTCTTTCCATTTTCTTTCCTCTCATTTTCTTTCTTTTCATTTTCTTTCCTCTTATTTTCCATCTTATATCCAAACAATAGTTTAGTGTTTATCCATTTATCTTTTATTAATATTGTTATAAAAAGGATACATCATACATGTGACTTTATAAGAATAATATAACCTAGACTTTGATTATCCGAGATATTGAGTGGAATAGTTCCACGTTACGAACTAATGAATACTAGTAATAAGGATGATCACAAAAATAGCCGAAACGGGTATTTGCAGGAATTACTCGCGTTTTGGGGCTAAATATGGGGACTCATGAAATCCTCACGACCTGTCACGCGAAAATGGATGGGGACTGAGGGTGATAAACAGACAGAAACCCGTCAGACCGGCCCACGTAATCCGCCAAAAAAGTAGGCTGGACTAGAAATTTGAGACCGCCAAATTTAAAAAGTCTACCTAACCCACACCGCCTAATTCGTGGGTTTTGGCAGGCTTCGGCGGGGATAGGGTGGGGCGAGCTTCCCTGTCAGGCCAGACATTCTTTTTTTAGGCCCATTTTTTTACAAATTTCTATGATGTTATTGATCTACAAGAGGATGAAGATGATAATTAAAGATGTTCTAAGTTATATTTTGGATTATGTTTTATGTTTGATTGATTATAAACTTGAAGATGTTTAATTATATGTTTTGGACAATATTTGTTTTGCTTTGGACAATGTTGATTTTATTATTTTGTTTCAAAAAAATTGGTTTATAATTATGTTTATTACATATTTATAATTATAAAGATTTTAATGTTTGTGAATTTAGAAATTATAATTTTTTTTATGTTTTTAGAAATTATAAATTTATCGAAATGGTTGTGAAATTATATATAGTATTTAATATTTAATAGTTTATAAAATAAAAGAGATTTGGCGGATTTGGCCCACCAGCCCGCCGTTAGGCGAGGTAGGGGAGAAATTCAGGACCACCTCACTCAGCGGGGTCAGCTTGCCAGATGGCTGACTTTTGGCGGTGCAGGGCGGGCTTTTCCATTTACCACCCCTAATGGGGAAGCTCGCTAGCCTGCCATTAGGCGGGGCGGGGATGGAATTCAAGACCGCCTCACTAAGCGGGGCAGGACGGGTCAGCCTGTCAGGTGGCGAGCTTTTGGCAGTGTAGGACGGGTTTTTCCATTTGCCACCCCTAATGAAGACATGGATATAAGTACATGTCACATGAAATCAATTAAATACATACGAATATAAAATTACTAATTTATCCTAATTTATATATACATAAATCTATTTCTTAACTTTAGTAACTCTAATGCCTGTCTTTAATTCAAATCCTTCCTTTTTCTTTTAGACCTATTCTCAGCCTTGATCCCCTCTCTTTATCTCTCATACACACTTTTTCTGCCCCTCAAGTCTGTCACTACGTCGCTCAGTATCGTCCTAAAAATTATGTTATGTTATTACGTTGGAATATATTTTTATGTTTTTTTTTCTTTTGAAATATTATTTTCATAATGAATATGTTATGAATTGTATTAAATTATATTGAATTGATTATTTTATGATTATTATATTATGTATTTTTGTGTTAATTTTTTTTAGAAGTTTTCAAAGAATATTCGTATATATTCGAGGAGATCTGCGTTTCCTAAGGGATAATTAAAGAGGGACTTACGAGAAGGGACAGGAGTATTTTTTTTAAAGCAGGAGTGAGGGATGGGAAGGGGGTTTGTCACGCTCCCCTGAGTACCCATTACCATACCTAACTAGCAATGGAGATCCAATCTGAGCCGATTTGGAAGGGGACATATGGACTACATTTGTATTGGGCCTTTAAGGTAATGAACCTAAGTTAGATTTGAGATCCTAACAATGTGCTTGGATTGATCTTGCTTGCATTGAGGTTTTACTAGGCCTAAATATATATTGGATTAATATTTTGAGTTATTATTATAACAAATACTATATTATTTAATATTATAATACTTAGTATATATAAAAGTTGGATATATTTACAAGAGATTTTTTAATTCAAATTAAAAAAATTAATTATATATTTTTTTAGTTTTAAATATTATTTACTAATATAACAAAAAAAATAAAAATAACAATAATCATTCACATAATTAAAATAGATAATCTTATAATATATACATGACCCTACATATATTAAGGATTATTATATATGATAAATAATTTTTTTCTGTAATGACTATTTATATAATTTATTAAATAATTTTTTATCTTAATATTTAATGAATTTAAAGTATAAAATATTATTTAATATACAAAATAAGTAACTTAAGTTATCATCTAAGACAATAAATATAATAGTGCAAATAATTACATACTTATTAATGGTGAAAAATATGTAAATAGTATAAATTGATATTTTTTTAGTATAAAAAAATAATAAAGTTTATTAATTAGGTTAATTATATAATTAAAAAATTATGAATAATTTTTTTAAATAATAATAAAAAATAAGATTACTATTTTCACATATTACAAAGTTTATGAAAACATTTTGGATAATAAATCCATCCTTAATAGATTATACAATAGTCCTATAAAAAAAATAAATAATTAATATATTAGATATTATTATTTACTTACTAATATAATATTATCGATTATTAAGTTTATAATTAATTTTTAACTCAATTTTTGGTAACTGGAATTTAAATTATTGAAATTATTAAATGTTAAATATTTTGTACCTAACTAATTTTATTTTTAGTTTGTTATTGAAATTAAAAAAAAGATGAGTTGTTAATTAAATTTAAATTTAATTGTAGATTTGAATAAGAAAATAAAAAATATTTTAAATTTTATTTCACTATCTAGAATTAATTTTAAGATAAAAAAATTACTTTATACATCATATATATTGTACTGTAGTGTGGTCATTTGCTTTTTTAATGGCAAATATTGTCAAATAAAATAATGTAAGAAATTAAAAGAAAATGTATTACCAGTTTAGAAAATATTAACTTATATTTCAATAGAGTTAATTATATATTGAATAACAAAAGTTGTTATTAGTTTCTCTTCACACTAACTAATATTTAACAATGGTGTTTTAGTACACCATGTTACCAAGAAATATTAATCGATCTAATAACTTTTGTAATCACAAATTTATAAGTTTGCAAAATTTAAAAATCATTTCATAAAATGTGAAGTTTTAATAAGTAACCATATTGATCATATTGTTTTGACTTCAAAAATGAATATGATACCAACAAATAAAATTGTCCCAGGTAAATTTTAACAAAGACAAAAGTTCATAAGTATTGCTATTAATGAAAAATTAATCTATTTTAAAGACAAATGCATTTTTTTTCTACAAATTTCCTAACTCGACAAGTCGAGGACTTATCCACTACATATTGATGCTCTATTTATTAAGAGTCTGCCGCTAACTAATGGATTGTTATACATACAAGGCGAGATTCAAACTCCAAATATTTGCTTAAGCGGATAAATGAGATGACCATCCAATATAAATTGGTTAAAACAAATACTAATTATTTTTAATATTTTAAAATTATAAAATATTTATCATAATAATTACTATATATATTTTTTGTTTAAATTTTTAATAAAAAATTTATATAATTTTATGTATTATCCTGTGTAGGACACGAAAACATACACTAGTATCAAAACAAAATTCGGTCAATAGATTTTTTATTAAAGAGATACTATTAAAATTGTATCTAAAAATTTGTACCCATTGACAAAAAAACTCAAAATACAAACAACAAATAAATATTTTAAAATTTATTAATGTAATAAAAATCAGCAGATATTAAACATATATTAATGAGGTCTTTTGTTATTATTATTAAAAAAAAAAGATTTTTTCATTCTTAAAATTTATTGATTTTAAACAAAGCAAATTTTAAAAATAGATTGAATTACTGATTTTTTTTTTAAAAAATCTATAAATTGAATTTTGCTATAATATTTCTTGTGCACTCTTTAAATATTTATCCAAATATTTTCATAAAAATTCAGATTATGTGAACATATCATTTGCTAAATAAAAAATCTTTTTTAACTTATTAAAAGATATTATATTTTTTAATTATTTTTGTTATATTTTTAAATCATTCAAAAATTGATTTATTGTTAATATTTTTATAGCATTTTGTCATTAATGTAATTTTTGATACTATTTTATTATTTTACCTTTAAAACAAATTTTTACTATTAATTTTAAATTTTAATTCTGATTAGAAATGGAATTAATATAAATATATAAATATAAGAAAAATGTTTATAGACCATTAAAATTTATTATTTTTTATCATTCATTTTTATTATTAACTTAATTTTTTTAGTTTAATAATTCAAAAATATATTTTTAATCTATATATTTAAATATCAATAACTAATTAATAATAAAAATAATAAATCTGATAATCCTCTAACACTGTTGAATATAAAACCAACTTAAAAGAAAGAAAGGAAAAAAAAAGTGTTTAATTCTGATTCGTTGAGTAGCAAACCCTAAATTTACTGGCACCGTCGGATTGATGCCCACTGGCACATATAAATTTGCATTCATTCAGTGAACGTAATCCATACACTGAAATTAGGGTTCGTATTTACGGCAACATAAACCCTCACTCGCAAATTCTTCGTCTTCCCAACCTTTCAGATTTGCAGACATGGCGACTCAAATGAGCAAGAAGAGAAAGGTCACCTGTCGAACTCGCCACTACAATAACTTCCATTTTTCTTAATTTTTTCTTTTGTCTCAATTTGGCGATGTTAAGTTTTCTGAGGAATTTTTCATTTTACTTTTTCAGTTCGTCGCTGACGGAGTTTTCTTCGCTGAGCTGAACGAGGTTTTGACCAGAGAGCTTGCCGAGGATGGTTACTCTGGTGTTGAGGTTAGGGTTACACCTATGCGCACTGAAATCATCATTAGGGCCACTCGCACCCAAGCTGTTCTTGGTAAGTGATTGCTTCCACTATTTTCTGAAATTTCAATTTGTTCCCCCTTATTTCCGTTATTTGATTTGTTGTAATGATTTCATTCCCGATGGTGAATCTAGTGATCCATGACATTGAATAGTTTTACATGGAATTTAATTTTTTTGCTTTCTTATATAGTAAGAAAAACAAATAGTTTTTTACACGAGCTGTGTTGAATGATATAGGTGAGAAGGGAAGGAGGATTAGGGAGCTAACCTCTGTGGTGCAGAAGAGGTTCAAGTTTCCTGAGAACAGTGTTGAACTCTATGCTGAGAAGGTTAACAACAGGGGTCTGTGTGCTATTGCCCAAGCAGAATCTCTACGTTACAAGCTCCTTGGAGGTCTTGCTGTCAGGAGGTATATATAGGCGTATATGTATATGTATTTACTCTATAAAATAGTGTTCTAGTTGTTGAAGAACTTGAATCTAATGAACGTATTTCATTTGGTAGTTTTGGGTTGTTCAGTGTATGATCTTGTGCTGTTGATGTGGGGTTTCAATGTTGTAGCTTTGTCGTGGGTTTATTGTCTATTTGATATATAACCACAACCATGTCGTAGATTTACTGCTTGTTTTAGATGTTAATTTTTTCTAAAGAGATGTGTTGGATGATGGTGGCTATGCTTTTTTTTTTTTCCTTGTGACTGAGGTTTAATGTGATTTCTGTTGGTTCAATACATATGCATTTATGGTGTAAATTTGTGTTTATAGATTATTTCTACCTATGATAGGTTGTCCTTTTTTGGTCATCTACATAGCAGATTGGTGATTCTGTACCTTGTTTGTGTCGGAAGATGACTATATTCTTGGTCCTTTACATGAAAAGCTCATGAAATTCTAGTGTTCATGTAGTAAAACTGGGGACACATGCTATATCTCATGTCATTGCCCTTTTGCACTTGTTAGTATTTTTTCTCTTATGTTTGATGCTATGACAAAAGTTTTATCTTGGTCATCTTTAAAGCAGATTAGTGAATAGTGATTCTGTAGCTAGTTTGTGTCGGAAGATGACTAGATTATTTCATGTCCTCTTACATATAAGCTCATGAAATTCTATTGTGATCATGTAGTATAATTGGAGGATACATGTCTATCTCATATGTTGATGTTCTTTTGCCTCGCACCTGTAAATATATTTTGTTCTTATGCTTGATGTTTGTTGATATGATATATTTAAAAGGAGCATTTGTTTCCCTTTTTTTTTGGCTTCATTTCATATTAGGATGTAATTCTTAACCATCTTTTGCTGTTTAGTGTTGTATTATTCTAGTCCCTCAACATATTCTTTTGTTGTTTATTATTTATATGATGCAATTCTTCTGTGAACATTATGTTTCAGGGCCTGCTATGGTGTTTTGAGGTTCGTAATGGAAAACGGTGCCAAGGGTTGTGAGGTTTGTTCAACTGATGAACCTTTGAGCTCCTATTACCAAACTGTTGAATGATCTGGTTTTTACGATCTTCTAATGTTAATCAGGTCATTGTTAGTGGGAAATTGAGGGCACAGAGAGCCAAATCCATGAAGTTCAAGGATGGCTACATGATTTCTTCTGGTCAGCCAGTTAAGGATTACATTGACTCTGCTGTTAGACACGTTCTTCTCAGACAGGTTTGGTTTCTAATTATGTACAAAGAAACCTAATTTGATTACCAACTTGTTCATTCTCTTATGGACTTTACCAAATTCTCCTTATCATTGTTTTTGTTTAGGGTGTGCTTGGTATCAAAGTCAAGATCATGCTTGATTGGGATCCTAAAGGGAAGGTTGGTCCCAAAACTCCTCTCCCTGATATTGTTACTATCCACCCACCGAAAGAGGAAGAAGATTATATCCGGCCGCCTGCTGCAGTTTTGTCAAGTGAAATTGAAGTTCCTGTTCCTGTTGCATGAAATGGTCTGCAGTAGTGGTTCATAGTACCTGAATTGTTAGTTTTTTCTTTTTGGCATGTGATGTTTGTTGTCGGATACATACGTTTGAAATCTTCCTAATTTATTATCGCCTGAAAGAATTTTGTAATACTCCAGTTATAAGATTTTTCAGCATTAGTTCTATTTCTTATTTCCTTTTTGTTGCGGACTTCTCATTTCCCCGGTGGTATTGCTTCTTTCTTGTTATCTATTTCGATGTGTATGATTTATCCGCTGATGATTTTAACTATGGCGATTGAGTTAACGCCCAATCTGTTTTAGTCTCAATTTTTATTATAAAAATATCGTTGAACATTTAAGGACCCCAAGGAAGTTGATTTCAACAAGTTTTAACTGTTAACAACGCAAGCTTTCGCCAAACAACTTCAATTTGCGGGCTTACTATAACATAACCAATGGTGCCTTCAGTATTTTTTTTTTTTTTTTACTTTATAACCACAACTATTTGATTTCATTATTATACTAATTTGCCTAAATTCCTTGGAAGTCATTTGCGTGATACAGAGGTGAAAGTAGTTGAGTATGTTCGACAATGAAGCTTGTTATCAAGGTATCTGAGGTTTTTTGGATAGTCGTAAGATTTCAAACAAAAAACTCAAATGTGCATTGGTTTTCAAACTCGGAACTTGTAGTCTTTTCCGAGTGTGTCCTAGTCATATAATTGAGTCTATAACAGCTCAACTCTGGGTACAATTGCTAAAACTCGTTGCGAATTTGCTACAGATCCCATTTTAAACAAAACGATGTTTGTTTCAGGCTTGTTTCCTTTTCTTTTACCCTTAGAAATAGATTTTAAAGACTCCCCACTCTGAATGATAGACTCCCTCCCTCAGCTCTTAAGCCCTAAGCCTTCACACCCTCACCAGGCTCACCACTCCTCTTTTCTTTTGTCGTTGCCAATTGCTACTCCTGCTGCTTTCCATGGCTTGGTTGATGCTGCTGCTTCTTACTTTCTCACTGTTGTTGTTCCTTGTTTGGTTGCTGTTATTCTCTGTGTTCTATGTTCAACTCTGATTGCATCTAATCTCCCTCTACTCATGTCTAATTTAGGAGTATGATTCAAAATTCAAATTGTGGAATATTTTCTCTATCTTGTCTTTAATCTCTTAGTTAAACTCTCTAAATTGTCAATTTTTAAAATATTAATATTAGAGTTGGAACTAAAGAGATCTACATATGGTGTTTATTGATTTGGAAAAAGCGTATGATAGGATACCAAGGGAGGTCTTATGGAAGGTTTTAGAAAAGAGGAGAGTAAGGATCGCATATATTTGGGCAAGTAAAGACATGTATGATGGGGGCACAACTAGTGTGAAGACTCAAGGTGGTGTGACGGAGGAATTCCCTATTGGTATAGGATTACACCAAGGATCATCCTTAAATCCATACCTTTTCACATTAGTCTTGGAAGTATTCACATAGCACATCCAAGAGCCTGTGCCTTGGTGCATCTTTTTGCCGATGATATCGTCCTTATGGGAGAGTCAAGGGAAGAACTAAATAAGAAGTTAGAGTTATGGAGAGAAGCTTTAGAAGTGTATGGTCTGCGCATAAGCCGTAACAAGACGGAATATATGGAATGTAAGTTCAGTCTGAGAAGGGAAAACCCCAATATAGAGGTGAAGATTGGAGAAAACATCCTAGGAAAAGTTAAAAGTTTTAAGTATCTTGGGTGCATCATACAGGATAATGGAGAGATTGAACAGAATATAAATCATAGGATCCAAGCAGGTTGGTCAAAATGGCGGAGTGCATCTGGTTTTATATGCGACAAAAAAATGCCTTTAAAACTTAAAGGTAAATTCTATTGTACCGCTATAAGACCGGCTATGCTGTATGGTACGGAGTGTTGGGCGGTTAAAGGGGAGCACGAACATAAGCTGAGTGTGGCAGAGATGAAGATGTTGAGATGAATGAGTGGTCATACGCGATTGGATAAAATAAGGAATGAAGATATAAGGGAGAGAGTTGGAGTAGCACCCATTGTGGAAAAGATGCTTGAATTGCGTCTCAGGTGGTTTGGACATGTGAGAAGAATACCGATAAAACATCCAGTCAGGAGGGTTGATGAGATGGAAGATGGACAAAGGGCGAAAGGTAGAGGAAGACCTAAGAAGACCATCCATGAGGTGGTTAAACGAGATCTACATATAAACGGTCTCTCTGTAGACATGATACATGACAGAGCACAATGACGTCGTTTGATTTATATAGCCGACTCCACTTAGTGGGACAAGGCTTTGTTGTTGTTGTTTGTTTGAATATTAGAGTTGGAATTCGTGTGCATGTGAAATTGTCTATTGATTTGTCAGAGGCTTAGATGATTATGAATTTCTAACTTTAATGATGCTACTGATGATGTTGGTGATCCAAAAAGAAGATATTGGAGGATAAGAGTTAGAACATTTACTTGTTAGATTCCTTCTAAGTTAATAAGTTTCAAGATTTGATGCTTTTATTTATGGGAAATGCTATGGTGAGGATACTAGGTGTTCATGGGTTTAGTTTGGAAAAGAATTGGTTCCAGTTTGGAAAAGAATGAGAATTGAACCCATTAAATTTTATTGGGTTTTGTTTGGTTCAAAATTCAAATTTGCAGTTTTTTGTGATTGAATCCGAATTAATTCGAACCCATTAAATACAGGTTGGATGTATTTGGGTAATTAGCTACCTAATTGAAAATGAAATATAGAAAAATTTAAAAAATATAAAAAAAATTAGAAACATATATATGTAATAGTAAAAAAAATAAAGAGTAATATACTATCAGTTATACTTAAATAATAATCATAATTTAGATTAGCGGGAGATAAAATTGTGTATATATTATTATATTTTATTTTTTTAAATTAATATAAACTTAATCAGACCAGGTTTTACGATTTTAGAATTAATATTCGAATCAATTAAGATCGAGTTTAATTAAATGGGTCTGTCTAAAATCTGCTCAAGTCTTTTAAATTTATCTGATGCATCATAAAATTTAAAGCGTTGAATTAGATTAATAAATGATGTAATGATTTAGATTTAATTTATTTATAATTTATTAAAAATTACAATAAAAGATACAAATTTTTGATATTTTAAAATTGCCCCATATAAAACTTGAGAACTAAACCTAGCTGCCTGTTGCCTTCTTCCTCTTCGCGATGGCCCTCCGTTTCTTCCTCTACCTCTTCCTCACCAATTTCTCGATTTTATCCAAATTCCTTTGAATTCGTTTCAGACGCGGTGCTTCACCACAACAACAACCACCTCTCATCCCTCAAACCTTCTTCATCCCCTCCTCCTCCACCCAAAATAGTCCATGATGTCTGGAAAAACATAATCTTAACCCACTCTCACAGAGACCCACCTCACCATAATCACCACCCGTTCGAAGAAGAGACTACAGGAAGAGACTGATCTAATAGGCACTTTGGCTTGCAAAATATTCTCCAAGACTATTGTGTTTGTGCATTCCAGGATAATGAACCAGACATCATTGATGGTGTGGGTGCTGAAACGGGAGATGTGATTAGAACCAGTATCGGTGGCCGAAATGGTCAATCTAGGTAGGTAAAATAATTCTTGGTCAATTGGTATTGGAAAAACCTTGATAATGTGAATGAGAAATATTCTATCACGAACAATTTCTCTTTTGGTTACTTGTCATTGATCATTCTCTAATAGAATATTAGTTATATTACAGAAAAAAGGGCATGTGTTTTTGAGATCTCGAGAAGAAGAAAATTTAAGATGAAAGGTGTCTATGCCTTTAGAGATGAGGCAAGCAAGCTTATTCCATATATATAACTAATCTGTTTTATTCAATTGAATTTAATATAACTCAATTTATTGGTGTGTGTTGTTCATGTTAGGATTATAATTTTTATGTGGATTTTGTTATGTCACCATTCATTGTTCAAGAGTCTAGAAGGAACCATGTATACCCAAGACTTAAGCTTTTGGATTCTACAAGAGGGCTTTGATCACTTGAGCTACACATTTCTAGTATCACTCTTTTCTACTTAGCTTCCATTCTTTCGTGTGTGTGTCTTGTATTTTTCCTAACTTGATGTTCTGATAAATATAACTCACAAATGTTTCTGGAGTTACAAAAGTAGCATATTTGAAATTGAAGGATCTTTGAAACCTGTCCAGTGGCACTAAAGTGGTCTTGCCATTTAATGATTTGAAAGAGGCATTAGTAGAAATATAACTCATGATCAATTACAAATATAACTCACAGATGCTGCAAGGGAATCTCATGATCAATTGTACATTACCACATATATTTTTCTAAAGGTACTTTAGTTTTTGCTTGAATTGTGTTCATTAAGATGTTGTTCTTGGTTTTTAGTATTTATGATGAATTCACTTTGATGCTTAATTAAAGGCTTTTGCTGATACAATTTATAGATTTATGCAGAAATAAGTGATCATGAAAAGATGAGAATATGTTCCACATTAAAGCATGAAAAGTTGTCAGCTGAAGCTGTGAGATATCTTAATAGAAATATGGCGTTTCCCTCAGAAACAAAACCAAGATTGAATGTAAATAGACAAAGCCGAATGAAAAGTTTGCTGCAGGAAAATGATCACTTGAAAAGCTTCTTTGACTCCATGTTTCTCAAAAGCTTCAAGAACATTATCATTGATGTGAAAGAGGATGCTAAAATGGGAACAATGTTATATGATGATGATGAAGGAATACATAGTAGTGGGATCCAATTGGCAAATCTAAAGAAGATAGGGAATCATACTTTGAGTTTGAGCAATGCTGCTGATTATTACTTGCTAAAACTCTGTGCATAAGATTAGCTTAATTTTTTATTTGACACTCAAGTATATACTTTCAATTCATGTATAATACATTTGATATACGATATTATTTATTAAGAGTTGTTTGCTTGCTTGCTTGTGTTTAAATAAGAATAGATCGTTCCAAATTAAAGGTGACAACATCAAGTGATTGTTTGGAACTTTTCTTGTATACAATAAATGACACAAAAGCAAGAAAACTTTTTACTTGGATGCAAAGCAATGCATTCATCATAAGTCTTGTGAAGTAGCCTTGTTATTGCACAATGCATGCAACGTAGAGTAATGAAACAATGAAGTATTAAAAAGAAATGCTGATGGACATTTTGTCACAAAAATTTTTTATTATTGTCTCAAATTTTATTCATTTTCTTCACCATTTGTTAATAGAATGACACTTATGAATGTGATCCCTTCAAGCTTCAGCAAACTAAAAAATAATGTAATTTACATATGATCTATGACATTTTCTCTGAATATAAAAAAAAAAAAACACATGAGAAGAAATTAAGATACAAGTATGTCTCTATCTGGTCTAGCTAGGGCTATATGAAATAGTTTCTTTACCAAGTAAAAGTTCGCACAAAAAAGCCTCACACAAACCACTATAATGGATAATCAAATGTCCACCATCTGAAACTTTATGGTAATTTATCCATGGCATATTCCTTGAAACAAATCTCTGGATTTGAGAGGGTACAACCTTGTCTTCATATCCCTGCCAAATGTGAACTTTACTTGTGTTGTGAGAGAATGAATTGCTTAGCTTCAATGGATTAAACTCCCAGTTGCAATAGTCTTGGAGAATATTTTGCAAGCCAAAGTGTCCATTGGATCAGTATCTTCCTGTATTTTATATCCAGATCTATCATATTGCATAAAATATATACCCAATGCATCTATTACTCTATAAGTTCCTGCACATTCAGTGTCACATCAATGTTATATAATATTATCATCAACATACATTTTGAATCTATTCCACTCACTGTTGATAGCTCACGGGTATTCAATAATCAATTAGATCTAAATCCAACTAACAATTTTCACATCACCGTAATAGAGTCAATAAAAGATTGATCTTTTGTACTAATTTTCACAATTGGATACTGAAATGACGAACTCAAGAAGCTGCATCAAGTAATTTAAAGTTATAGAGATAAAGATTGAAAAATCTCAACTTTAATTCAGCTCCTGTTCCTTCCAACTCAACAATTATAGCCCCCAGTAGTGAGATTCCTAGGAATAGTGAACCTCACTTACCACATAAGAAATTAAGAATCTCCATTTTTCAAACATCAAATAAAAATATATCAAAATTGAAACTTTATGAAAAAAATTAAAAAAGGAGATAAGTACCTATTTGCATTCCCTAGACCTAGCAGCTGCAGAGGAGGATGAGCCGGCAGAAATTTACGGAAACTGATGAGAAATAGGATGATGATTATAAAGAGGAAGAACAGCGATGACATCGTCATCAGTGACGACAGCATTTTTTGAGAGGAGAGCCTCAAGAGTCATTTCCTCGAAAGGGTGGTGATTATGGTGAGGTGGGTCTCTGCGAGAGTGAGTTAGGATTATGTCTTTCCAAACATCATCAACAGTTTTGGGCGGAGGAGGAGGGGATGAAGAAGGTTTGAGGGATGAGAGGTGGTTGTTGTTGTGGTGAGGCACTGCGTCTGAAACGAATTCAAAGGAATTTGGATGAAATCGATAAATTGGTGAGGAAGAGGGTAGAGGAAGAAACGGAGGGCCATCGCGAAGAGGAAAAAGGCAACAGGCAGCTAGGTTTAGTTCTCAAGTTTTATATGGGGGCAATTTTAAAAGATCAAAAATTTGTATCTTTTATTTAATTTTTAATAAATTATAAATAAATTAAATCTAAACCATTAGATTGTTTATTAATCTAATCCAACGTTTTGAATTTCATGGTGTATCAAATAAGTTTAAAAGACTTGAGCTGATTTTAGACAGATCCTAATTAGATCTGATCCAATTGCACTAATTACCCATTGAATACAAACCAATATAATCGAATTGGGTTAGTTTTGGTCGGGTAATTGGATTATTCGTACCTTTGACTACTCTAGAGGATACTGTTTTTTATCTACGAATAAGGATATGAAGTGCCAACGCCAAATGAAGGCCGTGAGATGGATGGTAGGCCATAGTAACATGAAAATTTGGGCATTGTAGTTTTCCGATAATAATGGGTAAACTAATTCATCTCTAATTAGACGGCCGTTTTTGGTATGTTGGAGCTAAGAGTAAAAAATTTAGTAAAGCCCTTAACATTGGACTCGCTAGGGTGCTATGTTTTATTTTATTTTATTTTCTAATATTTTTTATTTTTTAATTTTTATCGCTAGAATCAAAATTGTTTCATCTTTCATATTCAAAATGTAATGTACTGTTGTCAGAGTTGGACTAGATCGACTGATCTGACCGAAAATATAATAAATTAGTAATCCAACCAGTTTCATATGGAGTTCAGATCAGATCTAACAATCCGATTAATGACAGTCAAATTTATTAAAAATCGGACGGTTCAATACGAATGAATGCGGGTCGGGCGCATGATCTGCATGCCTCCACATTACACTTGCGGGACTCTGGATCGTAGTAGAAGATATCTTGTGAAATACTTCACAAAAATGCTTCTAGTGGGGGTTAATTTTCAAAACAAAATAGAATAAAA
The DNA here is from genome assembly GCF_014773155.1 of Arachis stenosperma. Classification (NCBI taxonomy): domain Eukaryota; kingdom Viridiplantae; phylum Streptophyta; class Magnoliopsida; order Fabales; family Fabaceae; genus Arachis; species Arachis stenosperma. The sequence goes on along the minus strand of NC_080379.1, from coordinate 50,545,072 downwards.
TAAAAGAAAATTAACCCACCTATGTTAGTTAACTAAATATCATAAAATGTTTTCTAAAAAGCAACATTTGTAGCCATATGGGATTGCTGGAAAATAGAGGCAATTTCGAGCACGTATTTAAGGGATCTATTTTGTCTTAGCCTAACCTTAATATGCCACATATACAAGAAAAATCACTTTTAGCAGTCATTTAATTTGTTTTTAGCGACAATAAAAATAGCCGCTAATATATTTACTGGCAATTAGACATTAGCCATCTTATACTTTATCGCTAAAAAATTTTAGTGACAATTATAACCTTTGCCGGTAAATACCATTTTAATGGCCACAAAAAGTATATGACTTTAGTGGCCATTTTTTTGGCAATTTATATGGCCACCAAAAGTAATTCTAAGATTGCAATTTAATTCACTTTTAATGCCCATTATTATTGCCGCCAAAACCTATTTTACCGGCAATTTATATGGCTACTAAAATAATTCTAAAATTGTAATATTATTCACTTTTAGTTGCCATTACTATTGCCGCTAAAATCTTAAGATTTTTTTAATTATACTCATTCTTTTAGAAATAACAACCTATCATTTTTCTAAAATTTCAAATTATTTTTATCAACAACTATTATTATTGTACATAATATAAATATACTAAAATTAGTTACTACAACATGAAATATTTTATTAAATTCAATTAAATATTTATACATAAAGTTCTCTTGAAAAGTAATAAAACATAATATAAATTTAAATAATACAAATACTATAAGTCTATGTTACATCAATGATTAGCACATAATTAATGATCAAAACTAACAAATAGAGCCTAACACAGATGCAATACAATAATACAACAGAAAAAATGAAGTAAAGTTTCCAATTTTTAATTAACCAAGATCTAGCACTAACATCATCTTGGGCATAGGTACAGAGAACAATCTGTCAAATCATAATGGGAACAAGATTTAGTTATATACACAGTTGGATGGTAGCTAAGAATTTTCACGGCAAAAACTGGTACCAACTTATTTATTGATACAAATTTAGCCAAGGCTCGTGATATGACATACATCTCTCCTGATGTATGATGAAAATATTTGTTGAATAGTTGATAAAAAGAAATCATCAACTTAAGTGGAAAAAATAGAAAGCATGAAGAAAAAATATTTGTGAAATACCATACAAATGCATCAAGAGTTGTGGAGCAAATATAAGTTAAATACGTGACTATCTTACCTATCACCAGCATTGCCCTCCTCGTCATCTTCTTCATCTGGTCCATAATCTTTCTAAATAAGCCCAATCAATTAAAAAAAAAAACACAAACAAATAAGTTCCTTTTTTTCAATCAAATATTAAAAATAATTTAAAAAAATTTAAACAAATAAGCACTTATTTTTCTGTCATGATTCAACTTGAGCCTATAAGACAATATCTTGAAACAAGGAATTAAAAATAAAGAGAATTTTATTCTGCCATGAATCAGTTAAATAAGCTAGTGAGAAAGTTATTCTTGAAACGTTCATTTAAATAATAAAAAAAGTGAGCGTTTGTTTTATCTGTTAAATATTAAGAGTTCTTATTCTTACACATACCAGAGAGTTAGCAATAAATCTTTCTTGAGAGAATAATTCAAAATTAGTGCATACCTCAGGAGCTAATCTTTCAAGAGAAGAATTCAATTTAACTAGCCATCTGGCATACTCTCTTTTGGTAAGGAGTTGAAAAGCTTCAACAACATCATCAATTATCTATACAAATGGACAAAATCCACAATATACTTAAAAATAAAGAATCAAGAACAATAACTTAACCAACCACTTGGCATTGGAATACTCCAGCTTATCCAACACCTGATTGCATAGCTGATATATACTTCATATCCACAATTATCTAGAATCTCCCATTAGGCTATTACTCATTCACACTATATGTAAAAATACAAGAAAAGAAAGAACATTTACTATTAGGCCAAGTTCAGTAGTGAGAGATTTAATTAGTTTCACTATTATGGGATCAAATCTCAATAAACTTACACTTAACCCAATGTAGTAAACTAAAAAAATCTTGTAGAGTGCTCCTTAATGTTCGACTCAAGAGCCCTGTTGCTACTTTATTGTTAACTGTCTTATAACTTAAGCAAAGCATTTTAACACTGAAATAAAAAATATTTTACTTCCAAAGTCCAAACAATTTTTCATAACAAAACTACCGTTCACCACTCAATAAGTTGGGTAAAAGTTAAATAGAATTTCCTTTAGGAAAAGTGGGAAAGCAGTTCAAGAAAAGATAGAGCATAGCCCGATTACAATAATAATAAAAATGATATAAAGTAAAAGGTATGGGCAATCACATAATTAACACCCAAATTTCAAATAATGATTTAACATGATGTAGATACTGATACATCAGCAACAATCACATGCTTAGTGAGTAATTGGGCATAAAAAAGAATACATGATAAAACCAGTATTTTCTTTTAGGTGTTCTGAATAATATAAATGAATAGAAGTACATAAACAGTTATCATTTTTCACAGAAGTTCAAAAGATTTCAGGGAAAACAAGAGCAATTTTTAAAATTAACACTAAATAAGTTCAAAACTTACTGTGCAACACCAAAAATTAAAGCATGAAATGAAGTACATGTAAGAATATATTTATTTATTTCAATTAACTCATTTTAAAGTTGATGTCAAGCAAAGACAAGGAACTAGATAAGACCAAAAAAGAATTTACATAGGCAACTGCGAACCAACCTCTTCCCCAAAAGACCAACGTTCATGATCGTTTGTGCCTTCTTCAAAATGACATCTGCAGAAGGGAAACAAGGAACCTACACCCGTCCACCTTCTAAAAAGCCTAGGTGTTGCATTTCCAACAAATTCCCCAAGATTAGGACCAGAAAATGGCTGACACTGAGTCCTTGAACACGACAAATGCAAAAAATAAAGGGATGCAGAAAACTTATTGGATTCCAATATTTATGTTGTAAATACATAAATATCCAATAAACAATATTACCTTGCAAAACCCTTGACACACTCAACAAAGACAAACTTCACAAAATAAATTCAGAGTCAAGCTGCAAAACTGCATCTTAGTATTATATAACTGAATCACATCCTACTTGCATCTATTGCCCACAAGTTTATTATAAAACATGCTTTAAAAATAGCAGGTTCATTCATATCATTCCATATGCCATCAACACCTTTGAAAATGAAATCTTTAACTAGATTAGCCCATAGAAGACAAACCTGCAATATATAGGATGGATATTCCAAAATGGAGAACCTAAAAAGGTTAAATTCAAGATGAGAACTCCCACTAAGTTCAATTTATCAATTCCACAACCTGAAACATATCACTGAAACACTTACAGCATCAGAAAACTAGCTAGCATGTACCTTATTATAATAACATCAGTAAAATCTGGTCCATAAATGAGGCTCTTGTGCCTTCTACCCAGCAACTCCCTTCCTCGTCCATATGACAGTAGTGGATCAACAACTGGCCAATTACCAAGGTTTTGTAATAAGTAGCGTGGCATGCCATTAAGATAATAACTTATAGATTGATTAGACCATAAATTCAAAATTTGAAATACAATCTTTGTATGATAAATTGGTAGATATCTTAGAAATTACCAACCACTCTACCAGCTACTGATTAAGACAAACTTCTGCTAAAATTGGCCTACTATATAGATTTTGGACTATCCTACTCAATATCTTAGCTCATTATTAGAAACAATAATGTCTTACTGTGGATTATAAAAAAATAGATGCTGTATAAACAAACTTATCTACCTATTAGCTCTACTCGATTATAAAAAAAATAGATGCTGTATAAACAAATAATTCCATCACCTAATAAACTATAAGCAAGTTTGTTCTACCTATTAGCTCTACTCGATTATTTTTTATGATAAACCACCACATTCTTGAACTAACAATGACAATATTCCAAATTTCAGTGAAAAATCTAGCATGGAAAAGAAGAAGCATTAATTTAGTTACCTCCATTACTCCATAGCAGTGGCATTATACAGAGACAGAGTCACCAAAAACTAGTGTTGTTTCTAAACCAAGGGAATTGTAGCCGCTGCACACACATGACACACAAAAGAAAGATGCAAAAATCACAAAGTATTCAAAAATCTCAAAATCAGAGAAATTTAAGATGTAAACCTAAATCAAGAACAATCAGAGCGGTTAAAGTGACATCAAGGCCGAAATTGAGATCTAAAGATTGTATGCACGCGCAAGACCGATGGCGGTGCAAGCAGCGGAGGCGCGTCAGTTAAAATCGACGATGAAGAAGATCGAGTGAGAATGGTGATTGAGATATTGCAGTGTGTTTGAGAGAATGAATTGAGAATGAGATTTGATGAGTGTAGTGCACGTGAGATTAGCGATAGTGCATGTGGCGGAAGTGAGAATCTGATTAAGAACCTCTGCAACCTCTGCGTCGAACTTTCTTGCCACCATTAACAATGTTTTGAAGATGAAGGTAATGCTGCAGGTTCTGCCATATTTTTGTTTCTTTCTTGGCAATAGGAACCGAACCTAGCAATAGAGATCTGAGACACGAACGAATAAGAATAGCGATGCAGATCTGAAGGAAAAAGATGAAAACATGAAGAATGATCAATTTAAATGAGTGTGAATGATTGAAGGATGATGGACGATCGTCGGTGATGGTAAGGCCTACGGCGATGGTCGGCTACGGAGGGAATGGCTTGAGGAGTTTCTCTCTTTTGGTTACTTGAGTTAGGGAACATAATTTTTAACTGAATTAAGACGAGACAAAAAATATAATAAAAAATTAGCGACAATATTAACAATCGCTACTATTGATTTAGAGAAAATATGATTAAAAGAATAAAAAAAAAAATAATTTAACGGCAATGATAATAATTGTCATTATAATATATAGTAATAATGGCAATTATATAATTGCCATAATAACATAGCTTAAACAAAAGAAATAGTGGCTATTATATTATAGCCGCTAAAAGTTTGTCGCTAAAACTAATTTTTCTTGTAGTGATAGTTAATCCATTAGGAAGCATGAGCATTAAGTATTCTTGTTTTGTATAATTTATCTCTCTGAATTTGCATGAAAAACTTACTCTATCTATAATTATTCCAAGTCAAAAAATTATAGGTAATGACATAGATATTAACTTGCAACGCATGGTTAATGAGGTGGAATAATTGTAGGATGGCTTTGAAATGTATGATGCTTATTAGAGAAAAAAATTTAGATATTTACTGCATTGATTTAGAGAATAAACAATTTGTGAGGATTGAAAAACTTCTCTTGGTGGAATATGCATAATGGACTAGCTTGTCCTACATGTAACTTTGATGTCAAGACTAACCAACTCAAATTTAGTAAAAAATAGTATTTCATGGGTCATCATTATTTTTTTAGTGTATTCTTTGATTTCCTATGCAAGAAGTATAATGTGTTGTGATGCATATGATAAACCCCATTTTGAGGGTTTATCTTGTGTTGATTTCAGGGATTTTATCAATGATTCCACACGCTTTATATATGAAAATACAAGACTTTGTGTTCCTTTCCTAATTTTGCCCCATGGATGAAAACATGCTTATTTTGCACTAAAATAGATACATTTCTAATCTTCTCTTGGTGCCATTCGATGCCGTGACCTGTGTGTTAAGTGGTTTCAGAATATAGGGCAGGGATGGACCGGAAGAGAGAGGGAGGACGGGTGCAAAGGAAGGGAGCATGAGAATTGAGCTTTGGAAATTTCAGCATGGGCGCGTGCGCGCACTTGACGCGTCCGCGTGGATTGAGCAGCTAGAAGTCGAAGCCAAGAGCCAAGCCACGAGCCGGCTTGCGTAGCGGCTAAGCCATGATCTTCAGTGGCGCGCACGCATACATCATGCCTCCGCGCACATTACAAGATGCTTCGGTGGCGCGCACGCGTACATTGCGCGTGCGCGCCGATGTTCGAATGTGATTTTTTTAAGAGCCACGTGACTTAGGCGTGGAGGCAGTTGGGAATCCCATTTTGGGGAAATGCCTTGGCGGGAAAAGCTTAAGAAGACCAAAGGAACAAGGGTTAAGGACTTTTAGCTCATTTTTCTAGATTTTAGATATTTGGAGGGATAGTTAGTTACACTCTTGGAGAAGGAGAGAGAGATTCCAAGCTCTCACTAGGGTTCATCTTCATCCAATTTCTGAATTTTCAATCACTCTTTGGTGAGATCCATTGCAATTCTTAATTCACTTTGTTCATGTCATAGATCTTCTTCTCCAATCTCAAGTAGTATTTGTAATTGCTCAATTCTCATAGATCTAGGATTCAACTTTGTAGTTTTGGATTTTATCAATTCCTTGAGAATTTGATTTTCATTGTTGTTCTTTGATAATTGTTGTTAGCTCTTTGTGTTGCAATACTTTTAATTCTATTTTTCTTCTCATTTTTACTATGACTTTCATTCTTGCTCATCAAATGTTTGATAAAATGTCAACACTAGTTATGGAGTAGAAATTTCTTACTTGGCATAGGGTTTGGGCCATTAGAAGAAGTTGAATAGTTGTGTCAATTGTTGATTTGGAATTAGGGATTGCTAATTGACTTGGAGTGCACTAAAGCTAGATTCCCATGAGGTGAAGCTAGGACTTGTGACTCAAATTGATTATTCTCATTTGACTTTCCTCTATACCTAGGGGTTAACTAAATGAAGCAAGGCCTAATTGTTGTCATCATTGAAGGAACTATAAGGATAGAATTTCTAATGCCAACCCTAAGCCAAGTCTTTTAATGATTGATTGTTTGTTTCCTATTACTTTGCTAAAACCTTCAAAGAATCCTAACAAGGCTTTCTAATCAATAAGATGCACACTTTAGCAATTCCAAGGGAGGACGACTCGGGAGACTAGTACTCTCGGTTATAGATTGTAGGATTGTTTGGTGCAAAGTTTAAGTGTCGATTAGACTATACTCACGATCGTATTCATCATTGAATTCTAAATCGGCATGCTAAATTTCGTTTATCAAAATGGCGCCGTTGCCGGGAAATTTGCTTAGTGTGCCATGTTATTGTTTGGAATAAATGTGTGTATATATGTACATAGTTGCATTTCATTGTAAATTGTTCAAGTGACTAACCCCTCATCGTTACCATGAATCTCATTTTCCCTTCATTGCATGACGCGTTTGATGTGCGGAAAACATTCCGACACAAAACTCACCGGCAAGTGCACCGGGTCGCATCAAGTAATAAAAACTCACGGGAGTGAGGTCGATCCCACAGGGATTGAAGGATTGAGCAATTTTGGTTTAGTGGTTGATTTAGTCAAGCGAATCAAGATTTGGTTGAGTGATTTGTGATTTGCAGAAATTAAATTGCATTGAAAGTAAAGGGAATGTGTAAATTGCATGAAATTAAAGAGGGCAAGAAATTAAAGTGCTGAATCTTAAAGAACAAGAAATTAAATGGCTAAAACTTAGAATGCAAGAAATGTAGATTGCGGAATCTTAAAGTGCAAGGAATGTAAACGGCTGGAATTGTAAAGGGGATTGGGGGATTGGATTTGCAGAATTTAAACAAGGAAAATTAAATTGCATCAAACAGAAGAGTAAAAGAGGGTTTGGGTTGAATCGGATCTGAAGCAAAACAAGTAAATGAACATGAAAAGCAAAAAAATAGAATGTAAAATTTGGAATCAGATCTCAGGACCCAGAGACTAGAAAACCAAGTCTAGATCTCAAGGCCTTCCTAGATTCAACAAGAACAATTGCAAGGGAAATGTAAATTGCAAAGAAAGTAGATGAAGAGCAATTAACCGAAACTGAAATTCAATTAAGCAGTAAATAAACAGAGAGATCCAAGGATGAGATTGAAACAGAATTTCTTCAATTCTCCAACCCAAGATCCAAGACAATTGTAATTGAAATTGAAAGCAATAAAACTAAGAGGAAGAGAAGTGAATTCTCCTTCCCCGAGACTAAGAAATTAAAGATCACTCAATACCAAAGGCTCTCCGAAAACTATTCTAAAAACTAAAAGGGAAAGCTCCCTATGAGAACTAAAAAGAAAAGCTCTCGAATAACTTGAATTCTATCCTATTTATACACTTTCTTCAAATGATCTTCAAGCCTTGAGTTGGGCCTTTGCTCTTGGTGGAATTGGGTTGAGAGAGGCCTTGGTTGATTGCTTTTGGAGTTTGGAGAGGAACCGAAGTGAACCAAGTGAACCGGGTTTGAATGTTGCAAAAGTTTGAGTAAAAGTTTGAGTAAAAGTTTGAGGCAAACTTTTACTCCAACTTTTCATATCAGCCTCCATGTTTTTGCTGATACCAACGTTGGTGCAAAAGTTAGGGGTCTAACTTTTGCTCCAACGTTGGCCTTCCTTAGTGCACTTATGGCGCCAACGTTAGCCCAAAAGTTAGAGGCTAACGTTGGCGCAAACTTTTGCTGGCCAGGGAGTGATTTTCATGCGCCAACGTTAGCCAAAAAGTTAGGGGCTAACGTTGGCGCAAACTTTTGGTGCCCAGGGAGAGTTTTGCATGTGCCAACGTTAGCCCAAAAGTTAGGGGCTAACGATTGGGGCAAACTTTTCACCCAAAAGTTTGTGCAAAAGTTTGAGGCTAACTTTTGGTCCAGCTTTTTGCTTCCTGGTTCATTTTTACTTATTCCAAAAGTTTGAGCTAAAGTTTGAGGCAAACTTTTGCTCAAACTTTTTGTCCTCTCTTCCTCCTAGCCATTCCTTCTTGCTTCAACCTTTCTCCAAGCCTTCTTCACCTATCATTAATCAACCAAACACATCAAAGCTATGCTCAAAATCATGAGATATTCATTCTTTCACAATATGTAACAAATATAGCATAAAACCTCATGAAATTGCATTAATTCATCTATGGTTGATTAAATCAAAGGAAACATAAAAATCTACCCAATTGGCTTGCTTATGGCTCAAGAAAGTGCATAATTCAATTGAAAACAAAAGAAAAAGACTAGTGAAACTAGGCTAAGATGACTTGTCATCACAACACCAAACTTAAAGCTTGCTTGTCCCCAAGCAAGAAATGAATTATGCTCAGAGGTTCTTTCAATTAAGATGGATTGAAGAACACTTGTAAAGTACAGTGAGTGAAGTGATTAAGTAACAGTGGGGTGAACTCTAAATTATATGCTCATGCAAGGGCTTCAGTGCTCACTAGTCCTTACATATTGGGAGTCGTAGGTCTTAGGATTTTCATCCGAATGGTATCATAGAGATCTCTTTATATGTAATCACCTTGAAGCAGCTTATAGTTTCTGTGCTTTGGCCTCGACTCTAAGTGTCATGTCTCAAAGCGGCTCTTTAAATAAGTTTTCAATCAATACTCCTAAACCAGTTGGTTTTAAGGTATTAGGTGTTAAAGCACCCCTAAGGATTTACTTGCTCAAGCCTCTTTCCTTGACACACTTCAACCACAAGCATTTACTAGGATAACAACTCTTTGAGTTTTTGTTTCTTTCTTTCTTTTTCTGCCTAGTAATTGATGCTCAGAGCCTTGGGCCATGTTCTTTGTGTTTTTGTATTTTCTTTACTTTTCTTTTTGTTTTGTTTGCTGCTTCTCGGATCGATTGATTTTTGAGAATCTCCACAATACTTTTTTGAACTTCATATCCTGCCTATGAGCTCCCATGCAAGTTTTCACAAGCATGCAACCTCAATACATAATCATACAACTAGAACCACCACTTCTCCTAATCTTTTGCTTACCTCAAAATTGTTTAATTCCTCAATCCTTCGTTTCAAAGAACTTTCATGTGATGCATTCTTGAAAATTGAGTGCAAACAAGTTTTGAAGATAAGAATGTTGTGAATAATCAAGCATCTTGCTTATTGAATTATAAAGAAAGACTATGCTATGCAGGCAGGCAGGGGTATATAAAGAAAACTATACTATGCAGACAGGCAGGACAAATAAGGATACAATCCAACTTTCAATTATAGTAATATTTGATGTAAAACAATCACTTAACAATACAACCTGTTGGAGTTCACTTGCTTTCCTTATTCTCATCATCATCAATGCTGACTTTCATGTTCATTTTTCACCTCTTTGGTTGATGATGCTAAAAATCTCCAAAAGTTTGTATGATATTCTGCAGTGATATTGGAAGTTGCTTGTTCCCCAAGCATTTAGAAACAGTGGTTAGTCTGCATGATTTATTTGTGGGCTTTTTGAACTTACTTTGGTGTGGGAACACCAAACTTAGTACCTTGCCAAAGGTTTTCATTAACCATGTGTGAAATTCTTTTTTTCTTTCTCAAAAGTAATAAGGCTGAAAACTAGAAAACAGCAAAATAGTTAACTCATTCATCCAGTATGCTTGAAGCCCATATTATGCATAAGGTGAGAATGTTTGTTATAATGGGATTTTGGTGGAACACCAAACTTAGAATTCTTCATTCTCCCTTAGATTGTTTTGGTGTGCAACACCAAACTTAGCTTCTTGCAATCTAGATAAAACTAATTAACCGTTTTATTGAATTAGATATGAAAAGATGGTTACCTCTGGTTGGGTTGCCTCCCAACAAGCGCTCTTTTATTGTCACTAGCTTGACATCCTCTGTGCTTGCTCAGCTCAGATTCTGTGCTTCCTTCTCCTTGTCCCCTTGTCCTCCTAAGTGAGACTTTGCCTTATGATGTTCATCCTGGATGAGTGATTCTTTTCCTTTAGCCTTCTTCTCACTCACTTCTGTGAGGTTCTTAGCTAATTGTTCCATTTGTCTCTCAATTCTCCCAAGTGAGGCCTCATGGTTCTTGCTTATCATCTCTTGATGTTTCATCATTCTCTCTACTAAGATTTCCAGATTAGTGATCCTCTGAGAGTCTTGTGAGATTGGTTGATTGTTGGGTGTTGGGGGTTGGAAAGGTGGGTAGTGTGGTGGTATGCAGTGATTGTTGTTGGTATGGTGGGTTTTTTGCAGGTTTGGGAACTTGGGGTTGTTGTAATTGAAGTCTCCTTGTTCCTGATGTTGAGATCCCCTCATTCTTAGATAAGAATGTGGCTTCCATGGTGGAAATTGAGCACTCACTGTAGTAGAATGGAGAAAATCAATTTGTCTAGCTATTGACTCCAATTGTTGCTGAGTTTGCTGATGTAGCTTTTTGCTTTGATTCATGACTGCCTTCATTCCTTCAAGATTCATTATCTCCTTTTCTGAAGTTGCATTCTGTGGGGTCTCAAACGAGTGTTGGTTATTGGCTCTCTTGTCATTGAACTCTGCAGTTCCTTGGCCAGCTGCTGTTGCTTTGAGTAGGTCATCTGAGAAGTAATCCACCACTCTTCTTGTTTCTGGGGTTAATCCTTCATAGAATGCTTGGAAAGCCACTTTGTCATTTGCCTTCTTGTATCTTTCCCATGTTTTGAACAATGGTTCTTCCTCTCCTTGTATGAATGGATGTATTCCCTCTTTCATCTTGATGTTTTGTTGGGATGAGGAGAATTTGGCTAGAAATTTGGCAACCAAATCATCCCAACTAGTGATACTTCCTTGGGGAAAAGTTTCAAGCCATTGTGCCGCTTCATCCTTCAGTGAAAAAGGAAATAGCAAAAGCTTATAGGCATCATGATTTATACCATCGAAGTTGACATCACCACAGGTCCTCAGAAAAATGGATAGGTGCTGTTTAGGATCCTCCAATGGATTTCCTCCATAGGAACAATTCTTCTTTATTAGTGTAATGAGTTGCAGCTTCATGTTGTGGTGTTCCTCTTTCTCAGAAACTCCTTCTTCAATGATATCCTTCCCTCTGGCTGCTCTTCTTTCCTGTGACATATAAATCAACAACGGAACACACAGTGATTATCTTGAAAATTGAGTATAGTTAGTTGAGACAAAACCTCAAACAGTTAGCGTGTTAATAGAGGCAAATCTTCAAACAGTTAGTGGGTTAATTGAAAATTAAAAGACAGAAAAGTAAAAGTGCTTGATCTAGATCACCACTTCACTTAATCATTGTCAATCTAATCCATCCCCGGCAACGGCGCCAAAAACTCGATGTGCGGAAAACGATCCGACACAAAACTCACCGGCAAGTGCACCGGGTCGCATCAAGTAATAAAAACTCACGGGAGTGAGGTCGATCCCACAGGGATTGAAGGATTGAGCAATTTTGGTTTAGTGGTTGATTTAGTCAAGCGAATCAAGATTTGGTTGAGTGATTTGTGATTTGCAGAAATTAAATTGCATTGAAAGTAAAGGGAATGTGTAAATTGCATGAAATTAAAGAGGGCAAGAAATTAAAGTGCTGAATCTTAAAGAACAAGAAATTAAATGGCTAAAACTTAGAATGCAAGAAATGTAGATTGCGGAATCTTAAAGTGCAAGGAATGTAAATGGCTGGAATTGTAAAGGGGATTGGGGATTGGATTTGCAGAATTTAAACAAGGAAAATTAAATTGCATCAAACAGAAGAGTAAAAGAGGGTTTGGGTTGAATCGGATCTGAAGCAAAACAAGTAAATGAACATGAAAAGCAAAAAAACAGAATGTAAACTTTGGAATCAGATCTCAGGACCCAGAGACTAGAAAACCAAGTCTAGATCTCAAGGCCTTCCTAGATTCAACAAGAACAATTGCAAGGGAAATGTAAATTGCAAAGAAAGTAGATGAAGAGAAATTAACCGAAACTGAAATTCAATTAAGCAGTAAATAAACAGAGAGATCCAAGGATGAGATTGAAACAGAATTTCTTCAATTCTCCAACCCAAGATCCAAGACAATTGTAATTGAAATTGAAAGCAATAAAACTAAGAGGAAGAGAAGTGAATTCTCCTTCCCCGAGACTAAGAAATTAAAGATCACTCAATACCAAAGGCTCTCCGAAAACTATTCTAAAAACTAAAAGGGAAAGCTCCCTATGAGAACTAAAAAGAAAAGCTCTCGAATAACTTGAATTCTATCCTATTTATACACTTTCTTCAAATGATCTTCAAGCCTTGAGTTGGGCCTTTGCTCTTGGTGGAATTGGGTTGAGAGAGGCCTTGGTTGATTGCTTTTGGAGTTTGGAGAGGAACCGAAGTGAACCAAGTGAACCGGGTTTGAATGTTGCAAAAGTTTGAGTAAAAGTTTGAGGCAAACTTTTACTCCAACTTTTCATATCAGCCTCCATGTTTTTGCTGATACCAACGTTGGTGCAAAAGTTAGGGCTCTAACTTTTGCTCCAACGTTGGCCTTCCTTAGTGCACTTATGGCGCCAACGTTAGCCCAAAAGTTAGAGGCTAACGTTGGTGCAAACTTTTGCTGGCCAGGGAGTGATTTTCATGCGCCAACGTTAGCCAAAAAGTTAGGGGCTAACGTTGGCGCAAACTTTTGGTGCCCAGGGAGAGTTTTGCATGTGCCAACGTTAGCCCAAAAGTTAGGGGCTAACGATTGGGGCAAACTTTTCACCCAAAAGTTTGTGCAAAAGTTTGAGGCTAACTTTTGGTCCAGGTTTTTGCTTCCTGGTTCATTTTCACTTATTCCAAAAGTTTGAGCTAAAGTTTGAGGCAAACTTTTGCTCAAACTTTTTGTCCTCTCTTCCTCCTAGCCATTCCTTCTTGCTTCAACCTTTCTCCAAGCCTTCTTCACCTATCATTAATCAACCAAACACATCAAAGCTATGCTCAAAATCATGAGATATTCATTCTTTCACAATATGTAACAAATATAGCATAAAACCTCATGAAATTGCATTAATTCATCTATGGTTGATTAAATCAAAGGAAACATAAAAATCTACCCAATTGGCTTGCTTATGGCTCAAGAAAGTGCATAATTCAATTGAAAACAAAAGAAAAAGACTAGTGAAACTAGGCTAAGATGACTTGTCATCAGCGTTCACAACCGAATCCGAGCTTAGTCCCCTTTGATCTGGAAATAGAACGAACTTTGTTTCATATTAGACAAGCTCAGAGGCGGCTAAAGTTTGGGAAAGGTGAAGAGGTTTTCACCACCTCAACCACCCTACTAAAAGTGAACATTGAACCGTCACTCAAGGAAGGCATTAGTCATACTTCCATCAATATCACTAACAACTCTTCTTTTGTTTTAGGTACTAATACCATGGATGCTCCGAGGAAAGTTACCATCAAAGAAGTGGGTGCACCGGATTATGTCCTTCAACCCCTTCATGTAACTCACCCCAACTTGAATGCAAACTTTGAATTGAAGACCGCTTTGATCAACCTCCTACCTAAGTTTTACGGGCTTCCCGCATAAGACCCTATTCGACATCTCAAGGACTTTCATCGTATATGCTCAACTACTAGACGGGAAGGATCCGATGAAGTTGCTATATGGTTGTTTGCTTTCCCTTTCTCTCTTGAGGACAAGGCTAAAGAATGGTTCTACACTCTATCTAGTGAAGTCACCTCCGATTGGGACTTACTTAGAAGAGGATTCTTGGATAAATTCTTGCCCCCGGAGAAGATGGATAGGCTAAGGAAGGAAATGTCTTGTATTGTGCAAGGTGAAACGGAACCCCTATACGAGTATTGGGAACGGTTTCGTAAGCTACTAGACGCATGCCCTAATCACATGCTTGACACTCAAGTATTGCTTGGATACATATGTCAAGGGATGCGAGAGCAAGATAGAACTCTCTTGGACACCTCTAGCAATGGTTCTTTGTCCAAATATAAAACAGCGGAGGAGGCATGGCAACTTATCATTGACTTAGCCGAATCCAATCAACATATGAGACGAAGAGTCAACCGCCCAAGAACCGTGAATGAGGTATCAACTAGTAGTGAAACCACCGCTCTAACTCAATCCTTGAGCGAAATGACATCCATCTTGAGGCAACTCCAATTGAACCAACAACAACCACAACAACCTCAATCATACCAACAACACTCCCCACCACCTCAACAACACAACCAACAATTGGTTCCTCAAAAAGTGTGTGGCATTTGTTCTTGCTACTCCCACTACACGGATGAGTGCCCGAGCCTTCAAGAAGATAACACCTTGGTGGCTACTCATAATTTCTATGACCGCCCAAATCAAGGGTACTACCAAGGCGGTAATCCTAACCAAGGGCACCCTTATCAAGGAGGAAGCTACAATCAAGGGAGTGGATACCATAATCAAAATTGGAGAGACAATCATCAACAAGGGAATAGGGACAACAACAACAATAGAGAAGGTCAAAGATGGAGCAACAACTCACAAAATTTCTCACAAAACCGACCATACAACTCACAAAATCAACCATACAACCAACAAAACCCACAAAGAAACTACCAAACATACCAACCACCACATCAAAGGCCACCACCCAACCAATCACAAACTCCTCAACTCACATATGCAACCACCCCCTCCAACCAAGATGAAACACTCCGAACCATCATCCAAGGCCAAAAGGAACTACAAAACACACTTGCTTCCGGTCTCACCGGCCTCACCTCTACACTACAAGCTCTTCTTGCACGCATGGATACACCATCAAATCCCACTCCTCAACCTCCAATCCAAAGCGTCATTCCCTTTCAACCTCAACCAAATCCTAAGGGGGGCATCAATGCCATCACCCTTAGATCCGGAACACAACTAAAAGAGAAGGAAGCAAAGGACTCAAATCCTATCACAACCGCTCAAGAGGAGAAGAGAATAGATATAGAAGAGGTAGTGGAAGAGGAGACACCACAAGTCATAGTTGAGGATGAAGCCCAACCAACAAAGGAGACCCCCAAGGCCAAGAGAACCTTGGAAGAAGAAATTGCTCAACCACTCCCATTTCCAACACTTGCAAAGAAAGCTAGAAAGCACATAGAACTCGACCCCAAAATGGTAGAAATGTTCAAGAAAGTTGAGGTAACCATCCCCCTCTTTGATGCTATCCATCAAGTTCCTAGATATGCAAAATTCCTTAAAGATCTATGCATGAACAAGGATAGAATTCTTGAATTGGAAACCATCCCATTGGGGAGTTCTATTTCCGCTTTAATGGGAGCATTGCCCAAGAAGTGTGATGATCCGGGCCCTTGTATGGTCACTTGCACCGTTAATGGAGTTCAATTTATAGATTGTATGTGTGACCTCGGAGCATGTGTTAGCATCATGCCGCTCTCCGTCTACCGGGTATTGAAGTTGCCACCACTAAAAAGGTCGACGGCAAGATTTGTCCTAGTGGATAAAAGCATAATAACCGTGACGGGTGTTGCGGAAGACGTATTGGTGAATACCAAAGGGTTGGTGTTTTCGATCGACTTCTATGTCCTTGAAATGCCATCAAGCGAGACCGAGAGAGCATCATCTATCCTACTTGGAAGACCATTTTTGAGAACTTCTAGATTTAAGCTAGATGCCTACTCGGGGACCTACTCATTTGAAATAGATGGGAGAATCGTAAGTTTTAGCTTAGAAGAAGCAATGAAGCATCCACCGGAGAATCACTTTCTATTCCGGTGTGACCCAATTGACAACATGGTTGCCGAAGTGCACCTTGCAAAGTTAGATGAGAAGTACATGTTTGAAGAAGCAAATGAAGGCCCAAGCGAACTAAACACCACACACCACACAAACCATCCGGAAACTCAAACTTCAAAGAATGACAAAAAGATGGAATTGAAGCCACTACCACCCCACTTAAGGTACTCATATCTTGATGAAGTCCAAAAGCTCCCCGTGATAATTGCAAAAGAGTTAACTCCACAACAAGAAGAAAAGTTGCTAGATGTATTGAGGAAAAACAAAAGGGCAATTGGGTGGAGTTTGGCGGATCTAGTGGGAATAAGCCCCCAAGTATGCGAACACCGCATATTTCTTGAAGAAGGAGCAAGACCGGTCCGACAACCTCAAAGGAGACTTAATCCAACCATTCTTGAGATTGTGAAAAAAGAAGTCACTAAGCTACTTGAAGCGGACATCATCTATCCTATCTCGGATAGCGAATGGGTAAGCCCGGTTCAAGTGGTGCCAAAGAAATCCGGGGTGACAACAATCAAAAATGAAAGTGGTGAACTTATAGCAACAAGAGTGCAAAATTCTTGGAGAGTATGCATAGACTACCGAAGGTTGAATGCGGCCACAAGAAAAGATCACTTTCCACTACCATTCATTGATCAAATGCTTGATCGATTAGCCGGTAAATCATATTATTGCTTTCTTGATGGTTACTCTGGATACTTCCAAATTCACATTGCTCTAGAGGACCAAGAAAAAACCACATTTACTTGCCCCTTTGGAACGTATGCTTACAAGCGTATGCCATTTGGCCTATGCAATGCACCGGCAACGTTTCAAAGATGCATGATGAGCTTATTTGCGGACTTTCTAGAGCAATGTATGGAAGTTTTCATGGACGACTTTAGTGTGTACGGTGATTCATTTGAGCATTGCTTAGGTAACCTTGAAAAAGTCCTAGAGAGATGCACCAAAACAAACCTTGTCTTAAATTTTGAAAAATGTCATTTCATGGTCAAACAAGGCATTGTTTTGGGACACATAGTCTCAAAAGAAGGCATCTCCGTAGATCCGGCAAAAATAAATGTCATATCTGGTTTACCTTACCCCTCCTCCGAGAGGGAAGTCCGCTCTTTTCTTGGACATGTAGGATTCTACCGGAGATTCATCAAAGACTTTAGCAAGGTGGCCTTACCTCTCTCTCGACTACTACAAAAGGAAACTGAATTTGAGCTGAGCAAGGAATGTATGGAAGCATATGACAAACTTAAAATAGCATTGACACAAGCTCCTATTGTGCGAGGACCGAATTGGACTCAACCATTTGAAATCATGTGTGATGCTTCGAATTATGCGATAGGAGCCGCGTTAGCACAACGCGAGGGTAAGATTCCCTATGTCATAGCTTATGCCTCCAAAACACTAGACGGAGCCCAATCCAACTACATTACTACCGAAAAGGAACTCCTAGCTATTGTTTTTGCTTTGGACAAGTTCCGAGCCTATTTTCTTGGTTCCAAGGTTGTAGTGTACTCGGATCACGCGGCACTAAAGTATTTGTTGGCCAAAAAGGAATCAAAACCGAGATTAATTCGTTGGGTGCTTTTGTTACAAGAATTTGACTTGGAGATCAAGGATAGGAGTGGTTCCCAAAACCTAGTGGCGGACCATCTAAGTCGCCTCGAACACATAAAAGGCGACACCACTCCTATCAATGACTCCTTTCCTTTAGATGCTTTGCACGCAATCTCGGAAGTAGTTCCTTGGTATGCCCCAATAGCAAACTACTTGGTTTCACGCACTTTCCCTCCCAATCTCAACAAACACCAAAAGGATAAGCTGAAAAGCGAATCCAAATACTATGTTTGGGACGATCCCTATTTGTGGAGGTGTGGAGCGGACCAAATAGTGCAACGGTGCATACCTCAAACCGAATTCCAAGCAATCTTGGACGCTTGCCATGCTTCCGAAGGAGGTGGCCACTACGGCCCCCAAAGAATGGCAAGAAAGGTCCTTGATTGCGGATTTTGGTGGCTAACCCTTCTCAAAGATTCTTCTCTCTATTGCAAATCTTGTCCCCAATGCATTCGGTTTGGAAATATTTCTAAGAAGGACGAAATCCCCCAACAAAATATGCTTTTTTGTGAAATCTTTGATGTATGGGGAATCGACTTCATGGGACCATTTCCAAATTCCAATGGCTTTCTCTACATCTTGTTAGCCGTCGATTATGTGTCAAAATGGGTGGAGGCAATCCCCACCCGAATGGATGACGCTCATGTTGTTTATTCTTTTGTGAGGAACAATATCATTTGTCGCTTTGGCTCCCCAAGAGCAATCATAAGTGACCAAGGATCCCACTTTTGCAACAAAAAAATGGACGGCCTCATGAGAAAGTATGGCATCATACACAAAGTCGCCACGACTTACCACCCTCAGACAAATGGCCAAGCCGAAGTTTCTAACCGGGAAATCAAACATGTGTTGGAAAGGATTGTGAAGCCGAATCGGAAGGATTGGAGCACTAAACTCTCCGATGCACTTTGGGCTTATCGAACGGCTTACAAGACACCTATTGGCATGAGCCCCTTTAGGCTTGTATATGGTAAAGCATGCCACTTACCGGTAGAAATCGAACACAAAGCTTATTAGGCCATAAAGGAATGTAATATGAGCTTGGGTGGAGCCGGAGTAGAGAGAAAGCTTCAATTAGCGGAATTGGAATGCTTAAGATTAGAAGCTTATGACAACTCTAGACTTTACAAGGAAAAGATGAAAGCCATCCATGACAAGAACATTAGGAGAAGGGAATTCCGACCCGGTGAACTAGTCCTTCTTTACAACTCAAGGTTGAGATTACTACCCGGAAAGCTTAGATCGAGGTGGGATGGACCCTACCAAGTGGAGAAAGTAGAACCTTATGGGGTCTACCACTTGCGCCACCCATCAAGTCCGGACATTTTCAAGGTAAATGGACACCGTCTCAAATTGTTTCATGGTGAGCAAAGAAAGAACTTCAAGGAATTTGAAGTGTTCCTCTTGAGGGATGCACCTCTTGAACAAGAACTTTGAGCTAGTGAAAGTCCAACTTAAGGACGGTAAACAAAAGTGCTAGGTGGGAGACACCCCACCATGGTAAGATCTTCCTTTGTACATAGCCATTGCATCATTCTTTGATTGACACTTGCTTAACACTTGACTTCATGTTTGTTAGCTAGATTTCAATTCTAATTCTGCTTCATTTGTTGAGTTCATTGGTAGTTTATCAAGTTAAAACGCCCTTCTATAGTGCTTAAGTGGCTGTTTGGAGGGTTGGAATGCTATAAGTGGTGCAAAAACATGCAAACTTTTGAAAAGGCACCCTTCTGCGTGTGCGCGCACCTGGCGCGTGCGCGTCCTTGAGGCATTTGACGACCACCCACGCGGACGCACACCGTGCGCGGACGCGTGGGTTGCGAAAAACACCCCTCCATACATTTTCCCGAGAGTTACGCCCGCACCATGCCTGAGGCATAGGCCACTTACGCGTGCGCGCACATGGCGCGTACGCGCGCTTGGGCGAAATCTGCAGATCGATGCGTTAGTGTACCGTGCGCGTCCGCGTCGATCACCCTTTTGCACTTCTGGTACATATTCCAGAGAGTTAGGCCACTCTCGGGCCCGCACTAAGCCACCGGCCCAGCATCTCTGCCGCGTGCGCGCACCTGGCGCGCACGCGTCCATATGCTAGCAACACGAGGTGCGCGCGCGCGCCTAGGCCGCGCACACGCCCCTCGTTCTACACCCTCCTCTAGGCCACTCCACAGAGAGTTAGGCCCACCCCAGGCCTATCTCATGCCTGGGGAATAACCACATTGACGCACGCGTGCGCCAACAGCCCTGCAGCCAATTTCTGGTACCTCGTCCAGAGAGTTGTGCCACCTCTAAGCCACCCCTGTGCTACCAGCCCAAGTGCATCGGCGCGTGCGCGCAACGTACGCGCGCGCGCCCCCACTACACCTCGCTCCCTTGCGCGAGCGCGCACCGTGCGCGCACGCGCGGGTGATCGACACCAACTTAATAGGGAGCATACTTGCCCCCTTCATTCTTCTTCTCCTTTCCCTCTTCTTCTCACTTTTTCTACTACTCATCTACCTACTACCATTTCTTCTTCCAGCCAACCACCCCCTACCACCTACCTCCGGTGGCCCCACATTACTCTTCCACTCTCCATCACTCCACTCTACAACTTCTTCTTCCATATCCTCTTCCATCTCTCAAGGTACTATACTAAGCTACCCTCTTACTCCACCTATCTCTTCTTGATTCTTAATCATTTAGTTTCATTTTCTTTTAGGTAGCCTCTTTCCTTTTCTCCTCCCTCTTTTTAGTTACTTCTTTGGGGGTGTTTTTGTTTTTTTTCAATTTAACTCTTCATAGGCATTTGGGTCCCAACTTCTCTTGCATTGGTAGATGAGATGTGTTGCTTGATTTTCTTACAACCACTGTGCACTGTAGTCATTAATAATGGATTGTGAAATGTTACATTGCTTTCACCTTCATCTAATCACATACTACAAAAAGGATGCACGCCAAGTGTTCGACGAAAGGCATACTTGAGTTTTGAGCTCATTTTGAGTAAATTACCTCTCAACTAATCACTTTTGGGTGCATCCCCACATTCTCCAATCCATCCACTCACCTTTTCATAACTTGCTTCCCACTTTTGGTATTTGAGGGTGTATGCTTCTCATGCTTCTTACTTGCATGCTTAATCTACCCTTGCACCACATGCAAATGATTTGGCTTGCTCTTCACATGTTATCTTAGTTACATGTTGCAGCTGTCATGTAATAATGATACCCATATTCTATGGCATAACTTTTCATTGCATAATCGCATTCAATTACGCTTCTTTGGGTTTGATGTTATTCCCTTTCTTTGCTATCACAGGATGGTCATAAAAAAGAACAAAGGGAAAGCCCCGAAGAAACCAGCTTCCAATAGAGCACGCCAAGAACTAACGGCCAAGCCACTCCTGAAGAAGGCTAAGGGCCCCGTTGATGTTCTAGAGAAGGACAACCCTCCAAAGGATTCAAATAAGTTCCCTAACCGCTACTGCGAACTTGTTTACTCAAGAATGATTGAAAGGAATTATCACTCGGAGCCCCTTCTAGTCCTACCGGCTCACCTCACTCCGATTGTGATGCCACACATTGACCGGAGGCAATGGAGATTCCTCTTGAGGCAACCAAAGGAGGCCAATCTCTCATGGGTGGTGGAATTCTACTCCAACTACCACTCACCCTTTCTCTCATCAATATTTTTGCGCCGGAAGCAAGTGTCAGTCACAGTGGAAACCATCCGAGAAGTCCTTGGGATTGGGCCATTGACGGATGGATATGATGCCTACCAAGAAGTCTTGGCTACATGCGATGACCGTGCATTCGATTGGAGCGCGATCCTCCGCGTAATTGCTTTACCCGACGCATATTGGATTCGGGGGACCATAAAGCAAAGACCAAAGGGTTTAGATGTCCGCCACCTCACTCAAGAAGCCACGGCATGGGCCCAAATTCTAGCTCACTACGTGCTCCCAAGCACCCATGGGTCATCCATTACCGCCGAGCTTGCCTTATTGATATGGTGCATCTTAACCGAGAAACCGGTCGACATTTCGCATGCCATTCGCCAATCCATGGGGCGCATTCATGCCAAGGGAAATCTACCATTCCCCGCTATGGTGACCAAATTAGTTGCAATGGCCGGCGTCAACCGAGAGGCTAAGGATAGGAGAACCTCAATTCCGGTCGAAGGCGATGTTATTCCGACTAAGAGGTGCCTCAAGCCTCCGGAATTCACCAAGGACATTGGACTACCCACACTAACTCGCAACACTACCACATCATCTACACCACAAAAATCAGCCACCCAACGCCTTGAAGACCTTCACAAGAAGTTGGACCGTTATGAGAGGCGTAACCAACGCCGATATGCTCATGTGAAGAAACTTCTAAGCGTAGTCACCCCACCTATAGAGGAGCCAGATATCTCCACATCCACCGCAACTTCAAGCGGAGATAGCGATGACATTGGAGATGAGGGACACTCGGGACTCGACCACCCATTGCGCCTAACCTATAGCACGGAGGACCGTGCTAAGTTTTAAGTGTGGGGAGGTCGGCCGACCGATCTCCGTAGGTAACATCTGAATAAATTCTTGTTCCTTGAACTCCTTTGTAATTAGGATAGGTTGCATGATTAGGTCTTAGTTGATACCATTCGCATGATAAGTTTATTTGGTTGGAACAATGAAACTCTTTCTTAGGAAACCAATACTTTGGGGCAACCGTGGCATTGCCAATTTTAAATACTTTGATGCCAAATTTGCATGAAGAATTATATTTTGGAACATGGATTTTGAGTTAAGAACACAAGCTAGTAAGCTTTGAGCCTTGTTTGTGGCTACATCTTATAGTCACCTACTGTCCTTCTTGTGTGCAATTGTTTTCTCTCTATGAGTGTGACCCTTGATTTGTTTGATTCTTTATATCCATGATTTTGTGTATTCATGCATTTATATGATTGAGGCCATCATTTCATTAGCTCACTGATGAGCGGATAATTTATACGCTTTTTGGCATTGTTTTTAGGTAGTTTTTAGTAAGATCAAGCTACTTTTAGGGATGTTTTCATTAGTTTTTATGTTAAATTCACATTTCTGAATTTTACTATGAGTTTGTGTGTTTTTCTGTGATTTCAGGTAAATTCTGGCTGAAATTGAGGGACTTGAGCAAAACTCTGAAAAAGGCTGACAAAAGGACTGCTGATGCTGTTGGAATCTGACCTCCCTGCACTCGAAATGGATTTTCTGGAGCTACAGAACTCCAAATGGCGCGCTCTCAACGGCGTTGGAAAGTAGACATCCAGAGCTTTCCAGCAATATATAATAGTCCATACTTTATTCGGAAATTGACGACGTAACTTGGCGTTGAACGCCAAGTTCATGCTGCTGTCTGGAGTTAAACGCCAGAAAAACGTCATGATCCGGAGTTGAACGCCCAAAACACGTCATAACTCGGAGTTCAACTCCAAGAGAAGCCTCAGCTCGTGGATTGATCAAGCTCAGCCCAAACATACACCAAGTGGGCCCCGGAAGTGGATTTATGCATCAATTACTTATTCATGTAAACCCTAGGAGCTAGTTTATTATAAATAGAACATTTAACTAATGTATTGGACATCTTTGGTCTCAGTTTTGTTTTATTCTTCATCCTAAGAGGCTATTGATCACATTTAGGGGGCTGGCCATTCGGCCATGCCTGAACCTTTTACTTATGTATTTTCAACGGTGGAGTTTCTGCACACCATAGATTAAGGGTGTGGAGCTCTGCTGTACCTCAAGTATTAATGCAGTTCTATTTTCTTTTATTCAATTCTCTCTTATTCTTATTCCAAGATATTCATTCGCACCTAAGAACATGATGAATGTGATGATTAGATAACCCTCATTATCATTCTCACTTATGAACGCACGTGATTGACAACCACTTCCGTTCTACATGCAACAGAGCTTGAATGCGTATCTCTTAGATTCCCCAACAGAATCTTCGTGGTATAAGCTAGATAGATGGCGGCATTTATGAGGATCCAGAAAGTCTCACCTTGTCTGTGGTATTCCGAGTAGGATCATGGGAATCCGAAAAGTCTCACCTTGTCTGTGGTATTCCGAGTAGGATTCCGGTAATGAATGACTGTGACGTGCTTCAGACTCGCAAGTGCTGGGCGTTAGTGACAGACGCAAAAGAATCAAGGGATTCTATTCCAGTAGGAGCGGGAACCAACCAGTGATTAGCCGTGCTGTGACAGAGTGCGTGAGCGTAGTTTTCACTGCGAGGATGGGATGTAGCCATCAACCATGGGTGATGCCTCCAGACGATTAGCCATGCGAGTGACAGCTGCAGAGGACCATTTTCCCGAGAGGATTGAAAGTAGCCACCGCTGATGGTGAACCCCTATACACAGCTTGCCATGGAAAGGAGTAAGAAGGATTGAGTTGAAGCAATAGGAGAGCAGGCGTCCTTGAGCCATACAGCATCTCCATGCGCTTATCTGAAATTCCCACCAATGAGGCTGCATAAGTATCCCTTTTATTATTTCTTTTCTTTTTATTATTTGATTTTCTAAATTCCATAATTTTATCTGCCTGACTGATATTTACAAGGTGACCATAGCTTGCTTCATACCAACAATCTCTGTGGGATCGACCCTTACTCACGTAAGGTTTATTACTTGGACGACCCAGTACACTTGCTGGTTAGTTGAACGGAGTTGTGTTCACTCGTGCCAATTTCTTAAATTCCATAATTTTACAAGGAGTACATCTTAAAGAATATGGATCACAATTTCGTCCACCAAGTTTTTGGCGCCGTTGCCGGGGATTGTTCGAGTATGGACAACTGACGGTTCATCTTGTTACTCAGATTAGGTAATTTTCTTTTCAAAAAAATCTTTTTCAAAATTTTTCTTTTATTTTTCGTTTTTTTTCAAACTTTATTTTCGAAAAAAAAATAATAAAAATTAAAAAAAAAAAATTTCATAAAATCATAAAAAAAAATTATTATTTTGTGTTTCTTGTTTGAGTTTTGAGTCAATTTTTAAGTTTGGTGTCAATTGCATGCTTTAAACATTTTTCTTGCATTTTTCGAAAATCCCATGCATTCATAGTGTTCTTCATGATCTTCAAGTTGTTCTTGATAAGTTCTCTTGTTTGATCTTGATGATTTCTTGTTTTGTGTTGTTTGTTGTTTTTCATATGCATTTTTTGTTTGTTAGAGTCCATGCATTAAAGATTTCTAAGTTTGGTGTCTTGCATGTTTTCTTTGCATCAAATTTTTTTTTCAAAATTATGTTCTTGATGTTCATCATGATCTTCAAAGTGTTTTTGGTGTTCATCTTGACATTCATAGCATTCTTGCATGCATTCATTGTTTTGATCTAAAAATTTCATGCATTGAGTATTTTTGTTGTTTTTCTCTCTCATAACTAAAAATTCAAAAATAAAAAAAAATATCTTTTCCTTATTTCCCTCCAAATTTTCGAAATTTTGGGTTGACTTGGTCAAAAAATTTTAAAATTAGTTGTTTCTTACAAGTCAAGTCAAAATTTCAATTTTAAAATCTTATCTTTTCAAAATCTTTTTCAAAAATCATATCTTTTTCATTTTTTTCTATTTTT
Organism: Arachis stenosperma; assembly: GCF_014773155.1. Lineage (NCBI taxonomy): Eukaryota > Viridiplantae > Streptophyta > Magnoliopsida > Fabales > Fabaceae > Arachis > Arachis stenosperma. The sequence goes on along the minus strand of NC_080379.1, from coordinate 50,519,426 downwards.
CGAAAATTTCAAAAATCTTTTTCAAAATATTTTTAAAATCTTTTTCTTATCTTTATATCAAATTTTCGAAAATTAGCTAACAATTAATGTGATTGGTTTAAAAATTTGAAGTTTGTTACTTTCTTGTTAAGAAAAGTTCAATCTTTGAATTCTAGAATCTTATCTTGTAGTTTCTTGTTAGTGAAGTAAATAATTTCAAAATTTTTGAACTAAATCTTTCTATCTTTTATTTGATCCTTTTCAAAAAAAAAAATTTTTATCTTTTTCAAAATTTGATTTCAAAATATCTTATCTAACTTTTTATCTTCTTATCTTTTTCAAATTTGATTTCAAATCTTTTTCAATCAACTAACTAACTTTTTGTTTGTTTCTCATCTTTTTCAAAACCACCTAACTACTTTTCCCTCTTCTATTTTCGAAAATATCTCTCTCTTTTTCAAAAATTCTTTTTAATTAATTAATTGTTTCATTTTTTTAATTTTAATTACAACTTATTTCTAATTTTCGAAAATCACTAACCCCTTTTTAAAATTATTTTCGAAATTCTCTTTCTCTTTTCTTCTTCTATTGAATTATTTAATTACTAATACTTCTCTCCACCTCTCTTCATCCAAAAATCCAAATCTCCCTCTTCATTCTTCTACCCCTTCTTTTTCTACTAACATAAAGGAATCTCTATACTGTGACATAGAGGATTCCTCTTTTTTTTCTTGTTTTCTTCTCTTTCATATGAGCAGGAACAAGGATAAAGGCACTCTTGTTGAAATTGATCCAGAACCTGAAAGGACTCTGAAGAGGAAATTAAGAGAAGCTAAATTAAATTATTCTAAAGGTAACCTTTCAGAAACATTAGAACAAGAGAAGGAGATGGCAGCCGAAAATAATAATAATGCAAGGAGAATGCTTGGTGACTTCACAAAGCCAACGTCCAAATTTGATGGAAGAAGCATCTCTATTCCTGCCATTGGAGCCAATAACTTTGAGCTTAAGCCTCAACTAGTTGCTTTAATGCAACAAAACTGCAAGTTTTATGGACTTCCATCTGAAGATCCTTATCAGTTTTTAACTGAGTTCTTGCAGATCTGTGAGACTGTAAAGACGAATGGGGTTGATCCTGAAGTCTACAGACTCATGCTTTTCCCTTTTGCTGTAAGAGACAGAGCTAGAGTATGGTTGGATTCACAACCTAAGGATAGCCTGGACTCCTGGGATAAGCTGGTCACTGCCTTCTTGGATAAATTCTTTCCTCCTCAAAAGCTGAGCAAGCTGAGAGTGGATGTTCAAACCTTCAAACAAAAAGATGGTGAATCCCTCTATGAAGCTTGGGAAAGATACAAGCAGCTGACCAAAAGATGTCCATCTGACATGTTTTCAGAATGGACCATATTAGATATATTCTATTATGGTCTCTCTGAATTTTCGAAAATGTCATTGGATCATTCTGCAGGTGGATCTATTCACCTGAAGAAAACGCCTGAAGAGGTTCAAGAACTCATTGACATGGTTGCAAACAACCAGTTCATGTACACTTCTGAGAGGAATTCCGTGAACAATGGGATACCTCAAAAGAAAGGAGTTCTTGAAATTGATACTCTGAATGCCATACTGGCTCAGAACAAAGTGTTGACTCAACAGGTCAACATGATCTCTCAAAATCTGAATGGATTGCAACATGCATCCAACAGTACTAGAGAGGTAGCTTCTGAAGAAGCTTATGATCCTGAGAACCCTGCCATGGCAGAGGTTAATTACATGGGTGAACCTTATGGAAACACCTATAACTCATCATGGAGAAATCATCCAAATTTCTCATGGAAGGATCAACAAAAGCCTCAACAAGGCTTTAACAATGGTGGACGCAATAGGCTAAGCAATAGCAAGCCATATCCATCATCTCCTCAGCAACAGACAGAGAATTCTGAACAAAACACCTCTAATTTAGCCAATATAGTCTCTGATCTGTCAAAGGCCACTTTCAGTTTCATGAATGAAACAAGATCCTCCATTAGAAATTTGGAGGCACAAGTGGGCCAGCTGAGTAAGAAAGTCATTGAAACTCCTCCCAGTATTCTCCCAAGTAATACAGAAGAGAATCCAAAAGGAGAGTGCAAAGCCATTGACATAGTCAAAGTGGCCGAATGCACAAGGGAGGAGGAGGACGAAAATCCTAGTGAGGAAGACCTCCTGGGACGTCCCTCAAGCAAGAAGGAGTTTCCTATTAAGAATCCAGAGGAATCTGAGGCTCATACAGAGACCATAGAGATTCCATTGAATCTCCTTCTGCCATTCATGAGCTCTGAAGACTATTCATCGTCTGAAGAGGATGAAGATGTAACTGGAGAGCAAGTTGCTCAATATTTAGGAGCTATCATGAAGCTGAATGCCAAATTGTTTGGTAATGAGACTTGGGAAAGTGAACCTCCCTTGCTCATTAATGAACTGGATACTTGGATTCAGAAAATTCTGCCTCAAAAGAAACAAGATCCTGGCAAGTTCTTAATACCTTGTACCATAGGCACCATGATCTTTGAAAAAGCTCTGTGTGATCTGGGGTCAGGGATAAATCTTATGCCACTCTCTGTAATGGAGAAGCTGGGGATCATTAAGGTACAACCTGCCTTGTTCTCATTACAACTGGCAGACAAGTCATTGAGACAAGCTTATGGGTTAGTAGAGGACGTGCTAGTAAAGGTTGAAGGCCTTTACATCCCTGCTGATTTCATAATCTTAGACACTAGGAAGGAGGAGGATGATTGCATCATCCTTGGAAGACCTTTCCTAGCCACAGCAGGAGCTATGATAGATGTCAACAGAGGTGAGTTAGTCCTTCAATTGAATGGGGACTACCTTGTGTTTAAGGCACATGGCCATCCCTCTGTGACAAAAGAGAGTAAGCATGAAGAGCTTCTCTCAGTTCAGAGTCAAGAAGAGCCCACACAGTCAAACTCTAAGTTTGGTGTTGTGAGGCCACAACCAAAGTCTAAGTTTGGTGTTAAGATCCCATATCCAAACTCTAAGTTTGGTGTGGACAACTATACAACATTGACCTGATCACCTTGTGGCTCCATGAGAGCCACTGTCAAGCTATTGACATTAAAAGAAGCGCTTGTTGGGAGGCAACCCAATTTTAATTATCTAATTTTATTTTATTTTGTTTCACTGTTATTTTTGTGTTTTATTAGGTACATGATCATGAGGAGCCACGAAAAAAATCAAAAAAATTAAAAACAGAGTCAAAAACAGAAGAAAAAAATTGTTCACCCTGGAGGTAGCGCAGACTGGCGTTCAACGCCAGTAAGATGCATCTGGCTGGCGTTCAACGCCAGAACAGAGCACCATTCTGGCGCTGAACGCCAGAAACAAGCAACAACCTGGCGTTAAACGCCAGGAATGTGCACAGAGAGGACAAACTGGCGCTGAACGCCAGGAACAAGCATGAAACTGGCGTTCAACGCCAGAAACATGCATTACATGGGCGTTGAACGCCCAGAACATGCACCAATGGGCGTTTGAACTCCAGAATGATGCATGAAGGCATTTTACATGCCTATATGGTGAAGGAATGGTATTTCTTTTCACCTCAGGATCTGTGGACCCCACAGGATCCCCACCTACCATATTCCCACCTTACCTTTTAATCCTAATCACACTCTCCTAATCCTAAATCTCATTCTTCCTACTCCCCATGTCACACTTCCCAACACCCATCACCAATCACCTCAATTCCTCTTCCCAATTTCCCCATTCACCATTCACATCAACCCACTCTTCCTCATAAACCCCACCTACCTTCATAAAATTCAAATTCAATTTCCCACCCGTTCCCACCCAAATTGGCCGAACACCCACCCTCCCCTCTCCCTATAAATACCCTTCCCTTCTACTTCATTTTCACACACCACAACCCCTTCTTCTCCCACATAGCCGAACCTACCTCTCTCCCTCTCTCCCTCTCTACCATAATTTCTTCTTCTTCTTCTACTCTTCTTTTCTTTTTCTTTTTTTGCTCAAGGACGAGCAAAATTTTAAGTTTGGTGTGGTAAAAAGCATAAGCTTTTTGTTTTTCCATTACCAATGGCACCTAAGGCCGGAGTATCCTCTAGAAAAGGGAAAGGGAAGACAAAAGCTTCCACCTCCGAGTCATGGGAGATGGAAAGATTCATCTCCAAGAGCCATCAAGACCACTTCTATAATGTTGTGGCAAAGAAGAAGGTGATCCCTGAGGTCCCTTTCAAGCTTAAGAAGAATGAGTATCCGGAGATCCGACATGAAGTTCAAAGAAGAGGTTGGGAAGTCTTAACCAACCCCATACAACAAGTCGGAATCTTAATGGTTCAAGAGTTCTATGCTAATGCATGGATCACTAGGAACCATGACCAAGGTATGAACCCAAGTCCAAAGAATTATCTCACAATGGTTAGGGGGAAATACTTGGATTTTAGTCCGGAGAATGTGAGGTTGGCGTTTCACTTGCCCATGATGCAAGGTGATGAACACCCCTACACTAGAAGGGTCAACTTTGATCAAAGGTTGGACCAAGTCCTTATGGACATTTGTGTGGAAGGCGCCCAATGGAGAATAGACTCCAAAGGCAAAGCCAGTCCAATTAAGAAGACTGGACCTCAAGCCTGTGGCTAGAGGATGGTTGGAGTTCATCCAAAGATCCATCATTCCTACTAGCAACCGATCTGAAGTTACTGTAGATCGGGCCATCATGATTCATGGCATCATGATTGGAGAGGAAGTAGAAGTTCATGAGGTCATCTCCAATGAAATCTACAAAATAGCCGACAAGCCCTCACCTATGGCACGGTTAGCTTTTCCTCACCTTATTTGCCATCTATGTTACTCAGCTGGAGTTATCATAGAAGGAGATGTCTCCATTGAAGAAGACAAGCCCATCACCAAGAAAAGGATGGAGCAAGCTAGAGAAGCTCCTCACGGCCCTCAAGAAGTGCATGAGGAAGCTCATCATCAACAAATTTCTGAGATACCTCAGGGAATGCACTTTCCTCCCAACAACTATTGGGAGCAACTCAATACCTCCTTAGAAGATTTGAGCCACAATGTGGGACAATTAAGGGTGGAACATCATGAGCACTCCATCATTCTCCAAGAAATAAGAGAAGATCAAAGAGCAATGAGGGAGGAGCAACAAAGGCAAGGAAGGGACATAGAAGAGCTGAAGAACATCATTGGTCCTTCAAGAAGAAGACGCCACTAGAGGTGGATTCATTCCTTGTTCTTTATTTCTTTCTGTTTTCGGTTTTTAACATTGTGTTTATCTATGCTTTGTGTCTTTATTTCATGATCATTAGTATGTAACCATGCCTTAAAGCTATGAATAAAATCCATTACTCTTTCACCTCTCTTAAAAGAAAAAATGTTTAATTCAAAAGAATAAGAAGTACATAAATTTCGAAAATAGCTCTTGAATTTAATTTAATTATATTGATGTGGTGACAATACTTTTTGTTTTCTGAATGAATGCTTGAACAGTGCATATGTCTTTTGATCTTGTTGTTTATGAATGTTAAAATTGTTGGCTCTTGAAAGAATGATGAACAAAGAGAAATGTTATTGATGATCTGAAAAATCATGAAATTGATTCTTGAAGCAAGAAAAAGCAGTGAAAAAAAAAGGGGAGCTAAAAAGAGTATATAGAAAAAGAAGGAGCAGTAGAAAAAGCCAATAGCCCTTAAAACCAAAAGGCAAGGGTGAAAAGGATCCAAGGCTTTGAGCATCAATGGATAGGAGGGCCCAAGGAAATTAAATCCAGGCCTAAGCGGCTAAATCAAGCTGTCCCTAACCATGTGCTTGTGTCATGAAGGTCCAAGTGAAAAGCTTGAGACTAAGTGGTTAAAGTCGTGATCCAAGGCAAAAGAGTGTGCTTAAGAGCTCTGGACACCACTAACTGGGGACTTTAGCAAAGCTAAGTCACAATCTGAAAAGGTTCACCCAGTTATGTGTCTGTGGCATTTATGTATCCGGTGGTAATACTGGAAAACAAAGTGCTTAGGGCCACAGCCAAGACTCATAAGTAGCTGTGTTCAAGAATCAACATGCTTAACTAGGAAAGTCAATAACACTATCTGAAATTCAAAGTTCCTAGAGAAGCCAATCATTCTAAACTTCAAAGGAAAAAGTGAGATGCCAAAACTGTTCAGAAGCAAAAAGCTACAAGTCCCGCTCATCTAATTATAATTAATATTCATTGATATTTCTGAATTTATAGTATATTCTCTTCTTTTTATCCTGTTTGATTTTCAGTTGCTTGGGGACAAGCAACAATTTAAGTTTGGTGTTGTGATGAGCGGATAATTTATACGCTTTTTGGCATTGTTTTTAGGTAGTTTTTAGTAAGATCAAGCTACTTTTAGGGATGTTTTCATTAGTTTTTATGTTAAATTTACATTTCTGGACTTTACTATGAGTTTGTGTGTTTTTCTGTGATTTCAGGTAAATTCTGGCTGAAATTGAGGGACTTGAGCAAAACTCTGAAAAAGGCTGACAAAAGGACTGCTGATGCTGTTGGAATCTGACCTCCCTGCACTCGAAATGGATTTTCTGGAGCTACAGAACTCCAAATGGCGCGCTCTCAACGGCGTTGGAAAGTAGACATCTAGAGCTTTCCAGAAATATATAATAGTCCATACTTTATTCGGAAATTGACGACGTAACTTGGCGTTGAACGCCAAGTTCATGCTGCTGTCTGGAGTTAAACGCCAGAAAAACGTCATGATCCGGAGTTGAACGCCCAAAACACGTCATAACTCGGAGTTCAACTCCAAGAGAAGCCTCAGCTCGTGGATTGATCAAGCTCAGCCCAAACATACACCAAGTGGGCCCCGGAAGTGGATTTATGCATCAATTACTTACTCATGTAAACCCTAGGAGCTAGTTTATTATAAATAGAACATTTAACTAATGTATTGGACATCTTTGGTCTCAGTTTTGTTTTATTCTTCATCCTAAGAGGCTATTGATCACATTTAGGGGGCTGGCCATTCGGCCATGCCTGAACCTTTTACTTATGTATTTTCAACGGTGGAGTTTCTGCACACCATAGATTAAGGGTGTGGAGCTCTGCTGTACCTCAAGTATTAATGCAGTTCTATTTTCTTTTATTCAATTCTCTCTTATTCTTATTCCAAGATATTCATTCGCACCTAAGAACATGATGAATGTGATGATTAGATAACCCTCATTATCATTCTCACTTATGAACGCACGTGATTGACAACCACTTCCGTTCTACATGCAACAGAGCTTGAATGCGTATCTCTTAGATTCCCCAACAGAATCTTCGTGGTATAAGCTAGATAGATGGCGGCATTTATGAGGATCCGGAAAGTCTCACCTTGTCTGTGGTATTCCGAGTAGGATCATGGGAATCCGAAAAGTCTCACCTTGTCTGTGGTATTCCGAGTAGGATTCCGGTAATGAATGACTGTGACGTGCTTCAGACTCGCAAGTGCTGGGCGTTAGTGACAGACGCAAAAGAATCAAGGGATTCTATTCCAGTAGGAGCGGGAACCAACCAGTGATTAGCCGTGCTGTGACAGAGTGCGTGAGCGTAGTTTTCACTGCGAGGATGGGATGTAGCCATCAACCATGGGTGATGCCTCCAGACGATTAGCCATGCGAGTGACAGCCGCAGAGGACCATTTTCCCGAGAGGATTGAAAGTAGCCACCGCTGATGGTGAACCCCTATACACAGCTTGCCATGGAAAGGAGTAAGAAGGATTGAGTTGAAGCAATAGGAGAGCAGGCGTCCTTGAGCCATACAGCATCTCCATGCGCTTATCTGAAATTCCCACCAATGAGGCTGCATAAGTATCCCTTTTATTATTTCTTTTCTTTTTATTATTTGATTTTCTAAATTCCATAATTTTATCTGCCTGACTGAGATTTACAAGGTGACCATAGCTTGCTTCATACCAACAATCTCTGTGGGATCGACCCTTACTCACGTAAGGTTTATTACTTGGACGACCCAGTACACTTGCTGGTTAGTTGAACGGAGTTGTGTTCACTCGTGCCAATTTCTTAAATTCCATAATTTTACAAGGAGTACATCTTAAAGAATATGGATCACAATTTCGTCCACCACTCACTTACTCAAATGGCCTTACCTTTTATCTTCCTTTGATTAGCCAATTTTGAGCCTACGATTAACCCACTTTGTTCTTAATTTAGCACATTACAAGCCTTAAAGCGAAAAACAATAAATGTCCTTAATTTGGATCTTTGATTAGCTTAGGCTAGTGTGTGTAAGTATCATTCAAGTGTGGGAACCTTAGGACATTGGGTGAATAAAAGGGTAGTTCTGTATCTTTATTGAAATTTTTGGAAATTAGATACATGCTCATGTATTGATCAATTGTAAAACCTTATGCATTGATGCTCTTGTATATAGGAAGAAAGAAAAAAAAAGAAAAAAAAAGAGGAAAAAAAAAGAAAAAAAAACAATATGGAAAAGAAAAAAATAAATATAGAAAAAGAAAGAGAAAAAAAAGGGGACAAAATGCCCCAAAGTAATGCTCAAATAAAAGTCAATGCATAGGTGTTGTGAAATGAAAAGGGAGTGCATGAGTATGTGGAAAGGTGAAGAATGGGTAGTTAGGTTAGAACTTAATTGTATAGGATGTCATAGGTTAGGTGGAAAGTCTAAGCCTATCAAAGATTCAAACTTCAAGCTCACTTGACCAAATATGCATCCTACCTTAACCCTAGCCCCATTACAACCTAAAGAAAAGACCTCATGATAATTGTATGCATGCATTGAATAATTTTTGATTGTTAGAAGAAAAACAAATCTTGGAAAGCATGATTAGGGGAGAATTGAGTGAATCAACCCCAAACACCGAGCGACTAGAGTGCAAACACTTCCGGTGAGGGTTTGATGCTCAATTCCTTGATTCCCGGCTCTCACGAGCATTCCTCATGTAAGGTTGCATATATATTGCATTTGATGCTTAAAATTGGTAAGTCCTATACATTGACCACCATCGTATCCCATATGCTTGCGTATATCATAGGAAGGGTGATTTGTTCCTAACCAAGTAGATAATAGCACTAGTCATAGTTGCATTCATATAAGTAGGTTGCACTTCATGAGTCTTATACTTTTATGATCCCTCGGTCTTCGGTGTTTCTTTTGCATTTCTCTAAGCATGAGGACATGCTAGAATTTAAGTGTGGGGAGGTTGATAAACCCCATTTTGAGGGTTTATCTTGTGTTGATTTTAGGGGTTTTATCAATGATTCCACACGCTTTATATATGAAAATACAAGACTTTGTGTTCCTTTCCTAATTTTGCCCCATGGATGAAAACATGCTTATTTTGCACTAAAATAGATACATTTCTAATCTTCTCTTGGTGCCATTCGATGCCGTGACCTGTGTGTTAAGTGGTTTCAGAATATAGGGCAGGGATGGACCGGAAGAGAGAGGGAGGACGGGTGCAAAGGAAGGGAGCATGAGAATTGAGCTTTGGAAATTTCAGCATGGGCGCGTGCGCGCACTTGACGCGTCCGCGTGGATTGAGCAGCTAGAAGTCGAAGCCAAGAGCCAAGCCACGAGCCGGCTTGCGTAGCGGCTAAGCCATGATCTTCAGTGGCGCGCACGCGTACATCACGCCTCCGTGCACATTACAAGATGCTTCGGTGGCGCGCACACGTACATTGCACGTGCGCGCCGATGTTCGAATGTGATTTTTTTAAGAGCCACGTGACTTAGGCGTGGAGGCAGTTGGGAATCCCATTTTGGGGAAATGCCTTGGCGGGAAAAGCTTAAGAAGACCAAAGGAACAAGGGTTAAGGACTTTTAGCTCATTTTTCTAGATTTTAGATATTTGGAGGGATAGTTAGTTACACTCTTGGAGAAGGAGAGAGAGATTCCAAGCTCTCACTAGGGTTCATCTTCATCCAATTTCTGAATTTTCAATCACTCTTTGGTGAGATCCATTGCAATTCTCAGTTCACTTTGTTCATGTCATAGATCTTCTTCTCTAATCTCAAGTAGTATTTGTAATTGCTCAATTCTCATAGATCTAGGATTCAACTTTGTAGTTTTGGATTTTATCAATTCCTTGAGAATTTGATTTTCATTGTTGTTCTTTGATAATTATTGTTAGCTCCTTGTGTTGCAATACTTTTAATTCTATTTTTCTTCTCATTTTTACTATGACTTTCATTCTTGCTCATTAAATGTTTGATAAAATGTCAACACTAGTTATGGAGTAGAAATTTCTTACTTGGCATAGGGTTTGGGCCATTAGAAGAAGTTGAATAGTTGTGTCAATTGTTGATTTGGAATTAGGGATTGCTAATTGACTTGGAGTGCACTAAAGCTAGATTCCCATGAGGTGAAGCTAGGACTTGTGACTCAAATTGATTATTCTCATTTGACTTTCCTCTATACCTAGGGGTTAACTAAATGAAGCAAGGCCTAATTGTTGTCATCATTGAAGGAACTATAAGGATAGAATTTCTAATGCCAACCCTAAGCCAAGTCTTTTAATGATTGATTGTTTGTTTCCTATTACTTTGCTAAAACCTTCAAAGAATCCTAACAAGGCTTTCTAATCAATAAGATGCACACTTTAGCAATTCCAAGGGAGGACGACTCGGGAGACTAGTACTCTCGGTTATAGATTGTAGGATTGTTTGGTGAAAAGTTTAAGTGTCGATTAGACTATACTCACGATCGTATTCATCATTGAATTCTAAATCGGCATGCTAAATTTCGTTTATCAAAATGGCGCCGTTGCCGGGAAATTTGCTTAGTGTGCCATGTTATTGTTTGGAATAAATGTGTGTATATATGTACATAGTTGCATTTCATTGTAAATTGTTCAAGTGACTAACCCCTCATCGTTACCATGAATCTCATTTTCCCTTCATTGCATGACGCGTTCACAACCGAATCCGAGCTTAGTCCCCTTTGATTCGAAAATAGAACGAACTTTGTTTCATATTAGACAAGCTCGAAGGCGGCTAAAGTTTGGGAAAGGTGAAGAGGTTTTCACCACCTCAACCACCCTACTAAAAGTGAACATTGAACCGTCACTCAAGGAAGGCATTAGTCATACTTCCATCAATATCACTAACAACTCTTCTTTTGTTTTAGGTACTAATACCATGGATGCTCCGAGGAAAGTTACCATCAAAGAAGTGGGTGCACTGGATTATGTCCTTCAACCCCTTCATGTAACTCACCCCAACTTGAATGCAAACTTTGAATTGAAGACCGCTTTGATCAACCTCCTACCTAAGTTTCACGGGCTTCCCGCACAAGACCCTATTCGACATCTCAAGGACTTTCATCGTATATGCTCAACTACTAGATGGGAAGGATCTGATGAAGTTGCTATATGGTTGTTTGCTTTCCCTTTCTCTCTTGAGGACAAGGCTAAAGAATGGTTCTACACTCTATCTAGTGAAGTCACCTCCGATTGGGACTTACTTAGAAGAGGATTCTTGGATAAATTCTTACCCCCGGAGAAGATGGATAGGCTAAGGAAGGAAATGTCTTGTATTGTGCAAGGTGAAACAGAACCCCTATACGAGTATTGGGAACGGTTTCGTAAGCTACTAGACGCATGCCCTAATCATATGCTTGACACTCAAGTATTGCTTGGATACATATGTCAAGGGATGCGAGAGCAAGATAGAACTCTCTTGGACACCTCTAGCAATGGTTCTTTGTCCAAATATAAAACAGCGGAGGAGGCATGGCAACTTATCATTGACTTAGCCGAATCCAATCAACATATGAGACGAAGAGTCAACCGCCCAAGAACCGTGAATGAGGTATCAACTAGTAGTGAAACCACCACTCTAACTCAATCCTTGAGCGAAATGACATCCATCTTGAGGCAACTCCAATTGAACCAACAACAACCACAACAACCTCAATCATACCAACAACACTCCCCACCACCTCAACAACACAACCAACAATTGGTTCCTCAAAAAAGTGTGTGGCATTTGTTCTTGCTACTCCCACTACATGGATGAGTGCCCGAGCCTTCAAGAAGATAACACCTTGGCGGCTACTCATAATTTCTATGACCGCCCAAATCAAGGGTACTACCAAGGCGGTAATCCTAACCAAGGGCACCCTTATCAAGGAGGAAGCTACAATCAAGGGAGTGGATACCATAATCAAAATTGGAGAGACAATCATCAACAAGGGAATAGGGACAACAACAACAATGGAGGAGGTCAAAGATGGAGCAACAACTCACAAAATTTCTCACAAAACCGACCATACAACTCACAAAATCAACCATACAACCAACAAAACCCACAAAGAAACTACCAAACATACCAACCACCACATCAAAGACCACCACCCAACCAATCACAAACTCCTCAACTCACATATGCAACCACCCCCTCCAACCAAGACGAAACACTCCGAACCATCATCCAAGGCCAAAAGGAACTACAAAACACACTTGCTTCCGGTCTCACCGGCCTTACCTCTACACTACAAGCTCTTCTTGCACGCATGGATACACCATCAAATCCCACTTCTCAACCTCCAATCCAAAGCGTCATTCCCTCTCAACCTCAACCAAATCCTAAGGGGGGCATCAATGCCATCACCCTTAGATCCGGAACACAACTAAAAGAGAAGGAAGCAAAGGACTCAAATCCCATCACAACCGCTCAAGAGGAGAAGAGAATAGATATAGAAGAGGTAGTGGAAGAGGAGACACCACAAGTCATAGTTGAGGATGAAGCCCAACCAACAAAGGAGACCCCCAAGGCCAAGAGAACCTTGGAAGAAGAAATTGCTCAACCACTCCCATTTCCAACACTTGCAAAGAAAGCTAGAAAGCGCATAGAACTCGACCCCAAAATGGTAGAAATGTTCAAGAAAGTTGAGGTAACCATCTCCCTCTTTGATGCTATCCATCAAGTTCCTAGATATGCAAAATTCCTTAAAGATCTATGCATGAACAAGGATAGAATTCTTGAATTGGAAACCATCCCATTGGGGAGTTCTATTTCCACTTTAATGGGAGCATTGCCCGAGAAGTGTGATGATCCGGACCCTTGTATGGTCACTTGCACCGTTAATGGAGTTCAATTTATAGATTATATGTGTGACCTCGGAGCATGTGTTAGCATTATGCCGCTCTCCGTCTACCGGGTATTGAAGTTGCCACCACTAAAAATGTCGATGGCAAGATTTGTCCAAGCGGATAAAAGCATAATAACCGTGACGGGTGTTGCGGAAGACGTATTGGTGAATATCAAAGGGTTGGTGTTTCCGAAAACAGTGAATAAGGAGTGTTAAAGGCTTTAAAGATGTTTAATTGTCAGAAAAAATCCTCATGTTTCTTCACTTTGATTCATGCCAAAATATTTTCACGACAAATCATATATAATCAAATTTCAATTCCTTGACAATTCAATTTCTCTTAGCTTAGTTAATCATCAATTCCATGGTCAATTAATTAAGAAAAGAGATTAAACAGAATTCCAATTTAACGCTGCACAACTTTCAAAATACTATTCCTAGTCAAGTTGAAAATCATGAGAAAGAATTTCAAGCTAATTTCGATATTAAAATTTTCAAAATAATAACAGAATCTAAGACAGAATTAGAATATTTTCTAATACTTCTAACCATTAAAGATGAAGAACGAGACTCAATCTTAAAAAAATATAAGTGCACAAATCAAAATGAAAGAAACAATTAAATTATCAATCCATGAAAAATCAAATAGAGCTCCTAACTTTTAACAAAAGAGAGTTAGTTACTCATGCTAATCAGAAAAACAAAAGCTAATGAAATGCTGGATACAAGATGTTCAGGAACCGAGGATCCTTTATACCCTTTTGTGAACCATCGTCAATTATTTATATGCTAAATCTTATCCTAGAATTTAAATTCAAAAACTAAATCTAATCTTATATTTAGAAGAATAAGATAACTAAAACAATAATTCAAATCTAAACTAAACTAAATCTTATCTTTCTATAAGAAGTTAACGACAACTAATCATTCAAATCTTTAATCCTTGAATTGAATTGGATTTAGTGTTGCACTTGGGACATTGGCGCCATACTTGGAGGCATTTTTGGACCCCTAGTAGTGAAAATTCACTTGAAGTTGGACGCCGGTCATGGGCGCTGGTCGACCAGTATGTTAAACTTCACTGTCGCTGCGCGCTACCTCTAGAAGTAGGGTGTAATCCCTTAGATCCCTATCGAAGGCGCTGGGCTTGATGGACTTGCTGTAATACCCAGTGTAGAAATGAGATTTTGAATTTTTTGAACTTTCCAAGAGTTATTATGAGAAAAAGAATAAAGCATTATATACAATGACCAAAAGCACGAACTTCAGCGAAGTGTATTATTAAGGATTTAGGAATTTTTTAAATAAATAAATAAAATAAATATTAAAATTATAGAGATAGATACACGTTGAAAAATTTTCATTTTTACATCTTATTACTTATTCAGTCCTTGGTGATTCTATTAGATATCTCGTCGACAAGATAGATATGCATGTATCTCATCCTCACCATAGATAATATACGTTTAAAAATGATCGTAGTGTCTTATCTCATCTACAAACTAAATACGTATTTATTCTTCTTTATTTATTTTGTCCTCACCAAGAACGAAATAAATGTGTAAGAAAATCATCCTATCTGAGGATGGAATAAATAATAAGATGTAAAAACATAAATATGTTATTTATTAAAAAGAGCCCTAAGATCAAACGGGGTCGCTAAAAGATTACCATGTGTTCATAACACGCAGTGGAAGAAAAGAAAGTAATCCTAAAGATATATTTTGTTTTTAAATTTATTCTAGGAACAATATATAAATCAGATCTAAATACCTTTGGCCGCTTTAATACAAACTTTATTCTTCGATTTTACGAAGACTCTATGCGTATACACACCGAAACCAATCTTTGCTATCAACTATAACACCCTACCACACAGAGCTTTACACCTAGGACGTAAATTAAAGGTGGTGAAGCGCTACGACCTCTAAAAGAAAAATACACACACACACACACACACACACACATATATATATATATATATATATATATATATATATATATATATATATAGTAGTTGAAAGGAAATTATAACGAGGAGCCTTGAAGGAAAGCTTAAACAACAAATCGCAAAATAGAAAAGCGCATCTCCCGCATGTATGAAAACTTGAGTACGAAGAAAAGTAGATACATACATACACACATATATATATATATATATATATATGTATGTATATATATATATATATGTATGTATATATATGGTGGAATGTTAAAAGATACAGAATATCAAACTCTAGGCCCAACCTGCGAAGGCAAGACCATTCGGAGTATAATATTTTGTATCTTTTGACATTCCACCCTTAGTATATAAATATGACTATTTTTCTTTGTACTCAAGTTTTTGTACACATGGGAGATTCGCTTTTCTATTTTGCGATTTGTTGTTTAAGCTTTCCTTGAAGACTCCTCGTTATAATTTCCTTTTAACTACTACTATATATATGTATTTTTCTTTTAGAGGTCCTAGCGCCTCACCACCTTTGATTTACGTCCTAGGCATAAACCTCTGTGTGGTAGGGTGTTACATTAACTCCTTGACCAATGGATATCTGATCTAAATTGAGAAATCTCTTTGCAACTCTTTGCACACTATAAAATTCTTCTCCAAAAATTAGACACACATATGTTTATGTATGTAAAGGTAAAGGAATAAAACTCTTGTTTTGGTTTCCTACTACTTCCTTAACTCTTGGCATACATATATATAGTATGAGATTTATTATTGATTTTAAATTTAAATCTCAATTCAAATTTAAATCATATCTTATAATTTCAAGTATGAATCCATCAACTTTTATGAATGACATCATAACAATTTAAAATAGAATCAGTTAGGATCTCATCTAAACTTAGAATTTAAATATAGAAATAGAATAACTAATTATTCTCAATTCTCATTTAATATTCTCAATTATCATATTATTATTTTATTTTTTGTGATAGCAAAAAAATAATAATATTTCATTTGAATTGATAAAATTATTTATTTGATCGAATCAAAATAATAATTAAATAATTCTACAGCAAAGGTTAAAACACTAATTAGTGAATGACCCCATAGGTTCAATACTAAGCAGGTAGTAAATTAGTCATACTCAATTTACTAATTAAGGTTGGTGTCTAACAACACTCCTCAACAACCCGATAGTATGAAGTAATATATTTTTACTAAGAACCCAAGAAGAACAAAGTATAATTCCGTCTATCTTACCATCTCTTGGTTAACCCTTAGAGTATGGTTTAATTGTCAAAACTCTAACTTTTTACCATTATTATAATGAACCGTGAATGACTTAAGAAACTCGGTTCTTTATTCATTCAATCTCCTTGAGCAAGGTTTTATTTATCTCAGTCATTATAAACATAGAGCTCAAACTCTTTACCGAGAGTTGACAGATTCCTTATTGACTAATCATTAATTCTATACGTATTTAAATCATACCTAATATCCATTCAACTAGAACCCTAGGGTATCAAGTGTTCGAAATCAAAGTATAATAAATACATTGTTAATTCAATTCCGCTACATTACCAGCAGAGATCCTGCCAATGTCTGCCAACTTTCATTGGGCTGGACCCCAAAGTTCACTTGATTCAAAAAGCCACATTCCTAATTAACCTAGGTTAATCCTAATGTCACTAGTTTACTACTGTAACCTTAATATACTGTTTACCCATATGTTGTTACCATGGAAACACTCCCCTTTCCACTTTCAGTGTCGCATAGCCATCTGCTTTACAGTCTTCGACGATCGCCGTCGTCAACAGGAGTCAACGCCGCCGGAACACTAGACAGCTCCACTCACAAGTACCTTGCCAGAGTCGCCCAAGCGTTGCCGTCGCTATTGTATGTCACCGTCGGAAGTGCTTTGAAGACGCATCCAGTTGTTCGGCCTCCAACCCAAGGCCACATCTTAGCTCCGCCTCAACACACGCCGCGGCTGAACTCTTCTGGCCTTGTGGAGTCACTAGAAATCCTGCAACTGTTTGGCCTTTGCATCCCCAGCCAGCGCCGTTCCCTGCCTCGCATCCGAGCTCGCCTCGCATCTGAGCTCGCCTCGCAGCATGTCTTCCCTACGGTGTCAGCGCAGTAGTAAGAGTTAAGTGGTTTTTCAAGATTTACACCAATTGCTGGTACTGGGTTTCATTTGTGAGCATTTCGTTGGGATTGAGATTGATTGAACATGGTTCTCTGAGTCTGTGGTATGTTTTAGAAAATGAAAAATGGTGAATTAAGAGCTTTTTTTTGACATGGTTCCCTGCACTAAGATGGCCTCTTATGCTATTATCAATTATTTAACAAAAAATGCTGTTATCATGATTCTTATGCTGTTATCAATTACTTAAGAGCTTTTATATTGAGATGGTTTTTTATGCATTTTGATTGTGTTATGTAATTTGGAGCCTCTGAAATCTGATTTGGTTTATGGTGCACGAAATTATGATCACACTTTTCACAGCTCCGCACAACTAACCAGCAAGTGCACTGGGTCATCCAAGTAATACCTTACGTGAGTAAGGGTCGATCCCACAGAGATTGACGGCTTGGAGCAAGCTATGGTCAGCTTGTAAATCTCAGTCAGGCGGATTCAAATGGTTATAAGAATTTAATAATTAAAGGATAAATAAAACAGAAAATAACATAGAGATACTTATGTAATTCATTAGTGGGAATTTCAGATAAGCGTTTGGAGAGGCTTTGTTGCTTCTAAACCTCTGCTTTCCTATTGTCTTCATCCAATCATGCATCCTCCCTTCCATGGCAAGCTGTGTGATCCTCTCAGTGAAAATGGTCCGGCTACGATTTTAGTATGGCCAATCAACTGTCGGATTTCTCATCTTGGATGAAAAATACCAAGCACAGCTACCGAAGGGCTAATCATCTGTCAGTTCTCACTTGTGTCGGAATAAGATCCATTGATCCTTTTGCACATTATCACTGCGCCCAACATTCGCGAGTTTGAAGCTCCTCACAGTCATCCCTTCCCAGACCTACTCGGAATATCACAGACAAGGTTTAGACTTTCTGGATCTCAGGAATGCTGTCTATTAATTCTAGCTTATACCACGAAGATCCTAATCACGGGGTCAGATGCTCTGTTGTCAGGAGAGACGATGCGAATCCGTGGATCAGAGACCCAAGAGAGTATACTCTGGCTGGCATCCAATGACTACGTTGAACATCACGTAGACCACTTTGTGGTTGTTAGGCACGCGGATCTTGGCTAAGCGAGTACTGAAGATAGTGGGTGATTGTCACGAGTCACCCCTTCAGCCTGACTTAACTGAATTAAGTACAAGAGTATATCTTAGAGAAGAAGTAGGCGTGAATTGAAGGAAAAACAATAGTACTTGCATTAATTCATGAGGAACAGTAGAGCTCCTTACCTTAATCTATGAGGTGTAGAAACTCCACCATTGGAAAATACATAAGAATAAATGGTCTAGGAATGGCCGAATGGCCAGCCTCCCTAATGGCATAATAGTTCGAAAACAGGGGAAGAAGACCCCTAATACAATAGTAAAAGGTGCTATTTATACTAAACTAGTAACCTAGGTTTACAGAAAATGAGTAGATAGTGCAGAAATCCACTTTCGGGGCCCACTTGATGTGTGTTTGGGCTGAGCATTGAAGATTTCACGTGAATAGATTATTCTTGGAGTTAAATTCCAGCTTGGATGCTAGTTTGGGCCTTTAACTCCAGTTCTGGTGCCAGTTTAGGCGTTTTACGCCAGAAAAGGGTCTCAGGTGGGAGTTTGGACGCCGATTTGGGTCATCAAATCTCGAACAAAGTATAAACTATTATATATTGATGGAAAGCCCAAGATGTCTACTTTCCAACGCAATTGAGAGCGCGCCATTTGGGCTTTCGTAGCTCGAGAAAATATACTTCGAGTGCAGGGAGGTCAGAATCCAACAGCATCTGCAGTCCTTTCTCAGCCTCTGAATCAGATTTTTGCTCAGGTTCCTCAATTTCAGCCAGAAAATACCTGAAATCATAGAAAAACACACAAACTCATAGTAAAGTCCAGAAATGTGAATTTTGCATAAAATATAACAAAAATATACTAAAAAGTAACTAAAACATACTAAAAACTACCTAAAATCAATGCCAAAAAGCGTATAAATTATCCGCTCATCACAACACCAAACTTAAATTGTTGCTTGTCCCCAAGTAAATAAAAAAAATAGGATAAAAAGAAGAGAATTTACAATAAACCTCAAAATATCAATGAAGCTTAGTTCTAATTAGATGAGCGGGGCTAGTAGCTTTTTGCTTCTGAACAGTTTTGGCATCTCACTTTATCCTTTGAAGTTCATAATGATTGGCATCCATAGGAACTCAGAATTCAGATAGTGTTATTGATTCTCCTAGTTCAGTATGTTGATTCTTGAACACAGCTACTTATGAGTCTTGGCCGTGACCCTAAGCATCTTGTTTTCCAATATTACCACCGGATACATAAATGCCACAGACACATAACTGGGTGAACCTTTTCAGATTGTGACTCAGCTTTGCTAGAGTCCCCAGTTAGAGGTGCCCAAAATTCTTAAGCACACTTTTTTGCTTTGGATCACGACTTTAACCACTCAGTCCCTAGCTTTTCACTTGGACCTTCATGACACAAGCACATAGTTAGAGACAACTTGATTTAGCAGCTTAGGCCAAGATTTTATTCCTTTGGGCCCTTCTATCCATGATGCTCAAAGCCTTGGATCCTTTTTACCCTTGCCTTTTAGTTTAAAGGGTTATTGGCTTTTTCTGCTTGCTTTTTCTTTTTCTTTCTTTTTTTCATTCATTTTTTTGCCCTTTTTTTTTTCGCAAGCTTTATATTTTTCACTGCTTTTTCTTGCTTCAAGAATCAGTTTTATGATTTTTCACATTATAAATAACATTTTTCCTTTTTCATTATTCTTTCAAGAGCCAACAATTTTAATATTCATAAACTTCACTATAAAAAATATGCTCTGTTCAAGCATTTATTCAGAAAACAAAAAGTATTGCCACCACATCAAAATAATTAAATTAAGTTCAAGATAGAATTCAAAATTCATGTACTTCTTATTTTTTTGCAATTAGAAATATTTTTCATTTAAGAAAGGTGAAGGATTCATGGAACATTCATAACTTCAAGGCATAGACACTAGACACTAATGATCATGTAATAAAGATACAAACATAGACAAAATATAAAGCATAAGAAACGAAAAACGGAAAAAAAAATAACAAGGAAATTAAAGAACGGGTCAACCTTAGTGATGGCGGCTAGTTCTTCCTCTTGAAGATCCTATGGAGTGCTTTAGCTCCTCAACATCTCTTCCTTGCCTTTTTTGCTCCTCCCTCATGGCCCTTTGGTCCTCTTTAATTTCATGGAGGATAATGGAGTGCTCTTGGTGCTCCATCCTTAGTTGCTCCATGTTGGAACTCAAATCTCCTAAAGAGGTATTGAGTTGTTCCCAATAGTTGTGTGGAGAAAAATGCATCCCTTGAGGTATCTCAGGAATTTCTTGATGAGGGACTTTCTCATGCTCTTGTTGAGGTCCGTGAGTGGGCTCTCTTGTTTGCTCCATCCTCTTTTTAGTGATGGGCTTGTCCTCTTCAATGAGGATGTCTTCCTCTATGACAATTCCGGCTAAATTGCATAGGTGACAGATGAGATGAGGAAAGGCTAACCTTGCCAAAGTGGAGGGCTTGTCAGCCACCTTGTATAGTTCTAGAGATATGATCTCATGAACTTCCACTTCCTTTCCAATCATGATAGCCCGATCCACAGTTACTTCGGATCGGTTGCTAGTAGGAATAATAGAGCGTTAGATGAACTCTAACTATCCTCTAGCCATGGGTTTGAGGTCAAGCCTTCTCAGTTGAACCGGCTTGCCTTTGGAGTCTCTCTTCTATTGGGCTCCTTCTACATAGATGTCCATGAAGACTTGGTCTAACCTTTGATCAAAGTTGACCCTTCTTGTGAAAGGATGAAGATCTCCTTGCATCATTGGCAAGTTGAATGCCAACCTCACATTTTCCGAACTGAAATCTAAGTATTTCCCCCAAACCATTGTGAACCAATTTTTTGGGTTCGGGTTTATACTTTGATCATAGTTCTTAGTGATCCATGCATTAGCATAGAACTCTTGAACCATTAAGATTCTGACTTGTTGGATGGGGTTGGTAAGAGCTTCCCAACCTCTTCTCTGAATCTCTTGTCAGATCTCTGGATATTCACTCATTTTAAGCTTAAAGGGGACCTTGGAGATGACCTTCTTCTTGGCCAAAACTTCATAGAAGTGGTCTTAATGGACCTTTGAGATGAATCTCTCCATCACCCATGACTCGGAGGTGGAAGCAATTGCCTTCCCTTTCCTCTTTCTAAAGGTTTCTCCGGCCTTAGGTGTCATTAATGGTTATAAAAAAAAAAAAACAAAAAGCAATGCTTTCTCCACACCAAACTTAAAAGGTTTGCTCGTCCTCGAGCAAAAGAAGAAAGAAAGGAGTAGAAGAAGAAGAAATGGAGGAGTGGTTCGGCCAAGGGGGGTTTGGAGTGTTTGTGATGTGTGAAAATGAAGGAGTAAGGAGGGGGTATATATAGGGTAAGAGGGAGAGGGAATCCGTGTGATAGGGGTTGGGTTTGGGAGGGAAATGGTTTGAATTTGAGTTGGTGGGGATAGGTGGTTTGTATGATGGGAAATAGTGGATGGATGTGAGTGGTGAAGAGGTTATGGAAAAGAGGGTAGGATTTGATAGGTGAATGGTGTTTGGAGAAGGGTGTTATGAAAAGGTATGAAGAGGAGTGAGAATGAGTTGGGGTAGGTAGGGATTCTGTGGGGTCCATAGATCCTGAGGTGTCAAGGATTTCTCATCCCTGCACCTTTATGGTGTTTAAACGCCCTCTGTGTGGCATTTCTGGCGTTAAACGCCAGGCTGATGCCCATTTCTGGCGTTAAACACAAGTCTGGCTGCCAATTCTGGTGTTTAACTCCCAGAATGCTGCTAGACTGGGCGTTAAACACCCATTCTGCTACCCTTACTAGCGTTTAATGCCTAGAATGGTGCCAGACCGGGTGTTAAACGCCTACTTTGCTAGCCTTACTGGCGTTTGAATGCCAGTAAGTTCGTCCTCCAGGGTGTGCTATTTTTTTATGCTGTTTTTGATTTCTGCTTTAATTCTGCAGCTGTTTTTGTGACTTCACATGATCATCAACCTAAAGAAGACATAGACGAACACTCAAAAATAGAATGAAAAAGTAATTAATATAGATAAATAAAATTGGGTTGCCTCCCAATAAGCGCTTTTTTAATGTTAATAGCTTGACATGAAGCTCTTACAGAGCTTCATAGATGCTCAAAGCATGGTTGTAGCCTCCCAACACCAAACTTAGAAGTTAAGTGTGGGGGCTCTGTCTGACTCTGTATTGAAAGAAGCTTTTCATGCTTCTTCTCCATATTTACAGAAGAGGATCCTTGAGTCTTGAACACAAGGTAGTCCTCATTAAATTGAAAGACTAACTCTCCTCTGTCCACATCAATCATAGCCCTTGCTGTGGCTAGGAAGGGTCTTCCAAGGATGATGGATTCATCCTCATCCTTCCCAGTATCTAGGATTATGAAGTCAGCAGGGACGTAAAGGCCTTCAACCTTCACTAAGACATCATCTACAAGTTCATAAGCCTATTTCATTGATTTGCCTGCCATCTCTAGTGAGATTCTTGCAGCTTGTACCTCAAAGATCCCTAGTTTCTCCATTACAGAGAGTGGCATGAGGTTGATACCTGACCCCAGGTCACACAGAACCTTTTCAAAGGTCATGGTGCCTATGGTGCAATATATTAAGAACTTCCCGAGATCCGATTTCTTTTGAGGCAATGTTTGCTGAATCCATGTATTCAGTTCATTGATGAGCAATGGAGGTTCATCCTCCAAAGTCTCATTACCAAATAACTTGGCATTCAGCTTCATGATTGCTCCCAAATACTGAGTAACTTACTCTTCAACAATGTTTTCACCCTCTTCAGAGGAAGAATATTCATCAGAGCTCATGAATGGCAACAGTAAGTTCAGTGGAATCTCTATGGTCTCTGTATAAGCCTTAGATTCCTTTAGTTCCTCAATAGGGAACTCCTTATTAGTCAGTGGATGTCCCTTGAGGTTTTCCTCACTGGGAATCACTGCCTTTCCACTCTCTCCAGGTTCGGCCACTTTGGATGTGGTTATGACCTTGCACTCTCTTTTGGGATTCTCTTCTTCATTGCTTGGGAGAGTACTAGGAGGAGTTTCAGTAACTCTTTTACTCAGCTGACCCACTTGTGCCTCCAAATTTCTGATGGAGGACCTTGTTTCATTCATGAAACTGAGAGTGGTTTTAGATAGATCAGAGACTATGTTTACTAAGTCAGAGAGGCTCTACTCAGAATTCTCTGTCTGTTTCTGAGAAGATGATAGAAAAGGTTTGATATTGCCAAACCTATTTCTCCCACCATTATTGTTGTTGAAGCCTTGTTGAGGCTTCTGTTGATCCTTCTATGAGAAATTTGGATGATTCCTCCATGAAGGATTATAGGTGTTTTCATAGGATTCTCCTATGTAATTCACCTCTTCCATTGCAGAATTCTCAGGGTCATAAGCTTCTCCTTCATAGGAGGCTTCTTTAGCATTGACGGATGCAGCTTGCAATCCAGTCAGATTCTGAGAAATCATATTGACTTTCTGAGTCAATATTTTATTCTGAGCCAATATGGCATTCAGAGTATTAATCTCAAGAACTACTTTCTTCTAAGTCATCCCATTATTCACAAGATTTCTTTTAGAAGTGTACATGAACTGGTTATTTGCAACCATCTCAATGAGTTTCTGGGCTTTTGCAGGGGTTTTCAGATGAAGAAATCCACCAGCAGAATGGTCCAATGACATCTTGGACAATTCAGACAGACCATCATAGAATATACATATGATGCTCCATTCTGGAAGCATGTCAGAAGGACACCTTTTGGTTAATTGCTTGTATCTTTTCCAAGTTTCATAGAGGGATTCACCTTCCTTCTATTTGAAGGTTTGGACTTCCACTCTAAGCTTGCTCATCTTTTGAGGTGGAAAGAATTTGGTCAAGAAAGCATTGACCAACTTGTCCCAAGAGTTCAAGCTTTCTCTAGGTTGTGAGTCCAACCATGTTCTACCTCTGTCTTTTATAGCAAAGGGGAAAAGCATAAGTCTGTAGACCTTGGGATCAACCCCATTGGTCTTAACAGTATCACAGATTTGCAAGAATTCAGCTAAGAACTGATGAGGATCTTCCGATGAAAGTCCATAAAACTTGCAATTCTGCTGCATTAGAGAAACTAATTGAGGCTTAAGCTCAAAATTGTTTGCTCCAATGGCAGGAATTGAGATGTTTCTTCCATAGAAGTTGGAAGTTGGTGCAGTATAATCACCAAGCATCTTCCTTGCATCTCTAGCATTGTTGTTGGGTTCGGCTGCCATGTCTGCTTCTTTTTCGAAATTCTCTGTAAGGTCCTCTCCGGAGTGTTGTGCTTTATCTTCTCTTAGCTTCTTCTTCAGAGTCCTTTCAGGTTCAGGATCAGGTTCAACAAGAATGTTTTTATCCCTGTTTCTACTCATATAAAAAAGAAGAGAACAAAGGGAATAATGGAATCCTCTATGTCACAGTATAGAGACTCCTTGATGTATTAGAGGAAAAGGAGTAGAAGAATGAGAAGAGAGAGGGGGTGAGTTCGAAATTTTTTTTAGATGAGTGGAGGAGGAATGTTAGCAATTAAATAAAATAAATAAAAAGTGATAAGAGAGAAAGAGTTTTTGAAAATTTAAAAGAAATAACATAAAATTAGAATTTAAAATAATTAGTTAATTAAAAAGATTTTTGAAAAAAAGGTTAGTGATTTTCGAAAATGAGAAGTGAAAAAGATTTAAAATTTTTTTTTGAAAAAGATAAGAAGTTAAAAAAAGATTTTGAAATTAAAATTAAAAAAAAGATATGATTGAAAAAGATCTGATTGAAAAAGGATATGATTGAAAAGATATGATTGAAAAGAAAATTAAAAAGGGAATTAAAAAGATTTGATTTTTAAAATTGATGACTTGACTAACAAGAAACTAAAAGATATGATTCTAGAATTCAAATATTGAACCTTTCTTAACAAGAAAGTAACAAACTTGAAATTTTTGAATCAAAATATTAATTGTTAGCAAGGATTTTTTTTTTTGAAAATTTAGGAAAAAGATTTTTTTTTGAAAAATTAGTTTTAAAATTTTCAAAAGCATTAAAAGAGAAAGATAAGATTTTAAAATCATGAAAATTTGAAAAAAAAATGAATTTGCAACGAAATTACCTCCCCTGTGTCATCCTGGCGTTTAACGCCCAGAATGCTACCTCTTTGGTCGCTTAACGCCTGAATTCCTTTCTTACTGGGCGTTTTTCTAAACGCCTAGCTTTTTCTCTGTGATTCCTCTGCTGTATGTTCTGAATCTTCATTTCTCTGTATTATTTATTTGAAAAGAGATATTTTTGATTTTTTTTGAATTTTTAATGAGGAGAGAGAAAAATAACAAAATGACACAAAATATGAAAAATTAAGATCAGGACAAGTAATGCATGCAAGAACACTTTGAATATCAAGATGAACACCAAGAACACTTTGAAGATCATGATAAACATCAATAACATATTTTTGAAAATTTTTAAGAAAAGAAAGATATGCAAGACACCAAACTTAGAAATTTTTAATGTTTAGACACTATGGATTTGAAAATGCATATGAAAAACAAGAAAAGACACAAAACTGGAGAATTTAAAGATCAGAACAAGGAAAATCATCAAGAACAACTTGAAGATCAATGAAGAACACAATGTATATGTTTTCGAAAATTAAGAAAAATTAAAGCATACAATTGACACCAAACTTAAAATTTAACACTAGACTTAAACAAGAAACACAAAAATATTTGTAGTTTTTATGATTTTATTAATTTTTTTGTATTTTATTTGTATTTTTCGAAAATAAAAATAAAAAGCTTAAACATAAAATAAAATTACCCAATCTAAGCAACAAGATAAACCGTCAGTTGTCCAAACTCGAACAATCCCCGGCAACGGCGCCAAAAACTTGGTGCACAAAATTGTGATCACACTTTTCACAACTCCGCACAACTAACCAGCAAGTGCACTGGGTCGTCCAAGTAATACCTTACGTGAGTAAGGGTCGATCCCACGGAGATTGACGGCTTGAAGCAAGCTATAGTTATCTTGTAAATCTCAGTCAGGCGGATTCAAATGGTTATAAGAATTTAATAATTAAAGGATAAATAAAATGGAAAATAACAAAGAGATACTTATGTAATTCATTGGTGGGAATTTCAGATAAGCGTTTGGAGATGCTTTGTTGCTTCTGAACCTCTGCTTTCCTATTGTCTTTATCCAATCATGCGTCCTCCCTTCTATGGCAAGCTGTATGATCCTCTCAGTGAAAATAGTCCGACTATGGTTTCTGTACGGCTAATCAACTGTCGGATTTCTCGTCTCGGATGAAAAATACCAGGCACAGCTACCACAGGGCTAATCATCTGTTGATTCTCACTTGTGTCGGAATAAGATCCATTGATCCTTTTGCACACTGTCATTGCGCCCAACATTCGTGAGTTTGAAGCTCTTCACAGTCATCCCTTCCCAGATCCTACTTGGAATACCACAGACAAGGTTTAGACTTTTCGGATCTCAGGAATGCTGTCTATTAATTCTAGCCTATACCACGAAGATCCTAATCACGGGGTCGGATGCTCTGTTGTCAGGAGAGACGATGCGAATCCGTGGATCAGCGACCCAAGAGAGTATACTTCAGCTGGTGTCCAATGACTATGTTGAACATCATGTAGACCGCTTTGTGGTTGTCAGGCACGCGGATCTTGGCTAAGCAAGTACTGAAGATAGTGGGTGATTGTCACGGGTCACCCCTTCAGTATGACTTAACTGAATTAAGTACAAGAGTATATCTTGGAGAAGAAGTAGGCGTGAATTGAAGGAAAAACAATAGTACTTGCATTAATTCATGAGGAACAGCAGAGCTCCTCACCTTAATCTTTGAGGTTAGAAACTCCACCGTTGAAAAATACATAAGAACAAATGGTCTAGGCATGGCCGAATGGCTAGCCTCCCTAATGGCATAATAGTTCGAAAACAGGGGAAGAAGACCCCTAATACAATAGCAAAATGTGCTATTTATACTAAACTAGTAACCTAGGTTTACAGAAAATGAGTAGATAGTGCAGAAATCCGCTTCCGGGGCCCATGATAAACCCCATTTTGAGGGTTTATCTTGTATTGATTTCAGGGGTTTTATCAATGATTCCACACGCTTTTCATATGAAAATACAAGACTTTTTGTTCCTTTCCTAATTTTTGCCTCATGGATGAAAACATGCGTATTTTGCACTAAACTAGATACATTTCTAATATTCTCTTGGTGTCATTCGATGCCGTGACCTGTGTGTTAAGTGATTTCAGAATATAGGGCAAGGATGAACCAGAAGAGAGAAGGAGAATGGGTGCAAAGGAAGGGAGCATGAGAAATTGAGCCTTGGGAACTTCAGCAAGGGCGCGTGCGCGTACTTGGCGCGCCCGCGTGGACTGCGCAGCTAGAAGCCAAAGTCAGAAGCCAAGCTACGAGCCGGCACGTGTAGCGGCTAAGCCATGATCCCATGGGCGCGCACGCGTACGTTACGCTTCCGCTCGCATTGCAAGGTGCCCCAGTGGCGCGCACGCGTGCTTTGCGCGTGCGCGCCGATGCTCGAATATGATTTTTTTAAAGAGTCACGTGACCTGGGCGTGGAGACAGTTGGAGATCCCATCTTTGGGAAGTGCCTTGGCGGGAAGAGCTTAAGAAGACCAGGGATTGAAGGGTTAAGGGACTTTTGGTTCATTTTAGATGGTTCTAGATATTTTTGCCAATGTGAGTTACACTCTTGGGTAGAGAGAGAGAGATTCCAAGCTCTCATTAGGGTTCATCATCTTCCATTTCTGAATTCTCAATCACTCTTTGGTGAGATCTATTGCAATTCTCAATTTACTTTGTTCATGTTATAGATCTTCTTCTCTAATCTCAATTAGTGCTTGTAATTGCTCAATTCTCATAGATCCTAGATTCAACTTTGTAGTTTTGGATTCTATCAATTTCTTGAGAAGTTCATTTCCATTGTTGTTCTTTGTTGATTGTTGTTAATTTCTTGTGTTGAAGCACTTTTAATTCTAATTTCTTCTCATTCTTACCATGCCTTTCATCCTTGCTCATCAATTATTTGATAAAATGCCAACACTAGTTATGGAGTAAAAGTTTCTTACTTGGCATAGGGTTTGGACCATTAGAAAGAGTTGAATAGCTTATGTCAATTGTTGATTTGGAATTAGAAATTGCTAATTGACTTGGAGTGCACTAAAGCTAGATTTCCCTAGGGTAAAACTAGGACTTGTGACTCAAGTTAGTTACTCTCATTTGACTTTCCCCTATACCTAGGGGTTAACTAAATGAAGCAAAGCCTAATTGTTATCATCATTGAGGAAGCTATAATGATAGAATTTCTAATGCTGACCCTAGGCCAAGTCTTATAAAATTGATTGTTTGTCATCTATTTTGCTAAACCCTCAAAGAATCATAACAAGGCTTTCTAATCAATAAGATGAATTCTCTAGCAATTCCAAGGGAGGACGACTCGGGAGACTAGTACTCTCGGTTATAGATTGTAGGATTGTTTGATGCGAAGTTTAAGTGTCGATTAGACTATACTCACGATCATATTCATCATTGAATTCTAAATCGACATGCTAAAATTTCGTTTATCAGCCCACTTGGTGTGTGTTTGGGCCGAGCTTTGAAGAGTTCACGTGCATAGGCAATTCTTAGAGTTAAACGCCAGCTTGGATGCCAGTTTGGGTGTTTAACTCCAGTTTTAGTGCCAGTTTGGGCATTTTACGCCAGAAAAGGGTCTCAGGTGGGAGTTTGGACGCCGGTTTGGGCCATCAAATATCAGAAAAAGTATGAACTATTATATATTGCTGGAAATCCCAAGATGTCTACTTTCAACGCATTTAAGATCACGCCAATTGGGCTTCTATAGCTCAAGAAAATCCACTTCGAGTGCAGGGAGGTCAGAATCCAACAACATTTGCAGTCCTTTCTCAGCCTCTGAATCAAATTTTTGCTCAGGTCCCTCAATTTCAGCCTGAAAATATCCGAAATCATAAAAAAATACACAAACTCATAGTAAAGTACAGAAATATAAATTTTGCATAAAACTAACAAAAATATACTAAAAACTATCTAAAAGCAATGCCAAAAAGTATATTAATTATCCGCTCATCAGTTTAGTAGTTAAATAAATTGGCTTTCACATCAACACCACAATCTCTACTAAATTTTCGTCAT
This sequence comes from Arachis stenosperma, assembly GCF_014773155.1. Lineage (NCBI taxonomy): Eukaryota > Viridiplantae > Streptophyta > Magnoliopsida > Fabales > Fabaceae > Arachis > Arachis stenosperma. The sequence goes on along the minus strand of NC_080379.1, from coordinate 50,489,900 downwards.
ATGATTCCACCACTCATACATCAAAGTGAAACCAATAACCATACACATACATAATTGTGGTCCTTCTCCTATACAATATTGTTGCGGTTCTCAACCTTTTTATTGCCTTTTCCCCGTCTTTTACTTTTTATATTCTTTTGAATAATTTAGTAATATATTTAATATAATTATTATTTCATCACTCGTATGTTTCTATATGTCTGGGTTGAAAATGATGTGAATGTGGACAAAGTATAATTGGGTTTTGATAATTTTTGGTAGTTACCGCACTGTAAATTAAGAGTGATTTTTTGTTCTGCTGAGTTAAAAGGAAAAGGAAAAATGGAAAGTATTATATTTAATCACAGCTATTGAACTTTACCTTAGATGTGTCTTCAGAGTGATGGAGTGTGATGATTTGTTAGAAGGATAAATAGCTATAAGGGTATACGTAGATGAATGATCCAGATTGAGCCATTTCACAACCCTTGTTAAAATTACAACTTAACTTGAACTGTAGGCATATTTCAATTACTTATTTGTTTAGTTTACTTTCTACCATTATTTAGCATTTCTTATCAATAAGCTAGATCAAGATATAATAAATACGGGTTTGTATTCTGAACAATTTGCATAGGACATTGTGTCTTGTGCTAAATTTTATAATGACACACACAACAACAGTGAGTAGTACTAAATCTTTCTACTTTTTTGAGCAGCTTGGCATGTTAATCAATTCAATATATAAATTTTTTTAATGTCTTGCTTTTTAAAAGTAAAAGTTAAAAGAAAAAAGGAAGTACAAAAGTAACCTTCCGATTAATAAATGCTTCATGCATCAAATAATAATTCACTGAATAATTATTCAAAAAATTACCTTTAAAAACACATTTCCTTGTTTTTCAATAAGCACGTGAGAATTGACTCTTTTCACTTCTATGGCAAAGTGAATGCAGTAGCAAGCATGGAGTGTGATGATTTGTATTGCTGAGTAAGAGTTGATTGTCATGGACCATTCCTTGGTTCAACTAATATGTATGGTTGTCATTGATTAGCATTTGTTTTGATATGTTGTGAATATGGTTAATAGATGTTGCTTTCAATTGATTACATGTAGAAATCTAATTAATCATTTGACCTTTGATTGTGTTGATTCAGCAACAATTAGTAGTTAGATATCTAAAATTTTTATACCTGAGTTGATATTTGGTTTATGGACTTTCACAAAATGTATCACTTTCTAATGATTTGAACTTTATTTTTATTCCTGGGCTGTGTGCTTTACTGGTCTCGGATCATATGCATCATTTGAACCATCAGATTATTTTGAAGGAGGAGGATTCTACCTTTGGAGCTAACTTTGGGGAGATGTTTATACACTTGTTGGAATTAGTATCCCAATAACAAAGTCGGCTGAGATTTCATCCTCAAGATATAAGTTTTATTTTATTATGTTCGCATTGTGGTACAATTGCTATTATCTGGTGAAGTGTTAAATTGTAGTTCTCCTTTATCTGAACTCTAATAGCATAATTTCCGTGGTTGTAATTCTAATTCTGGTAATATTAATGTGCACACCTATATGTTGCTTGTGCCTTTAGCATTACAGTAATTCTTTGATTAATATAGGTGGTTTTTGAATTACTTTATGTCTTCTTATTGTTATACTTGAGACCTAGTTAATCTAAAAAAATAAAAGCTGAAACATGGTGTTTTTTATGGCTGAATTGTATTTTGTTTTATTATCTAGCGCTTAACTTTATTTCATCATGTTCTTGTATCGCTGACTTAGTTGAGTTTGGGGAATAAAAGACAACTATGTACCTAGACATAATTTTTAGTCTGTTGCAAGAAATTACCTTCAAGACATGGAAAAGCCGGTGTTACATCATTTAGAAACTTGTGTTTCATTCTAATTTAGCATTTTGTTTGTTTCTGAAGGTCTTCTTTTATGTTGACAGAAATTATTAGAGACAAGGTGCTCACTATACTACATCGCGGATTTGTTCAAATATCTGAAAACAAACTAGGCCCAAGCAAAGCTAGATGAGATAGAAGCAATGGATTTTGGTTTTCTGAAGCTAGTCCCAAAGTGGCCTGTTAAACAAGGCATAATGGTGATGTTGGCCAAGGCCTACGACACTAAAACGAGCACCCTAACTGTAGATCATGGAATCATCCGCATTGGGCCCGAGTTGTTCCAGTGTATTTTTGGAATCCCGCCCGGTGGTGAGTATACCTTTATGTATTACACAACATTTAATTGGTTAAAATGGTTTCGGTCTCCGCGATTGTTCCTTTATTCTACCTATTACGCGGATTATTTTACACTATTTTATACACATCCAAGTTGCAGTTGACAAATTTCCACTGTTTAACGGCGGGAATGCTGCCCATGTCTTAATTAAAAGATTTCACTGGTTGAAAACTATACAACTAAGGCATTTTGTCAACCAGTGTGTTATGGATACTGAAGATGACAGGATAGAGTTCAGGAGGCATTTCATCCTGCTCGTGCTGAAGATATTTTTGTGTCCGACCATGCAACACGTCATCTCGCCGTGGCACATTGATATATCACGTGATGTATCTGATCCGGGGAGATACTGTTGGCCGTTGCATATTTTCAAATCATTAGAACAGCCAATTAAGTACCAACTTAAAAAGAACAAGTCCTGTGAAGGTTGCATGTTCGCCTTGCTGGTAACCTTTTGAATTCAAAATGGAATATAATCTGACTAACCCTTGCATCCCAAAAATTAAGTTATGTCTACAATATCTCCAGGTGTTGTACTTCAAGAAGCTAAATAATGGTGAACTCGAGAATTGTCAAGAACCTGAGTCGTGGTTTTCTGCATGAACTGCCGAGGAGCTTAGCGCTATGGCAGCAACTGTTCAACCTGAGGTATTCATTGACGCAGCACTAACGGTTTCCTGTATCACGCAGAACTTTTTTTTATTTTCCTAGTTTTTGTTCATGCATTCTTATGAGCTATTTATAATTCGAAGGTCGTTTTCTCTTGTAATTAACTGCACGGGGCATTTTGAAGACCTGACATTTATGGTTGTACACTGAATTATTAATTATTTTAATTTCTCGGCAACAGGTGTGTCTTCTGTTATAACCATATTTTGATGTGTTCTTACTAGATGTGTCTTTAGCTGTATGTGTCTTCTGACCAGTTGATGGCCCAAACAGGATTGTAGCAACCTCAGCGGGAACAATGGTGGGGTCGTGGAAGGTGCCGCAAGAGAGGACATAATGGACGCAGGTCCTGAAAGAGAAGACGCGGACCACACAATAAGACATGTGGGGTGCATAAATATGAGTTAAGATTACCATTTAATGAATCTTTTATTTACATGTTTTAAACATAAATCAAGAAAGCAGTACAATTTATTTTTAACCTTTTGCTGCTAATACCATGTTTAATATTCCTTAAAGAGATGTTGTATACATTTAATATGTGTTGTTAGTGTGATTTGAAGGCACTATATGCTTGTTGGGACGGAATAGTTTGGTGTTGTGATTTCATGGATCTAATCGCAGAGAGGATGTTAGAAATGGATCAATGAACACTGATGCACAAGCAGTTGCATCGGACGGTGATGACGATGACAACGAGATCATTGCAAAGAGACTGTGCCAAAAATATGATTGGACAAGGACACCTCAACCTCGTATGACAAAAGGGGAGACCGGCACGACCAGTGAGACAAACAAAATAGAGAACCCAAAAGTGAGTAAAATGGTGCATTTTAAGAATTTTTAAGTTGCATGTTTCCAAGTTAGAACACGAGAACATGTTTAAATTATGTTTAAACAAGTTACTGGTGATGCCATGAGCTATACGGTCTGGATTGGACGGAGACAAAGCGACCGACCTCTTGCTTGGTTGGTCGTCACCGACCTCCTCCCAAAAGAGCTCGGTCATATTGTCATAGAGGCCCAAGCAGGCCCAAACAGAAGGATGCGGCCCACTCTAAAGGCAGCTGGCCTAATAGATAGGTGACCTCATCCAAAGATAAGATAAGATAACTAACTTATCTCAAGAAGGGTCACTCCACACTATTATAAAAATACTGGAACCCCCAGGTATAACTCATACTCTGATTCTACACATAAAACCTGCTTAAAGCCCGTGCTAATTTAAGCATCGGAGTCTCTTGCAGGTACCACCACCCTCAAGATCCAACAAGTCGGACGCAACAGCTCTGACCCCATCAGAAGGTCTCATCCAAGATCGACCTTCATTTTCAGGTAACCCTCGGAATATTGGCGTCGTTGCCGGGGAACTTGGAAGTCATCCCACCGTCATGGCAGACAATCCTGACAACGACCACAACTCCGGTCTGGAAGATAGAACACCGCTTAAAAATACGGATGCTGCATCAAAGGACACACCTCAATCCAAGGGAGACAAGCAAACCCCAAACACAGAAATCTTGGATGCAATCTGTCAACAGCAGGATCGCCTTAATCAACTCGAACAGGAAGCTGAATAGTAGCGAGAGGCTGAAAGGGACCTCCGGAGAGAAACGAGACGGCCTCAAGAGCTAGAGGACAAACTTCTAAAGCTCGAAGCTGACCTCAAAACTAAGACCACCCGATCCAATCGCGAAGATAGTCCACACAAGGATCAAGACCTGTTCACAAAGGAGATCATGAAAGCTAAAGTCCCCAAGGACTTCAAAGCTCCTGACATGACCCCATATGACAGCACGTTTGATCCTAGCCATCATTTCAGCAATTTCAGAAGTCAAATTTATCTCACGGATGCCTCAGATGCAATCCGTTGCAAAGCTTTCTCGACGACCTTGACCAAAACAGCAATAAAGTGGTTCGACAGCTTACCGCCGAGGTCAATTGCAAGCTTCGATGACCTCGCCAAGAAGTTCCTAGCTAGGTTCTCCATCCAGAAGGATAAAACCAAGCACGCTCCAAGCCTTCTAGGGATTAAACAAGGAGACCGGGAGAGCCTCTGCAGTTATATGGAAAGATTCAATAAAGCATGCATTGACATACATAATCTCTCTACAGAAGCAGCCATCATGAGTCTCATCAATGGCCTACGAGAAGGACCCTTTAGTCACTCCATATCCAAAAAATATCCAACATCTCTCAATGAGGTTTAAGAACGGGCAGAAAAATACATTAATATGGAAGAGAACTCCCGATTAGGAGAAACCTCAAAGACTAGATTCTCCTACCCACCTCGGGACAAGGATAAAGAATCCAGGAAGAAAGAAGACCAACGTACTGAGAAACCCAGAAAGTACCACAACTACACCCCCCTTTGGGTGTCTCTTGTGGATGTTTACCAGGAGATATGCAACACTGAGAAGATCCCACCACCTCACCCAATTAAACACAAGAGAGGAGGAAGTCGGACAGAGTATTATGAATACCACCGAATCTACGGGCATTCTACTAATGAGTGCTATGACTTAAAGAACGTGATAGAAAAATTGGCACGAAAAGAAAGATTAGATCAGTTCTTAGCCAATAGAGCGGATGAACCAAAAAAGAAAAGAAGGGATGAAGAGGTCGGATGAACTGAACGTCCCCCTCACACCCCTGAGAGACATGTTCACATGATAAATGGAGGATTCGTAGGAGGAGGGATCTCTAAATCATCACGCAAAAGACACCTTAAAGAGGTGTATCATGTCGGAGAGGAGGACAGGTCACCTGACCTCCCCACTATTACCTTTACTCAAGAGGACGCCACATGCATCATCCCGGGAGCATGATGACCCCATGGTCATTACCATCATACTCGTCAACACCAATCTCCACTGAACGTTGGTAGACTAAGGAAGCTCTGCAGATATCCTGTTCAAATCCGCCTTCAACAAGCTCGGCCTACAAGAGAAAGAGCTCAGAGCTTATCCAAATAGATTGTTTGGACCCGGAGACGCCCTAATTCAACCACTGGGGTATATCCCACTACACACAAAATTTGGAAAAGGAACATGGTCTAGAACGATGAGCATAGACTACATCGTAGTTGATATGAGCTCAGCTTATAATGCCCTAATAGGTCGGACAACGCTAAACCAGCTCGCTGCGGTAGTCTCCACTCCACATCTGTGCATGAAGTTTCTAACTCCAAAAGGGATTACCACCAGAAAGGGAGATCAAAAACTCACGCGACGTTATTACAACGAAAGTCTGAACCTTAAAGGTAACCCCGGAGGAAAAGAAGCCAACACTATTGAACTCGTGGGAGTCCGAGCTCGCGAAGAGCTTTGTCCTCAACCAGAAGGGGAGACCGAAGAAGTTTGGATCGGGGACACTTAAGACAAAATAACAAATATAGGAGCAACCTTAAAAGGAAACCTCAAGGAGCTACTGATACAGTTCCTAAAGGATAATTCTGACCTCTTTGCATGGAAGGCCGCAGACATGTCCGGCATAGACCCCAGACTAATGTGCCACAAACTGGCAGTATATCCCAGATCCCGGCCAGTGCAACAGAAGCATAGAAAGCTTCGCCCAGAAAGGTCCCAAGCTGTGGAAGAGCAGGTACAAGCCTTTCTTGAGGTAGGGTTCATAAGGAAGGTGAAGTACCCATTATGGCTAGCCAACGTTGTCTTGGTAAAGAAGTCAAATGGAAAGTGGCGGATGTGTATTGACTACACTAACCTCAATAAGGCCTGCCCAAAAGATCTTTACCCGCTCCCAAATATAGACACTCAAGTGGACGCCTCTTCCGGATATAAGTACCTTTCCTTCATGGACGCCTATTCAAGATACAATCAAATCCTAATGTATCCGCCCGACCAAGAAAAGACCTCATTCCTAACCCCAAGAGCGAACTACTATTACATAGTTATGCCTTTTGGACTCAAAAACGTAGGGGCTACATACCAAAGATTGATGAACAAAGTTTTCTCCGATCACATCGGAAAGCTAATGGAGGTTTATGTAGGCGACATGCTGGTAAAAACACAAAATGAGGAATCGTTGTTATCCGACCTCACAAAAGTGTTCGGCACCATAAGAAAGCATGGGATGCGACTGAACCCCACAAAGTGCACCTTTGCGGAGAAGCTGGCAAATTCTTGGGTTTCATGTTCACCCAGAGAGGAATTGAGGCAAACCTATATAAATTTCAGGCTCTACTCAACATGAAAAGACCGACCTATGTCAAAGAGGTCCAGCAGCTCAATGGAAGGCTAGCAGCTCTATCCAAATTTATAGCTGGATCGGCCATAAGATCTCTCCCCTTCTATGCAACATTAATGAAGGGAAAGAGATTTAAATGGACCCCAGAATACGAACAGGCCTTCCAGGATTTTAAGAAGTTCTTGGGGCAGCCACTCATCCTAACCCGACCACGAGAAGGCGAAGAGCTCATACTATACCTCGTTGTAGGAAGTCGAGCAATAGCTTCAGCACTAGTAAGAGAAGACGAAAGTAGGCAACAACCCATTTACTTTACCAGTAAGGCTCTATAAGGGGCTAAACTAAAATATCAAAAGATAGAAAAGTTCGCTTACGCCCTCATACTCACTTCTCGATGACTCCGTTCATAGAATGGAATCTCTACGTAGATGACTCCTCGAACAAAATTGGAAGTGGCACAGGCGTAATTATAGAGAGTGATTAGGGGACCGAAATCGAGCTCTCATTAAAGTTTGAGTTCCTTGCCTCAAATAACCAAGCCCATTACGAGGTACTACTGGCTGGTTTGAGGCTGGCTAGGGAGATGGGAGTTCAAAAGCTTATGATCTTCAGTGACTCGCAAGTAATCACTTCACAAATAGAAGGAAGCTATTAAGCTAAGGACCCCACCATGAAAAAATACCTGGGTAAAACCAGATAACAGCTCAGACAATTTAGGGGATATGAGGTCCGACGTCTACCTCGGGAATAAAATGTCCGAGACGATGCACTCTCGAAACTAGCCAGCACCAAACCAGGGGGCAATAATAGAAGCCTCATCCAAGAAACACTATAAAATCCATCAATTTCAGAGGAAGAGAAGGTCCTAACCATATCAGGTGATCAAGGATGGATGACTCCCATGATCAACTACCTCAAGTCTGAAACACTCCCCACAGATAAAAACTAGGCAAAAAGGCTAGTACGAGAAGCACAGTACTACACCATAGTGCATGACGACCTATATAGGAGAAGGATATCTACACCCCTCTTAAAATGCGTCCCAACCTCAGCTACAAAGGAAGTTCTTGAGGAAGTCTACAGTGGCATGTGCGGCAATCACCTCGGGACGTGAGCTCTTTCTAAAAAGGTACTCCGAGCTGGCTTTTACTAGTTGACCTTGCAAAAGGAAGCAACAGAGTTCATCAAGACGTGCCCCCCCATGTCAGAAGCATGCCAACTTTCACATCGCACCACCCGAAGAACTCATTTGTATCTTCTCACCCTGGCCATTTGCAAAGTGGGGACTTGACCTCCTCAGACCCTTCCCCCAGGGATCAGGGCAAGTCAAATTCCTCATTGTAGGCATAGAATACTTCACAAAATAGATTGAAGCTGAGCCATTGGCCACTGCCCCCGCCCAAAGAAGTCAGAAATTTCTATACAGAAATATTATCGCAAGGTTTGGGGTTCCTTACTCCATCACCATAGATAATGGCACCCAGTTTACCGACATGGGTTTTAGGAACTTGGTAGCCGACCTGAGAATAAAGCACCAATTCACCTCTGTAGAACACCCACAGACCAACGAATTGGCAGAAGCTGCCAACAAAGTCATATTGGCCAAGTTAAAACGGAGGTTACAAGATGAAAATGGAGCTTGGGCTGAAGAGCTCCCACAAGTCCTATGGGCATATCGGATAACCCCACACTCCACCACTGGAGAATCGCCCTTTCGACTTGCTTATGGATTGGAGGCGATGCTTCTCGTGGAGATAGACGAAGGATCCCCTAGAACGATCCTCTAAATGAAGATGCGAACCCCCAAATTCAAAGGGAGGAGCTCGATCTACTTCCAGAAGTCTGAGAAAGAGCTCAGATCAAAGAGGAAGTACTAAAGCACCAAATGGCCTCAAGGTATAATCGAAAAGTATTCCAGTGAAGTTTCTCCATCAATGATCTCATTTTAATCCAAAACGATATCGAAATAGGTCGATCGGGAGAATGGAAGCTAGCAGCTAACTAGAAAGGACCATACCGAGTTACAGAAGTACTAGGAAAAGGCTACTATAAGGTGTCCGACCTTGAAGGGCGAGAGCTACCAAGGTCATGGCATGCCTTAACCAAGAAGGTACTATAGCTAGAAAATAATAAAAGATCTTAGGTCAAGGCGCACTCTTTTTCCTAAAAAGGTTTTTTAATGAGGCGCCAGGCCGAGATATAAAATACTGCCCGATTGGTGCACAAAATTGTGATCTCTAATAATGGCATTCAACTTGGTATGCGCGTTTATAACTCAGCACTTTCTTCATAACCTCGCACAACTAACCAGCAAGTGCATTGGGTCGTCCAAGTAATACCTTACGTGAGTAAGGGTCGATCCCACGGAGGTTGTTGGTATGAAGCAAGCTATGGTCATCTTGAAATTCTCAGTTAGGCGAATAATATATGGTTATGGAGTTTTTGAATAATAATAATAATAAATAAATAAATAAACAGAAAATAAAGATAGAAATACTTATGTAAATCATTGATGGGAATTTCAGATAGGCGTATGAAGATGCTGTGCTCCTTTTGAATCTTTGCTTTCCTACTACCTTCATCCAATCCTTTTTACTCCTTTCCATGGCAAGCTGTATGTAGGGCATCACCGTTGTCAATGGCTACATCCCATCCTCTCAGTGAAAATGGTCCAAATGTTCTGTCACAGCACGGCTAATCATCTGTCGATTATCGATCATGTTGGAATAGAATCCATTGATTCTTTTGCGTTTGTCATCACGCCCAACAATCGCGAGTTTGAAGCTCGTTACAGTCATTCAATCCCTGAATCCTACTCGGAATACCACAGACAAGGTTTAGACTTTCTGGATTCTCATGAATGCCGCCATCAATTCTAGCTTATACGACAAAGATTTTGATTAAGGAATCCAAGAGATATGTGCCCGGTCTAAGGTAGAACGGAGGTAGTTGTCAGTCACGCGTTCATAGGTGAGAATGCTGATGAGTGTCACGGATCATCACATTCATCATGGTGAAGTGCAATGAATATCTTATAATAGGAATAAACTGAATTGAATAGAAAATAGTAGTAATTGCATTAAAACTTGAGGTACAGCAGAGCTCCACACCCTTAATCTATGGTGTGTAGAAACTCCACCGTTGAAAATACATAAGTGATGAAGGTCCAGGCATGGCCGAATGGCCAGCCCCCAAAACATGATCTGAATTCGAAAATAGGGAGAAGGACCTAAGATGTGGTCCAAGACCGAATGGTCAAAGAGACTCCTAGTACAATAGTAAAATGTTCTATTTATACTAGACTAGCTACTAGAGTTTACAGAAATAAGTAATTGATGCAGAAATCCACTTCCGGGGCCCACTTGGTGTGTGCATGGACTGAGCTTGAGCTTTACAAGTGCGGAGGCTTCTTTTGGAGTTGAACGCCAAGTTGTAACGTGTTTTTGGCGTTCAACTCTAGTTCGTGACGTGTTTCTGGCGTTTGACTCCAGAATGCAGCATGGAACTGGCGTTGAGTGCCAGTTTACGTCATCTAATCACGAATAAAGTATGGACTATTATATATTGCTGGAAAGCTCTGGATGTCTACTTTCCAACGCCGTTGAGATCGCGCCATTGGAAGTTCTGTAGCTCCAGAAAATTCATTTCGAGTGCAGGGAGGTTAGAATCCAACAGCATCAGCAGTCCTTTGTCAACCTTCTTATCAGAGTTTTGCTCAGGTCCCTCAATTTCAGCCAGAAAATACCTGAAATCATAGAAAAACACACAAACTCATAGTAAAGTCCAGAAATATGAATTTAGCATAAAATTTAATGAAAACATCCCTAAAAGTAGCTAGATCCTACTAAAAACTACCTAAAAACAATGCCAAAAAGCGTATAAATTATCCGCTCATCACAACACCAAACTTAAATTGTTGCTTGTCTCCAAGCAACTGAAAATCAATTAGGATAAAAAAGAAGAGAATATACTATAAAGCTCAGAATATCAATGAATATTAATTCTAATTAGATGAGCGGGACTTGTAGCTTTTTGCTTCTGAACAGTTTTGGCATCTCACTTTATCCTTTGAAGTTTAGAATGATTGGCATCTCTAGGAACTTAGAATTTCAGATAGTGTTATTGATTCTCCTAGTTAAGTTTGTTGATTCTTGAACACAGCTACTTTTTATGAGTATTGGCCGTGGCCCTAAGCATTTTGTTTTCCAGTATTACCACCGGATACATAAATGCCACAGACATATGACTGGGTGAACCTTTTCAGATTGTGACTCAGCTTTGCTAAAGTCCTCAGTTAGAGGTGTCCATAGCTCTTAAGCACAATCTTTTTGCTTTGGATCACGACTTTAACCACTCAGTCTCAAGCTTTTCACTTGGACCTGCATGCCACAAGCACATGGTTAGGGACAGCTTGATTTAGCCGCTTAGGCTTGGATTTTATTTCCTTGGGCCCTCCTATCCATTGATGCTCAAAGCCTTGGATCCTTTTTACCCTTGCCTTTTGGTTTTAAGGGCTATTGGCTTTTTTTGCTTGCTTTTTCTTTTTCTTTCTATTTTTTTCGCCACTTTTTTTTCTTTTTTTCGCAAGCTTTTGCTATTCACTGCTTTTTCTTGCTTCAAGAATCAATTTCATGATTTTTCAGATTATCAATAGCGTTTCACTTTGTTCATCATTCTTTCAAGAGCCAACAATTTTAACATTCATAAACAATAAGATAAAAAATATGCACTGTTCAAGCATTCATTCAGAAAACAAAAAGTATTGTCACGACATCAATATAATTAAACTAAATTCAAGGATAAATTCGAAACTCATGTACTTCTTGTTCTTTTGTATTAAAAACATGTTTCATTTAAGAAAGATGAAAGATTCATGGAATTATTCATAACTTTAAGACATAGTTACTACATACTAATGATCATGTAATAAAGACACAAATATAGATAACATAAAGCTTAAAAATTGAAAAACGGAGAAATAAGAACAAGGAATGAGTCCACCTTAGTGATGGTGGCGCTTTCTTCTTAAAGAACCAATGATGTCCTTGAGCTCTTCTATGTCTCTTCCTTGCCTTTGTTGCTCCTCCCTCATTGCTCTTTGATCTTCTCTAATTTCATGGAGAATGTGGAGTGTTCTTGATGTTCCACCCTTAATTGATCCATATTGTAACTCAAGTCTTCTCGAGAAGTGTTGAGTTGTTCCCAATAGTTGTTGGGAGGAAAGTGCATCCCTTGAGGCATCTCCGGGATTCCTTGGTGATAAGCTTCCTCATGCGTCTCTTGGGATTCATGAGTGGGCTCTTTTGTTTGCTCCATCCTCTTCTTAGTGATGGGCTTATCCTCCTCAATGGGGATGTCTCCTTCTATGATAACTCCAGCTGAGTAACATAGATGGCAAATAAGATGAGGAAAAGCTAGCCTTGCCATGGTGGAGGACTTTTCGGCTATTTTGTAGAATTCAAGGGAGATGACTTCATGAATTTCTACTTCCTCTCCATTCATGATGCTATGAATCATGATGACCCGATCCATAGTAACTTCGGATCGGTTGCTAGTGGGGATGATGGAGCGTTCGATGAACTCCAACCATCCTCTAGCCACAGGCTTGAGGTCTAGTCTTCTTAATTGAACCGGCTTGCCTTTGGAGTCTCTTTTCCATTGAGCTCCTTCCACACATATGTCCATAAGGACTTGGTCCAACCTTTGATCAAAGTTGACCCTTCTAGTGTAGGGGCGTGCATCTCCTTGCATCATGGGCAAGTTGAACGCCAACCTCGCATTTTCCGGACTAAAATCTAAGTATTTCCCTCGAACCATTGTAAGATAATTCTTTGGATTCGGGTTCACACTTTGATCATGGTTCTTAGTGATCCATGTTTTGGCATAGAACTCTTGAACCATTAAGATTCCGACTGGTTGAATGGGGTTGGTCAGAACTTCCTAACTTCTTCTTTGGGTCTCATGTCGGATCTCTGGATACTCATTTTTTTTGAGCTTGAAAGGGACCTCGGGGATCACCTTCTTCTTGGCCACAACTTCATAGAAGTGGTCTTGATGGGCTTTGGAGATGAATCTCTCCATCTCCCATGACTCGGAGGTGGAAGCTTTTGTCTTCCCTTTCCCTTTTCTAGAGGTTTCTCTGGCCTTAGGTGCCATCAATGGTTATGGAAAAACAAAAAAAGTTATGCTTTTACCACACCAAATTTAGAATATTGCTCGCCCTTGAGCAAGAGAAGAAAAAAGAAGAAGAAGAAGAAGAAAATATGGAGGAAAGGGAGAAGTGTGTAGTTTTGGCCAAGGTGAAGAAGAGATGGTTGTGGTTTGTGAAAATGAAGAAGAGATTTTGAATTTTGAAGGTAGGTGGGGTTTTTGGGGAAGAGTGGATGGATGTGAGTGGTGAAGAGGTGATGGGGAATAGAGATTGAGGTGATTGGTGAAGGGTTTTGGGGAAGATTGTTTATTGGGTTGTGTAAAAAAGAGAGAGAGGGTGAGTTGAGGTAGGTGGGGATCCTGTGGGGTCCACAGATCCTGAGGTGTCAAGGATTTACATACTTGCACCAATGAGGCATGTAAAATGCCCTTTTCATGCAATCCTGGCGTTCAACGCCAGATTGATGCTTGTTTCTGGCGTTGAACGCCAACTTCATGCTTGTTTTGGGTGTTCAGCACCCATTTGCAGCATGTTTCTGGCGTTGAACGCCAGTTCCATGCTTGTTTCTGGCGTTCAGCGCCCATTTGTAGCATGTTTCTGGCGTTGAACGCCAGTTCCATACTTGTTTCTGGCGTTCAGCACCAGCTCTCCTCAGGGTGTTTTCCTGGCGTTTAAACGCCAGGATGTTGCTTGTTTCTGGCGTTCAACGCCAGATCCATGCTCTGTTCTGGCATTGAACGCCAGCCAGATGCTCCTTACTGGCGTTTAAACGCCAGTAAGCCCTTCCTCCAGGGTGTGCTTTTTCTTCTGCTATTTTTTTATCCTGTTTTTAATTTTAATATTTATTTTGTCACTCCACATGATCATGAACCTAATAAAACATAAAAGAACAATAAAAAGAAAAATAAAATAAGATAAATAAAAATTGGGTTGCTTCCCAATAAGTGCTCCTTTAATGTCACTAGCTTGACAGTGGGCTCTCATAGAGCCTCAAAGGTGATCAGGTCAATGTTGTAGACTCCCAACACCAAACTTAGAGTTTGAATGTGGGGATTCAACACCAAACTTAGAGTTTGGCTGTGGCCTCCCAACACCAAACTTAGAGTTTGATTGTGGGGGCTCTGTTTGACTCTGTACTGAGAGAAGCTTTTCATGCTTCCTCTCCATTGTTAAAGAAGAACATCCTTGGGTCTTAAACACAAGGTAGTCCCTATTCAATTGAAGGACTAATTCTCCTCTGTTAACATCTATAATAGCTCCTGTTGTGGCTAGGAAAGGTCTTCTAAGGATGATGCATTCATCCTCCTCCTTCCTAGTGTCTAAGATTATAAAATCAGCAGGGATGTAAAGGCCTTCAACCTTTACCAACACGTCCTTTACCAATCCATAAGCTTGTCTTACTGACTTGTTTGCCATTTGCAATGAGAATATGGCAGGCTGTATCTCAATGATCCCCAGTTTCTCCATTACAGAGAGTGACATAAGATTTATGCCTGACCCTAAGTCACACAGAGCCTTTTCAAAGGTCATGGTGCCTATGGTACAGGATATTAAGAATTTACCAGGATCTTGTTTCTTTTGAGGTAAAGTTTGCTGAACCCATGTATCTAGTTCACCAATGAGCAAGGGAGGTTCACCTTCCCAAGTCTCATTACCAAACAACTTGGAATTCAGCTTCATGATAGCTCCTAGATATTGAGCAACTTGCTCTCCAGTTACATCTTCATCCTCTTCAGAGGAAGAATAATTTTCAAAGCTCATGAATGGCAGAAGAAGGTTTAATGGGATCTCTATGGTCTCTATATGACCTTCAGATTCCTTTAAGTCCTCAATAAGGAACTTCTTTTTGCTTGAGAGACGTCCCCTGAGGTCTTCCTCATTGGGATTCACGTCCTCTCCTTCCTCTCTAGGTTCGGCCATGTTGATTATGTCAATGGCCTTGCACTCTCTTTTTGGATTCTCTTCAGTATTGCTTGGGAGAGTACTAGGAGGAGTTTCAGTGACTTTTTTACTCAGCTGGCCCACTTGTGCCTCCAAATTTCTGATGGAGGACCTTGTTTCACTCATGAAGCTTAAAGTGGCCTTAGACAGATCAGAGACTATATTTGCTAAGTTAGAGGTGCTCTGCTCAGAATTCTCTGTCTGTTGCTGAGAAGATGATGGAAAAGGCTTGCTATTGCTAAACCTGTTTCTTCCACCATTATTAAAGCCTTGTTGAGGCTTTTGTTGATCCTTCCATGAGAAATTTGGATGATTTCTCCATGAGGGGTTATAGGTGTTGCCAAAGGCTTCCCCCATATAATTTACCTCTGCCATTGCAGGGTTTTCAGGATCATAAGCGTCTTCTTCAAAAGATGCCTCTTTAGTGCTGTTGGATGCATTTTGCCATCCATTCAAACTTTGAGAAATCATGTTGACTTGCTGAGTCAACATTTTGTTCTGAGCCAATATGGCATTCAGAGCATCAATTTCAAGAACTCCCTTCCTCTGAGGCGTCCCATTATTCATAGAATTCCTCTCAGAAGTGTACATGAATTGGTTATTTGCAACCATTTCAATAAGTTCCTGAGCTTCTGCAGGGATTTTCTTTAGGTGAATAGATCCACCTGCAGAGTGATCTAGTGACATCTTAGAGAACTCAGACAGACCATAATAGAATATATCTATCATGGTCCATTCTGAAAACATGTCAGAAGGACACTTTTTGGTCATCTGCTTGTATCTTTCCCAAGCTTCATAGAGGGATTCACCATCTTTTTGCTTGAAGGTCTGAACATCCATTCTAAGCTTGCTCAGCTTTTGAGGAGGAAAGAATTTAACCAAGAAGGCCATGACCAGCTTATCCCAAGAGTCCATGCTATCCTTAGGTTGTGAGTCCAACCATGTTCTAGCTCTGTCTCTTACAGCAAAATGGAAAAGCATGAGCCTGTAGACTTCAGGATCTTCTCCATTAGTCTTAACAGTCTCACAGATCTGCAAAAACTCAGTTAAAAACTGGTAGAAATCTTCTGATGGAAGTCCATGAAACTTGCAGTTTTGTTGTATTAGAGCAACTAGTTGAGGTTTCAGCTCAAAATTGTTTGCTCCAATAGTAGGAATTAAGATGCTTCTTCCATCAAACTTGGAAGTAGGTGTAGTATAATCACCAAGCATCCTCCTTGCATTATTGTTGTTGGGTTCGGCTGCCATATCCTTTTCTTGTTCGAAAATTTCAGTAAGGTTGTCTCTGGATTGTTGTAATTTAGCTTCTCTTAGTTTCCTCTTCAGAGTCCTTTCAGGTTCAGGATCAGCTTCAACAAGAATGCCTTTTTCCTTGTTCCTGCTCATATGAGAAAGAAGAGAACAGAAAAGGAAGAGGAATCCTCTATGTCACAGTATAGATATTCCTTTATGTTAGTAGAAGAAGAAAGGAATAGAAGAAGGAGAAGAGTTAAGAATCCAAACACAAGGGTGAAGATAGGTTCAAATTCATGAGATGAAGAGAAGTGTTAGTAAATAAATAAATAAATAGAAGAAGATGAGAGGGGGAGAATTTCGAAAATAGATTTTGAAAAAGAGTTAGTGATTTTCGGAAATTACAGGTGTTCATACCCTGGGTCGAGCTATCCGACCAGGGATGATTGGAGATAAAGCGACCGACCTCCTCTGGTCAGACTATCCGACTTCTTTTCAAAGAGTTCGACCAAATCGACAGGAAAGCCCAATAAAGGGCCCAAATAGAGGAACACGACCCAAATCCTAAGGCAGCCCAAGCCTATAGAAGATAAAGGCGGTTCCATTGAAGATATGCTGACCTTAACTCAAAGATAAAGATAAGATAAGATAACTAACTTATCTTATCCAAAAGGTCATATCTCACCATTATAAATACACTGGAGCACCCAGGTATAACTCATACTCTGATTCTACTTAATACCTGCTTAATACCCTTGCTAACTTAAGCATCGGAGTCCCTTGCAGGTACCCCCCACCCTCCGGGGACGAAGGATCAGCACCACCACCAAGTCCAACAAGTCGGACACACCAGCTCCGGCCGCTGTACACCTGCCGGACACGTCGGCTCCGACCAACACAGAAGGTCTCGTCCGAGATCGACAGTTTCAGGTGACCCTCGGAACATTGGCGCCGTTGCCGGGGAACCTGGAAGTCATCCTATTAACATGGCGGATGACCATGACAATGACCACGATTCAGGTTTGGAAGACAGAACGCCGCATAAAAACGCGGACACAATACTCAAAGATACTCCAGAAACCAATGGAGACAAAAATTCATCAAATCCAGGAATAATAGAAGCACTTCAAAATCGATTGGAGCAACTTGAGAAAGAAGCCCAACATCAACGTGAAAAGGAAGAAGATCTACGCCGGGAGATAAGGCGGCGCAGAGAACTAGAAGATAAGCTTGTAAAACTTGAAGCCGATCTTAAAACTAAAGCTACTCGATCATCCGCAGAAGATAGCTCTCAGAAAGATCAAGACCCATTCACCAGAGAAATTATGAAGACCAAAATTCCAAAAGATTTCAAGCTTCCGGATATGATATGACGGCACCTCGGACCCCAACCATCATCTCAGCAACTTCAGAAGTAGAATGTACCTCACAGATGCCTCAGATGCAGTCCGCTGCAAAGCCTTTCCAACAACTCTAACCAAGACAGCCATCAAATGGTTTGACAACCTACCTCCGAAATCCATCTCGAGTTTCGACGACCTGGCCAAGAAGTTCCTGGCCCGATTCTCCATACAAAAGGACAAAGCCAAACATGCGCCTAGCCTCCTAGGGATCAAACAAGGAAATCGGGAGAGCCTTCGCAACTACATGGTAAGATTCAACAAAACATGCATGGACATACAAAGTCTACCAACAGAGGCTGCCATTATGGGCCTTATAAATGGCCTACGAGAAGGGCCATTTAGCCAATCTATATCAAAGAGATATCCTACATCCTTAGATGAAGTACAAGAACGGGCACAAAAATACATCAACATGGAGGAAAACTCTCGACTTGTCGAAGCCTCAAGGTTCGGTTCTACCTACCGAGATAAAGAATCCAAGAAAAAGGAAGATCGCTCCGGAGAAAAAATCAAAAAATATCATAACTATACTCCTCTTAGGGTATCCTTGGTAGATGTTTACAAAGAAGTCTGCCATATAGAGAAAATCCCTCCAGCTCGGCCACTTAAAGGCAAAAGAGGAGGAGGAAATCGGAACGAATACTGTGAATATCACCGACTTCGAGGGCATTCCACCAACGAATGCTTCGACTTGAAAAACGTCATAGAAAAACTAGTAAGAGAAGGAAAGCTAGATCGATTTTTGGCCAATCGGGATGACGAACCAAGAAAAAGAAGAAGGGATGAGGATGTTGGATGATCTGAACGATCACCTCGCACACCGGAAAGACATGTTCACGTAATACACGGCGGATTTGTCGGAGGAGGAATCTCCAAATCATCCCGAAAGTGACACCTCAAAGAAGTATACCACGTCGAAGGAAAAAAGGAAGTCCCGGACATCCCAGCAATCACGTTTACCAAGGAAGACGCATC
This sequence comes from Arachis stenosperma, assembly GCF_014773155.1. Lineage (NCBI taxonomy): Eukaryota > Viridiplantae > Streptophyta > Magnoliopsida > Fabales > Fabaceae > Arachis > Arachis stenosperma. The sequence goes on along the minus strand of NC_080379.1, from coordinate 50,471,086 downwards.
CGGAATCATCTCGGGACACGACGACCCCATGGTCATTACGATCATACTGGCAAACGCCAACCTTCATCGTACATTAATTGACCAGGGAAGCTCTGCAGACATCTTGTTCAAAACTGCCTTTGACAAACTTGGTATAGATGAAAAAGAGCTAAGAGCATACCCAAACAGCCTGTTCGGACTAGGAGATGCCCCAGTTCAACCGCTGGGATACGTATCGCTGCATACAACCTTCGGAAAGGGGAACCAGTCCCGAACACTCAAGATAGATTACATCGTGGTCGACGTAAGCTCAGCCTACAATGCCTTAATAGGTCGGACAACGTTAAATCAACTCGGAGCAATAGTTTCAACCCCACATCTATGTATGAAATTCCCAACTGCGGAAGGGATAGCTACGATAAAGGCAGATCAAAAAATGGCACGTCGCTGTTACAACGAAAGCCTAAACCTCCGAGGTGAAGGAGGAGAGTTTAACACAATCGAGCTCGGTGGAGTTCAGAGGCGAGAAGAACTCTGACCACAACCCGAAGGAGAAATAGAAAGAATCCAGATCGGAGACACCTCGGATAAAACAACTAATATTGGCACGATCCTGAAAAGAGACATGAAGGAATCGCTAATACGGTTCCTACGAGATAATGTTGACCTCTTCGCATGGAAAGCTGCCGACATGCCAGGTATTGATCCCAAACTAATGAGCCACAAATTGGCAGTCTATCCGGGATCCTGGCCGGTACAACAAAGACGAAGAAAACTTGGATCAGAACGAACTCAGGCTGTAGAAGAACAAGTACAAGCGCTACTTGAGGCCGGGTCCATAAGGGAAGTCAAATATCCACTATGGCTAGCAAACGTCATCTTAGTGAAAAAGTCAAATGGGAAGTGGCGAATGTGCACCGACTACACCGACCTCAACAAAGCCTGCCCAAAAGACCCCTATCCACTCCCAAGCATCGACGCTTTAGTGGATGCTTCATCAGGATATAAGTATCTCTCATTCATGGACGCATATTCAGGGTACAACCAAATCCCCATGTATCCACCAGATCAAGAAAAAACCTCGTTCCTAACACCGAAAGCAAACTACTGTTACATCGTGATGCCTTTTGGTCTCAAGAACGCAGGAGCTACTTATCAAAGGCTAATGAATAAAGTTTTCGCAGATCACATCGGAAAAATCATGGAAGTTTATGTAGACGATATGTTGATAAAGACACAAAGCGAAGATACATTGTTATCCGACCTTACTCAAGTGTTTTCTACTATCAGGAAACACAACATGCGGCTCAATCCCGCAAAATGCACCTTCGCGGTAGAAGCCGGCAAATTCTTGGGCTTCATGCTCACACAAAGGGGATTGAAGCAAATCCAGACAAGTGTCGAGCCATACTCAACATGAAGAGCCCAACCTGTATCAAAGAAGTACAACAACTCAACGGAAGGTTGGCCGCTCTATCCCGATTCTTAGCAGGAGCTGCGATAAGATCTCTTCCCTTCTATGCTACTTTAAGAAAGGGAAAACAATTTGAATGGACAACAGAATGTGAGCAAGCCTTCCTAGACTTCAAGAAATTCTTAGGACGGCCACCTATCCTATCTCGGCCACGAGAAGGAGAACCGCTCATATTATATCTTGCAGTAGGGAGCCGGGCAATAGCCTCAGCACTAGTAAGAGAAGACGAACATGGGCAAAAACCTGTCTACTTCATTAGCAAAGCACTACAGGGATCCGAGCTGAACTACCAGAAAATAGAAAAGTTTACCTACGCTCTGATCCTCACATCCCGGCGGCTTCGCCCGTATTTCCAAGCGCATACCATTAAAGTTCGAACCAACCAACCCATAAAAGGAATATTGCAGAAAATAGATCTAGCGGGAAGAATCCTACAATGGGCAATCGAGTTGTCCGAATTTGATCTCCAATACGAGGCGCGTACAGCGATCAAATCGCAACACCTGGCCGACTTCATCGCAGAATTTACAGACATCCCGAAAATCCCCATAGAATGGAACATATACGTAGACGGATCCTCGAATAAAACAGGAAGTGGTGCGGGTGTGATAGTTGAGAGCAACCAAGGAACTCAACTTGAGCTCTCCCTTAAATTCGGATTCCCGGCCTCAAACAACCAGGCAGAATACGAAGCACTATTAGCTGGTCTAAAGCTGGCTAGAGAGGTTGGAGCCCGGAAGCTCAACATCTACAGTGACTCACAAGTCATCACCTCACAAATAACAGGAAACTACCAAGCCAAAGATCCGACCATGAAAAAATATTTGGATAAAACCAAAGAACAGCTCGGACAACTCGGGAAATATAGGATCCACCACATACCTCGTGAGCAAAATGTCCGAGCTGACGCCCTTTCAAAATTAGCCAGCACCAAATCAGGGGGCAACAATAGAAGCCTCATCCAAGAGGTATTACATAACCCGTCAATAGCGGAAGAAGAAAGAATCCTAGCCATAATAGGTCGGGATCAAGGATGGATGACCCCCATAATAAACTACCTCAAAACAGAAGAACTCCCTACAGATGAAAAGGAGGCAAAGAGGCTGAAAAGGGAGGCACAATACTACACTATCATAAACAACACGCTGTACAAAAGAGGGATATCAACACCTTTACTAAAATGCGTACCAACTTCCAATACAAAGGAAGTCTTGGAAGAAGTACACAATGGCATTTGTGGAAATCATCTCGGAGCACAAGCTCTCACCAAAAAGGTACTCCGGGCGGGATTCTATTGGCCAACTCTACAAAAGGAGGCTACAGAATTTGTAAGGACATGTCCACCATGCCAGAAGCATGCCAACTTTCATATTGCCCCACCAGAAAAGCTCATCAGCGTGACCTCACCCTGGCCATTTGCGAAATGGGGACTCGACCTACTCGGACCCTTCCTACAGGGATCAAGACAAGTCAAATTCCTCATAGTAGGAGTAGACTATTTCACAAAATGGATCGAGGCAGAACCCCTGGCCAACGCCACCGCTCAAAGAAGTCGGAAATTCCTATATAGGAACATTATTACGAGATTCGGGGTACCATACTCCATCACCACGGACAACGGTACCCAATTTACAGAGGCAGGCTTCAGAAAACTAGTGGCCGACTTAAACGTAAAACATCAGTTCACCTCCGTCGAACACCCCCAAGCCAATGGACAAGCTGAAGCAGCCAACAAAGTCATATTGGTCGGGCTAAAACGGAGACTACAGGAAGAAAAGGGAGCTTGGGCCGAGGAACTTCCACAAGTCCTATGGGCGTATCGAACAACTCCACATTCTACAACAAACGAATCCCCATTTCGACTAGCATACGGAGTGGAGGGAATGATTCCAATAGAAGTAGAAGAAGGATCTCCCCGAGTAGTCCACTACAATGAACAAACCAACTCTCAACTTCAAAGAGAAGAGCTCGACCTGCTCCCGGAAATCCAAGAAAGAGCTCGGATCAGAGAAGAAGCACTAAAGCGGCGAATGGCTTCCAGATATAATCAAAGGGTAGTGCCAAGAGGTTTCACTGAGAATGATCTCATCTTAATCCAAAATGATATTGGAAGAACTCGACCCGGGAAAGGAAAGCTGGCAGCCAACTGGAAAGGACCCTACCGAGTCATAGAGGTACTTGGGAAGGGCTACTACAGACTGTCCGAACTTGAGGGACGAGAACTCCCCAGATCATGGCACGCCTGTAACCTAAGAAGGTACTATAGTTAGATAAAGGTCTCATCACAAGATGCACTCTTTTTCCTGAAAAGGTTTTTTAATGAGGCGTCAAGATTGAGATTTAATCCGACTTAAGGGTATGAGAAACTCCCGCCTGTATATATTTGCACTTTCTTTAAATAAAATACATTTCAGATATTCTACAAAGTTCTCAAGACGCATCAATCTAAAGCATTCATCGTCCGATTATAAAGCAATGGATCGAACAGAAAGTGAAGAACAGATTCACTATACGATCTGGATAGGAATAATCGACCGACAAAGGTAAAAACGCAATTCACCTAAAGGTCGATTAAACCAGGACAGAAATCACAATCTACAAATCGGCAAAAGATGAACACAGAATAATGCAAGAAGTTATCAAAAGTAATCCCTGAAAGAGACCTAACAAAGGTCCAAGAAAGAGGATTACAAAAACAACTTAGAAGAGATCGACCTAACGAAGTCGGTTTCCTACAAAACAAGTTGTAAAAATAATCCCTGAAAGAGACCTAACAAAGGTCCAAGAAAGAGGATTACAGAAACAACTTAGAAGAGATTGATCTAACGAAGTCGGTTTCCTACAAAACAAGTTATAAAAGTAATCCCTAAAAGAGACCTAACAAAGGTCCAAGAAAGAGGATTACAAAAACAACTTAGAAGAGATCGATCTAACGAAGTCGGTTTCCTACAAAACAAGTTGTAAAAGTAATCCCTGAAAGAGACTTAACAAAGGTCCAAGAAAGAGGATTACAAAAACAACTTAGAAGAGATCGACCTAACGAAGTCGGTTTCCTACAAAACAAAGTTGTAAAAGTAATCCCTGAAAGAGACCTAACAAAGGTCCAAGAAAGAGGATTACAAAAACAACTAGGAAAAGATCGACCTAACAAAGTCAGTCTATTACAAAGATAAGTTATAAGAGTAATCCCTTAAAGAGACCTGGCAAAGGCCCAGAAAAGAGGATTACAAAAATAACTTAGAAGGGGACCAACATAAAGAAATCGGTTATAAGGCGCTAAAAATACAAAATAAAAGCGAGGAAACCGAAAAACAAGTTGGACCCCCCACAAGCCACGACCTCAAAAGGATCCAAGCTATAAACAAAGTACGAAAGCAATCTAAAGAGGCCAAGCAGAAAGATTCCAACAGACACCCTGCTAAAGCACAATGAAAGCATAGTATGATAAAGCTTCAAAGAGGCCACCGAAATCAACCTCAGAGAAACCATTTTGTTTTTAAAATAAAGTTGCTAAAAATAGCAACTAGAGTATCGACAGTGAATAAAACATCATTCACAAAAACAAGTTCAAAAGCCCACAAACCGGGCTATTTACACAAATATTCAGAAAAAGATCAGCTAAGATCGGGAGCCTTCCTGGCAGCATCAGTACAGGGAGAAGGAGGGCGAGTCTGAAGGGGCACAGCATCTACAGTTCCATCACCCCGGTTCAGAATCTGGCAATCCGGATCAGACGTAACGGGAGAAACCGAGGAGGTCGACACCTTAAGAGAAGGCACTGGAGGAGGGTCAGCATCATCATCATCCTGGTCATCAGGAACAATTTTACCATCCCTCACAACATTGTCCAGGCTGACAAGAGTCAAGTCGACATCAGGGGCAACAATTCGGAACTGCTCCATTAGGTTCTCGGAGGCAGCAGTTACGCTGCCCACAAGGTGACCCTGAAGCTCGCCATAATTAACTCGAGCAGTTTCCAACTCATCCCGGAGGCGCATTAATTCCTTATAGGTTGAGACATAGCTATCCTTATGCTTCAGGGCCATGTCCTCAGCCAGCTTCAAAGAAGCAGCAAGGGCAATAGAGCTGGCCTTCTCACCCTCCAGCTCCTTTTCTACCTTTGCCAACTTCACCTCCAACTCCTCCTTCAGACCCTTGATTCGATCAAATTCGGACTTGGCCTCCTCCGTGAAGGATTTTTTAGCATGAATCGGAATCCCCTGAACTGTTCGGAAAATAGCCGCACCCATATGAGCCATCTTCACACTATTTTTGGTGATAAAATCCAAATGCTGAAGAAGAGACACGTCGTCCATGGAAAGCCCACCATAGGGGGCAATTTGCTGGTCAACAAACTCAATAGCATCAAAGTCCGGGGCATCCAGATTAAAAGGCTCGGATGTTTTTTACTTCTTTAAGGGAGGGACACCAGAAGCAGCGGCAGAAGTCTGAGGAGGATCGACCTGATGGAACCGAGGAGTAGGAATTACTTTCCTCGGCCCAAGGGAACTCGGCACAGGAGGCTTCACGAGGACCTGTGAAGATCCCTCGCCGGCCACCTTGGCCGAGATGTTCAGAGCAGCAGTTGCCTTCTTTGCCCTTTTGAAGGCCTTCATGGAGTCGTTGTTCTTTGACATCTCTACAAACACAAAAATAGCCACGACAAGGAGTTACAAAAGAGGAAGAAAAAGGAAATAAGTATAGAAACAGGTCAGGCAAATAGACAAACAAATACCCAAAGCAGTCCGAACCAAGGACGGATCATTCAAAAATCTTTTTGTATCAAGATGGGGTGGTTTCCCCCAGAGATCCTCAAGAACAACTACAAAAGCGCGTTCGACATCATCAAGTATCTCCCAAGTGTAGCGAGACACTCTTACATCCTTCTGCCACTCTAGAGGGAAGGAGGGCTCGTCATTTTCATCAAGAAAAAAGGGGCGGGCCCTCTCAATAGGTCAAACTTTAAAGAAGTAGTTCTTGAAGTCCTTAAAGGACTCATCATACATCGCAAACACTTTATGGCCCTGGGCGGACCGGAAAGAAACCCAAGAAGCTTTCTTTTTTGAAGAACTGCCAGGCTTGGCAGAAACAAACAAGTAAAAAAACAGAGTCTGGGAAGGTGTTACATCTAGTTCACGGCAGAGAAGTTGAAAAATTTTAATAAAATCCCAGGAATTGAGGTGAAGCTGGGATGGAGCAATATTACACAACCACAACAGGTCGGTCTCAAAAGCAGTAAAAGAAAAAGAAACGTTCAACTGACTGAAAAAGTATTCGTAAGCATAAAAGAATGGACGCTCTCCCTCAACAGAAGTCGGAAAGCAAACTCTCTCGTCAGAATCAGGGGCAACAAGCTCGTAATCCTCCTCACGGGCATTGTTACCACAAATCCTATGGCGCTTCCTCAGTTCTGTGCAAAACTCAGCATCCACAACAGAAACACACAACAAAACAAGGGAGTCCAGCCAATCGGACATCCCCTCGGGAACTCTGGATGACATCTCTACAATATTATTGCGAGAAGACATGAGGCCAACTAATCCTACAAGTAAGAAAAGAAAATGAGGTTACTACAAACATCTCGGACAAAGGAGAAAACAACTCGGTCAATACTTCTCAGGCAACGAATAGCAAGAAAAGGAAAACTCCAAGACTCAAAACCAAAGTCCTGGGGCATCTTTTGGAGGCAGTAACAAGGCAAGGTTTCCAGAAAAATAGTGTGAAGTTCGCATCCCAGCATTTTTCAAACAAAAAAAAGAGGCTTCAAACAAGCAAGCATTTTCAGAAGCATAAGTCATCACAGTTAACCAAGCAAAAAAGCATTCCCAAAACGTCAAAATGCGCCAAGTAGAAATCGCTAAAGGTAAGAACTTTCTCAAAATCAGAAACAAAAGCAATCAAGTAAAGCAAGGAATAGATGCAGATTCTCTATCAAAAGCAACAACAAAACCCTAGAAAGCCTCGACGGAAATGCCAAAAGAGCGCACGAAAGAAAGCCAAGGAAAACACGTTTACAGCGACAAACAAACGCAAGATCACGAAAAGGTTCAAACTTTCAAACATGCAAAATCAAAGCTTCACCAAAAAACTAAAAGTAAAGCCGCGAAAGAAGCAAGAAAGTTAGTACCAACTTGAAAAAAGCAGCAGGCTTCGAGGAAGTTGAAGAGGGAAGGCGAAAATCTGGAATTGCTCTCTCAAAAGTAAAAGAGAAGACACGAGCAAAAGCAACGTCGCTGGGCTGAAACGCGGAACTGCAAAACTCCAGGCAGAGGCTTCAGAAAAATGAAACAACGCCGCAACACGAAAAAAGTTGAAAGCGAGAGAAATGCGAAGAAGTTACGAAAAGGGCGAAGGAGAGAAACCATTTCTGGGTTTTCAAAATCAAGATAAAAGAGCCAAAGGGAAATGGGGCAATTAATGTTAAAATTAATATAGGCATTAAACCCTTGCACGTTTCCAAAGCGCCGATATAAAAGCGCGCGCTTTTAAGAAGAAAAACGTTCTACATTCAAGAGCTTCTACAAAGGAATCGACAAAATACTTGAGTTCGGCTTCACTAAAGAAGGACCGAAGTCAAGGACTCGACCTCAAAAAGAAGACCGAGCTCAAGCAGGGGCACTGTTCATACCCTGGGTCAAGCTGAACGACCCGGGATGTTCGACAGACAAAGCGACCGACCTCTTTAGGTCAGGACAACCCGACCTCTTCCCAAAGAGCTCGGTCAAGTCCCCAGAAACCCAAAGAAGGGCCCAAATAGAGGAACACGCCCCAAATCCTAAGGCAGCCCAAGCCTACAGAAAGAAAGGCGGTTCCCTTAAAAGATAAAGATGACCTCACTTAAAGATAAGATAAAGATAAGATAAGATAACTAACTTATCTTATCCACAGAAGGCCATATCTCACCATTATAAATACACTGGAGCACCCAGGTATAACTCATACTCTGATTCTACTCAATACCTGCTTAATACCCTTGCTAACTTAAGCATCGGAGTCCCTTGCAGGTACCCCCCACCCTTCGGGGACGAAGGATCAGCACCATCACCAAGTCCAACAAGTCGGACACAACAGCTCCGACCCACACAGAAGATCTCGTCCGAGATCGACCTACAGTTTCAGGTAACCCTCGGAACAGACTCTAACAAACAAAAAATGCATATGAAAAATAAGAAAAGACACAAAACAAGAAAACATCAAGATCAAACAAGAAGACTTACCAAGAACAACTTGAAGATCATGAAGAACACCATGCATGAATTTTCGAAAAATACATAATTTTTTTTTAAAAAAATATGCAATTGACACCCAACTTAAAAATTGACACTAGACTCAAACAAGAATCACAAAATATTTTTGATTTTTATGTTTTTATGATTTTTTTTGTATTTTCTTTTATTATTATTTTTTTTTCGAAAAACATATAGGAAAAAGAAAATAAGAATTTCAAAAATTTTTAAGAAGAATTCCAGGAATCTATCAATGTTAGCCTAAAGCTCCAATCCAAGGGTTGGACATGGCTTAATAGCCAGCCAGCTTTAGGATGGCATTACATGCATTGAGGTGATTAGTTGAAGTCTCATTCCAAAAGGATTTGGATATGGCTTTACAGCCAGCCAGGCTTCAACATGTTACATGAAACTCTAGAATCCATTCTTAAAAATTTTGAAAAATTTTTGAAAACAGAAGTAAAAATTTTTTTTGAAAATAAATGAAAAGAAAAATACATAATCTGAGCAACAAGATGAACCGTCAGTTGTCCAAACTCAAACGATCCCCGGCAACGGTGCCAAAAATTGGTGCACGAAATTGTGATCTCTAATAATGGCATTCAACTTGGTATGCGCATTTATAACTCAGCACTTTCTTCACAACCTCGCACAACTAACCAGCAAGTGCACTGGGTTGTCCAAGTAATACCTTACGTGAGTAAGGGTCGATCCCACGGAGATTGTTGGTATGAAGCAAGCTATGGTCATCTTGAAATTCTCAGTTAGGCGAATAATATATGGTTATGGAGTTTTTGAATAATAATAATAAATAAACAGAAAATAAAGATAGAAATACTTATGTAAATCATTGATGGGAATTTCAGATAGGCGTATGAAGATGCTGTGCTCCTTCTAAATCTCTGCTTTCCTACTACCTTCATCCAATCCTTTTTACACCTTTCCATGGCAAGCTGTATATAGGGCATCACCGTTGTCAATGGCTACATCCCATCCTCTCAGTGAAAATGGTCCAAATGCTCTGTCACAGCACGGCTAATCATCTGTCGGTTCTTGATCATGTTGGAATAGAATCCATCGATTCTTTTGCGTTTGTCATCACGCCCAACAATCGCAAGTTTGAAGCTCGTCACAGTCATTCAATCTCTGAATCCTACTCAGAATACCACAGACAAGGTTTAGACTTTCCGGATTCTCATGAATGCCGCCATCAATTCTGGCTTATACCACGAAGATTCTGATTAAGGAATCCAAGAGATATGCGCCCGGTCTAAGGTAGAACGGAGGTGGTTGTCAGTCACGCGTTCATAGTTGAGAATGCGGATGAGTGTCACGGATCATCAAATTCATCATGGTGAAGTGCAACGAATATCTTAGAACAGGAATAAACTGAATTGAATAGAAAATAGTAGTAATTGCATTAAAACTTGAGGTATAGCAGAGCTCCACACCCTTAATCTATGGTGTGTAGAAACTCCACCGTTGAAAATACATAAGTGATGAAGGTCCAAGCATGGCCGAATGGCCAGCCCCCCAAAACGTGATCTGAATTTGAAAATAGGGAGAAGGATCTAAGATGTGGTCCAAGACCGAATGGTCAAATAGACTCCTAGTACAATAGTAAAATGTTCTATTTATACTATACTAGCTACTAGGGTTTACAGAAGTAAGTAATTGATGCAGAAATCCACTTCCGAGGCCCACTTGGTGTGTGCTTGGGCTGAGCTTGAGCTTTACACGTGTAGAGGCTTCTTTTGGAGTTGAACGCCAAGTTGTAACGTGTTTTTGGCGTTCAACTCTGGTTCGTGACGTGTTTCTGGCGTTTGACTCCAGAATGCATCATGGAACTGGCGTTGAGCGCCAGTTTACGTCATCTAATCACGAATAAAGTATGAACTATTATATATTTCTGGAAAGCTCTGGATGTCTACTTTCCAACGCCATTGAGAGCGCGCCATTTGGAGTTTTGTAGCTCCAGAAAATTTATTTCGAGTGCAGGGAGGTCAGAATCCAACAGCATCAGCAGTTCTTTGTCAACCTTCTTATCAGAGTTTTGCTCAGGTCCCTCAATTTCAGCCAGAAAATACCTGAAATCACAGAAAAATACACAAACTCATAGTAAAGTTCAGAAATGTAAATTTAGCATAAAAACTAATGAAAACATCCCTAAAAGTAGCTAGATCCTACTAAAAACTACCTAAAAACAATGCCAAAAAGCGTATAAATTATCCGCTCATCACCGACCTAGAAGGGTAAGCAATTATATGTACACACTTTTATGTCTTCTATCTCATTATTATTTGAATGAAAATTATCAATTTCCTAAAAAGTTTCCTACCAAGACGCATTAATCTAAGCTCATAAAATGCAAAAATTCATCGCCTGATTACAAAGAGGTCGGCAAGGTGAAGCGATAGAAGTAAGTTAATGCAGGAAGTTATAAAAAGTAACCCATCAAAAGTGGCCTGACGAGGTCTAACTAAAAAATAGGATTACTAAAAACAACTTAAGAAGGTCTGACAGAGAAGTCGGACCAATGAAAGGATCACTAAAAAGGGACACAAACATCTCGTAAAGGCCAATGAAAGGTTAATAAACCAAGGCCTAAAAAGTGCTCAGCTAAAAAGGTACAACCCCTAAAAGGGATTTTTAACCTAAAGCGAAGCACGATCTTGAAACAGAGCTAAAAAGTCATCCGAACAAACTATAAAGAAAAGGTTCCCCTTGGAACACTACTTAAAAAGTAGTTGGAATATGACTAAAAAGCTCAAGCCGACATCAGCTAAGAAGAAGGCACGACCCAAAGAAACAAGCACAACCTCGAGAAAAGAATAAGTCAAAAGCCAAAAAGGTTGAAAACAACTTAAGGCTCAAAAGTGCTTAGCTAAAAAGGGAACAACTCCGCTCAAAGAAGGCATGATCTCAAAGCAAGGGTACAAAAGTCGTTCGAAACTAAAAAGGTTCTATGTAAAGAACACTAAAAAGTTATCGGATAAGTTACTAAAAGCCCGAACCCTAAGCCGTAAGGATAACTTTGCCAAAGCAAAGGGTTGATAACACAAACTCAAAGCAAGGCATGATCCAAAAAGCGAGGATAGAAAAACCCATATTGCCACTCAAAGGAAGTCGGACCGGGAATTACCAAACCTCTATAAAATCCGCAAGGATCGCAAAGGTAAAACATTAGAGGTATGACTGACGTATCAGCAAAACACATTCAACATCAAATGCATCATTATGCGTATAAAACATTAAAAGACTCAAAGGCTACCTACACAGCAGCCCAAGAGTTTAAAAGTGTTGTTTTCAAAACAAAGTTGCTTGGAAGCAACCAAATGTCAGAAGTCACCCACAAAAAATTACAATAATAAAAAAGTTCAACAAAGGTCCACAAATCAGACTACACCATTACAAAGATATTGAAAGGAGAATATCACAAAGGGCTTAAGTTCCCCCCCCAGTAGCAGCATTCTTGGGAGAAGGAGGCTTGGTCGAGATCGGGGTGGCATTGACAACTCCATCTAACTCGTTTAAGATCTCCACATCAGGCTCGGCTTAGGGAGGACCACCTCGGCAGAAGGATTTGAAGAAACTGAAGTTGCAGAAGCCTTGGCTAGTGGCACAAGGGGAGGACCCTCATCATCATCATCTGAGGCAAGCACAATCTTGCCATCCTCCACCACATTATCCATACTGAATAAGGAGAGATTGGCCTCGGGAGCAAGAACTCGGACCTGAGCCTTCAAGATCTCGAACATATTGGTCATACTACTCACCATGTGTCCCTGAAGCTTGGCATAATCATCTTGGGCAGATTGAAACCTCTCCTTAGTTTCTAATAACTCGCCATTGGTTTGAGTATAGCTCTCCTTATACTTTTTTACAGTCTCCTCGGCCAAGTTAGCAGCTGCCTCCGCCACAGTAGCACGTTCTTTTTCTTTCTCCATATCAATATCTAACTTGGCAACCCTGGCATCGAGTTCATCCTTCAAACCTTTAATTCTATCATACTCAGATTTGACATCCTCCATAAAAGCCCTAGTGGCATGAACTAGAGACTCCCTGATAACCTGAGATAAGGCCGCGCCACCATTGGCTATCCGAATACTGTTACTTGCAATAAAATCGAGGTGATGGAGAATAGACACATCATCCAAGGGAATCCTACCATGAGGAATAATCAGCTCCGTGGCAAAAGCCACACCATCAAACTCCTCATTGTTCATATCATAAGTTCCAACGGTCTTTTGCTTCTTAGGAGGAGGACCAGCAAAGGTAGGGGAAGAGGTAGCACCAGAAGTATCAACAGGAAGGTCGGAAGAAACTGTATAAACTCTAGGGGTCGAGATGATCTTTCTCAGGCCCTGAGAGTCAACAGTCGGCTTCTTCGGGGGCACCTAAGAAGACCCTTCCCTCAATGTCTTCGCCGTCAAGTTTTGGGCAGTCCTCACCTTCTTGGCCTTCAGGAAGGCCTTCATGGAGTCTGAAGATTTCACCATCTCAGAAAAGAAAGCCTGGAAAATAAGTTACAATAATAGAAAAGGATAAATTCACAAACAATAGAAGAAAACTGTCTAAAAGAAGTCGGACGCTACCTAGTTCAGCACGGAGGAGGGAAGGATCACCTAGAAACTTCTTTGTATCCAAGTAAGGAGGCTCCCCCCAATGCTCCTCTAAAACACCTACAAAAGCTTGTTCTACCTCACTCAGACTCTCCCAAGGATATTTGACCACTACTACATCTTTTTGCCACCATAAAAGGAATGAGGGCTCATCATTCTCATCCAAGAAAAAAGACGAGCACCCTCAACAGCTCGGACTTTGAAATAGTAATTCTTAAAGTCCCGAAAGGACTCATCAAACATAGAAAACACCTTCTTCCCTTGGGTAGCTCGGAAGGAAATCCAAGAGGCTTTCTTCTTAGCCACCCTGGATTTTGACAACGCAAAAAAGTAAAGAAAAAGAGTTGCGGTAGGTCAGACACCCAATTCTTGACACAGCAGCTGAAGAATCTTTATAAAACCCCAAGAATTTGGATGAAGCTGAGAAGGGGCCACATTACAGGACCACAAGAGGTCGGTCTCAAAAGTAGTAAAAGGAAGAGTAATACCTAGCTGGCTAAAGAAGTAATCATAAGCATAGAAAAAAGGACGCTCTGCCCGAGTTAATGGAGGGAAACTAACCCTCTCCTCAGGGTCGGGTGACACCAGCTCTTAATTCTTCTCATCCTCCCTATTACTACATATCCTATGGAACCTTCTAAGCTTCTCACAGTACTCGGGATCAACCACATTCACACACATCAGGACTATTGAATCTAGCCAATCAGCCATACCAGCAGGAACTTTGGTGGACATCTTGACAATGTTGTTATGCAAAAACATAGACCAACTATCCCTACAAGTAAGAAAAATAAAAAAGTCACTAACAAACAACTCGGACAAAAACAAGAAGTGGGGAAACAACCAAACAAATATACAACTAGAGCAACAAAAGGACGCCCCATGATTTACACAAAGAAAAAGAGATCAAGCACCGAAGTCTAGGGGCATCCTTTGGTGGTAACAAGTACAGAGCATAATAAACCCTAACCCTCTCAAACAGAAGAAAAGCACAAAGGAAACAAACAGAAGTCCAGATATTAACAAATAGAGAAGTAAAAAGATTGCAACTTTCAAATGAACAAAAGCATACAATGATCGACAAAGAAAGCTTCGTCTTTTTACTAAAAGAAAGCTCAGCAACAATAAAAACTTTGTGCAAAAAGAAGTAACACATGCAACAATCATCATCGAAAATAAAACAGAATCAGAAAATAACACAAGAAAGTTCAGAATGGAAGAACAAACCTGGAAAAGAAGAAGACAGAGAGACGAATGCGCAAGACACGAACAAGAAAGCTCCAAGAAGATATAATCTTGGGTCAGGGGGCAAGCAGAAAGGAAGCTTCTTTTAGCTGAGCAAATGAAATGCATGATGCTTCAAGAGTAAAAACCCAGAAAAAGGAGAAAAAGCTTGGGACAAAAGTGATAGTGGAGAAAAGAAGGTTCTCTTCGGAAGAAAGGAAAAGGAGTAGGAGAAAAGGGCTAAGTTCAAAATTCTTTTTTTTGAAGCAAAGAGGGAAAACGAAACGGTAAAGGGTTATAAACCTAATCAATGATCTTTAAAAACAATCGCGCGTTCCCAAGGAAAATTAAAACGCACACTGGTGCACGAAATTGTGATCAACAATGGCGCCATCAACATGGTACGCTCAATTGCAATCTCAACTCTTTATCACAACTTCGCACAACTAACCAGCAAGTGCACTGGGTCGTCCAAGTAATAAACCTTACGCGAGTAAGGGTCGATCCCACGGAGATTGTTGGTATGAAGCAAGCTATGGTCATCTTGTAAATCTCAGTCAGGCAGATTCAAATGGTTATGGATGATTTATGAATAAAGCATAAAATAAAGATAGAGATACTTATGCAATTCATTTGTGAGAATTTCAGATAAGCGTATGGAGATGCTTTGTCCCTTCTGTCTCTCTGCTTTCCTACTGTCTTCATCCAATCCTTCTTACTCCTTTCCATGGCAAGCTGTATGTTGGGCATCACCATTGTCAATGGCTATAGTCCCGTCCTCTCAGTGAAAATGTTCAACGCGCTCTGTCACAGCACGACTAATCATCTGTCGGTTCTCAATCAGGTTGGAATAGAATCCAGTGATTCTTTTGCGTCTGTCACTAACTCCCAGCCTTCAGGAGTTTGAAGCTCATCACAGTCATTCAATCATTGAATCCTACTCAGAATACCATAGACAAGGTTTAGACTTTCCGGATTCTCTTGAATGCCGCCATCAATTCTAGCTTATACCACGAAGATTCCGATTAAGGGATCCAAGAGATATCCACTCAATCTAAGGTAGAACGGAGGTGGTTGTCAGGCACACGTTCATAGGTGAGAATAATGATGAGTGTCACGGATCATCACATTCATCAAGTTGAGGAACAAGTGACATCTTAGAACAAGAACAAGCTGAATTGAATAGAAGAACAATAGTAATTGCATTAATACTCGAGGTACAGCAGAGCTCCACACCTTAATCTATGGTGTGTAGAAACTCCACCGTTAAAAATACATAAGAACAAGGTTCAGGCATGGCCGTGAGGCCAGCCCCATGATCTAAGATAGCATAAGACTGATCAAAGATAGCTACCAAGATGAGAATACAATAGTAAAAGGTCCTATTTGTAGAGAACTAGTAGCTTAGGGTTTACAAAGATGAGTAAATGACATAAAAATCCACTTCCGGGCCCACTTGGTGTGTGCTTGGGCTGAGCATTGAAACTTCTATGTGTAGAGACTTTTCTTGGAGTTAAACGCCAGCTTTTGTGCCAGTTTGGGCGTTTAACTCCCATTCTCGTGCCAGTTCCGAAGTTTAACGCCGGGCAGTTTTGAGCTGATTTGGAACGCCGGTTTGGGCCATCAAATCTCGGGCAAAGTATAAACTATTATACATTGCTGGAAAGCCCAGGATATCTACTTTCCAACGCGATTGAGAACGCGCCAATTGGGCTTTTGTAGCTCCAGAAAATCCACTTTGAGTGCAGGGAGGTCAGAATCCAACAGCATCTGCAGTCCTTTTCAGCCTCTGAATCAGATTTTTGCTCAGGTCCCTCAATTTTAGCCAGAAAATACCTAAAATCACAGAAAAACACACAAACTCGTAGTAAAGTCCATAAAAGTAAATTTTAACTAAAAACTAATAAAAATATCATAAAAACTAACTAAAACATACTAAAAACATACTGAAAACAATGCCAAAAAGCGTATAAATTATCCACTCATCACAACACCAAACTTAAATTGTTGCTTGTCCCCAAGCAACTGAAAATCAAATAAGATAAAGAGAAGAGAATATGCAATGAATTCCAAAGAAATCTATGAAGATCAGTATTAATTAGATGAGCGGGGTTTTTAGCTTTTTGCCTCTGAACAGTTTTGGCATCTCACTCTATCCTTTGAAATTCAGAATGATTGGCTTCTATGGGAACTCAGAATCCAGATAGTTTTATTGATTCTCCTAGTTAAGTGTGATGATTCTTGAACACAGCTACTCTATGAGTCTTGGCCGTGGCCCAAAGCACTCTGTCTTCCAGTATTACCACCAGATACATACATGCCACAGACACATAATTGGGTGAACCTTTTCAGATTGTGACTCAGCTTTGCTAGAGTCCCCAATTAGAGGTGTCCAGGGTTCTTAAGCACACTCTTTTTGCCTTGGATCATGACTTTATTATTTTTTTTCTTTTTCCCTTTTTTTTGTTTTTTTTTGTATTCACTGCTTTTTCTTGCTTCAAGAATCATTTTTATGATTTTTCAGATCCTCAGTAACATGTCTCCTTTTTTCATCATTCTTTCAAGAGCCAACATTCATGAACAACAAATTCAAAAGACATATGCACTGTTCAAGCATACATTCAGAAGTCAAAGTATTGCCACCACATCAAAATAATTAATCTATTATAAAATTCAAAATTCATGCAATTCTTCTCTTTTTCAATTAAGAACATTTTTCATTTAAGAAAGGTGATGGATTCATAGGACATTCATAACTTTAAGGCATAGACACTAAGACACTAATGATCATGTAATAAGACACAAACATAGATAAACATAAGCATGAAAATTTGAAAAACAGGAAAATAAAGAACAAGGAAATTAAAGAACGGGTCCACCTTAGTGATGACGGCTTGTTCTTCCTCTTGAAGATCTTATAGAGTGCTTGAGCTCCTCAATGTCTCTTCCTTGCCTTTGTTGCTCCTCTCTCATGATTCTTTGATCTTCTATAATTTCATGGAGGAGGATGGAATGTTCTTGGTGCTCCACCCTTAGTTGTCCCATGTTGGAACTCAATTCTCCTAGGGAGGTGTTGATTTGCTCCCAATAGTTTTGTGGAGGAAAGTGCATCCCTTGAGGCATCTCAGGGATTTCATGATGAGTGGGATCTCTTGTTTGCTCCATCCTTTTCTTAGTGATGGGCTTGTCCTCATCAATGAGGGTGTCTCCCTCTATGTCAATTCCAACTGAATAATAGAGGTGACAAATGAGATGAGGAAAGGCTAACCTTGCCAAGGTAGAGGACATGTCTGCCACCTTATAAAGTTCTTGGGCTATAACCTCATGAACTTCTACTTCCTCTCCAATCATGATGCTATGAATCATGATAGCCCGGTCTATAGTAACTTCGGACCGGTTACTAGTGGGAATGATCGAGCGTTGGATAAACTCCAACCATCCCCTAGCCACAGGCTTGAGGTCATGCCTTCTCAGTTGAACTGGCTTCCCTCTTGAATCTCTCTTCCATTGAGTGCCCTCTTCACAAATGTCTATGAGGACTTGGTCCAACCTTTGATCAAAGTTGACCCTTCTAGTGTAAGGGTGTTCATCTCCTTGCATCATGGGCAAGTTGAATGCCAACCTTACATTTTCTGGACTAAAATCTAAGCATTTTCCTCGAACCATTGTAAGCCAATTCTTTGGGTCCGGGTTCACACTTTGATCATGGTTCTTGGTGATCCATGCATTAGCATAGAACTCTTGAACCATTAAGATTCTGACTTGTTGAATGGGGTTGGTAAGAACTTCCCAACCTCTTCTTCGGATCTCATGTCGGATCTCTGGATATTCACTCTTTTTGAGTTTGAAAGGGACCTCGGGGATCACCTTCTTCATGGCCACAACTTCATAGAAGTGGTCTTGATGCACCCTTGAGATAAATCTTTCCATCTCCCATGACTCGGAGGTGGAATCTTTTGCCTTCCCTTTCCTCTTTCTAGAGGTTTCTCCGGCCTTAGATGCCATAAATGGTTATGGAAAAATAAAAAGCAATGCTTTTACCACACCAAACTTAGAAGGTTTGCTCATCCTTGAGCAAAAGAAGAAAGAAGAGAGTAGAAGAAGAAGAAATAGAGGAGATGGAGGTGGCTTTATTTTTCGGCCAAGGGGGAGAAGTAGTGTGTAGGTTGTGTGAAAATGAAGGAGTGAAGATGGGTTTATATAGGGGTGGAGAGAGGGGTAAGGTTCGGCCATTATGGGTGGGTTTGGGAGGGAAAGTGGTTTGAATTTGAATGGTAGGGTAGGTGGGGTTTTATGAAAGATGGATGTGAATGGTGAAGAGAATGGTAGGATTTGATAGGTGAGGGGTTTTTTTTGGGGAAGAGGTGTTGAGGTGATTGGTGAATGGGTGAAGAAGAGAGAGAATGGTGGGGTAGGTGGGGATCCTGTGGGGTCCACAGATCCTGAGGTGTCAAGGATAATTCATCCCTGCACCAAGTAGCGAGCAAAAATGCTCTTTATGCCAATTCTGGCGTTAAACACCGGACTGGTGCCCATTTCTGGCGTTTAACGCCAGCTTCTTGCCCTTTCCTGGCGTTTAACGCCAGTCTGGTGCCCCTTTCTGGCGTTAAACGCCCAGAATGGTGCCAGACTGGGCGTTAAATGCCCATTTGCTGCCCTTACTGGCGTTTAAACGCCAGCAAGGTTTTCCTCCAGGGTGTGCTGTTTTTCTTTTTATTTTTCATTTTATTTTTTCTTTTTCAATTGATTTTGTGACTTCACATGATCATCAACCTATAAAAAACCTAAAATAACAAAGGAAAATAGATAAATATAACATTGGGTTGCCTCCCAACAAGCGCTTCTTTAATGTTAGTAGCTTGACAGTGGGCTCTCATGGAGCCTCACAGATACTCAGAGCAATGTTAGAACCTCCCAACACCAAACTTAGAGTTTGAATGTGGGGGTTCAACACCAAACTTAGAAGTTGGTTGTGGCCTCCCAACACCAAACTTAGAGTTTGACTGTGGGGGCTCTGTTTGACTCTGTTTTGAGAGAAGCTCTTCATGCTTCCTCTCCATGGTAACAGAGGGATATCCTTGAGCCTTAAACACAAAGGATTATTCATTCACTTGAATGATCAATTCTCCTCTGTCAACATCAATCACAGCCTTTGCTGTGGCTAGGAAGGGTCTGCCAAGGATGATGGATTCATCCATGCACTTCCCAGTCTCTAGGACTATGAAATCAGCAGGGATGTAATGATCTTCAACCTTTACCAGAACATCCTCTACAAGTCCATAAGCTTGTTTTCTTAAATTTTCTACCATCTCTAGTGAGATTCTTGCAGCTTGCACCTCAAAGATCCCTAGCTTCTCCATTACAGAGAGAGGCATGAGGTTTATGCTTGACCCTAGGTCACACAGAGCCTTCTCAAAGGTCATGGTGCATATGGTACAAGGTATTGAAAACTTCCCAGGATCCTGTCTCTTTTGAGGTAATCTCTGCCTAGTCAAGTCATCCAGTTCTTTGGTGAGCAAAGGAGGTTTGTTCTCCCAAGTCTCATTACCAATTAACTTGTCATTTAGCTTCATGATTTCTCCAAGGTACTTAGCAACTTGCTCTTTAGTGACATATTCATCCTCTTCAGAGGAAGAATACTCATCAGAGCTCATGAATGGAAGAAGTAAATCCAATGGAATCTCTATGGTCTCAGTGTGAGCCTCAGATTCCCATGGTTCCTCATTAGGGAACTCATTGGAGGCCATTGGACGTCCATTGAGGTCTTCCACAGTGGCGATCACTGCCTCTTCCTCCTCTCCAAGTTCGGCCATGTGGGTCATGTTAATGGCCTTGCGTTCTCCTTTTGGATTCTCTTCTGTATTGCTTGGAAGAGTACTAGGAGGGAGTTCAGTAATTTTCTTGCTCAGCTGTCCCACTTGTGCCTCCAAGTTTCTAATGGAGGACCTTATTTCAGTCATGAAACTTTGAGTGGTTTTGATTAGATCAGAGACCATGGTTGCTAAGTCAGAGTGGCTCTGCTTAGAATTCTCTGTCTGTTGCTAAGAAAATGATGGAAAAGGCTTGCCATTGCTAAACCTATTTCTTCCACCATTATTGTTGTTGAAACCTTGTTGAGGTCTCTGTTGATCCTTCCATGATAGATTTGGATGATTTCTCCATGAAGGATTATAGGTGTTTCCATAGGGACAGACAGACCATCATAGAAGATACCTATGATGCTCCATTCAGAAAGCATGTCAGAGGGACACTTTCTGATCAATTGTTTGTATCTTTCCCAAGCTTCATAGAGGGATTCACCTTCCTTCTGTCTGAAGGTTTGGACTTCCACTCTAAGCTTACTCAATTTTTGAGGTGAAAAGAACTTTGCCAAGAAGGCATTGACTAGCTTTTCCCAAGAGTTCAGGATTTCTTTAGGTTGTGAGTCTAACCATATCCTAGCTCTGTCTCTTACAGCAAAAGGGAGTAGCATAAGTCTATAGACCTCAGGGTTAACCCCATTAGTCTTGACAGTGTCACAGATTTGCAAGAATTCAGCTAAAAATTGATGAGGATCTTCCAATGGAAGTCCATGGAACTTGCAATTCTGTTGCATTAGAGAAACTAATTGAGGCTTAAGCTCAAAGTTGTTTGCTCCAATGGCAGGGATAGAGATGCTTCTCCCATAGAAGTCGGGAGTAGGTGCAGTAAAGTCACCCAGCACCTTCCTTGCATTGTTGGCATTGTTGTTGTTTTCGGCTGCCATGGGTTCTTCTTTGAAGATTTCTGTTAGGTCCTCTACAGAGAGTTGTGCTTTAGCTTCTCTTAGCTTTAGCTTCTCTTAGCTTTCGCTTCAAGGTCCTTTCAGGTTCAGGGTCAGCCTCAACAAGAATGCTTTTGTCTTCGCTCCTGCTCATATGAAAGAGAAGAAAACAAGAAAATATGGAATCCTCTATGTCACAGTATATAGATTCCTTGAGGTGTCAGAGGAAAAGAAAAATAGAAGGAAGAGGTAGAAGAATTCGACCTTATCTAGAAAGATAGAATTCGAATTGTGCATTGAGGAGGAGTGTTAGTCTATAAATAGAAGGATGTGAGAAGAGGGAAAGAAATTTTCGAAAATAAATTAAAAACATTTTAAAAACATTTTGAAAAATTGAAGAATGATTTTCGAAAAATATGATTGGGAAAGAAATAGAGTGATTTTTGAAAAAGATTTTTGAAAGCAAAAATCAAAAAGATATGATTGAAAACTATTTTGAAAAAGATGTGATTAAAAGATATGATTGAAAATGTATAGTTTTAAAAAGATATGATTGAGAAGATATGATTTGAAAAACAATTTAAAAAGATTTGATTTTGAAAATTAATGACCTGCCTAACAAGAAAGATATGATTCAGACATTAAACCTTTCTCAACAGAAAAGGCAACATACTTGAAATGTTGAATCAAATCATTAATTGTTATCAAGTATTTTTGAAAATGGAAAGAATTTGATTTTGAAAAAATATGATTGAAAAGATATGATTTGAAAAAGATTTGATCTTGAAAATTTTCGAAAACTTGAAAAAAAAATTTGAATTAAAAACAGAATCTTCCCTCTTGTGCCATCCTGGCGTTAAACGCCCAGAATGGTATCCATTCTGGCGTTTAAACGCCAGTTTTCCTTCTTTACTAGGCGTTTTGAACGCCCAACTTTTTCTATGTAATTCCTCTGCTGAATATTCTGAATCTTTAATTCTCTGTATTATTGACTTGAAAAGACACAAATTAAAAAATTTTTAGATTTTTAATAATGAGGAATAATCAAAATAAAACTAAGATCAAATAAACAATGCATGCAAGACACCAAACTTAGAAGTTTGTATACTATTGACACTTAACAAAATGAGAATGCATATGAGAAACAACAAAACACTCAAGACAAGAAAATTTAAAGATCAGAACAAGGAAATCATCAAGAATAACTTGAAGATCAATTAAGACACATGAATGAATTCGAAAAAAAATGCAAGAAGAACAGAAACATGCAATTGACACCAAACTTAAAAAGAGACACTAGACTCAACAAGAAACATAAAATATTTTTGGTTTTTATGATTTTGTAATTTTTTTGGATTTTTTTTAAAATTGAGTGAAAAAGAAAATAAGGATATCAAAATTCTTAATCAGAATTCCAGGAATCATGCAATGTTAGTTTAAAGCTTTAGTCTAAAGAAATTAGACATGGCTTGCCAAGCTTCAGCAGGACATTACATTCAAGAGCTAAATTGATGAGAATCAATCAGCTTTGGTGATGATAAGAACATCACCTTGAAACACTAGAATTCATTCTTAAGAACTCTGAAGAAAAATACCTAATCTAAGCAACAAGATGAACCGTCAGTTGTCCAAACTCAAACAATCCCCGGCAACGGCGCCAAAAACATGGTGCACAAAATTGTGATCAACAATGGTGCCATCAACATGGTACGCTCAATTGCAATCTCAACTCTTTATCACAACTTCGCACAACTAACCAGCAAGTGCACTGGGTCGTCCAAGTAATAAACCTTACGCGAGTAAGGGTCGATCCCACGGAGATTGTTGGTATGAAGCAAGCTATGGTCATCTTGTAAATCTCAGTCAGGCAGATTCAAATGGTTATGGATGATTTATGAATAAAGCATAAAATAAAGATAGAGATACTTATGCAATTCATTGGTGAGAATTTCAGATAAGCGTATGGAGATGCTTTGTCCCTTCCGTCTCTCTGCTTTCCTACTGTCTTCATCCAATCCTTCTTACTCCTTTCCATGGCAAGCTGTATGTTGGGCATCACCGTTGTCAATGGCTACAGTCCCGTCCTCTCAGTGAAAATGTTCAACGCGCTCTGTCACAGCACGGCTAATCATCTGTTGGTTCTCAATCAGGTTGGAATAGAATCTAGTGATTCTTTTGTGTCTGTCACTAACGCCCAGCCTTCAGGAGTTTGAAGCTCGTCACAGTCATTCAATCATTGAATCCTACTCAGAATACCACAGACAAGGTTTAGACCTTCTGGATTCTCTTGAATGCCGCCATCAATTCTAGCTTATACCACGAAGATTCCGATTAAGGGATCCAAGAGATATCCACTCAATCTAAGGTAGAACGGAGGTGGTTGTCAGGCACACGTTCATAGGTGAGAATGATGATGAGTGTCACGGATCATCACATTCATCAAGTTGAGGAACAAGTGACATCTTAGAACAAGAACAAGCTAAATTGAATAGAAGAACAATAGTAATTGCATTAATACTCGAGGTACAGCAGAGCTCCACACCTTAATCTATGGTGTGTAGAAACTCCACCGTTGAAAATACATAAGAACAAGGTTCAGGCATGGCCGTGAGGCCAGCTCCATGATCTAAGATAGCATAAGACTGATCAAAGATAGCTACCAAGATGAGAATACAATAGTAAAAGGTCCTATTTGTAGAGAACTAGTAGCTTAGGATTTACAAAGATGAGTAAATGACATAAAAATCCACTTCCGGGCCCGCTTGGTGTGTTCTTGGTCTGAGCATTGAAGCTTCTATGTGTAGAGGCTTTTCTTGGAGTTAAACGCCAGCTTTTGTGCCAGTTTGGGCGTTTAACTCCCATTCTCGTGCAAGTTCCGGCGTTTAATGCCGGGTAGTTTTGAGCTGATTTAGAACGCCGGTTTGGGCCATCAAATCTCGGGCAAAGTCTGAACTATTATACATTGCTGGAAAGCCCAGGATGTCTACTTTTCAACGCAATTGAGAGCGCTCCAATTGGGCTTCTGTAGCTCCATAAAATCCACTTCGAGTGCAGGGAGGTCAGAATCTAACAACATCTGCAGTCCTTTTCAGCCTCTGAATCAGATTTTTGCTCAGGTCCCTCAATTTCAGCCAGAAAATACCTGAAATCACAGAAAAATACACAAACTCATAGTAAAGTCTAGAAAAGTGAATTTTAACTAAAAACTAATAAAAATATCATAAAAACTAACTAAAACATACTAAAAACATACTGAAAATAATGCCAAAAAGCGTATAAATTATCCGCTCATCACACACCAAAGGCACGCCGCAATTAAAAGAAATTGAAAACACCTCACATTAAAAAAAGCGATACCAGACTCACACGAGGGGAAACTACTCAAGATTGACCAAAGTCAAGATTCTCGAGCACGACTTCCTCAAAGGGGTCGAAGTTCAGAAAACACGACCTCAAAGGAAGAACGAAGCTCAAGCAGGGGCACTGTTCATACCCTGGACCGAGCTATACGGTCTGGGTTGGAAGGAGACAAAGCGACCGACCTCTTGCTAGGTTGGTCGTCACCGACCTCTTCCCAAAAGAGCTCGGCCAAATTGCCATAGAGGCCCAAGTAGGCCCAAACAGAAGTCTAAAGGTGGCTGGCCTAAAAGATAGGTGACCTCGCCCAAAGATAAGATAAGATAATTAACTTATCTCAAGAAGGGTCACTCCACACAACTATAAATACACTGGAGCCCCCAGATATAACTCATACTCTGATTCTACACATAAAACCTGCTTAAAACCCGTGCTAACTTAAGCATCGAAGTCTCTTGCAGGTACCACCACCCTTCGGTGACCAAGGATCAGCAGCACCTCAAGATCCAACAAGTTGGACGCTATAGCTCCGACCCCATCAAAAGGTCTCATCCGAGATCGATCTTCAGTTTCAGATAACCCTCGGAACCCCATGTTTTAAAAAACCTATAGGATATCCTGTATTTGTTTATCTTGCGTTCATTGCGTAATGTGAAAGCACTTTGAGGTTTTTGTGTACCACTAGTTTGATGTTACGGTTTCAGGGATCCAACATGAGGGGGAGTTAGTAGCGCCTCAGTGCACACAAATTCTCATTCAGTTGCATCCGACAAGGATGACAATGATGACCAGCCCATTGGCAAGAGACTCTGCATCAAAACTCAGCAGAGAAAAACACCTCAGCATCACAAGACTGAAGGGAAAACTACCACAAGCAACCTGTTAGAAACAACAAATCAACCAACCAAGATAGATGATCCTGAACCAAAAACTCCGTCAACAGCATTAGTTAAGTATTCAGGAATTAAGGAATATTCTAGTGAATTTTTTGACAGGCAAGTGAATATTAAATAACTTTGTTTCCGGTAATAGTATGCAAGGTTTTTGTTATTGCCTCCATAAAATTCATAAAGGTTGACCACCTCACAGGGTTATTTTTGAAATAGAAATCCTGGCATTTTATCTCAGCAGGATCTGGAGAGCAAAAAGCTATAGGTAGATATCGAATGGCGTTACGGCTCAAGACCCATTAGCATTGATTCGATCCAAACCATTATTCCAAAAGGTTCTTCTTACCACACACCCAAGTCATAGTGCCCCTCATTCTCACTTAG
Source organism: Arachis stenosperma (assembly GCF_014773155.1). Lineage (NCBI taxonomy): Eukaryota > Viridiplantae > Streptophyta > Magnoliopsida > Fabales > Fabaceae > Arachis > Arachis stenosperma. The sequence goes on along the minus strand of NC_080379.1, from coordinate 50,445,188 downwards.
GATGATGCAGATCTTCAAATAAGTGAGTCCCCCTCAAAATCTTGCAATGTATTAATTGTTAAGTTTCATTGAGATACATACCAGTTCTCCTAATAGATCCCGTTGTTTCCATTCACATAGTTTTGCTTGTGGTGTGTACGCAATAAAATTCATGGAGTATTAGACTAAAGGCAGGAAACTAAATGACTGGGATTATGTGAGCTTCCAAATTCTATATCTAACTAACTGATTTTTTAAACACATGTCACTGTTTGTACCTAGATGCTTGCATTTAACATTGATTTTCACATGTAGGACACCATCAAGTTATATAGGTTGGAAATAATGCTTGACATCATCTTATGTCACAAAAATTCAACTATTGGAGATGCTTTGAATGCACTTGACAGCCGTGCTCGACCTCCTGTGCGCTGGAACCATCCAAGGAACAAATGTAAGGAGTTTAGGACATCGTTCACAGCACCTGGCACAAAGAGCATGCTTCGATGAGCTGCAGGAATGCCAAAGAAAAAGATCATCAAAAGGAGTTAAACATAGGAAGAAAAAAGCTGCATATTACATTCTTGTTTACGTAGGTAGGGATATTCTCAAATTCTGAGCTATATTTTTTGGGACTAGATATTTTCTTTGTCTTACATAAAGTGACTGTTTGTTTTGGATTCTTATGCTGTTAGCAGGTAGTTGTTCTTTGAACCTTGTTGAACTTTGTTGGTTAATTCAATGAGAATGCATGTACTGTGGATGTGAATCTTGTCTTTTGCACCTTGGTTTGTGATAATTTTGTGCACATGCTCAACACCTGCTACTTTTTGAAGTTTTTTATTTTCTGTGGTTAATAATGTTGAGGTTTCATAGTGTTATTTTTGGATGTCTCTACTTATGTTAGTCGTGTATTGTTAGTCATGTATTGTTCGTAGGTGCCTGAAAATGGAACTATTTTTTTATAGAAGTGTCTTAATATAGATGTGCATTCTGCTGGAGGTGTATATCTTAGTCGTGTATTGTTCGCAGGTGTGTCTTTTCACGGATGTGTCTTATGATGGAAATATCTTTTGCCGATGTGTCTTTCGAGTTTTGTTTAACTATGGATGTGCCTTCCGAGGGACGTGTCTTTTTGTCTTGACTTCTTTGGAGGTATCTATAGATGGATGTGTCTTCTGCTAAAAGTGTCTTATGTGGCTGTCTTTCGTGTTTTTATGTAACCGTGAATGTGTCTTCCGAGGGTCGTGTCTATTTTCATCATGTCTTTGTTGGAGGTGTCTAGTATGGATGTATCTTCAGAGGTGTCTATGTTAGTCGTGTATTAATTGCAGGTATGTCTTTCCACGAATGTGTCTTCTAATGAAAGTGTCTTTTTACCGTGACTTCTTTGGAGGTGTCTATAGATGGATGTGTCTTCTACTGGAGGTGTCTTATGCGAATGTGTCTTTAGTGTTTTCATGTAATCGTGGATGTATCTTCCGAGGGGCGTGCTTATTTTCGTCGTGTCTTCTTCAGAGTTGTCTAAGTATGGATGTGTCTTCTCCTTTTTGGTAGTTTTTTTAGTTTTCATAGAATGAAGCATTCAATGAAGACTTGATTGATTCACAATGTGGCCTAACTCACACCCTTTTGGGAACATAACCGTAACAAAAATAAAACGGTAAAAGCACATAACAATCAATGATTATTTTGTGAAGCTAAGTCAAACTTGAAAAACTTGTAACAGTATAATCATACCAGTGGATCAAAAAACTCAATAAGTAATGATATATCCTCAGCTTAACAATGTTTATTAAATAAAAAATCTGAATACTTTGTTAAAGATAAGTGAAAAAAAATCATAATAAAAAAGGGAAATATCCTTACAAATCTATAATCAAAAGTCTTCTAAGTATGTCGAAATGAGTTTAACAAAGACATGAACCCGCTATATTCTTGTGATTCATTCGCTCTCACAGTAGAACCCACCACTATATTTGGATTGATTGCTTCATCATTTTCCTAAAAAAAACAAATATGTATAAATAAAAAGTAAATAACAGTTTTAATTTTATCCATCAAGTCATGTTAACAAGTGGTTCAAAACTAACGAAATGATAAACACATATCGAAAGTGTATTCTTCTTCTTTCTTCGCATAGATTTTTTAATGGAGGTGTCTAGTTCAGATCCAAGCCTCTTTAATCTTAACCGACCCTTCGTTGCGACCTTTGAAGGACCTCGAATGTCATATGCACCAAGAACGGGGTCACACTGTGTCACCATACTGTTCTGTGTAGTTGAAAAAATTTTGGACCCCAAGTTCGCACGATAATCAAATAGCTTGGCCCTTGACTCGTCAAGACCCGAATGTAACATGGCCGATTCTTCTTCACATGTCACAAAATCGTCGACAACATTAAAGAAGTGTAAACACAATCCTTTAAATAAGTTGTGGCTTTCATCCGATCGCTTCTCGTCGTGGCTGCTCTTGATGAAACTGTATTTGTGCTGTACATTCTTGCTCCATCAAGGAAAAACATAGCAAGATGGTACTCTGTCTACTCCGTAATAAAAGAACACAGAAAGATAGTGAAAACAAAGAATACCTCTTGGTTCAAACATGTTGCACTTGCACCGAACCTTGTGTGTCATTGGGTCAAACTCGACACTGTTCGTCTAGGACCTAGGCTCCCCATATAATAAGTATTGCTCTTTCACGGTCACACGAAACAAATTACCCTCTTGAGTCACACCACAGACTAAACAATTCCCTTTATTCTGAATTCCTGTTGTACTTCCCTAAACATAGAGGTTGTGTACTCACGCTGAAATTGTCTTTTAATTATAAAGCTTGATGAACAGAGGACAACTCCTTTAGAGTCTGTAGCATCGTCCTCTAGTTCTTTTTACTCCTTGTTCTCAAGCACGTTGTCATACTCATGCACAAACTGAACCAGTTCACTCTTGCAATGCAAGTAACCACTGAAAAAAAGCGTGCATACTCTCACTCCGTTGGGTACTTCTCATTCAAGCCAAAAATTCACCTTGAAAATAGAATGGAACCCACATTCGACGACCATCATAAATGTCTACAAAAACAAAATAAAAAAAAAGCAAAAACTACCATCATGAACACTTAGCTACATGCCTACATCACAACACACAACTACAGACTTAGTGAACCAAGTAGACATCAACCTTTCAAACAGATACATCTCATAAAAGTATCCAAATAGGTTACAAATCATCCGATGACAACAGGACCTGAATTTGAGTATAGTTAGAACAGAAGCTGCACAACAAACCTATTATCTAAAAAGAACATAAGAGCATAATACAGAATAAACCTGATAGTCATCTATTTTGCTTTAAGTTAAACTCAACAATGAATGAGCACCAATCCTTCTCGAAAGATTCCACAGACCGGCATTCCAAACAATGCCAGTCATTTTAGCATCTATTTCTCTGTACTGAGCATATCCTCCGAGCTTATGCAACATCTTTTTCATTATGTGCCATATGCACCATCGGTGGTGAGTATTTGGAAGGACATTCCTAATAACACCAAACATGGACTTGCAATGGTCCTTGATGATGGCATGTAGGGAGTTCCCATGCACTTCAACCATTGTTTAAAGACCCACTCAAAGCTATGAATTTCCTCATTTCCCAGCAAAGCACATCCGAGTAGAGCGGACTTACCATGATGGTTGACACCAACGAAAGATGTAAACGGAAGACCATGCCTGCAATAAATGCAGCCAAAATTAAAAAATCGCGATAGTGCCAAACTAGTAACCCCTTCAATAGAGGCAGAAACACAAATATACTTGTTTTTACTGTACGTTGTTTCAAACGATACCACCTCTCCGTAATATTCGTAGGATGCCTTGCATCTTAGTTGATAACACAAAAATACATGTTAGTTGCATTCACATCAACTGCATAAAAGAAATTCAGGTTGATATCTTTCATTCGCATGAAATAGCTAATCATTTCCTTAACATATGTGTTTTCGTCAGCACAGCTGATGAGCGGATAATTTATACGCTTTTTGGCATTGTTTTTAGGTAGTTTTTAGTAAGTTCAAGCTACTTTTAGGGATGTTTTCATTAGTTTTTATGTTAAATTCACATTTCTGGACTTTACTATGAGTTTGTGTGTTTTTTTGTGATTTCAGGTAATTTCTGGCTGAAATTGAGGGACCTGAGCAAAACTCTGAGAAGGAGGCTGACAAAGGACTGCTGATGCTGTTGGAATCTGACCTCCCTGCACTCAAAATGGATTTTATGGAGCTATATAACTCTAAATGGCGCGCTCTCAACGGCGTTGGAAAGTAGACATCCAGAGCTTTCCAGAAATATATAATAGTCTATACTTTATTTGGGAATTGATGACATAAACTGGCGCTCAACGCCAGTTCCATGTTGCTGTCTAGAGTAAAACGCCAGAAACACGTCATGACCCGGAGTTGAACGCCCAAAACACGTTACAACTTGGCGTTCAACTCCAAAAGAAGCCTCAGCAGGTGGATAGATCAAGCTCAACCCAAACATACACCAAGTGGGCCCCGGAAGTGGATTTATGCATCAATTACTTACTCATGTAAACCCTAGTAGCTAGTCTAGTATAAATAGGATAGTTTACTATTGTATTAGACATCTTTTGGTCTCAGTTTTATTTTATTCTTCATCTTAGGAGGCCATTGATCACGTTTTGGGGGGCTGGCCATTCGGCCATGCCTAAACCTTTCACTTATGTATTTTCAACGGTGGAGTTTCTACACACCATAGATTAAGGGTGTGGAGCTCTGCTGTACCTCAAGTTTTAATGCAATTACTACTGTTTCTATTCAATTCTCTTTATTCCTATTCTAAGATATTCATTGCACTTCAACTTGATGAATGTGATGATCCGTGACACTCATCATCATTCTCACCTATGAATGCGCGTGACTGACAACCACTTCCGTTCTACCTTAGGTCGGGCGCATATCTCTTAGATTCCTTAATCAAAATCTTCGTGGTATAAGCTAGAATTGATGGCGGCATTCATGGGAATCCGGAAAGTCTAACCTTGTCTGTGGTATTTCGAGTAGGATTCCGGGATTGAATGACTGTGACGAGCTTCAAACTCCTGAAGGCTGGGCGTTAGTGACAGACGCAAAAGAATCAAGGGATTCTATTCCAACCTGATTGAGAACCGACAGATGATTAGCCGTGCTGTGACAGAGCATTTGGACCTTTTTCACTGAGAGGATGGGATGTAGCCATTGACAACGGTGATGCCCTACATACAGCTTGCCATGGAAGGGAATGATGTAAGAAAACTGTAATTTGAGCAGTAGGAAAGCAGAGATTCAGAAGGAACACAGCATCTCCATACGCTTATCTGAAATTCCCACCATTAATTTACATAAGTATTTCTATCCTATGTTATTTATCTTTATTTCCTGTTTATTATTTATTATTATTCGAAAATCCATAATCAATTATTATCCGCTTGACTGAGATTTACAAGATGACCATAGCTTGCTTCATACCAACAATCTCTGTGGGATCGACCCTTACTCACGTAAGGTATTACTTGGATGACCCAGTACACTTGCTGGTTAAGTTGAACAGAGTTGTGTCCACACATAGCAAAGAGCCATTAAATAAATCTCATGCAAATACAAAGAGAATGAATCACAATTTCGTCCACCAAGTTTTTGGCGCCGTGGCCGGGGATTGTTCGAGTATGGACAACTGACGGTTCATCTTGTTGCTCAGATTAGGTAATTTTCTTTTCAAAAATCTTTTTCAAAATTTTTCTTTTCTTTTTCGTTTTTTTTTCAAACATATTTTCGAAAAAAATTAATAAAAATCCAAAAAAAATTAATAAAATCATAAAAAAATCAAAAATATTTTGTGTTTCTTGTTTGAGTCTTGAGTCAATTTTTAAATTTGATGTCAATTGCATGCTTTAAAAATTTTTGTTGCATTTTTTGAAAACTCCATGCATTCATAGTGTTCTTCATGATCTTCAAGTTGTTCTTGGTAAGTCTTCTTGTTTGATCTTGATGTTTTCTTGTTTGGTGTATTTTCTTGTTTTTCATATGCATTTTTTGTTTATTAGAGTCCATGCATTAAAGATTTCTAAGTTTAGTGTTTTGCATGTTTTCTTTGCATCAAAAATTTTTCAAAAATATGTTCTTGATGTTCATCATGATCTTCAAAGTGTTCTTGGTGTTCATCTTGACATTCATAGTGTTCTTGCATGCATCTTGTGTTTTGATATAAAATTTGCATGTTTTGGGTCATGTTTGTGTTTTTCTCTCTCATAATTAAAAATTCAAAAATCAAAAAAATATATTTTCCTTATTTTTCTCATAATTTTCGAAAATTTAAATTGACTTAGTCAAAAATTTTTAAAATTAGTTATTTCTTACAAGTCAAGTCAAATTTTCAAAAATTTAAAAATCTTATCTTTTCAAAATCTTTTTCAAAAAATCATATCTTTTCAATTTTATCTTTGTTTTTCGAAAATTTTCAAAAAATCTTTTTCAAATTATTTTCAAAATCTTTTTCTTATCTTTATATCATATTTTCAAAAATTAGCTAACAATTAATGTGATTGATTCAAAAATTTGAAGTTTGTTACTTTCTTGTTAAGAAAGGTTCAATCTTTAAATTCTAGAATCATATCTTGTAGTTACTTGTTAGTTAAGTAATTAATTTTAATTTTAAAAATTAAATCTTTTTCAAACATATCTTTTTATCACATTTTTTTATCTTATCTTTTATCATACCTTCTTTAAAAATTTTATCTTTTTCAAAATTTGATTTCAAAATATCTTATCTAACTTCTTATCTTCTAATCTTTTCAAATTTGATTTTAATATCTTTTTCAACTAACTATTTGACTTTTTGTTTGTTTCTTATCTTTTTCAAAACCACCTAACTACTTTTCCCTCTCTAATTTTCGAAAATATCTCATCCCTTTTTCAAAAATTCTTTTTAATTGTTTTAAATTTTAATTTTAATCATATCTTATCTTTAATTTTCAAAATTACTAACTCCTTTTCAAAAATTAATTTTCGAATTCTCCCTCTCTTTTCTTATTCTATTTAATTATTTATTTACTAACACTTCTCTTCACCTCTCTTCATCTAAAAATCCGAACCCATTCTTCTTCACTCTTCTCCCCTTTCTTCTTCTACTAACATAAAGGAATCTCTATACCGTGACATAGAGGATTCCTCTTCTTTTCTAGTTTTCTTCTCTTTCATATGAGCAGGAACAAGGAAAAAGGCACTCTTGTTGAAATTAATCCTGAACCTGAAAGGACTCTGAAGAGGAAACTAAGAGAAGCTAAATTACAACAATCTAAAGGTAACCTTTCAGAAATTTTCGAACAAGAGAAGGAGATGGCAGCCGAACCCAACAACAATAATGCAAGGAGAATGCTTGGTGACTTCACAAAACCAACGTCCAAATTTGATGGAAGAAGCATCTCCATTCCTGCCATTGGAGCCAACAATTTTGAGCTTAAGCCTCAACTAGTTGCTTTAATGCAACAGAACTACAAGTTTTATGGACTTCCATCTAAAGATCCTTACCAGTTTTTAACTGAGTTCTTGCAGATTTGTGAAACTGTTAAGACGAATGGAGTTGATCCTGAAGTCTACAGACTCATGCTTTTCCCTTTTGCTGTAAGAGACAGAGCTAGAATATGGTTGGACTCACAACCTAAAGATAGCCTGGACTCCTGGGATAAGCTGGTCACGGCTTTCTTGGATAAATTCTTTCCTCCTCAAAAGCTGAGCAAGCTTAGAGTGGATGTTCAGACCTTCAAACAAAAAGATGGTGAATCCCTCTATGAAGCTTAGGAAAGATACAAGCAGTTGACCAAAAGGTGTCCATCTGACATGTTTTCAGAATGGACCATATTAGATATATTCTATTATGGTCTATCTGAGTTTTCGAAAATGTCATTGGACCATTCTGCAGGTGGATCCATTCACCTAAAGAAAACACCTGCAGAAGCTCAAGAACTCATTGACATGGTTGCAAATAACCAATTCATGTACACTTCTGAGAGGAATTCCATGAATAATGGGACACCTCAGAGGAAGGGAGTTCTTGAAATTGATGCTCTGAATGCCATATTGGCTCAGAACAAAGTGTTGACTCAGCAAGTTAACATGATTTCTCAAAGTCTGAATGGATGGCAAAATGCATCCAACAGTACTAAAGAGGCAGCTTCTGAAGAAGCTTATGATCCTGAGAACCCTGCAATAGCAGAGGTAAATTACATGGGTGAACCTTATGGAAACACCTATAATTCATCATGGAGAAATCATCCAAATTTCTCATGGAAGGATCAACAAAAGCCTCAACAAGGCTTTAACAATGGTGGACGCAATAGGCTGAGCAATAGCAAGCCTTTTGCATCATCTTCTCAGCAACAGACAGAGAATTCTGAACAAAGTACTTCTAATTTAGCCAATCTAGTCTCTGATCTGTCAAAAGCCACTTTCAGTTTCATGAGTGAAACAAGATCCTCCATCAGAAATCTGGAGGCACAAGTGGGCCAGCTGAGTAAGAAAGTCATTGAAACTCCTCCCAGTATTCTCCCAAGCAATACAGAAGAGAATCCAAAAGGAGAGTGCAAGGCCATTGATGTAATCAATATGGCCGAATGCACAAGGGAGGAGAAGGACGAAAATCCTAGTGAGGAAGACTTCCTGGGACGTCTCTCAAGCAAGAAGGAGTTTCCTATTAAGGATCCAAAGGAATCTGAGGCTCATATAGAGACCATAGAAATTCGATTAAATCTCCTTCTGCCATTCATGAGCTCTGAAGACTATCCTTCCTCTGATGAGGATGAAGATGTGACTGGAGAGCAAGTTGCTCAATATTTAGGAGCTATCATGAAGCTGAATGCCAAGTTGTTTGGTAATGAGACTTGGGAAAGTGAACCTCCCTTGCTCATTAATGAACTAGATACCTGGATTCAGCAAATTTTACCTCAAAAGAGACAAGATCCTGTCAAGTTCTTAATACCTTGTACCATAGGCACCATGACCTTTGAAAAAGCTCTATGTGATCTGGGGTCAGGGATAAATCTTATGCCACTCTCTGTAATGGAGAAGCTGTGGATCATTGAGGTACAACCTGCCTTGTTCTCATTACAATTGGCAGACAAGTCATTAAGACAAGCTTATGGAGTAGTAGAGGACGTGTTAGTAAAGGTTGAAGGCCTTTACATCCCTGCTGATTTCATAATCTTAGACACTAGGAAGGAAGAGGATGAGTGTATCATCCTTGGAAGACCTTTCCTAGCCACAGCAGGAGCTGTGATAGATGTCAACAGAGGTGAATTAGTCCTTCAATTGAATGGGGACTACCTTGTGTTTAAGGCACATGGCCATCCCTCTGTGACAAAAGAGAGTAAGCATGAAGAGCTTCTCTCAGTTCAGAGTCAAGAAGAGCCCCCACAGTCAAACTCTAAGTTTGGTGTTGGGAGGCCACAACCAAACTCTAAGTTTTGGTGTTAAGACCCCATATCCAAACTCTAAGTTTGGTGTTGGGAGTTTTACACCATTGACCTGATCACCTTGTGGCTCCATGAGAGCCCACTATCAAGCTAATGACATTAAAGAAGCGCTTGTTGGGAGGCAACCCAATTTTTATTTATCTAATTTTAATTTTATTTTATTGTTATTTTGTGCTTTGTTAGGTACATGATCATGTGGAGTCACGAAAAAAATATAAAAATTAAAAACAGAATCAAAAACAACAGAAGAAAAATCACACTCTAGAGGGAGGACAGACTGGCATTCAACGCCAGTAAGGAGCATCTGGCTGGCGTTCAACGCCAGAACAGAGCATGAATCTGGCGCTGAATGCCAGAAACAAGCAACATTCTGGCGTTTGAACGCCAGGAATGTGCCTTGAGGAAAGCTGGCGCTGAACGCCAGTAACAAGCATGGAACTGGTGTTCAACGCTAGAAACATGCTACACATGGGCGTTGAATGCCCAGAGTGTGCATCATCTCGGCGTTTAAATGCCAGAATGGTGTGCAAAGGCATTCTACATGCCTAATTGGTGCAGGGATGTAAATCCTTGACACCTCAGGATCTGTGGACCCCACAGGATCATCTCAGGATCTGTGGACCCCACAGGATCCCCACCTAACATTTTCCCACCTTACCTCCTAATCCTATAACACTCTTCCCCATATCACACTTCCCAACAACTTCAATCCCTCTTCCCAATTACCCCCTTCACCACTCATATCCATCCACTCTTCCCCATAAACCCCACCTACCTTCAAAATTCAAAAACACTTTCCCACCTAAACCCACCCCGAAACTACACCCTCTCCCCTCCCTATATATACCCTTCCATTCTACTTCATTTTCACACAACACAAACCCCCTCTTCTACACCTTGGCCGAAACACCATCTCTCCCTCTCCTCCATATTTTCTTCTTCTTCTTCTTCTTCTCTTCTTTCTTCTCTTGCTCGAGGGCGAGCAATATTTTAAGTTTGGTGTGGTAAAAGCATAAGATTTTTGTTTTTTCATTACCATCAATGGCACCTAAGGCCGGAGAATCCTCTAGAAAAGGAAAAGGGAAGACAAAAGCTTCAACCTCCGAGTCAAGGGAGATGGAAAGATTCATCTCCAAAAGCCATCAAGACCACTTCTATGATGTTGTGGCAAAGAAGAAGGTGATCCCTGAGGTCCCTTTCAAGCTCAAGAAAAATGAGTATCCGGATATCCGACATGAGATCCGAAGAAGAGGTTGGGAAGTCCTAATGATGAGCGGATAATTTATACGCTTTTTGGCATTGTTTTTAGGTAGTTTTTAGTAAGTTCAAGCTACTTTTAGGGATGTTTTCATTAGTTTTTATGTTAAATTCACATTTCTGGACTTTACTATGAGTTTGTGTATTTTTCTGTGATTTCAGGTAAATTCTGGCTGAAATTGAGGGACTTGAGCAAAACTCTGAAAAAGCCTGACAAAAGGACTGCTGATGCTGTTGGAATCTGACCTCCCTGCACTCGAAATGGATTTTCTGGAGCCACAGAACTCCAATTGTCGCGCTCTCAACGGCGTTGGAAAGTAGACATCCAGGGCTTTCCATCAATATATAATAGTTTATACTTTATTCGGAAATTGACGACGTAACTTGGCGTTGAACACCAAGTACATGCTGCTGTCTGGAGTTAAACGCCAGAAAAACGTCATGATCCGGAGTTGAACGCCCAAAACACGTCATAACTTGGAGTTCAACTCCAAGAAAAGCCTCAGCTCGTGGATAGATCAAGCACAGCCCAAAAATACACCAAGTGGGCCCCAGAAGTGGACTTATGCATCAATTACTTACTCATGTAAACCCTAGGAGCTAGTTTATTATAAATAGAACATTTAACAAGTGTATTAGTCGTCTTTTGACCACGTTTCATCTTTGGTCTCAGTTTTGTTTTATTCTTCATCTTAGGAGACTATTGATCACATTTTGGGGGCTGGCCATTCGGCCATGCCTGAACCTTTCACTTATGTATTTTCAACAGTGGAGTTTTTGCACACCATAGATTAAGGGTGTGGAGCTCTGCTGTACCTCAAGTTTCAATACAATTACTATTACTTTTTATTCAATTCTCTCTTATTCTTATTCCAAGATATACGTTGCACAACACTTTGATGAATGTGATGATCCGTGACACTCATCATCATTCTCACCTATGAACGCGCGTGACTGACAACCACTTCCGTTCTACCTTAGGCCAGGCGCATATCTCTTAGATTCCCCAACAGAATCTTCATGGTATAAGCTAGATAGATGGCGGCATTCATGGGGATCCGGAAAGTCTAACCTTGTCTGTGATATTCCGAGTAGGATCCTGGGAATCCAGAAAGTCTAACCTTGTCTGTGGTATTCCGAGTAGGATTCCGGTATTGAATGACTATGACGAGCTTCAAATTCCTGAAGGCTGGGCGTTAGTGACAGACGCAAAAGAATCAATGGATTCTATTCCAACCTGATTGAGAACCGACAGATGATTAGCCGTGCTGTGACAGAGCATTTGGACCATTTTCACTGAGAGGATGGGATGTAGCTATCAACCAAGGGTGATGCCTCCAGACGATTAGCCGTGCAGTGACAGCGCATAGGACCATTTTCCCGAGAGGATTAAAAGTAGCCATTGATGATGGTGATGCCCTACATACAGCTTGCCATGGAAAGGAGTAAGAAGGATTGGAAGAGCGAGTAGTGAAGTAGAGTTTCAAGAGGAGCACAGCATCTCCATACGCCTATCTGAAATTCCCACTCTTGATTTACATAAGTATTTCTATCCCTTTTATTTTCTTTTTTTTATTATTGATTTTCGAAAACCAAAACTATTTAATCTGCCTAACTGAGATTTACAAGGTGACCATAGCTTGCTTCATACCAACAATCTCTGTGGGATCGACCCTTACTCACGTAAGGTTTATTACTTGGACGACCCAGTACACTTGCTGGTTAGTTGAACGGAGTTGTGAATTCAAATAGAGCCAATTATTAAATTTCATACAAGTACAAAGAGCATGGATCACAATTTCGTCCACCAAGTTTTTGGCGCCGTTGCCGGGGATTGTTCGAGTATGGACAACTAACGGTTCATCTTGTTGCTCAGATTAGGTAATTTTCTTTTCAAAAATCTTTTTCAAAATTTTTCTTTTATTTTTCGTTTTTCTAAACTTTATTTTCGAAAAAAAATTAATAAAAATCCAAAAAAATTAAGAAAATCATAAAAACCAAATATATTTTGTGTTTCTTGTTTGAGTCTTGAGTCAATTTTTAAGTTTGGTGTCAATTGCATGCTTTAAAAAATTTTCTTGCATTTTTTGAAAATTTCATGCATTCATAGTGTTCTTCATGATCTTCAAGTTGTTCTTGGTAAGCCTTCTTGTTTGATCTTGATATTTTCTTGTTTTGTGTCTTTTCTTGTTTTTCATGTGCATCTTTGCATTCATACTTTTCATGCATTAAAGATTTCTAAGTTTGGTGTCTTGCATGTTTTCTTTGCATCAAAAATTTTTCAAAAATATGTTCTTGATGTTCATCATGATCTTCAAAGTGTTCTTGGTGTTCATTTTGACATTCATATTATTCTTGCATGCATCATGTGTTTTGATCCAAAATTTTCATGTTTTGGGTCATTTTTATGTTTTTCTCTCTCATCATTAAAAATTCAAAAAAAATTCAAAAAAAGTATATTTTCCTTATTTCCCTCCAAATTTTCGAAATTTTGGGTTGACTTGGTCAAAAATTTTTAAAATTAGTTATTTCTTACAAGTCAAGTCAAAATTTCAATTTTAAAAATCTTATCTTTTCAAAATCTTTTTCAAAAATCATATCTTTTTCATTTTTTTCTATTTTTCGAAAATTTCAAAAACATTTTTCAAATTATTTTCAAAATCTTTTCCTTATCTATACATCATATTTTCGAAAATTCACTAATAATTAATGTGATTGGTTCAAAAATTTGAAGTTTGTTACTTTCTTGTTAAGAAAGGTTCAATCTTTAAGTTCTAGAATCTTATCTTGTAGTTTCTTGTTAGTGAAGTAAATAATTTCAAAATTTTTGAATTAAATCTTTTTATCTTTTATTTGATCTTTTTCAAAAATTTTATCTTTTTCAAAATTTGATTTCAAAATATCTTATCTAACTTATTATCTTCTTATCTTTTTCAATTTTGGTTTCAAATCTTTTTCAATCAACTAACTAACTTTTTGTTTGTTTCTTATCTCTTTCAAAACCACCTAACTACTTTTCCCTCTCTAATTGTTTCATGTTTTAATTTTAATTACATTTTATCTCTAATTTTCGAAAATTTCTAATCTCTTTTTCAAAAATTATTTTCGAAATTCTCCCTCTCTTTTCTTATTCTATTTAATTATTTAATTACTAACACTTCTCTTTACCTCTCTTCATCCAAAAATCCGAATCCATCCTTCTTCATTCTTCTACCCCTTTCTTCTCCTACTAACATAAAGGAATCTCTATACTGTGACATAGAGGATTCCTCTTTCTTTTCTTGTTTTCTTCTCTTTCATATGAGCAGGAACAAGGATAAAGGCACTCTTGTTGAAATTGATCCAGAACCTGAAAGGACTCTGAAGAGAAAATTAAGAGAAGCTAAGTTACAACAATCCAGAAACAATCTTTCAGAAATTTTCGAACAAGAGAAGGAGATGGCAGCCGAAAATAATAATAATGCAAGGAGAATGCTTGGTGACTTCACAAAGCCAACGTCTAAGTTTGATGGAAGAAGCATCTCCATTCCTGCCATTGGAGCCAATAATTTTGAGCTGAAACCTCAGCTAGTTGCATTAATGCAACAAAACTGCAAGTTTTATGGACTTCCATCTGAAGATCCTTATCAGTTTTTAACTGAGTTCTTGTAGATCTGTGAGACTGTAAAGACGAATGGAGTTGATCCTGAAGTCTACGGACTCATGCTTTTCCCTTTTGTTGTAAGAGACAGAGCTAGAATATGGTTGGATTCACAACCCAAGGATAGCCTGGACTCCTGGGATAAGCTGGTCACTGCCTTCTTGGATAAATTCTTTCCTCCTCAAAAGCTGAGCAAGCTGAGAGTGGATGTTCAAACCTTCAAACAAAAAGATGGTGAATCCCTCTATGAAGCTTGGGAAAGATACAAGCAGCTGACCAAAAGATGTCCATCTGACATGTTTTCAGAATGGACCATATTAGATATATTTTATTATGGCCTCTCTGAATTTTCGAAAATGTCATTGGACCATTCTGCAGGTGGATCTATTCACCTGAAGAAAACACCTGAAGAGGCTCAAGAACTCATTGACATGGTTGCAAACAACCAATTCATGTACACTTCTGAGAGGAATTCCGTGAATAATGGAATACATCAGAAGAAAGGTGTTCTTAAAATTGATGCTCTGCATGCCATATTGGCTCAGAACAAAGTGTTGACTCAACAGGTCAACATGATCTCTCAAAATCTGAATGGATGGCAACATGCATCCAACAGTACTAGAGAGGCAGCTTCTGAAGAAGCTTATGATCCTGAGAACCCTGCCATGGCAGAGGTTAATTACATGGGTGAACCTTATGGAAACACCTATAACTCATCATGGAGAAATCATCCAAATTTCTCATGGAAGGATCAACAAAAACCTCAACAAGGTTTTAACAATGGTGGACGCAATAGGCTGAGCAATAGTAAGCCATATCCATCATCTTCTCAGCAACAGACAGAGAATTCTGAACAAAACACTTCTAATTTAGCCAATATAGTCTCTGATCTGTCAAAGGCCACTTTCAGTTTCATGAATGAAACAAGATCCTCCATTAGAAATTTGGAGGCACAAGTGGGCCAGCTGAGTAAGAAAGTCATTGAAACTCCTCCCAGTATTCTCCCAAGCAATACAGAAGAGAACCCAAAAGGAGAGTGCAAGGCCATTGATATACTCAACATGGCCGAATGCACAAGGGAGGAGGAGGACGAAAATCCTAGTAAGGAAGACCCCCTGGGACGACCCTCAAACAAGAAGGAGTTTCCTATTAAGGATCCAAAGGAATCTGAGGCTCATATAGAGACCATAGAGATTCCACTAAATCTCCTTCTACCATTCATGAGCTCTGAAGAATATTCTTCCTCTGAAGAGGATGAAGATGTGACTAGAGAGCAAGTTGCTCAATACTTAGGAGCTATCATGAAGCTGAATGCCAAGTTGTTTGGTAATGAGACTTGGGAAAATAAACCTCCCTTGCTCATTAGTGAACTGGATCCTTGGATTCAGAAAACTTTACCTCAAAAGAAACAAGATCCTGGCAAGTTCTTAATACCCTGCACCATAGGCACCATGAACTTTGCAAAAGCTCTGTGTGATCTGGGGTCAGGGATAAATCTTATGCCACTCTCTGTAATGGAGAAGCTGGGGATCATTGAGGTACAACCTGCCTTGTTCTCATTACAATTGGCAGACAAGTCATTGAGACAAGCTTATGGATTAGTAGAGGACGTGCTAGTAAAGGTTGAAGGCCTTTACATCCCTGCTGATTTCATAATCTTAGACACTAGGAAGGAAGAGAATGATTGCATCATCCTTGGAAGACCTTTCCTAGCCACAGCAGGAGCTGTGATAGATGTCAATAGAGGTGAATTAGTCCTTCAATTGAATGGGGACTACCTTGTGTTTAAGGCACATGGCCATCCCTCTGTGACAAAAGAGAGTAAGCATGAAGAGCTTCTCTCAGTTCAGAGTCAAGAAGAGCCCCCACAGTCAAACTCTAAGTTTGGTGTTGGGTGGCCACAACCAAACTCTAAGTTTGGTGTTAAGATCCCATATCTAAACTCTAAGTTTGGTGTGGGCAACTATACAACATTGACCTGATCACCTTGTGGCTCCATGAGAGCCACTGTCAAGCTATTGACATTAAAGAAGCGCTTGTTGGGAGGCAACCCAATTTTATTTATCTAATTTTTATTTTTATTTTATTTTATTGTTATTTTGTGTTTTATTAGGTACATGATCATGAGGAGTCATGAAAAAATCATAAAAATTAAAAACAGAATCAAAAACAACAGAAGAAAAAAATTACACCCTGGAGAACGCACAGGCTGGCGTTCAACGCCAGTAAGGTGCATCTGGCCGGCGTTCAACGCCAGAATAGAGCACCATTCTGGCGCTGAACGCCAGAAACAAGCAACATTCTGGCGCTGAACGCCAGGAATGTGCCCAGAGAAGAAAAGCTGGCGCTGAACGCCAGTAACAAGCATGAAACTGGCGTTCAACGCCAGAAACATGCTTTACATGGGCGTTAATCGCCCAGAACGTGCACCAATGGGCGTTTAAACGCCAAAATGGTGTGCCAAGGCATTTTACATGCCTATTTGGTGCAGGGATGGAATTTCTTGACACCTCAGGACCTGTGGACCCCACAGGATCACCTCAGGATCTGTGGACCCCACAGGATCCCCACCTAACATATTCCCACCTTACCTCCTAATCCTATTTTTGTGATTTCTCTTCCCCATATCACACTTCCCAAAAACCTTCACCAATCACCTCAATTCCTCTTCCCAATCAACCCATTCACCACTCACATCCATCCACTCTTCCCCATACACCCCACCTACCTTCCAAAATTCAAAAACATTTTCCCACCCATTCCCACCCTAAATGGCCGAAATCACACTCCCCCCTCTCCCTGTAAATACCCCTCCATTCTACTTCATTTTCACACAACACAATCCCTTTTTCTTCACTTGGCCGAACCTACACCTTTTCCTCTCTACCATATTCTCTTCTTCTTCTTCTTCTCTTCTTTCTTTTATTGCTCGAGGGCGAGCAATATTTTAAGTTTGGTGTGGTAAAAGCATAAGCTTTTTTTTGTTTTTCCATTACCAATGGCACCTAAGGCCGGAGTATCCTCTAGAAAAGGAAAAGGGAAGACAAAAGCTTCCACCTCCGAGTCATGGGAGATGGAAAGATTCATCTCTAAGAGCCATCAAGACCACTTCTATAATGTTGTGGCAAAGAAGAAGGTGATCCCTGAGGTCCCTTTCAAGCTCAAAAAGAATGAGTATCCAGAGATCCGACATGAAATCCAAAGAAGAGGTTGGGAAGTCCTAACCAACCCCATGCAATAAGTCGGAATCTTAATGGTTCAAGAGTTCTATGCCAATGCATGGATCACTAGGAACCATGATCAAAGTATGAACCCGAGTCCAAAGAATTATCTCACAATGGTTCGGGGGAAATACTTAGATTTTAGTCCGGAAAATGTGAGGTTGGCGTTTCACTTGCCCATGATGCAAAGAGATGAACGCCCCTACACTAGAAGGGTCAACTTTAATCAAAGGTTGGACCAAGTCCTTATGGACATATGTGTGGAAGGAGCTCAATGGAAGAGAGACTCCAAAGGCAAGCCAGTCCAACTAAGAAGACTGGACCTCAAGCCTGTGGCTAGAGGATGGTTGGAGTTCATTCAACGCTCCATCATTCCTACTAGCAACCGATCTGAAGTTACTGTGGATCGGGCCATCATGATTCATGGCATCATGATTGGAGAGGAAGTAGAAGTTCATGAGGTCATCTCCAATGAAATCTACAAAATAGCCGACAAGCCCTCACCTATGGCACGGCTAGCTTTTCCTCATCTTATTTGCCATCTATGTTACTCAGCTGGAGTCATCATAGAAGGAGACACCCTCATTGAAGAGGATAAGCCCATCACCAAAAAGAGGATGGAGCAAGCAAGAGAAGCCCTTCACGGTTCTCAAGAGATGCATGAGGAATCTCATCATCAAGAAATCCCTGAGATGCCTCAAGGGATGCACTTTCCTCCCAACAACTATTGGGAGCAACTCAACACCTTCTTAGAAGATTTGAGCCACAATGTGGAACAATTAAGGGTGGAACATCATGAGCACTCCATCATTCTCCAAGAAATAAGAGAAGATCAAAGAGCAATGAGGGAGGAGCAACAAAGGCAAGGAAGGGACATAGAAGAGCTTAAGAACATCATTGGTCCTTCAAGAAGAAGACGCCACTAAAGGTGGATTCATTCCTTGTTCTTATTTCTTTCTGCTTTTCGGTTTTTAATGCTGTGTTTATCTATGTTTTGTGTCTTTACTTCATGATCATTAGTATGTAGTAACTATGTCTTAAAGCTATGAATAAATTCCATTAATCCTTCACCTCTCTTAAATGAAAAATGTTTTAATTCAAAAGAACAAGAAGTACATGAATTTTGAATTTATCCTTGAATTTAATTTAATTATATTGATGTGGTGACAATACTTTTTGTTTTCTGAATGAATGCTTGAACAGTGCATATGTCTTTTGATCTTGTTGTTTATGAATGTTAAAATTGTTGGCTCTTGAAAGAATGATGAACAAAGAGAAATGTTATTGATGATCTGAAAAATCATGAAATTGATTCTTGAAGCAAGAAAAAGCAGTGAAAAAGAAAGCTTGCGGAAAAAAAAATTTGCGAAAAAAAATAGAAAGAAAAAGAAAAAGCAAGCAGAAAAAGCCAATAGCCCTTAAAACCAAAATGCAAGGGTAAAAAAAAGGATCCAAGGCTTTGAGCATCAATGGATAGGAGGGCCCAAGGAAATAAAATCCAGGCCTAAGCGGCTAAATCAAGTTGTCCCTAGCCATGTGCTTGTGTCATGAAGGTCCAAGTAAAAAGCTTGAGACTAAGTGGTTAAAGTCGTGATCCAAAGCAAAAAAGAGTGTGCTTAAGAGCTCTGGACACCACTAACTGGGGACTCTAGCAAAGCTAAGTCACAATCTGAAAAGGTTCACCCAGTTATGTGTCTGTGGGATTTATGTATCCGGTGGTAATACTGAAAAACAAAGTGCTTAGGGCCACAGCCAAGACTCATAAGTAGCTGTGTTCAAGAATCAACATGCTTAACTAGGAAAGTCAATAACACTATCCGAAATTCTATGTTCCTAGAGAAGTCAATCATTCTAAACTTCAAAGGAAAAAGTGAGATGCCAAAACTGTTCAGAAGCAAAAAGCTACAAGTCCCGCACATCTAATTATAATTAATATTCATTGATATTTTGGAATTTATAGTATATTCTCTTCTTTTTATCCTATTTAATTTTCAGTTGCTTGGGGACAAGCAATAATTTAATTTTGGTGTTGTGATGAGCGGATAATTTATACGCTTTTTGGCATTGTTTTTAGGTAGTTTTTAGTAAGTTCAAGCTACTTTTAGGGATGTTTTCATTAGTTTTTATGTTAAATTCACATTTCTGGACTTTACTATGAGTTTGTGTGTTTTTCTGTGATTTCAGGTAAATTCTGGCTGAAATTGAGGGACTTGAGCAAAACTCTGAAAAAGGCTGACAAAAGGACTGCTGATGCTGTTGGAATCTGACCTCCCTGCACTCGAAATGGATTTTCTGGAGCCACAGAACTCCAATTGGCGCGATCTCAATGGCGTTGGAAAGTATACATCCAGGGCTTTCCAGCAATATATAATAGTCCATACTTTATTCGGAAATTGACGACGAAACTTGGCGTTGAACGCCAAGTACATGCTGCTGTCTGGAGTTAAACGCCAGAAAAACGTCATGATCCGGAGTTGAACGCCCAAAACACGTCATAACTTGGAGTTCAACTCCAAGAAAAGCCTCAGCTCGTGGATAGATCAAGCTCAGCCCAAACATACACCAAGTGGGCCCTGGAAGTGGATTTATGCATCAATTACTTACTCATGTAAACCCTAGGAGCTAGTTTATTATAAATAGAACATTTAACTAGTGTATTAGTCGTCTTTTGACCACGTTTCATCTTTGGTCTCAGTTTTGTTTTATTCTTCATCTTAGGAGACTATTGATCACGTTTTGGGGGCTGGCCATTCGGCCATGCCTGAACCTTTCACTTATGTATTTTCAACAGTGGAGTTTCTGCACACCATAGATTAAGGGTGTGGAGCTCTGCTGTACCTCAAGTTTCAATACAATTACTATTACTTTTTATTCAATTCTCTCTTATTCTTATTCCAAGATATACGTTGCACAACACTTTGATGAATGTGATGATCCGTGACACTCATCATCATTCTCACTTATGAACGCACGTGACTGACAACCACTTCCGTTCTACCTTAGGCCGGGCGCATATCTCTTAGATTCTCCAACAGAATCTTCGTGGTATAAGCTAGATAGATGGCGGCATTCATGGGGATCCGGAAAGTCTAACCTTGTCTGTGGTATTCCGAGTAGGATCCTGGGAATCCGGAAAGTCTAACCTTGTCTGTGGTATTCCGAGTAGGATTCCGGTATTGAATGACTGTGATGAGTTTCAAACTCCTGAAGGCTGGGTGTTTGTGACAGACGCAAAAGAATCAATGGATTCTATTCCAACCTGATTGAGAACCGACAGATGATTAGCCGTGCTGTGACAGAGCATTTGGACCATTTTCACTGAGAGGATGGGATATAGCTATCAACCAAGGGTGATGCCTCCAGACGATTAGCCGTGCAGTGACAGCGCATAGGACCATTTTCCCGAGAGGATTAAAAGTAGCCATTGATGATGGTGATGCCCTACATACAGCTTGCCATGGAAAGGAGTAAGAAGGATTGGAAGAGCGAGTAGTGAAGTAGAGTTTCAAGAGGAGCACAGCATCTCCATACGCCTATCTGAAATTCCCACTCTTGATTTACATAAGTATTTCTATCCCTTTTATTTTCTTTTTTTTATTATTGATTTTCGAAAACCAAAACTATTTAATCTGCCTAACTGAGATTTACAAGGTGACCACAGCATGCTTCATACCAACAATCTCTGTGGGATCGACCCTTACTCACGTAAGGTTTATTACTTGGACGACCCAGTACACTTGCTGGTTAGTTGAACGGAGTTGTGAATTCAAATAGAGCCAATTATTAAATTTCATACAAGTACAAAGAGCATGGATCACAATTTCGTCCACCACCTAACCAACCCCATGCAACAAGTCGGAATCTTAATGGTTCAAGAGTTCTATGCCAATGCATGGATCACTAGGAACCATGATCAAAGTATTAACCCGAGTCCAAAGAATTATCTCACAATGGTTCGGGGGAAATACTTAGATTTTAGTCCAGAAAATGTGAGGTTGGCGTTCCACTTGCCCATGATGCAAGGAGATGAACGCCCCTACACTAGAAGGGTTAACTTTAATCAAAGGTTGGACCAAGTCCTAATGGACATATGTGTGGAAGGAGCTCAATGGAAAAGAGACTACAAAGGCAAGCCAGTTCAACTAAGAAGACTGAACCTCAAGCCTGTGGCTAGAGGATGGTTGGAGTTCATTCAACGCTCCATCATTCCCACTAGCAACCGATCTGAAGTTACTGTGGATCGGGCCATCATGATTCATAGCATCATGATTGGAGAGGAAGTAGAAGTTCATGAAGTCATCTCCAATGAAATCTACAAATAGCCGAAAAGCCCTCCACCATGGCAAGGCTAGCTTTTCCTCACCTTATTTGCCATCTATGTTACTCAGCTGGAGTTATCATAGAAGGAGACATCCCCATTGAAGAGGATAAGCCCATCACCAAGAAGAGGATGGAGCAAGCAAGAGAGACCCTCCACGGATCTCAAGAGATGCATGAGGAAGCTCATCATCAAGAAATCCCTGAGATGCCTCAAGGGATGCACTTTCCTCCCAACAACTATTGGGAACAACTCAACACATCCTTAGAAGATTTGAGCTACAATGTGGAACAATTAAGGGTGGAACATCATGAGCAATCCATCATTCTTCATGAAATAAGAGAAGATCAAAGAGCAATGAGGGAGGAGCAACAAAGGCAAGGAAGGGACATAGAAGAGCTTAAGGACATTGTTGGTCCTTCAAGAAGAAGACGCCACTAAGGTGGATTCATTCCTTGTTCTTATTTCTTTCTGCTTTTCGGTTTTTATGTTGTGTTCATTTATGTTTTGTGTCTCTACTTCATGATCATTAGTGTTTAGTAACTATGTCTTAAAGGTATGAATAATTCCATTAATCCTTCACCTCTCTTAAATGAAAAATGTTTTTAATTCAAAAGAACAAGAAGTACATGAATTTCGAAATTATCCTTGAATTTAGTTTAATTATATTGATGTGGTGACAATACTTTTTGTTTTCTGAATGAATGCTTAAATAGTGCATATTTTTTATCTTGTTGTTTATGAATGTTAAAACTGTTGGCTCTTGAAAGAATGATGAACAAAGAGAAATGTTATTGACAATCAGAAAAGTCATGAAATTGATTCTTGAAGCAAGAAAAAGCAGTGAAAAAGCAAAGGCTTGCGAAAAAAAATAGAAAGAAAAAGAAAAAGCAAGCAGAAAAAGCCAATAGCCCTTAAAACCAAAAGGCAAGGGTAAAAAGGATCCAAGGCTTTGAGCATCAATGGATAGGAGGGCCCAAGGAAATAAAATCCAGGCCTAAGCGGCTAAACCAAGCTGTCCCTAACCATGTGCTTGTGTCATGAAGGTTCAAGTGAAAAGCTTGAGACTGAGTGGTTAAAGTCGTGATCCAAAGCAAAAAGAGTGTGCTTAAGAGCTCTGGACACCTCTAACTGGGGACTCTAGCAAAGCTGAGTCACAATCTGAAAAGGTTCACCCAGTCATGTGTCTGTGGCATTTATGTATCCGGTGGTAATACTGGAAAACAAAGTGCTTAGGGCCACGGCCAAGACTCATAAAAGTAGCTGTGTTCAAGAATCAACATACTTAACTAGGAGAACCAATAACACTATCTGAACTCTGAGTTCCTAGAGATGCCAATCATTCTAAACTTCAAAGGATGAAGTGAGATGCCAAAACTGTTCAAAAGCAAAAAAGCTACAAGTCCCGCTCATCTAATTAGAATTAATATTCATTGATATTTTGAGAATTATAGTATGTTCTCTTCTTTTTATCCTATTTGATTTTCAGTTGCTTGGGGAAAAGCAACAATTTAAGTTTGGTGTTGTGATGAGCGGATAATTTATACGCTTTTTGGCATTGTTTTTAGGTAGTTTTTAGTAAGTTCAAGCTACTTTTAGGGATGTTTTCATTAGTTTTTATGTTAAATTCACATTTCTGGACTTTACTATGAGTTTGTGTGTTTTTCTGTTATTTTAGGTAATTTCTGGCTGAAATTGAGGGACCTGAGCAAAACTCTGAGAAGGAGGCTGACAAAGGACTGCTGATGCTGTTGGAATCTGACCTCCCTGCACTCGAAATAGATTTTCTGGAGCTACAGAACTCCAAATGGCGCGCTCTCAACGGCGTTGGAAAGTAGACATCCAGAGCTTTTCAGAAATATATAATAGTCCATACTTTATTCGGGAATTGACGACGTAAACTGGCGCTCAACGCCAGTTCCATGTTGCTGTCCGGAGTAAAACGCCAGAAACACGTCACGACCCGGAGTTGAACGCCCAAAACACGTTACAACTTGGCGTTCAACTCCAAAAGAAGCCTCAGTACGTGGATAGATCAAGCTCATCCCAAACATACACCAAGTGGGCCCCGGAAGTGGATTTATGCATCAATTACTTACTCATGTAAACCCTAGTAGCTAGTCTAGTATAAATAGGATAGTTTACTATTGTATTAGACATCTTTTGGTCTCAGTTTTATTTTATTCTTCATCTTAGGAGGCCATTGATCACGTTTTGGGGGGCTGGCCATTCGGCCATGCCTGAACCTTTCACTTATGTATTTTCAACGGTGGAGTTTCTACACACCATAGATTAAGGGTGTGGAGCTCTGCTGTACCTCAAGTTTTAATGCAATTACTACTGTTTCTATTCAATTCTCTTTATTCCTATTCTAAGATATTCGTTGCACTTTAACTTGATGAATGTGATGATCCGTGACACTCATCATCATTCTCACCTATGAACGCGCGTGACTGACACCCACTTCCGTTCTACCTTAGGCCGGGCGCATATCTCTTAGATTCTTTAATCAGAATCTTCGTGGTATAAGCTAGAATTGATGGCGGCATTCATGGGAATCCGGAAAGTCTAACCTTGTCTGTGGTATTCCGAGTAGGATTCTGGGATTGAATGACTGTGACGAGCTTCAAACTCCTAAAGGCTGGGCGTTAGTGACAAACGCAAAAGAATCAAGGGATTCTATTCCAACCTGATTGAGAACCGACAGATGATTAGCCGTGCTGTGACAGAGCATTTGGACCTTTTTCACTGAGAGGATGGGATGTAGCCATTGACAACGGTGATGCCCTACATA